>NC_067229.1:38967500-39603750 GCF_019924925.1 Ctenopharyngodon idella | reverse complement strand
TAGCTCCTATTATAACCAACAAATCTGTCTACACTTGAAATGATCATTGTTGTTGGCCCGTTTCTTTTTTTGCACCCAATTCTCAAGGGGTTTTTTTTCTCTAAAAAATCTTTTTGTTACAGGCTTTTTGCCTGTTTTTTTGTTTTGTTTTTTGTGTGCCACTCCAGCTTTATTTTTCCAATCCATCTATAATAAAATTGAATCTAAATAAACTGTTTTTTAACCATATAAATGAGCAGTTGTAACATTATGTATAAAATTGGTTTTTTCTTCTAAAATAATGTATACAAAGTGAAATGGCATACCTATGTGGAAACGTGACATCAGTCACTTCAAGTATAGACATGGTGTAAAAAATCTAGATTACCATAAGCTTAAACAACAGTTTAGGCCAAACCTTCAGGGTTGCGAGGTCTTTATTCCAAAATGAACTTTTTCCTTGAAGGTGCTTTAATGTCAATGATCTTTCCCACTGTATACAGTTATTCAGCTATCAGACAAACCAAAATACAAATGATGTGCACTGCATACTGTTGAAGAGGAGCAGGATGGCCGTTCCTCTGCATTTACTGCAATTCTTCTTCTTTTTTTTTTTTGTCTTGATTATGGCGTTAATCCTCATTGTTTCGTGTTGCACACTACTCTTCAATGTAATTTCCTCTAAAAACAATATTCATCCATCCGCACAAGTTTCAAAAGCCATTTGTGTGTGTGTTTTTCCCCAAGCAGTATTCTATACTTATATTTATATTTTGGTGTCCTTTATTCTAATCTGCTTTTCAGGTATACACAAGAGTCTGATCCTCTTCCATAAGAATCACATCATGAATGTAATAAACACTCAACAAAGGACTAGTAATGGATTAGTAATGGTTGACTTTTACATCAGGAAGGACTAGTAATGGTTGACTTTTACATCATTTCATCCTGGCCTGAAACCCTTGTTTGATTTCCTGTCTCTTGTAGATTTTCCTTGAATGACTGTTGATACATGATGTATTTAAGACAAATACAAAGAAATTTGTTTCCATAAATTGCTGTGACACTGTACATATACTTTTGTATGAAAGGTGTTTTATTATTAAAGATCAGTTTAATGATATGACTTTGAGCATTTCAAGTTTTTCATTCTTTTTTAATTCTTCTTTTAAATCTTGTCTTGTGAGATATATAGTTCATTCATAAAAACCGAGCGCAGATCGGTTCTTCTAACACTATGGCATTAGCCAATCAGACGTACCTCCTAATCCACTTAACCATATATTTTGTACCCTAGCCTGCGATTATAAAAAAAAAATGCTGTTTACCCTTCCTCCTCCCCAGCACCACCTGTAGAGATCTGCTGCAGGAGATTCTTATATGTTTTCTTGCAGCAGCATGCCCTTTATGTATGTTATTTTAACTAAGCTGAACAAATCATTGCATTTGCTCAGCAGCAGCAGCGTAGCAGATCTTGTCCGGCAAAATGTACATTCTATGCCGTATGCCAATAAATGCTGGTTAAAAAAAAATTCACTCTGAGAGTTGTCATGACTAAAAATATATATGCATGTGTCTGTGTGCGTATACATATATATGTATACACACACACACAGATTTAATTTTTTATTTATATTTAATTTAATATGTTTATATCTAATGTATTTTTAACACCTAATTACTTATTATAGAATGTATAGGGTCTGTCAATTAATTTCTATCCTATTTAGAATCCTTTTTCATTCTATTTAATTTTGTTTAATCCCTATAAATTCTATTATGTGTGATTCTGTGGCAGATATAATCATTTGGTGCTGTTGTTCTCACAGAGTGCTGCTGCTTAAATAAATCGCTCTGCAGGAGACTCCTAATGTGAGCACGACCGCAGATAAACAGAGTTCTGTCTCCCAAGACAGAGGAGCTGTGGAGTGAAGACTCTTTCAGACTCTGAGAGCCGTCACTGTCTTTCTAGACAGCTAATCCACTGCAGGTGTTAGGAATTCTGGGATTGAAGGCAGATCCAGCAGTTGGCTTAGCTAGAAAATCACGTCACCCCATCTTAGAGACAGCAGAAAAGCAGGTGACGGCTGTGCCACGGCAACAGAATTACTGGAATGTGTGAATGTGTCTGATGTATTATTATGGGATAGGGAGACCGCATTAGAAAACTTCTTGAACTTTTTCATGCTGTCATAACATTGTCACTGATTTGGCACAGCTGAAAATGACAGAGTCTAGTTTGACTCTTATTTGAGCCATGATATTCATCTCTTTTTGAAGAATGGGCACAATCATGCTTGAGGTTCAATATATATATATATATATATATATATATATATAATTCAAATTAATCAAAATGGAGTTATAGCGTTTTGGAACCAAGCTTTATATATATATATATATATATATATATATAATATACACACACAATTTTTTTTTTTTTTTTGCATAAGTTCCATGATGAATACGTTAGACTGTATAGATTTTGATCAAATAAAATCTTTTTCACACAAAATCAGAATACAAAACAGTGCAACATACACAAAACAATACACTATATAAAACAAACCATTGCACAAGACTTATTATGATGCTCATTTTTGTAGCTTAACTTGCTATCTGAACTTTCAGAAAAAGACAAAAATTTGGTATCTGAGAATTAAGTGTGAATTATATACCTCCATGTTGTTGTGTGGTTGCAACAAATTTGGTGTGAAAAGACCTCGAGACCGGCATGTTAACGCATTGCAGCTCCTTCTTGTTAAATGCGCTCTTGATCTGCTGTATGTTAATGCAGCTGAATCGTGTGCTGGAGTTGTGTGTGTCTGCTTTTCTGTTCCTCATCAACAGCACCTCACAAAAGCGTCCAGCACCCAATGGCCTCAGAGATCACACTGCATGCTCAGACTGTGCACGATACTGTAAAAGCCTATATTTGGATTACAACAGAACAATAACCCTCTACAGACTCCCCACAACTCCTCTAAATGATGGTATGCGGTGTGAAAAGGGAATGGTTGAGAAGTTTTAAATTCATAGTAGGATGCTGCAAGATTTTTGAGTTCTCTCAACAACCATTAATAATTCTCATCAGTAATGCTACTTCATTTAGCCAATTTAAATTTGCTCATTCACTAACTGCAAAGTGTCTCTTTCAGCCAATAAATTCAAGGCAAATAAAAATGTCTAATTATTGTAATTTTTTATATACTGTAGTTTTATGACACTTGATGTGTCATATACACCGTGTGCAGAATTATTAGGCACGTTGATTTTCTGATCATATTTTTTTCCAAGCACATTTTACCAATTCCAAACCACATCTTCTTAATATCTTAATAACTACTATTAATTTTGTATTTAATCACTTATAAGTGAAATATATAATTGTTCATGAAGGCTGGAAATGAAAAACGCTATTCACGTGTGCGTAATTATTAGGCAGGTTTTCTTTTACAGGCCAACTGAGCCCAAAAAGAGATTTAACTCAGAGTGAAAAGTCAAAAATGATTAAATGCTCATGAGAAGGATGCAATACTAATGCAATACTAGAAATTGCAAAGTTAAGGCATGACAATGGACAGCAAAACGCCAGCAGGGTCAGACAAAAACGGGTGGAGAAGAAAAGACACGTTTACTGCAAAAGAATTAAGAATTAAGGTGAAGAATTAAAGTGTTAGTTCACCCAAAAATGAAAATTCTGTCATTAATTACTCACCCTCATGTCGTTCCACACCCATAAGACCTTCGTTCATCTTCAGAACACAAATTAAGATATTTTTGATTAAATCCGATGGCTCAGTGAGAGATGAGAATATTTTTTGTGCACCAAAAAAAAACAAAATAATGACTTTTTACCAATATCTAATGATGGCCGATTTCAAAACACTGCTTCATGAAGCTTTGGAGCTTTATGAATCGAATCAGTGGTTCGGAGTGCCAAAGTCACATGATTTCAGCAGTTTGCTGGTTTGACATGCGATCCGAATCACTAATTCAACTCAAAAGATTCATAATGCTCCGGAGCAGTGTTTTGAAATCTATCACTAGATATTGTTAAAAAGTTGTTATTTTGTTTTTTTGGTGCACAAAAAATATTCTTGTCGCTTTATAATATTAAGGTAGAACTACTGAACTCACATGAACTGATTTAAATATGTTTTAAGTACCTTTATGGATCTTGAGAGAGGAAGTTGCTGGCTATGCAGGCCTCGCTGAGCCATCGGATTTAATCAAAAATATCTTAATTTGTGTTCCGAAGATAAACGAAGGTCTTACAAGTGTGGAACGACATGAGGGTGAGTAATAAAAGACATTATTTTCATTTTTGGGTGAACTAACCCTTTAAGTGTGAAACCATCAGGAACCTTCTAGTCTCCAGTGCCACCATTTTCCAGAACTGCAACCTACCTGGAGTATCCAGAAGTGCAAGGTGTCAGGATCTCAGAGACTTAGGTTAGGCAAAGAATCCTAAAAAATGACCCCCACTTAATAAGAATCACAAGCTGAAGTGTTGTAAAATACATGAAGACTGTTTTTTATAGGCTTTATATGACTCTTGAAGGACCAGCACCACATCCTCTTGTACCACTGTTTGAAGAATTTATCTTGTTAAATTCTTAAATTTCTTTGTTCTGCTGAACACAAAGGAACATATTTGGAAGAATGTTTGTAACCAAGCAGATCTCGGCCCCCATTGTTTACCATAGTAGGAAAAAAAAAATGCTATGGTAGTCAATGGGGGCCGAGATCTGAAACAACTTGAGGGTGAGTAAACGATGACAACATTTTTGGTTGAACTATCCCTTTAAATGACCATTTGTAATTGTTTGTTTTACAGTGTGGCCTGTTATGTTGGTCATCCCTGTGTCATTAGTCTAGCCAAATAACCAAGAGCACAAAGTCAGACATGTTGAAAAATTATGTTGGCAGTAGATGCTTGATTTTTTGAGAAATCCATTTTCTCATGATGCAGCTGCTAATTTTATGACTCCACATCTGCATTCTGCAATCTATTAATATATTTGACTAGTTAGCATGCAAGTGCCTCAAAGTCTTCTAGTCTTATTGAAGGCCAATTCATCTTGCCATCCAATCAGCTGTCACTGCCGTTATGGCTCCCAAAAGAACAAATCACTTCTCGAAAGCTCTTGGCATTCTGGACGTGTTACGCAGCTAAGCCTCATTGCTTAAAATCACATCATGTTTTTATTCAAAAGCCTTAATGAGACTGAACTTTACTTGTTCTCTCTCTCTGCGCTCTCATGTTTGGCCTCTTGAAATGCATTTGAGTGGAACGGATATTACTGGATCAATATCAGTATTTAAATTGGACCGATTTGGGGCATGTAAGCTCCAAAAAGAATAACAGTCATGTGACCGTGACCACTGCTCCGTGACCTCTGCTGGAAACGAGCGCTTTGGACACAATGGCCTGAGACTGACGTCAACTCATTACACCCCGATGAGCTCGTATTCACATTTTGTGTTAAATCAACACTTTTGCACTGTGTGGTTTTCTATAATTACCTTTAGCAGGTGCCGATGACGTAACTGACACCAGACGTAAGAGTGGGCAACATGGAAAACTCCCTAAGTTACAAAAGACTAACCTTTGTTTAACAATAGGTAACAAAATCACCGTAATCCCTCTCATAACGGCAAAGGCGGATCATATTTGCAACATATGCCTTTGTGTTTGAAATTTGGATGTATGTTATCTTAGACCATGCGTGGATGTTTCTTTGTCTGTTTCCTGCATTATTTGTGACTACCGCTCCATCTGTCATCTCCTTTCTCCTGTTCTGTTCTTATTTCAGTGCTTCTCTCCTTTCTCCTCTAGCCATAGGGGGGCTGTTATAGGTGAGAATGTTCTTGTGTAATACAGAATGACTGCGCAGCTCGGCCACTAGCCTGAACAAATCCAGCATCACTTAGCACAGGCCTGTTATTAACACCTAATGCTTCCAGCCAACAAGCCGCAGGTCAGTCTCTCTGACTTAAGGATAGGTCTGATACACTGCTCTGCAAATTCCATTGCTTCAGTACATTTACATACACTTTAAAAGTATGATTTCAGTCAGATGTATGCAATTTGTCCTTTTAAAATGTCATGTAAATGCTTCGGTCTGACTGAAATCGAATGTAGTCATTATATATTCTGTTCTTGGTCTATATTGCTGGATCTCAAACAACAATTAAAAGGCTTTGTGACCGACGCTGACCTTACAACTTCATACAATGGCCTCACTAAACAGTTATAGCACAACTAAATAAGAGCATGATTCACAAGTTTCGGCATGGCCCTAACTACAGCCTAGGGTATTATTCTGTCACGTACTACTTTGAGACCAAATATCATTCAGTTGATCAGTGATATCTCTCTCACTGATGACATTGTTGCCTCTTCATTACATCTATTTCTGACTGATCTAACTGCCGTTGCTTGTGTATATATATATATATCTTCTCGGGATCTCTTTTGATCAGCTTATACAAACCCGATTCCAAAAAAGTTGGGACACTGTACAAATTGTGAATAAAAAAGGAATGCAATGATGTGGAAATTTCAAATTTCAATATTTTATTCAGAATACAACATAGATGACATATCAAATGTTTAAACTGAGAAAATGTATCATTTTAAGGGAAAAATAAGTTGATTTTAAATTTCATGGCATCAACACATCTCAAAAGAGTTGGGACAAGGCCATGTTTACCACTGTGTGGCATCCCCTCTTCTTTTTATAACAGTCTGCAAACGTCTGGGGACTGAGGAGACAAGTTGCTCAAGTTTAGGAATAGGAATGTTGTCCCATTCTTGTCTAATACAGGCTTCTAGTTGCTCAACTGTCTTAGGTCTTCTTTGTCGCATCTTCCTCTTTATGATGCGCCAAATGTTTTCTATGGGTGAAAGATCTGGACTGCAGGCCTGGCCATTTCAGTACCCGGATCCTTCTTCTACGCAGCCATGATGTTGTAATTGATGCAGTATGTGGTCTGGCATTGTCATGTTGGAAAATGCAAGGTCTTCCCTGAAAGAGACGACATCTGGATGGGAGCATATGTTGTTCTAGAACTTGGATATACCTTTCAGCATTGATGGTGCCTTTCCAGATGTGTAAGCTCCCCATGCCACACGCACTCATGCAACCCCATACCATCAGAGATGCAGGCTTCTGAACTGAGCGCTGATAACAACTTGGGTTGTCCTTGTCCTCTGACATGGCGTCCCAGTTTTCCAAAAAGAACTTCAAATTTTGATTCGTCTGACCACAGAACAGTTTTCCACTTTGTCACAGTCCATTTTAAATGAGCCTTGGCCCAGAGAAAACGCCTGCGCTTCTGGATCATGTTTAGATATGGCTTCTTTTTTGACCTATAGAGTTTTAGCCGGCAACGGCGAATGGCACGGTGGATTGTGTTCACCGACAATGTTTTCTGGAAGTATTCCTGAGCCCATGTTGTGATTTCCATTACAGTAGCATTCCTGTATGTGATGCAGTGCCGTCTAAGGGCCCGAAGATCACGGGCATCCAGTATGGTTTTCCGGCCTTGACCCTTACGCACCGAGATTGTTCCAGATTCTCTGAATCCTTGGATGATATTATGCACTGTAGATGATGATAACTTCAAACTCTTTGCAATTTTTCTCTGAGAAACTCCTTCCTGATATTGCTCCACTATTTTTCGCCGCAGCATTGGGGGAATTGGTGATCCTCTGCCCATCTTGACTTCTGAGAGACACTTTTTATACCCAATCATGTTGCCAATTGACCTAATAAGTTGCAAATTGGTCCTCCAGCTGTTCCTTGTATGTACATTTAACTTTTCCGGCCTCTTATTGCTACCTGTCCCGACTTTTTTGGAATGTGTAGCTCTCATGAAATCCAAAATGAGCCAATATTTGGCATGACATTTCAAAATGTCTCACTTTCAACATTTGATATGTTATCTATATTCTATTGTGAATAAAATATAAGTTTATGAGATTTGTAAATTATTGCATTCCTTTTTTATTCACAATTTGTACAGTGTCCCAACTTTTTTGGAATCGGGTTTGTACTTGCAGATATGAAAAATAAATATATATGCTTGACTGTCTTTTTGACATTTTGGCGATAATAATTTATTTTTAATAAAGTAATTCATCAGGTGTATACACTCTCTCCAAACTTTCCGCTGCTCACTGCACACAAAGCAATAAGTGGTAAGCATCATGATAATGATTCTGAAAAGCTGGTCAAAAATATATATGTTGAGGGCCAATAGCAAAACATAACCTCCAAATACATCTGCATAAACCCGCGCTTGCTCTGTGTCACACACTCGCACACACTGTCACCATGTAAAGCACTTGTTAATGCCGGATCATTTAAAAACAAATACCGTAACGCAAAAATCCAAAATCAGACATTTTCTGAAAACAGGATTCGGCTCAAATGAAGCATTGGTCTATTGTTTAGTGTTTCTGCAGACACTGTAGCTATCAGATATCTGTATTGGGGAAACGCATTACAAGTAACGTGAGTTATGTAATCAGATTACTTGTTCAATTAACGAGTAAAGTAACACATTTTAAATTTACAACAGAATATCTGAGTTACTTTTTCAAACAAGTAAAGCAAGTTACTTTGTTTCCCATTTATTGACTGACAGCTTTTCTGTCCCCATGTTGACAGCAATCGGGAGTAAGAACAGAGGTGTTGTGTGCGCTGTGTAAATATGATAGTTACTGTAGTATTCTAGACTAAATGTGAGCATGCATTTACTTATCTCACTTGCACAAGTACAGATTCAGCAAAATGAACAAAACAGTGAAATGCAAACTGCAATAATTATAATGTTGAATAATATATAATTTATGTATTTAATCTCAGTTTATTAAACAATGTCTTTGCTGTTGACTTTCAATGATCCAATTCAAACATACTAATAAGCAAAAATGACTTTAAACACCACATCTGTGTTTCATTTTTTTGTTTTAGTACTGAAGTAAGAGTTTTGAACTTTCTTCTCCTGAGTCATTTCACTTTTGAAATGCCAAAACCAGAACTTTTGTTATTAAATACCAAACAACCAAGTCCAGTCCAGGTGAGAAAAAGTAATGTAACACATTACTTTCCATAAAAAGTAACTAAGTAGTAGTTACTTTTTAAGGGAGTAACACATTACTTTTTTTCCCCCCTAACACTGGTATTGACTCTGAGTTGTATAAGATGCAGCTAATATGAAGTATTTTTGTTTTATATCTTCCATACTGTAATTGCTCAGATTAAGATTATAAATTAGTTTGAATATTTAAACAGATTAAATAGAGTTTTGGTGCATAATAATGCACATCAAAATAGAATGAATCTCTGAACTTGTTTCAAAGTCTGTAATGTAATAATTCATAACTTATACAATGTTTTTTTATTGTTAATGAAAATTTGTATTATATAACATTAATAACAATATATATTATTTAATATTATAATAAAATGCTTGAGATTCTGATTTGTCAATCACATTCTGTGGTCAAATATTTTTGTATTACTGTTAAACTGTATAATTGACTGTTGACCCAGGCAACCTACATACTTTCTAATATTTTGTACTAGTTTATGCTTCTAACATAAAATAACTTCAACTGACATGAAATTCTGACATGAAATTTGACCTTTAGTGAGTCAAATATCTGTATTTGAGGTCTCAGAATTGAGTGTCGTACAATGTTGGCTTGTTTTTTATTCTAGATTTTTGTTTTAAATTCATTTAACTGAAGTATTTGACAAATATATGACAAATTTGTTTTCATAAGATTAAAATATTCTCTCTTTTTGCATAAAATGATCATTTGGCTGTGAGCTGTGCCACACTGTGCTGGTGAGTGATTTTTTTCTGATCTTATTTTACTAATCATTTCATGTCTTCTCTATTCTAAACCACTTTTTAAATGACATCCATTCTGTAAAAAAAAGGAATTTCTGTCTGAAAATATCTGATGTTCCCAGATTACGATCATAGTGAATGCTGTTTCCATATAACCTTCTTGATCTGATGATCCATTAGAGGAGTGTATTAGACATTGAATTTATTCGCTATTGTTCTTTCCTCTCTAACTCACAGACACTGTTACTTTCCAAAATGAAGCCAAGGCCTCCCTAAATTCATTGGAAACATCATGAAGGTTGGGTCGTGTTGGAAACTGATCTATTTGGCGGACGGAGTTTAAGATCCCTAATACATCTGCAGCTCTGATGGCGGGTTAAAAGATGGACACTTTGAATGATGGAGGACAGGAAAAACCAGGATAACGTGTGGAAATGACGAATGGAGGTGAGAACAGATGAAGCTCAGAAGAAGGGAGTGTTGGAGAAGAAAGATGTACTTGATATTATGTTTCAGGTCAGAGGGGGTAAATGAGGCTTTGGCACCAGGCACACCAAGGGTTATCTGGGTTGGCCTGACACTCATAAACATATAGCTCTCACCTGATAGTGCTTTACAGTGTGTGCTTCAGGGGGGTTTCCGTGGTGGTCTCTTTCTCTGACTCTTTCTGTCTACACACACACACACACATATACACTGAGTGGAATTCCTTCCAGTCTGCTGAAACGCTTCACTATCTGTAGAGTAACACTATGGAAACATTGGGCTTGGCTTTTCTAACCTCCTATGACTAGAGCTTTGAGACTTAGAGCCAAACCATTTTAAATTTATTTGATGGGTCTGTCTTGACAGTTTCAGCTTGAAAAATACCAATTTATATACATATATATCTAAAACATTAGACCGCTCTCTCCTTGCCAAACCCAAAAGTTGGTTTTGTGTGTCTGGGAAATCAAGTTAAGCCAGCCATTTATAGATATGTCACCTTACATAGGCTTTAACACGATTTGATTATTTAAAAAAAAACAAAAAAAACATTTGTTTTACTGCAACATTTTACTCAGAGACCTTCGTCAGGCAGTTTCTTAAAACATTTTTATTAGCCGAGTTTAACTGCCCAAAAACCAAAAAATGCTGTTATATAAAATATTTTTTTTTTTACATTTTTTAATTATATATATATATATATATATATATATATATATATATAAATTACAATATTTTGTATTTTTTTAAATGTGTATTTTTAGTTTTTTAGCTGAGCATAGATGTCCATAACATAAAACATTTATTATATTATATTTTTTCTTTTATTACAAAAAAAAAAAATAGTATTGAATAAATTACAGCATTAACATTTTCTCTTTTTTTTAATTACTTTATATTATGTGGACTATTGCTCAGGTTTATAACTATCAGGCATAAAATGCACCCTTAGTTTTTTTTTGTGTGTGTGGAAAATCTACCCATGATGCTTTGGTGCAAAAGAGGAGGAGCCATTTGGATTATCGGGAGTCATGGCTTGCAGCGGAATGTATTGCTTACTTGCTTTTAACAAACTGGATTGAGAAGACCACCGCATTCATTTATTTTCATCTTTTCAGATTTCAATAACATGGCAAGCCATTTCCTCCTTCCCCCACTTTGTTCCCAAAGGAGTTATCAGATTCACCCGTTGTACTGGCTCGCTAGCAGTTTTGGATGTCGATGAGCATCACTTCTCCAAGCTCTTATTGTTTTTGATTGTGTTTTCCCATGTGTGCATTAACATCTATTATTTAATATGAGCCTTCATTTCCATCATCAGAGGGGCACATAATATATGATTTATATCGAGACATATGGAAGATCCAACCTAGCGGGTTTGTTAATTGTTCTCGCCAAGTTTGCGTTCTTGGCATCAGGACACACAGACTTCTGTGCAATGGCCCGTGTTATCTGTGTCATAAGCGTTCTGTGTTTATGGTCTAATTTCCATGTGGTCAGAGCGAGTGATGGGAATGCATTCTTTCGAGGACCACATGGTGTTATTTTTTCACTGGGGAGATGAAGAGCATGCCAAGGCAGATCTTCTCTTCAGAACCCCTGCTGAGGGATCCAGGACTGTGGCTGAGCTGGCAAGCAAAGCCCATTCCTCACTTCCTGCCCAGTCTTTTTTCTCTGCCCAAGTCCCTGCTCAGACTCGGCTCAGCAAATTATAGTTATTCAAGCTCTTATGAAATCCATCAATGCATTAGTGAGATACTTGATTTTTTTCATCACTGGTTTCTGTCGGCTACTTTCTTCTCTCTTTTTTCTTTGTCTCACATATTATAGAAACAAACATGTCTTTGGTCTGTGAATGTTTGCAGCTGTGGTGCATTGCTGTGTCAATTTAAAAAGAGAAACAAGCTACATGACCTTGATGCCATCGAGGTTGGTTTGCGCTTCTTGGATCCCTTGGGCCTAAACCTTTTTTGATCTGGAAAATCTTTTCAGTCCTGCTCTCTCTTTGGTGCTGGAAAGAAAAAAAAATAGGTAAAATCTTGAATTTGTTTGGAGCCATTATAAGTCTTAATATTGCCTGTTGTTACCAAGGGGTCAAGGTTTGCCTGGTTAGCATGGTACTGCATATGAAATATAATTATTAGATGTTTTTGGAGGGCTATATATATATATAAAAAATGGTATAATATTTTAATAAAATTGTATAATAACAATCAATATAGAAAATCATCATACCCCTTTGAAATAATTACTTAATTTGTTGTACAGCCTGAAATCCAAACCCATTCCAAATTTTGCAATATTTACAAATTTTGCCTTACAACAAAAAAGAGAAGAAAAGAAAAAGGCAATGGTTCTGAATATTAATTAAAAAACTGAAAAACTAGAATAACAGGGTTGGAATAGTCATCAGTCCCCTGATTGTAGAGCCACCTTTTGCTTTAATTACAGCCATAAATCTTGTTGGATATGTCTGTACTAGCTTTGCACACCTAGAGGGAATATTTGCCCATTCTTCCTTGCAGAATTGCTCAACTTCAGTCAAATTCCGTGGTGAGCGGCAGTGGACTGCTCTCTTCAAGTCCATCCACAGATTTTCTATTGAATTTAATTCAGGGCTCTGACTTGGCAACTCAAGGACATTCACCTTCCTATTCTTAAGCCATTTCATTGTTCTTTTGGCGGTATGTTTAGGATCATTGTCTTGTTGGAAGGTGAGTGACCTGCCCATCTTCAGCTGTCTAGCAGAGGGATGCAGGTTTTCCTCAAGAATTTGGATGTACCTCGCAGCATCCATTTTCCCTTCAATCCTGGCCAATCGCCCACTAAGGAGAAACATCCCCACAACATAATGCTGCCACCAACATGCTTCACAGTGGGAATGGTGTGTTTTGGGTGGTGTGCTGTGTTTGCTTTTCGCCAAACATATAGTGCTTGGACTTTCAGTCCTAAAAGGTCAGATTTGGTCTCATCTTCAGCTGTCTAGCATACTATTTAATGCAAGAAATAAATACATCGAAATAATTCAGTTGTTTCATCTAAAAACTACAATAATGCTTGCTGGTTTTACATATTGAGTTGTGTTAGAAAGAAAAATATTTTCTCAGTATAATAGTTTTCACAGAATGTTTTGCGGAAAACACTACAAGCAGACTAATATTCAGCCTGTCCATCTGTCTTTATCTGTTCTTATTTGTGCTTATTATACATACCTTGCAGTGGACATGACCTTTTAATCCAAAGTCTAGATATGAAATTGGATAGCTTGTGCTTTTGAAGATAATTATCATGTGAGGACTGAAGCCTCTCGCTATGCTACTTGGCTTCGAAATGACTTCTTTTGCCGCGACATCCGATATTAGAGCAAAAAAATAAATAAAAAAAATTGCTAAAATGTTATGGATGAACACGATACCTTCATTTTAAGGGATTTTCAGCATTTTTGCAGATGAAAGTAGACAGTTCTGCCAATTTTGTTGATTAATGACAAAAATAATCACCTCTGAAAATGAGGCTGTCATCTCTAGCTTCATGGCAAGGTATGGACATACACACACTTTCATAGTATGTCATGTTTCTGTGTAAATGTGGTAATAACAGTAAGCTTAATGTTTTAATGGGGCTATTCCAGACTTAAGGGAAATGTGATATGAGAGATCCATTTTCAAAGGCTCCTAATGCACCATCCTTCTGACTGTTAGCATTAGCTGTATTTTCATGATGATCAGTCAAATTGTATAATGCACAGTTTTGTGTCAGATTGATATTATAGAGATTATAGTCTATCAAATAAAAAATAAAGATTTTCACCAGTTTTGCAACTGTACTACTGTATACTATATGGTATATTTGCTATCACTGTAAAAAAGAATTGTTGGTTTAACTTAAAAAAGTAAGTTAAGTTACCTGGTTGCCTTAAAATTTTGAGTTCACTTAAATTAAAAATTTGATGAAGGCGATTGGTTTAATCAACAGAAACTCAAAATATTATGCTATCTGAACCAGATTACTTATCCAAGTTGATTTGACAAATGAAATCATGAAAATAATTTTTTACAGTGTGCATATTTATGAATAAATAGCTATTTTTTGAAAATAAAGTTATTTAAAAAATACTTAAATTTATTAAAAATGAATATATTAGTATATTATTTAGTACACACACACACACACACACACACACTTACACACACATTGTTCAGTCATGAAACTCGAGAGGGGACAAGACTCATAAGTCCTCTACATGCAATCTACAAACAATCACATAATTTCTGCAAGACACAAGCTGATTGGCGTGCTATCAGAGTTCCTCTAAACCGTCCACCTCCCCCAGCTCCACCTGCCAGATCTGCTATGGGATTTATGTATGTCTATTTATGCAGCAGGAGCAGATCTTACATTCTCACAGCAGAGTGTCTGTGTATCTATTAGCAGTAGCAAGTCCATACTTGCTTTGCAGCTACATTATATACTATACAGCGGTAGTGCAATGAAACTGAAACACCGAGTTTTAGACCAAATTAATTTATTAGTATGGTGTAGGGCCTCCTTTTGCAGCAAATACAGCATCAATTTGTCTTGAAAATGACAGATACACGTCCTTCACAGTGGCCAGAGGGATTTTGAGCCATTCCTCTTCCAGAACAGTGGCCAGATCTCTGTGATGCTGGCGGAGAAAAATGTTTTCTGACTTGCTCCTCCAAAATACCCCAAATTGGCTCAAAAATATTTAGATTTGGCGACTGTGCAGGCCATGGGAGATGTTCAACTTCACTTTCATGTTCATCAATCCATTCTGTCACAAGTCTTTCTGTGTGTATTGGTGCATTATCTTGCTGATACACGGCACCCCCTTCAGGGTTTGAACCATTAGATGCATGGTCCTCCAGAATGGTTTGGTAGTCCTTGGCAGTGACATGCCCATCAAGCACAGTAGGGAATGCCATGATATCGCAGCCAAAAAATCACTGATCCACCCCCGTGCTTCAGTCTGGGCAAAAAAAGTCTGGGTGTTAAGCCTCTTTGGGGCTTCTCCACAACGCAACTCCCACGGACGTGGGAAAGCCAGTGCAGGTGCACTCATCAGAGAACAATACATGTTTCACATTGTCCACAGCCCAAGATTTGCACTGTTGGCACCATTTAAATCCACATTTGGCATTGGCATGAGTGACCAAAAGTTTGGCTATAGCAGCCCGACCATAAATATTGACTCTGTGGAGCTCCCGATGAACAGTTTTGGTGGAAACGGGACAGTCGAGGTGCGCATTTTATTCTGCAGTGAGCTAGACAGCTGTGGTTTTATATTTTTTGGATACAATCTGGGTTAGTACCTGGACATCCCTTTCAGACAGCTTGGATGTGGTTCATCCTACATGGCGGTATGCCAATATTACCCTGGATACCATAGCTCTCGATACACCACAAAGACTTGCTGTCCTGGTCAGAGATGAGCCAGCAAGACGCGCACCAACAATTTGTCCTCTTTTGAACTCTGAAATGTCTCCCATTATGTTGTGTGGATTGTAATATTTTATGTACAGCTGTGCTATTGCTCTGCTAATTCAGCCTTCACACTCTGCTCTTACTGATGGAATGTAAAATTGATTGGCCACCAGGCCACCAATAAACAGTATAGGCGTGAAACCTCCAACAGTATATTGGCCAGTGTTTCAGTTTCATTGTCCAACCCCTGTAAATACTATACTAAATAATGTACTACATTTATTACTTAAAAAGTATTCGTTTTTATATTTATATATGCCTTAGAAGACAGCTGACTATGTAGACAGGAAACAAAGAGGCAGTTCCCTAGCTTTTGTAACAGAGCTTAATTATATTATACTGTTGTAATTACAGCCACATCCAACCAGAACATTCTAAATGAGTTTTTTTGCCCCAAAAAACTTGAGCTGCAGCTGGACCGAATACAAATTCTTTCAGCAAACGGTCTTGTCTAAAACCATTACTGCTGTCTGTAACTGACAAGTCAAGTCTTCTTCAATCTATCACTCATCTTTTCCATAAACAGATTCCTGAAGGCTGTCAGAAAGAATTTGAGTAGTTAAACCAAATTGTTTGTTGACTCACCCTCAACAGTCTGATTAACTACAGCAAATACAGAGGAAGAGCCAGAAATATGATTAAAGCTTTCAGCGCAACTTAAAGTGTATGTACGTACGTGTATATATGTACAGAAGGTCATTTGGTGGGCTTGATTTCCATCAGTCATTTTAGTCTATCCACCTTTTCTTAAACTGTCACAGATGTGTGTGTGCAGAGGAAATGCAATGCAGACACTGTAAATAGCTCATGTTTCATACAGATAGAGGTTAAAGGGTCAAAGGTAAAGGTTGTGAAAGGCTTTCATGCTGTGTAGATTTATCCCTGCTGTTGTTTACACAATCATAGCTCCTGATCTCTGGTTTCTGGCTTTTTAACTCTCGTCACCTCAGTCTGAGAACCCTTCACTGTGGCCTGGAATATACTGGCATATCATTTGAATATGGCTCAAATTGTTGTGGTTGATTAAACATGGTCATGGTAAAAAAAAATATACTGGTTTGTTCAAACTTTTAGACTTTCACAATAAAAGTAAGATTCATTCTCTTAATATATGTTTTTGAGTTGTTTTCCAGTAAAACATCTTTCTTGCTAAAACATGATAAATGTACTTGTATTAAGGCATATTTTCAGAGAACAAATATTGAATTAACCCTTTGGCCTTTGTGTATTGACGAATAAGGTTTTTAAAAGTGTAAAAAATTAATTTTTTTATTAAGTGTTAACAATTAGATTACGCGGTTTTTATAATAAATTAACACTGCTTTTGTCATTTTTTACAAGATGGACAAAATTTGTCACCCAAAAAGTCATTCGGTTTAACCAAAATTTCGGTTTTACTGAATGACACTTTTGGTTATACCGTATGACGATATTTTCAAACAATGCTAACAGGCTGATATCTAGCTAGCTAGCAAAAGGACAATTAAACATTTTATATTTAGTACAAGTTTTCTAAAATATTACAATATTTTCCATGTTTAATGTGGTTGTACCAAATGACCTGATATTTCGGGACATGCATTTGAGCAAGTGAAAACACTAATTTTTCAAATAGTTAAAAGAGAGTTAGTTACTTTGCTTCACGACCATGTGGTCCTTTGCAGGTGTCTGAATGATGTCACATCCTGTCACATGATATTGACCGCATGACTTGATCCAAAATGGTCCCTTTATATTGGTTACTCCGAATGACATCAATGAAATTCATTTTTCTGGACATTATTTCTCATAACAAAGCAATGACTTCTACACATAATTTTAATACCATTTTGCACTATGTTAATATATGATGTTATAAAATCATGCAAGAATAAAAAATATATACATTTATTACATTTTAAGATATTTTAATCACAAATGAAATGACTGCATTGACCTTTGGACGGTTAAACCGAATGACCTTTTGACACTTCAAAATCTTTAAAATACCTTTATATGTAGCAAAATATAATTAAAACCTTTTGGATTCAATAAAAGAGATTTAATTGTACTACCTTACATACTTTGAATGTCATATCTTTGTTTTTTATTATTATTAAGGCCTTTGGACAAATAAATGTATATGTATGTATAATTATTACATATAGAAGACAGTTTGCAATTATTACTTATGCTACATGATGACTGTAATAAAGAAAATGTATAAATAAACTGTAAAGATTTTTTTTTTTTTCATATGACAGGCCATTGGGGGCAGCAGTAGGATCCACTTTCATCTCTCCGGATGAAGAAACATGGTAAATCTCTAAAGAGACTGTCAGGTTACACATTCACCCGAACAGTAGCGCACATCTGTCTGTGGAGTGTGAGTTGAATAATTATTTACAACATCCCAGGTGGTCTCTCAGTGAACTGAGCCCCATCAGAAACTGTGAGTTGTGACTGGGTCACCGCAAAGTGCTTCCACCTTTCCACTTTAGATTGAACAATGGGCACCCCATCTAACTGAATTCAGAAGGCTGTCTGTCTTTTGCTTCTGTGCAAAAGAAGCTTACCTCCTTCACCTCCACACCTGCCTTTTTGTCTCCTATTTTCCAGGAGCTGTATGAAATTAAATAGACAGATAGGGCAATAAATGGATGGGCCTCGTCAGCCATGGCCTGGTCTGCGTTAAGATGCAGCGCGGCCTTAGAGATCCACCTCACGTTGCCATCCCTCTAGATTCGGGAACCCCGCTGGCACGGAACGTGCTAAATCCAAACCGGTCCTTTTTCTGCACAGCGTCAGGACTCATTTCAGAAGAGGCTGGATAAATGTGGTCTTAAATCCTGGTAGGGGGGAATTGTATTTTATTTACTGTGTGTACTCTGTGGAGCACGACCCGCCACTCGGGCGTCTACGTTGAGATTGATGGACTTAATCAAACCCTCCCATGGCTGATGTCTTTAATATTGTACGCTTCTCAAAGTCACTTCAAAGACTTGCTTTGGAGAGCTTCGAATATGTAGGTTGTAATATTTCATTTGCGGTAGATGTCCATGAGCTACCTGATGGATTCCAACCTGACTTAGATACATAAATTTCCTTCTTTCTTGATCTACTTTGGAGATCTTGAGAGATATTGGCTGCTTTTGTTGCAGATATGTTACAATGTGTGAACATTTTTCAAACTATACTGTCAAAAATGTGAAATAATTAGAATTTTTTAAATGTTTTTGAAAGAAGTCTCTTATGCTCACCAAGGCTGCATTTATTTGATCATTTATTGAAAATACAGTAAAAACAGTTATATTGTGAAATATTATTACAATTTAAAATAACTTTTCTATTTTAGTATATTTTAGAATGTATTTTTTCCTGTAATGGCACAGCTAAATTTTCAGATCATTATTCCAGTCATCAGTGTCACATGATTCTTCAGAAATCATTCTAATATGCTAATTACATTTTAAAACACACTAAAAGAAAACAGATTCAGTATTCCTCAAAATGAATAAAAACAGTGAAATGCAAACTCAGAATAATATGCAAACCTGCAGTAATTAAATGTTAAATTACACAAGTATACTTTGTATTTAATCTCACTTTATTAACCAATGTCTTTGCTGCTGACATTCAGTGATCAAATTCAATCATACTAATAAGCAAAAATGACTTTAGAAATTACAATTATCTTCATGTTAGTCTACGAACACATACATCAGATCCTATCTTTGGCCTTTCAAGTTAAAAACTGTACATTAATATCTAAAATAACTGCCTGTTTATTAACTCTGTAATACATGTGCATACTCATTAGTTGGGCCAGCCTGAAAAATACAGTGTTTTAACACAACTTAAGCTAAAAAAGCAACATTTCTTTTTTTCAGACTGCTGATCATATTATTAAAATATAATCTTGACAAATAGCTTGGAGATTTCAGTGTTTCCCCATTCAAGTAGTTGAACTGCCTTAAAGGGACCTCGACTTCATCTGGCCATGAGGATGTGTAGTATTACACATTATTAGCGAATAAATTTTCTGTCATAACCAAAAGGTCCTGCAGAGCATCGTAACTACTCATACAAATCAGATAAAGCTAATGTAATCCAGTCCAAAGGTCTTTGTAGAAGCTATTCTTTATGACCTACATGTTTGAAAGTGACTTGTCGTGATCTTTCATGGCTTTTTATTTTCAGCCTGGAATAAATTAATTACAGAGTCTTTCAGTTCATATACTGCAACGATTTATGCTTCACAAAACATTTTGCTCTCTTTTTGATGTCTTTAATATTTATATCCCTGTCCTGCCTTGTCAGCATTTGTTGTCGGTTTATTTATCAGTGCTCGCCAACTCTAGCGGCTAAACCCCATGCAGAATATATGGATTTTTCACACTATTGGACGATAAAGGCTTTTCCCTTTCAAAACAAATCTGAGGCATTAACTGAAATATAAAATAACACATGGGACGTAAAATAAAGGATTGGGCCTGTCATTTTCTAATACAAATCACACCAGTACATTACGCTGCCTTCAGTAAGCCGATATTTTGATTGACTGTTTGTGTAATATACGTTTGAGCGTTCTGCTGAACAGAAATGTGACTAATTGTGTTTTTGGGAGAGATTCACTGTCAGCCACAAAGAGGCGAATCTGGGATGTTATTCTGGGATGCTGGCTTCGGGAGGTGCTCGGATTCTTGTGGAAAGTATTGGGCTGAGATCAGAGGCGAGTCGGGGTAGTGGGATCAGGCTAAATGAGAGCGATGGGATAAAGGTCTGATATGCCAGTGAGAGGAGCCAGATTGTAAAACGCAGAGTTTTGATTCACCTTTTATCACCTGCAAAACATCGCCCTTGACCTGATTTATCTACCTATCCTCTGATGTTTTGTTAGTTTTAGAAGCTTGAACTTTGACTCTCCTTATCCCAGCTTGGATACAAAATTATTGGAATCACATGTGAGCGTTTTTGGAGTCGTAGGCGAGATCCTGTGCATTTTACATGGCTATTATGAAGACGGCCTCGGAAAGGATATAGTGACATGGTGGCTTGATTCAGAGTGATTTCGGATGAACTTTAAACTGGTTTAGTTCTGTCTAGCCACAACATCCGCCTGTCTTCCTTATCGCTGCATCTCTGACCCCAAAGGCCATTGAGCAAAGCGCCTGGACCGCTGTAGGGCACTCTTTTTTGTAATAGCATGTAATTTTGCAGCTAAGTGTGGGCGGTTTCACGCTTCTAAAGGGGTTCCATATCCTGTCCGGAGATTATCATGCTTAACGTGGAATTTCTACACACTGTTTCCATTCAGTTTGTGTGGGAAGTTTGATATATGACCCCAAAAATGTCCCCATGCTGCTTCTTTGGTGACGGTTTATATGTAGATGAGTTGTTGAGTACCAAAAGCTGATCCATCTCAGGAGGATGTTCATTTAAGACGGAGCTACCCTGCAGCCAAGGAAAGCAGAAACGGCCTTACGACAATCAAAACTGCCCTAGAATGACCTATAAATAACATGTGATACTCAGCTGAATCAGAGCAAGTGCTATTTTGGGAAAGGTGGGAATTCCGTGTACATCCTCGCTGTGATCTCTGTCCTTTTGTTTGGCACGTAAATACATGTGTAACACCCATTGAGCACTTAGCCTGAACTGTACTATCAAAGAGAAACCTTAGACTAGCATAGCCCTTAGAGTCATTCTCATTCTCAATGACATATTGGATAATATGGTTTACGTTTGCAAGGCGAGCTATCAAAAAGCAGCTTGTCATGATCGGTTTTCACATCTGATTGTGTGAAACCGATGGCGTCATATCTGTTTAACTGTACCTGTCAGGGTGTTCTGAGTTAGAGCTGTAAACCTTATCAGGGCGCAGCAGGTGAAGAGGTGCCGTCGCTATCTGCGAGTGGATGTGAAAATGATCCCGTGTGATTTTGGGCTGTCGGTCAGTGGGAAGAAAACGGCATGTGTTTTAATTTAACCTGGGGAATAAATCTCACTATATGAGCAGAATTCACATTGACCCCATAATATCTTGCACACACCGAGATATTGTCATGACATCAGGCATGAAAAAAAGCAGTGGAGCCCATAAAGCTTGTTTGACATCAGAATTGTGGCCTAGCAGTTTTGTGCCTTGGTACTCATAAACATGATGATACACTGGCAACTTTTTGAGCAATGTTGCCGAGCAATGTTGCTCGGGCACTTTCTCATTCTCTCGAGAATGAGCAACAAATTTCTGTCTGGACACTTTAGATCGGGTCGTGGGCATTTTTTTTTTGAGATCCTCCATTCAGAATTGCTAGCAGCCGATCACGTGACCGGCTTGGAGATTTCAGAAAAAATTTAAACAAGATGGCGGCCTCTCAGCGGCAGTGGAGCGAAGAAAAGGAGCGTGAACTTAAATCTTTTTACGCTGGTAAGTTGTCATGTGTCAACCCAAAACAGGGAATTTACCTCATTTAATGCTTAAAATACCAACAGGTGTCCAATTTAACGTGTGTAGGCTGCAATTTAGCCATCGAATGTTTTCAGTTAAATACTAAAAAGACGTGTTCCATTTAGTCCGTCTGTAGTGGCGTATAGGCCTTATGGCACGTGATAGCAAAGTCCCTTTAAGACAAGTCATTTCACTCGGCGGCCATCTTTCTTCTTCTTCTTCTTTGGGTTTTTACGGCAGCTGGCATCCAATCTGTTGCATTACTGCCACCTACTGTATTAAATTCCCTTTACACTATATTCTCTTCTCCAACCCAGTTTTTTTTTTTTTTTTTTTAAAAACCTAATAAGTATTTCCTGCCTTTTTGTTTCTCTGCACACTCTAAAATACTTTTAACACTTCCCTCTACCCATCCTAAACTCTGTAACTGGGTCATCATTTCTTGTCTTTCTTGAATAAACCTCCTACAAGATATTAAAACATGCTCAACCGTCTCATATTCCTGACATTGTGTGCACATTCCTGTTGGGTGTTTTCCCATAATATGCAGAGTGCCATTAAGATTGCTATGCCCCATTCTTATTCTGCTTAAAATGACTTGTTCTCTCCTCATACCATTATCTCTTAATACACCCACTCTGCTTTGTACTGAATATTAATGCCTTCCTTTTGTTTCATTCTGCCACTGCTGCTGCCATTTGTCCATTATTTCTTTCCACACTATGCTCTTTCCCTCTGATTTAGATAATATTGATTTCAACATTTTCCTTTTTAGTTGCCTTATTTGCCAGCTTGTCTGCCCTTTCGTTGCCCAGAATACCTGAATGAGCCGGAACCCACATGCATTCAAGTGCAGCTCCTATCTCTTTGAATGGGGAAACATCAAATTCTCCAAAGCTGTTTGCCAAGCTTTCGATTAAATTTCATATTTGAAATCACCAATGAAATCTGACAACAACTGTGTCATAAATTTTGTTTCTAAACGCTCGAATAATGTCAAAAAACTGTATTTTTCAGGCTGGATCAAGCTAATGCGCATGCGCAGTCCTAAATGCGCATCTCTTGTGCCTCATTTCGGAGGTGCGCGTCTGACTTCTAACGGCCGCTGCAGTGACGCGATGACTTTACCAATCGGCGATTGGCTCTTATATAGAAGACGGGACTTATTCCTCCATATTGCGCATTGCACTTTCTCTTATTATTCAAAGTAATACGAGTGACGCGTCTTGTGTTATTCTATAGTCTTTGGTGATAGTAGCTTTTGACGCGATTGACGCGGGTTCGAATCCGCCTTTTGCCGAACTTTTCCTATCACAAATCAAATCGGAAAGGCATTTATATTTAATAAAAACGAAGAAAATATTTGAAAAGTTTAAATAAAGTGCCTAACAAGTGTTTATAATAAAGTAGGCTATTTATTGGGTTTGCAATAGATTTGCTCCTCTCTGATTAGTTGATGCCAACTGTCTGTTGCCCTAATTACTTACCCTGTGTCTCACCAGGTTGTCCGGCAACATTTCCCAGCAACATTGCTCAAAAAGTTGCCCCGTGTATCATCACCTCAGAGAAACATACTTATATATATAGGCTATGTATATATAGGCTATATACAGTTGCAAGAAAAAGTATGTGAACCACTTGCAGAATTTGTGAAAATGTGAAAAATTTTAACAAAATAAGAGAGATCATACAAAATGCATGTTATTTTTTATTTAGTACTGTCCTGAGTAAAATATTTTACATAGGGACTCAAACACAACTAATAAAAAAGGTTCAAACATTCACTGATGCTCCAGAAGGAAACACGATGCATTAAGAGTCGGGGGGTGAAAACATTTGAACAGGATGAAGATGTACAAATTTTTCTTATTTCATTTAAATATCATTTTTTTTCATGCCCTTCGGAAGCAACAGAAGATACCTATATGTTTCCCAGAAGACAAATTAAGTACAATTTACCTTGATCTTCAAATTCAAAAAGTTTTCACCCCCCCGGCTCTTAATGCATCGTGTTTCCTTCTGGAGCATCAGTGAATGTTTGAACCTTTTTTATTAGTTGTGTTTGAGTCCCTCAGTTGTCCTCAGTGTGAAAAGACGGATCTCAATATCATTCAGTCACTGCTGTAAAGGGTTCAAATATGCAAAAAATCCTTGAAAACTGAAGGAGGATTTTTCTAAAAAACAGAGCTCAGTTTAACTGCTCAGGACAAACAAGGGACTCATGAACAACCATCACGAAACAAAAAAACAGTCATAGATCATCCAGGTAACCACACACAGTATTAAGAATCAAGGGTTCACAAACTTTTGAACTGGGTCATTTTAATAAATACAGCTATATTTTTGTCTTATGGATTATATGTAAACATCTTTTATGTAAAATATCTTACTCAGGACAGTACTAAATAAAAAATAACATGCATTTTGTGTGATCTCTCTTATTTTGTTAAAATTATTCACATTTTCACAAATTCTGCAAGTGGTTCACATACTTTTTCTTGCAACTGTATATATATATATATATATATATATATTAATATACACACTTCAAACACTTTAACACACTTTAAACATGCTTTATTTCAAAATGTTTCATAATTTATATAAAGTATATTTATTTAAAAATATTTAACATTCTAAAATAGAGCATGTTTGACGTACATACAGTAGGGATATTTTTAGATTATTCTGAAACTGACTACAGTGATGTCATTGTAGCAAGGTGACAATAGCGTCTTCCTCCTCATAACACATTCTGTCACGATATGAGGCGACACAAAGGTGATGATTCACCTGCAGGGACTATTGAAAGTGAACACGGACAACGGCTTTGGCATATGTGTGTGTGCTTGTATGTATATGAGTGTGTTTTTGTACGTTTTGTGTTAGAGTGGAGAGAGGGGGCAGGTAAATGGAGAAGACGGATATCCTCTGCACAGGAGCGCTCGCTCCCGAGGGTGAAAGGAAGCCGGTTTTTGAGTGTGTGGTAATGACAGCTCGGAAGTGTCAAAAACAGCCGAGAGAGAGCGGGTGAGCTGTATTAGAGTTTGAGTGGAGGCATGTCAACAAGGTGAATGCTTAGGAAATGAATGTTGTGAGGATGCCAGCAAAGAGGAATTAAAAACACTCATGCATACGCATGTGGCCACACACGAGCCTGTTTACACCGTAACTGAGCTGCAAATAACTAGCTATTTAATGATGTGTACTGCACACAAACTGCACTGACTCAATGTGTTTCAAATATTAGGCCTATTTCATGTGCACATCAACTTTGTGTGCTTCACATCTCAATCAGTTATTCAGGAATGAATAAACACTCCAAAAAGTGGCCACACCTTAAAAAATATAAATATCCTTGCATTAAACTAAATATTTTGTTATATAAAATATTTTGTTTTTAGACTACTTCGCTAACATTGTAATAATTTTATTTTTATTTTATTTATTTATTTTAAATACACACTACGATTCAGAAGTTTGGGGTAAGTGAGTTCTTTTTTTTTTTCTTTTTTTTTCTACTTTTACAGTAATAAAGTAATAATTTTTAGCATTAATTACATGAATAATGTACAGAAGATTTATATTTCAAATAAATGCTGTTCTTCTGAACTTTCTGTTCATCAAAGTATCCTGAAAAAAACGTATCATGTCTTCACAAAACATATTACAGTGCAACTGTTTTCAACATTGATAATAATAATAATTCATTATATTAGAATGATTTCTGAAGGATCATGTGACACTGAAGACTGGAGAAATGATGCTGAAAATTCAGCTTTGTTGTCACAGGAATAACTTACATTTTTAAAACATAATAAAATAGAAAACAGTTATTTTAAATTGTAGTAATAGTACTGCATTTTCTGAATTTATTTGATCAAAATAATAGTCTTGGTGAGCATAAGAGACTTCTTTCAGAAACATGAAAAAATCTTACTGACTCCAAACCTTTGGATGGTAGTGTATATATTTTATATTTTGTGATTATTAGTTACTTTTAAGTTGCTTTCTAAAACTCCTACAAAAACCACAAAAATACCAATGTGACATCCAATAAAACCTTTGCTTCATTGAGGTTTCTGTTCACCTGGAGTATCTTATGTCACTTTTCTGAGTTTCCTCAGTGGTGTTGTAATCTAACAGCGGCAGAGCAGAAGGGACATTATTCTCCAGCATTTCAACAGGTTTATGACAAAGTGTCTCTTCTGTTCTGATGGAGACCTGATGTCGTCATGGGAACATTTTGAGAGGAAGGGAGAGCCTCGCTTGCTCCTTCTGTCTGAATACAGGTTTATGACAAAGGGGAGATGAATTGTTGTGTTGCTAAGGCTGTCGTTATGGGACCTGTTGCTCATTTTGATTTAATCGCCTCACTCAGACTGAATGCTCTCAGATGGCTGGAGCAGAAGTGCTGTTTCTTAATCAGTTCTGTACTAATAATGCTGCTGATGGAGAGGTATGGGGATTGCATTTGTAATTCAGCATTTGATTCTGTTTAGGAGCAGTTCTTTTCCTACTTACTAAAAAATTAAAAAGAATAAGTTCTTTTTGTTCTCTTGACCATTGCGGTCATTGGCTACATCCGAAAACTTAAAAATGCTGCCTTTGGAAGATGCGTTCCAAGAAGGCATCAAGGCACATCCGAATCCAATGTTAGCTTCACTTCCTGTTCCTGAGATGCCTTCATCTGATTGATTTTTGAAGGCAGCATAAATGTATCTTTCGCTGCCTTTGATATCCCACAATCCTGTGCTTTCCATTCTGTGACAGTTGAGCTAAAAAATAAAGATGGACTCTGAAAGTTGCGGTTGGTAGTCAGTTTGTGTGTAAATGTACATTTTTGACCAGTGTTTTCCATTTTTGATGTCATTTCTAGCGTGAAATTACTATTGTAGTAATTAAATATTCGCTTAGTTATCACCAAAGCTCGCTCTATTTTGCTGTAGATCATTAAACTGTTACACTGAATCAGAAGTCTGTCCGAAATCAGTTTCATGAGGTACTATCGTGCGCAAACGCTGCCTACAAAGTCATTGCCTGATAAGTTTTCAGACGCAGCCATGATCTTCACCTATATCCTTCATCTCAGCTCAAGACTCAAGTTTTGTGCAGTTTCTATGGCTTTAAGTGATTAATGTGAGATCTTTCTTTGAAACAGGTGCCTTTTTTATTTTGGAGACTTGATTTTCAAAGTAAGTATCCATAAGGTTTTTAAACATTCTGTCAGATAAAGAATGTCTTTAAATGCTAATAAATGGCAGTGCCACCTCAAGATAAATTAATAAAAATTATTGTGAACGTGACAAAAACCTTCCTGACAAAAACCTTGTGGAGTTTTTTTCAACCATAAATAGTTTAGAAATACATTATAATACATATATATATATATGATATATTCATTTTTTATTATTATTTTATTTTATTTGATAAAAAGCAATTGTATAAACACAGATACATTTCTATAACTGGCTAAACAAACATGTACATAAAATATTATGTACATATAAATGTTTATAAACAAATAAACAATAATGTTTATGTATGTATATTAATGTTTTAGTCAGTCAAATATATATATTTAACATCTTGTAAGTGAACATTAATCAAATGGTACTCCATCCATGGAATGACTTCAAAACCTACACCAAAATTAATTAATTAATCTGGGAAGTTATTATCATCATTCATAGATGCACATATACAAAGTTCTGTCATGAAACTCTAGATGGCGCAGCCTTATAAGTCCTTAACTCAATCTGCTTGCAATCACATCATTCTCTATAAGGCACAGCTGATTGGTTACTGCTGTATCAGTAGCCATTGAGCTCACTGCTCAACCTTCAAATCTTGGTCAGCATTTGATGTAACAGTTGCAGCATGCTTTCAGAAACCCTCCACCTTCCCCAGTTCCACCTGTATAGATCTGCTACGGGTAATTCGTGTATGCTATTGTATAGCAGCAGCATGTCTTATTTGCTCACAGCAGCATGTTGTGTGTGTATTGGCAGTAGCAAGTTCCTTACTTGCTCTGCAGCAGCAGCGTAGCAGATCTATTCCACCAAGACCAAACATACCAACATTTTCACATCCATTACCATGCCAAACACTCAGAGAAATCTTTATCCTGTTCATCTTTACATTTACAATGAAATGAAATGATTTATGCAGAACAAAAACATTTTGTTAAATGATGGGAGAATTGTGTGTCTGAGACCTCCCACATGCTACTGTAACAGCCAACTATATGTTGCGTGAGAACGGAGGGTATGCTCTGAATGTGTGTGTGTGTGTAGAGTGAGAACTCTGGGAAATATCTAGTGCTGTATGATTAATTCCACTGGAGCAGGCTTTAATACAGGGGTTTGACTGTCTGTGATGTTCAAAGCTTTGGAGATGCCTGTCTGCTTTCACAATAAATGTGGCGAGTGTGAGAGAGCGTGCCCGTCATGCCCCATTGAATCATGGGTAGATGCTCACGGATTCCCTCTCTCTTATTCTCTCATTACACTCTATTTCTTTTGAAGGTGACCATGTGCCTAAGATAGATTTTAGTATTTGTCCCAGGTGGAGAGCAGCTGTTGAGTGAGTCTCTCTACCCTTGTTCTCTATAAATAAAAACACTGTCATCTGTACCAGAATCAGCAAATTAATGATCCCATGTGACGGTTGTGAAGTATTTGTCTAGTGAGGCTGTTTCTACCTCCCTGGTATTTCCTCTCCTGTAGTGATTGGTGTAGTCCTTTTATAAATGTTCCAAGCTGTCCCAAAACACGGAGCCCGCCGCCCTGTTCCAGCTCTCACTGACCTCTGCAGAGCCCTCTGATCATGTCATACATGTGTGATGGTAAGCATGAGTGAGAGCAGGCATTCCATAGAGGAGCTGATTATCCATCAAGGGCATTATCCATCAGCGCTTTAGGAAGGAAGCACATTGACAGGCCGATCTAGAAATGACATGCTAGATTACAACAACGGAGTCAACTAGAGGGCCCTGGCTGAGTTAATAGCAATGAGATTTTGTAGTTTTGTTTTGTTTGTTTGCTTTTGTTTTGTTTTGTTTTTCCTTTTTTTTTTTTAGAACAGTGGTGCAGTTTTCCATTTTCAATCATTACAAATGCGATATCTGTAACGGAGTGTCTATTTACACTAAGTGCAAATAGCGTCCCTTGTTGGCAAACGCTATTTACAATAGTTCTGCTCACCAATGTCTGGTTGGGCCACTCAAGTCTTAAAAAAGAGGCACAGAGTTCAACATCTTCAGTGGAGCAGTGGTAATGAGTAAGTCTTGCAGACCTGGCTTTTAAAGCGATCGACGTTGGTTCGAATCCGCCTTTTGCAGAGTTCGCATTTATTTTCAATAAAAATGAAAATAATGTTCTAAAAGTGGAAATAAACTGCGAACAAGTGTTTAATAATATTAAAAGTGTTTATTGGGTAGGGTTAGGGGAAGGTGTAGGGAGGGTTTTTATTCTCCCAATAAACCAGCATCCATTTAATAATTTTAATAAATATAATCATTTACACTATATGATATTATTGCATCCTGTTAATGTACAAAAATACTGAGGTGCAAATAGTGTCTGCCAATATAAAGTATAGATAGCATCTTTACTCTTATTGCAAAAAACTGATACTTTTACTTGGTGTAAATAGAATCTATTGCTATTTTCATCTAGTGTAAATAGCATATCGCTAAGAAAATGCTGCTATTGTCACTTAGTGTAAATTGACTATATTGCTATTTTCACTTAGTGTACATAGCATCTGTCACTAAGAAAATATGCTATTTTCACTTAGTGCCTATCTGTAATATCTCAACTGTTTCTCCAAAAATGCAACTTTTTAATGATAATTTTATGGTCCAATTTTTGTATGTGTGTGTGTTTTTCATTTTCAGCAGTTTTTAACATTACAAATAAGACTACTTTTAACGATACTAATAATGACCATTTTTATGAAATTCACAATTCTTCAAAATTTCTTCATCTGCCTTTCATGGAAGAAAGAAATCAGGTTTGGAATTATATGATGAGGGTGAATAATTAAGGACAGAATTTTCCTTTTTGGGCAACTATCCCTTTAAATTTCCTACTCTGATTTTTCTTCTAAGAAATAGACCTTAGTAATCTCACACGTATCTCTTCTAGAACTTCCAAAGAGTTCTCAAACGTGTTTAAAGCTGATAAGGTACTCAGATTTGGTAAGTTCTGCAATAAAAAGCCTGAATTTTCAATATAAACTCATCAAATACTTGCAATGTTTGTAGTGAAAGTTATAATGTTATCCACATTAATGTTCTATATACTTACTGTATGCTAACAGTTGGCTTATTTTTTATTTCCCCCATTTTTACTAAAAACTTGAGACATCTTCACTAAGAACTCCATGAAGTTTCCTGCAATTTCTTTTTCTAATTTTACAAAAAAAATTTATTTTTCCTCTAGGGTAGAGAGCAGAGGGGGAACGAGACTGGGAAATGTTGCAAGTCAAATTCGAACTTGGATCACCCAACATGGATCATAATGTTGTTTTAAACCAGTATGATGACCTTTCCTCTGGAAAATAAGATATTTTGAGATTTTTTTTTTTTTTTTTGTCCATACATTGGAAGTTAATGGTCACCAAAACTGTTTGATAATACTAACATTGTTCAAATGATCAAATTTTATGTTCCACAGAAGAAAGAAAGAAAGTCAAACAGGTTTGTAGAGACAGGAGGGTGAGTAAATGATGACAGAATTTTCTGGTGAACTGTCTCTTTAATATGTACTATGGAAGCCATGGAATAAAAAATAAAAAGGATTATTGCAAGTTTTTCTCTCACAATTCTGACTTTTTTTCTCACAATTGCGAGTTATAAAGTCAGAATTGTGCAATATAAAATAACAATTATGTGTTATAAATTCAGAATTGTGAGATATAAACTCACAATTCTGAGAGGAAATAAAAATCAGAAGTGGACTTTATAACTCGCAATAGCAAGTTTATGTCTCCCAATTCTGACTTTATAACTCGCAAATGCAACCTTATATCACATAATTCTGAGAAAAAAAGTCAGAATTGCGAGATGTAAACTCACAAATGTGAGGGAAAAAATTCTGAATTGTGAGATATAAACTTGCAATTCTGAGGGGAAAAAAAGTCAGTCAGAATTGGACTTTGTAACTCGCAATATGTCCCCCAATTCTGACTTCATAACTCGCAAATGCGACTGAGAAAAGTCAGAATTGCGAGATGTAAACTCACAATTGTGAGGGAGAAAAAAGTCAGAATTGTGAGATAAAAAGTCCCAATTATCTTTTAAATTGTTTTATACCATGGTGGAAACAAACTTCCATAAACATGCTGTTGTGCTACCATAGAAACAAATATTAATGTCTTCAAACACCTTTGCTTGTGTTCTCTCAGAAAGTCATTTATAGACATTGTTTATAGTAACACCTACGTTTGTTTGCTACCTTTGCACTCGCTCACCCTGAAAGAAGTCTGTTTGCAAACCCTTGAACAGACCGTTGTAGACAACACGTTTTAGGTTTTTACTGGAACACTGACTTCACAGGCTCAAGTGAGGTTAGGGAAAAGCGATCCCTTAGAACCACCGTTGCGCTGCGATCCAGACCTCACTCCTCTTGTACTGCTGTAAACACAAATAGCCTTGTGTTTTTATATGCCAAGGGCGTTTGCTTGAATAGTTCGGCATACAAAATCCCAGCCAAAGCCCTGTGGGTGCGCCCTGCTCATAAACTCAGCTGTGTGTCCAGAGGTGTTTACATGGTCAGGTAAGGAGTCAACGAGTGCTTGAAGACGCACGCTGACACGTTATGACCCCACAGCCTCTCACCACACACACAGTGTATGTGTTAGTGACCTGTAACCACATGGGTCCGTATACCTCAAGGTCATGTTTACATGGTCAGCCCTGGAGCCTGTAGCATAGGACAGACGCTTATCAGAGAGACCCGGCTACTCCTGGACAAACATGGCAACCTAAGGAAAAAGAGCGATGGTGGAATCCACAAGTGTGGGATTTTTAATATTTCCTCAGAGCAAACAGTACAGTCTTTGAACCTCGAGATTTAGTTCTCACCTTGAAACTGCGAAATACATAAGAGGATTCTTAAGCAAAGTGAAGATTCACTCTTGGTTTATGTCAAACACAGACTTATGAGAGGAGAAATGCTTGTCATTAGCAAGAATAAACTTCCTCGGAGGATAAACACAATTGTCCTCAAGTGGAAGCAATCTCAGCATGGTATAATGGGAAAATAATACCAGCTAAAATGTTTCCAGCATTGTCAAATTCTTCTTTTTGCATGACATGAGAAGACCGCAAGACGACAGACAACAAGGCATAGGTAAAAGCTCTTCCGATTGATTCAGAGGAGAGGGAGATGCTCGGTCGCTGGTTTAAATCATAGCTGGCGTTAACGGAATTCTTCGAGTCCCTCGTGACAATTAAACTGGGGGAAAGTAATAACTCTTTGATCCCAAACTGTTGCCAGACACTTCTTCAACATGCCCTCGTTCATGAATCTCACATTTTACCATGCGTCAGGGACGCGAGAGTAAACCGATCCACCAACCTCAAGGTTCTGACTCGGCCAAGCAATTTCGACTGCTACAGCACAACACGCACTCACCAGAGCCTTTCAGTTGTAAAATTGGAGTTCTGTTTTTAATCAATAGTTTGTAATATTGGGCTATTTTATGTATTGGAGTATAATAGAGGAAGTAATATATATTTATGGCCAGGGCAACGATTATCCAGGTTTCCTTTATAGCTGTGCTCTTGTTCTGTCTCTCCACTGTCTCTAGTAAGCTAATTTATCTCAATTTTCATGCCTTTGAATCTAAACTGACATCTAGTTTTCTGTAGGTTGTTAGTTAAAACACAAATGACCGATGGATTAGTTCACTTCAGAATTCAAATTTCCTGATAATTTACTCACCCCCATGACCCATGTTTATGTCTTTCTTTCTCTAGTCGAAAAGAAATTAAGGTTTTTGAGGAAAACATTCCAGGATTTTTCTCCATATAGTGGACTTCAACGGCTACCAACGGGTTGAAGGTCCAAATTGCAGTTTCAAAGCAGCTTCAAAGGGCTCTACATGATCCCAGCTGAGGAATAAGAGTCTTATCTAGCAAAACGATTGTCCATTTTAAAAAATAAATAAATTAGACTTTTAACCACAAATGCTCGTCTTGCACTGCTCTGTGATGCGCTACGCATTACGTAATCACATTGGAAAGGTCCTGTGTGACGTAGGCGGACCCAGTGTTTACAAAGGGAACATTTTCGTCCTTTACAAAAAAAGGTAAAACAATGATGTCGGACAATTTTGAAGTTGGAGGAGAAAATGAGATGGAGTTTTTCGCCCTACCGTGGTACTTCTGCCTACATCACGCATGACCTTTCCAATGTGATTACGTAATGCGTGGCGCATCGCAGAGCTAGTGCAAGACGAGCATTTGTGGTTAAAAAGTATATAAATTTTAATTTATTTTTAGAAAATGACTAATTGTTTCGCTAGACAAGACCGTTATTCCTCGGCTGGGATCGTGTAGAGCCCTTTGAAGCTGCACTGAAACTGCAGTTTGGACCTTCAACATGTTGGTAGCTGTTAAAGTCCACTATATGGAAAAAAATCCTGGAATTTTTTCCTCAAAAACCAAAATTTCTTTTCGACTAAAGAAAAGACATTCATAAACATCTTGGATGATATGGGGATGAGTACATTATCAAGAAATTTTAATTCTGAAGTGAACTAATCCTTTAATAACAGTTTTCTATTTGAATATATTTTAAAATGTAATTTATTCCTGTGATGACAAGGCTGAATTTTCAGCATTATTACCCCATTCTTCAGTCACGCGATCCTTCAGAAATCATTCTAATATGCTGATTTTTAAAGAAAAAAAAAGCAACATAAATGGTTGGCATAAATGCAAATAAGTGATGGTTCCTGTGAAAACCATCCTGCTTTGTGCTGGAGAACACTGTGGGCCGTTGTTTTGTTGGTAAACCTAATGATGATGATGTTCGACTTCAAAGCACATCTCTGGAAAGACTATTGTGTGGATCATGTGAGGTATGTGAAGGCACTGAGTGGTTTGCAAGAGTTTCTGGGTTTTTCTTCCAGAGGAAATGGTCACACTGTGCTGGGCTGTGTCTTTCAGGTGGCTTGTATGAGTGGCGGCGAGGCTGTCTCTATCTCTCCCATGAGTATTTCTACTTGCGAGCCAAGAGGCCCCAACACAGAAAACATATTAGACAGGCAAGTCCAAAAAGTCACCACCCCTCCTTTCTCTTCCTCTCTCTCTTTCATTCCTAGCCTCGTTTACTCCGTCACTCTCTGTCTGTCTTCTCTCCTGAGAGTTATATATACAAGCTGTGATGTTATTGGGGCTGTTACCCGAGCCACCCCGACACACTCCTTTAAAAACACAAAAAGTGATAGAGATGCAGCACTTTTTTCGTCACTTAGAGAGTGACCTTTGACCCTTTCTCAGAAACGAATGTTTTCCACACTAATGCATCCCTGCTTTTAATATGGCTTGTTAAAATGCCCTCTTTCCCCCCATTTTTACATCCCCTTTTCCTCCTCTGCAGAAAGAGGTATCAGCTAACACCTGACATGCCTTTGCAGAACCAGCTACAGGAAAGAGAGGAGGTCACACGCTCGTCAGATTTTGACCTCGCAGAGACGCTGAGACAATCCAGACCTGCTTAGGATGAAGAGGGAGAAAGTAATTTCCTTCTCTTGCAGACCAAAAAAATCTAATGATGCTTTCCGTCTGTACAGAGAAAGTACATTTCATTACATCTGATTCATTTTTATTATATTGTTTGTTTGACTAAATAATAATAATAAGTGGGTTTGGATATGCATTCTCAGTCTGAACAAATTTATTTTCTCAGTTTTTCTGATTGAATTTGAGTTTTTTCAGCTGGGGTCTGTGCAGTGCATTTGGTGGGCAAAGCTATTGGTTCTTGCTCCTGAATATTTAATTACGTAGGCCTGGTATATAATGGAGGCCTGTAAGGACTGTAGTTGTTGTTGGTAAATAATAGAAGTAATCTGTTATCTATGGAAGTTTGTTTCCGTCACAGAATAAAAAGAATACAAAATATATTAAACTTTTTATCTCACAGTTCTGACTTTTTCCCTTACAATTTTGAGTATATACATATCACAAACTATACAACTTTTTTGCAAGATATAAACTCAAAATTAAACTCAGAGAAAACACTGAGAAAAAAAGTCAGAATTGCTAGATTTTGACTTGCAAAACTCACAATTCTGAGAAAAAAGTCATTATTGAGAACAAAAGTTGCAATTACCTTTTTAATTTTTTTTAAATCTATGGCAGAAAAAAAAAACAGAATTCCGAGATGTAAACTGAATTCTGAGAAAAAAGTCAGAATTGCGAGATGCAAAGCGAGGCCCCAGGATCCTCTGTAAAATGTTAAAGTAAGTTAAATGTGAAAAAAAAAAAAAATCTGATTGGATTTTAAAAAGTGTACTTATGTCATGTCAATATGTCATGAAGTTTAGAATAAATATGATTAAAAGTGGTTGAATTTACTCACAATTATTGTTGAACTGGTATAACTAAACATCTTGTTCAGTTAACAATGTATATCTAAAATGACTACAATTTACATAACCGCTTACCTTAATTAAAGCTGCAGTCTGTAACTTTTTTTGGTTAAAAATTATCCAAAATAATTTTTTCAGCAAGTACATAACCAGCCAGTGTTCAAAACTATCTCCTTACCTTAGCCTGATTCACAACAGCAATTTTCTTATAATAAAATTGGTACTGGTGGGTTTCCGCGGGAAATTTGAGCATGCAGCCGTTCATCTTTGCATCATTACGTCACGTCTGTAAACAGAAAGGAAGGAGTCCCTGCTAGTAGACTACGCATATAGGATGCTGCTGGTAGCGGACCATTTATAGCCTTTTCTCACAGCAGCTGAAATAATTAAACTTATCATTTTGATGGCAGATTGTAATCCAGAAAGGTGCAAATCACAATCATCAGTGACAACTTGAGATTAACCCGTAATCAAAAGCAAAAGGCTTCAGACTGTGGAGTGGCTACAGAAATTGAAATCTACAGGTAACGCTAATATACACTAAATACACATAGTCACGCAATGCTGATGTTGTTAACATTAACAATTTGAGAACAAAGTATAACAATAATAATAATGTGCATGGTTTGATGTGATCCGGGCTAAGCGATCATTAGATTTAATCACCATTGGTAGCGCGATTTATTGTGATGCATTTTTCCTCAGTTGGTCTGAACAAAAGTGGCAGAAATGTTACTTGCTTGTTCAGACGACATTTTCCAGTGAAAATTCTTATTTTGGTCATTTCCAAGATGTAGAATCTGTGATTCTGAAGTACAGTATCCACACTGATGTGGTGACTGACAGCAAACATTAGATTCATCCTGCGCTGAGGAGCCGTGTCGATGCACAACCCACGTAAAGATGATAATTCTGCAAATAACTGCAATTGCAGATTTCAAACAGAGATGGCAACAAAGAGGCAAAACTTACGGACAGCAGCTTTAAATTAATTCAGATTAAATTAATTAAATTGTTTAAAATGATATCACGAAAAGTATGCTATTCTGAATTCAGCTCATATATCTCTCTCACCAAAACTTGTCTTACGTGTATCAAGGTGTTTACCATAAAATCTCCATAGAAGTAGTTACACCAAAAATAATTTAATAATGACTGTCTATGGTTGTATGGGTCATATGGGTCTGTATATTCACTCAGTGGAGATCCTGAGAGGACACAGCAGGGAGACGGGGCAGTTGGGATTTAAATCATCCTGGAGGATCAGGTCAAGCCTCCCTGTTTCCCTCCCGCAGGCTCCAGAACTCTTGGACTGGGATGAATTAAGTCATTATTAATTACCCTACAAGAGCTCCATCCTAGCCATAAATAATGTGGAAGAAACATACCACCACCTACAGCGCAGAAAAAGGGAAATATTTAGTGCAATAATCAAAATAACCAAACTGCTTCATGCTTTCATCATCCTGTTTATTTTTCCATTTCCTCCTCATGTTTTTTTTTTTAATAATCTCAGATAAAGCCAGTTTTTTGGACCTAAAAAAAATGTTATTTAGTCCTTAGTTTTTCATGTCCACTTTATATATGTTTATTATTTTACTGAAATGTATTGATAAGTGCATTCATACTATGAAAGTTGCAGTGAAGCGGCATATTAGGTTTTGGAACAGAGCTTGTGTGTGCAAATAAACACGGACATGTATTACCTCAGTTAACAAAGTTTTTCCTGCAATTTTCTGCATCTACTCTTGGCTCCTTCTAGCAAAACATGAGGTCGATTTATTTAAAACCATCCACCTCCATTTGAGTCTCTTTTCAGCTGTCATAAGCCTTGGCTCTGCGATGTTCTGCATTGGTTCCTGGGCAAACAAATAACATTCCTCATTTTTTTTCAATCGAAGCCAGAGGTTGTTCCCTATTTAAATACTGACCTGTTTACCAAAGGCCGTTCGTTTTAAAATCAATGAGAAGGCGAGAGTTGGAGAGTATAAACATTTATTCTGCGCTGAAGAAAAATCAGGGCCAGTTTTAGGGGTCGGCAGAGTCAGTACTGAATGTATTTTCATCTGTTCTGTCAGTCTGCCCAACATATCCGTGTGAACTCCATAGGGAAGGCTTTTCTCAGCAGTCCAGACAATCGACAAAAGGTGGAGCGTTTTCTGTGTGTGTGTGTGTGTGTGTGTGTGTGTGTGAGTGGGCCTAAACCACCTGCACAATGATGCCGCTGTGTGTCTTTACTGGACGCATAAAAAGGGATCTGGTCTCCTCAAAGCTTTAGTTCTTATCTCTGTAAAACAGTAACTACACTGTGAGGTCAGAGGGGAACAACCATCTCACATTCCCTCAGCTGTACACAGACAATGTAAAACTTCCACGGCCTTTGCCTGATCCGACAGATCCCAGGTCATTTTGAATTAAAGGGAGGTCTGACAATCCATCACAGCAGACAGGTCTTTAAAACATATAGCATTACTGTCGTGTTACAGGGTGTGAGATGCTCCAAATCTGAGGAACTGAGGACATCAGTGTGATTGCTCTGAGGTTGGATACCATAAAAACAAGATGAGCGCATGTTTGCGGTACCATCTGTGTTAAATTACCATTGTCATGATGATTTCTAGTCGTTAATTGCTAATTGGCGTAAAACTTTAAATATTTTAGCTTGAGGAATGTAGTACAAAAAAAGTACTGAAAAAAAAATATCAATATTTCATGTCACATAAGCATTTACTAACTATTGTGGAAAAAGTCAGTTGAATTTCACTTTTAAATATGCACTGTAAAAAATATATTCGCAACATTTTTTCTTTTGTCAAATCAACTTAGATAATTCATGTGGTTCAGATAACATAATATTTTGAGTTTCTGTTGATTAAACCAATTGCCTTCATTGTATTAACTCACATTTTTAATTTCAATGAACTCAAAATTTTAAGGCAACCAGGTAACTTACTTTTTTAAGTTAAACCAACAATTCTTTTTTACAGTGTGGGGAACGATATGAAATATGTATATATATTATGAATGTAAAATGAATAATTATTTGTTCATATATTTTTTTTTTCTTCATTTTTTTGGGGGGAATGAATAATGAAATATTGGTTTCTATTCATTTTTTTTTTTTTTCATATTTATTCTAAGTTAATGATCATGCAAAATTAAAACTATTGTATTATTTTTTATTAAACATTAAACATTGACTTATTTGTTAGTTGATGCTTATTTAAAATTAAATATTGATTTCCTCCTTATTTGTTGTTTGTTAATGCTTATTTATATGTTATTTATATATATGTTCATATTGCATAATCATTAACAAATAACAATTGTGAAAAAAATCAATTTACATGAGCTTATTATTTTTTAATGATAAAAAGATTTTATACAAAAACAAAACATTTCCATTCCAATATACTTTAGCTTGTCTGTTTTTTTTTTTTTTTTTTTTAACTTATTTTAATTCTGAAACTTGAAAAATAAAGCTCCAATTGTCTTCTTTCAAAAGATACCACAACTATGCGCATAATTGGCGTAAAACTTAAAATATTGTAGTTTGTGTTATGCATTATTACAAAAAAAAATAAAAATAAAATAAAAATACTGGAAAAAACAACATTTCATGTTACATAAGCATTATTTGTTTGCATATTTATTATGAAAAAGTCAATGTTGAATTTTGCATTTTAAAAAAATATGGGGAATAATGTGAAATATTTAAATATAGTATGCTTATGTAAAATTAATCATTTCATATTCATATAAATTATTTGTTCATATTAATTTTTCATACTTTTTAAGAATGAAAAATGAAATATTGTTTTCTATTCATATTTGATTTTGTTTGGATATTTCTAATAAGTTAGTGATCATACAAAATTAAAACTACAGTATTATTTTTTATTAAGCATTGACTTTAATAAAAAATAGCTGATGCTTATTTAAAATTAAATATTGATTTCCTCCATATTTGTTAAAGCTTATTTAACAAATGTGGGGGGAAATATGTCACATTGCATAAGCATTAACAAATATGAAAAAAAAAAAAAAAAAAAAATGAAATTACATGAGCTTATATTTTTTCTTATATTTGAGTTGTCAAGCTGTGATAAGTTATGTTTTTATAACTTTACATTTTTAACACTGTACAAATGTTCCATGTGGCATCTGTCACATAATAAAAAAATAAAATAAAAATGTATGCACTATACATCTTTAATATCTACAATATGAATCAATAAAACAGCCACTTATAAAATAGCCACACCAAAAAACATGTTGGAACTGATAAAAAGGCTCATTGAATTACATTGTAAAGACAATTACAGTGACTGCAAAAGAGTGAATTGTATGGCGGTGTCATTCAAACAAGTTTGCAAAAATTCACCAAATAAATTTACTTTATAGCTGCTTTTCTAACAAAGGCCTAACCTCAAAACATAATCATGTTTCGGAATATTCTGAAAAATCTGTTCACCATAAGCTTAATTCATTCCACAGATTTCCATAAAAACGAAATAAATGTTCAAAGACTTCAACCACATAGTGAAAATGAAATGACGACAATACTGGGCAATTAGATAAAGGCAGAGACATTTTTTTCTTTTTATCAAATTCAAACCACTTGTGCCCAGTATGTTTGAGTCTTTGTAATTTGTGTTCACATGAACATTGTTTTGATGGCCTCTGTACAGGGGCAGTTTCCATTCCCAAATGTGCTGTGAAAGCTTTCAGGGCTTATCAGGATATTATGACATGTTTTTCAGATAGGAAGTACAGTAGCTCCTAAATGCATTACTTCATAGTGAACGACTAATTGTATGTTTAAGCCTGAGCTTTATGATATCACACTCAACTTTATGACACACACTCGTAGTTTTAATTGAAAGACATCGTTTTCATATTCTGTGACATTTCTGTGGTTTGATGAATGTAACCTTGCCTGGTTTCAAGACTTTTATTGTACAGGCTTTCCTGCCTGATAGTTTTCTTGTCAGTAAGTGGTTTTTGAGTGATTAGGAACAAATTGAGAGCGAGATTTGTGTCATACTGCAACATCATGAACATTTAAAATAAAATACAGGAAAAGTATGCGTGCAGATGCGAATGGAGTCAGGCGCACGTCTTTCACGCTGAGGATGTAGATTGCATGCAGTCACAGTAAAAAGTGCTGCTGGAAGGTTTTCCATAAGAAGAGAAAGAGAAGTTTATAAGGGAAATGGGCAGGTTGGAGTAGGTCACAGGAATAATAAAATAATGTGTGTGTGTGTGTGTTCTGGTGTAGTGGGTTTCTACTTTAAACTATCGCGACACTGCATTAAATCATTGCTCCAGTGCAACCATTTCTGCCTGAAACAAGTCCTGACTCAAAAAAAAAACAATTTGAAAAGAAACATTCATGTAAAATATAAAATAAAAAGGACTCTACTCCCTGATGCAAAATAAATAATATGAATAAAATAAAATAAAAATTTAAACAATTAAAAAAAATACTATTCTTTTCTGATTTTTTCATTCTGGTTATATCCCATTTGCTTTCATACTGTAGGTTTTAGACTGTGGCATTGTTGTTTTGCTCCTGCGGGCCTTCATCATTCAAGCGTTCTCTCAATGGTTGCATGCTCTTGCAAAAATCCCCAATTCAATTTAGAAATGAATTCAATACACTTCTATAAAAATTCAAAACTGGCATGTTTGTGAAATCTGATGCCCCTATCTACCCCATCAAAGAGCACTATGGTTTCATAGCGGCACATTCTTGCTTTGGTGATTTATTTCAGCTCTCTGTGAATGATTAACAGACTGAGGGAGAGGGAGCTGAAGGAGCTCGATGATGAGGAAGATTTGTGTAAAGCTAAGTGAGAACAAAGAGGTTTCATCTTGAGGTCGTACCAAAGCACGAATGCCCGCCTGTTTGGGGAAAAAAAAAGAGTCTGCAGAACATGGGACACGTGGGACGTTTCGTAATATGCAGCCACAGTTTCACTTCTGGACAGATTTCTTTTGTTCCAGATTGATCTTGGAGTAAATTAAGTTTATAGGTGGACAACAAATGTCTTATTTGGCTTTAATGGGAAACGCAAGTGTAAAATATGACCTTTTGAACTGGAGCTAAACAAAAAAGTATCTCAAGCTGTGATCTTTCTGCTACTCTACCGAAAGAACCGCCCAAATATGTTTCAAATGTTCTCAGTGAAATTCCCCGAAGTGCCGGCGTTTTGTTTAAAAGCAATTGCTTCTAAATGGCAATTGTAAGGCCACTTTGCCTCAATTGATCACTTACACATTGTGTTATGAATTGCAGGAAAGCACAAAACGCAGCCCAACAGCCTCAGGACTCAGAGCCCTCTGCGTAATTCAATCCAATCTCCGGGCCTCCATGACACACTCGCCTTGCCCTCCAGTTGGAGGAAATGGTCACATGTGAACCTTAGCAGCAAAGAGTGGCACTTGAGATTTAATCCGCAGTAGCTGCTGTGTAGATTAGGCTCGTACAGATAAGAATGACTCAACAGGTCTCCACAGGCACCTGACCCGTCCCATTCCCCTGCAATAAAACCAGGCTTAGGAGCCGAGTCCCAGGGGCTTCAAAGCTCCTGTCGGCCCCAGGAGGGTGAGGGTCAGCGGTACTTAGTGAGATGAAGTCCCTGGGTGGGAAGAGATGACGAAACCTCCCTCTCCAGCATGGACCGGTCAAAGACAAGTGAAGCAAATCAATGCTGCTCTTCTAGACTGGCCATGGTGACAAAGGCACAGTAGAGTGAAGCTGTCCCAGGGGTCAACAGTTGGGTCGTAGGGTCGCCTTGATGTCTGTGACCTTTGACATGAAGCTCTCAGGGTGGGCGGGGTTGTGTTTCAGCTCCTGGGTGCATGTGTCCAGATTCTGACCTGAAAGGAAAGCCGGGGAATGGCAAAGAGGCTTGATTTAAAGCCTCGATATACTTCAAGCAAAATCGAAGAATGAACTGGTGTGACGTAATTTTGAACAAAATCAGGCCAAAACAAAGCTCATTTGGAGTTTGTTTCTGGAGTAAACACCTTCAAACTACCATTGGTCCATCATGGTGATTTTCTAATAGCCCTGAGGTGCCCTGAGGCTCCGCCTTCTTTGGCATGGAAATCTTCTCTGATTTATTTCTTCTGTTTAGTCTGTGAAGATCAAACATGGGTAAAAATGTGAAAACACTGGAGAGCTGTTTTATAGTTGAAATTGAAGTTGTAATTCTGATTTAAAGAGACACTGACACTGATTTTTCATGTTTAATACTGTAAAGCATACTTTAAAGTAATCTACTGTATAAAGTGCTAAACATGACTTGACTTGATTGGAGTGACAAATTGCAGAAAAAATTAGTTACTCGCTCTCAAGCCATCCTAGGTGTATATGACTTTCTTCTTTCTGATGAACACATATGCATCAGGATAATAAATATCCTGATGCATCCGAGCTTTATAATGGTAGTGAGCGGTATCAACAAGTCTGAGCTGAAGAAACTGTCTCCATCCACATCCATCCATCATAAACATATTCCACATGACTCCAGGGGGTTATTGAAGGCCTTCTGAAGCAAAGCGATGCGTTTGTGTAAAAAAAAAATCCATATTTAACAAGTTATGAAGTAAAATATTTAGCTTCCACCAGACCGCCTTCCGTATTCAACTTACGTAGAAAGTGTAAAACTCTTGCAGTTCAAAAAGCTTACGCTACGTCCTATTCAACTTACGGAAAAAATTGTGACGTGACGCCAGTTCAGTTTTTTTCGTAAGTTGAATACGGAAGGCGATCTGGTCGAAGCTAGATATTTTACTTCATAACTTGTTAAATATGGATTTTTTTTTTACTTAAACGCTTCGCTTCAGAAGGCCTTTATTAACCCCCTCTGGGCTGTATTTCCCAAAAGCAGTGTAAGCCTAAGTTGATTGTATAGCCACCAATGGTCTCTACTATCAACTTAGGCTTACAATGCTTTTGGGAAACGCAGCTCTGGTCTGTTATTATTGTGTTCTGGTAGCGCAATGTGGGAAGCCACCCCTTCATTTTCAAAAGTCTCTGTTTTGGTCCGTTTACTGTGAAACGCAACCCCAGAGTTTTCAAACAAAAACAGGGTCTGCAGGGTTTCTGAAAGTCTCCGTTTTCAAGGGTCGAAATTGACAGAGTAGTGTAAATGACAGGCGTAACCATAGCAAAAGTTATGCGTTTTAAAACGAAAACACACTAGTGTAAACAGGGCCTTAGAGGAAAGCGTGTGGCACATTTTTACATATTCATCTAAATGCTGCTTCCAGTAGCGTGGGTGGCATCAGGATGCTCGCTAACAGTATATTGTTGCAAAGGTATTTCGAACTTCATTTTACCCCTTAAGCGAAGAATGAAAAAGAACTTCGCTGTGAGTACATCGGGGTCTTTAGGGCCTACAGTTCGTACATTAGAGTTGACAAGACACTTCAGGGCCTCAGTAGAGTCATAACCACCTGCCCTGGATTATTAAAACCATTCAGCACTGACACAACACACTTAATGAGTTTCTGGAAAATGCAGAGCAGATGAATAGGACTTGAAAAAAGTGTAGGCGGTGTGTTTTGAAAAATGGAGTGAGAATATTTCCTCTTGGAGCGAATAGAAACACACACATCAGTGGCTCCTAGTTGGCTCTCAAAGTCTCTGAGAAATGACATCTGCGTTGTGGCCATGACCTTAGCTGCTTTATTTTGCTACTTCTGTACATTTGCTCTCAGATCTGTCAAGAGTTTGCAGAGACTCATGTTACTAAGACCTACGGTACCAGGCAGAGCATAGCATCTACGCAAATATATATCCTAAAGACATGCAGCCCCATATGGAGAAACAATATGAAAGGAATGTCTCTGTTTTATCCATTCACATCATCACTGGTTGGTATTAAGGTCTAAAGGAAAGTTTTCTATCCTGTGTAGTCATATTTCCTATTGAAACAGGAAGTTTGAGCAGGAAATATCTTTTTGTTGGCATGAAAAGGAAATTCACCCTATTTATCTTTTTTTTTATGATTTCACTTTTTTAATTTTAGTTAGTGTGTAATGTTGCTGTTTGAGCATAAACAACATCTACTAAGTTACAATGTTCAAAATTCAATGCAAAGGGAGATATTTTCTTTTACAGAATTCTCTGTTTAAGGACTACAACAAACGGCTGGTAGGGACTACAACGAGCTTCTTGCCAGGTTGGTGACATCACTAACCCTAAAATTTACATAAACCCTGCCCCCCGAGAACACGCAACAAAGGGGGTGAGGCCATGTTATTGCAATAGAGTATGTAACACAAACGCAGTAGCATGTCTGTTCTGTCTTCATGCAGCATATATTCTCTGACTCTGTAGGCATCTTACAACAGTTCCCACATGAGCGATTCATAGATTATCATGACAGAATATAATGACTTTAAGATCGTTAACTCCACATCAGCTACATAAATTAATCAACTAATCATTCAGAAATGTCCTGTTGCATTCTACATGTTGTCACTTCTTCTTGAGTCTCTCCATCATTGTCCGACTCCGTTTTGAACATAAAAGGCTGAACAGTTTCTGATATTTTCAGTGAGTCTGCTTGAGGTAATCGGGGCTGCTAACACTATGTGCTAATATGAGTTCTTGAAACTCCGCCCTCTTCTTGAGAACAGTAACTCATTAGCATTTAAAGGGACACACACAAACGGAGCGTTTTTGCTCACCCTCAAAAAGTGACAAATATAACATGCTATAAAAAATGATCTGTGGGGTATTTTTTAGCTAAAACTTCACATACACACTCTGGGGACATCAGAGACTTATTTTACATCTTGTAAAAGTGGCATTATATGACCCCTTTAATTTTGAATTAAAATAACTCTTTCAGTGAAATGTATGCCAAACTTCTCTAATTATTTTGCCTGATTAAACCCCTCCCCTTTCTTACAATCGACTGCAAGCCTGCATGGCTTTAAAATCATGAATCATTATTTGCTACTTTGTAGTCGCTTGCAGGTGATATCAGCATTTGATTGGACAAAAATCTGTGTAGTGCAGGATGAGTCATCAGTATTTTTTGTCCTTTTTTTCAGAAATATTAATCAGCTAAAAGTTATGTCTATGTTTAGGTACACATTAGCATGTGTGTGTATATATATAAATATATATTAGCCTAAAAGCTAACATTAATGAACTAAAAGCCCCAAAACTCTCATTTTGAACTTGTGGGGTCTATTACCATAACTTTTTTGAGTATAAATAGAGTTTAAACATTAAGTATACAAAATGCAAACTCTCTTCATCACCAACAACATTCTCTTTATGTCGTTCTAAAAGAAGCTTTCACCCACAAACACCCTTTAAAAAGAGCCCGTTCTGAAAAACGGTTCCCTGTGAATTGCACTCGGTCAAACAAACGTCATAACGGTTAACAGTAAAATGATATCATTCAGGTTGTGGTTCCAAAGTTCCTTTCCAAACCTTGTGAAAAATCTGTACGGTTGCCATGTTATGCTGGGGAAAGAGTTTTTTTTTTTGTGATTTACGGAGGATAATTTATACCATCAGGACCCATAGATTTGGCTGTGATGATACCTTATAGTGTCTTTACAAAGTTTAGTTAACAGCTACAGCCCTACTATAACAGGAGATGCGCATTGCTTAGGCAGAATTTTACTTCAAACTGTTTTCATAAAGAGAAACATTACATAGTTTAGCGTTTGGTTAAGGTTTGAGGTCTGACAGATGGTTGCACATGGTCTCAGGCCAACGCTGGTGTTAAACATGAAAGCAGTCACCACTATGGTGGACTCTGTGGTCTTGCATACTTTTATGAGGTGGTAGTTTGACTCATTATAGCCACACAAACAATAGCAGATGAAAATGTGCTTCAGTCTGCAGTGTAGTAAGACATGTAAGTCTGACAGATATTAGGGCATTTTTCATTACAATTTATAATGTAAGTTTAATTGAAAAATATACATTTATAAGATCAGAATGTCTTAATATTTGGTTTGTCTCCCTTTTGCATGAGTGACAGCAGCACTAGAGTTGCATGAGCTCTACATGAAGTATGTGTTGATCATGTTCTCCAACATGATTTGAGATCGACCAAAAGAACATCTGAAGTCCACATACTAAATGTCAAAAATGATTACTGACCTAGAAATAGTGCAGAATTTGATTTTTTCAACATCTTAAATTCATCAAAATCCTAAAACTTAGTTTATTTGCAGGTCTAAATTAGATTTTGAATGTCCAGCACAGATGTTTCCTTTGCCATAATATTCATTTTGTTCCAGTAGATCCAAAACGGATAGGAAATAATAAAGGGCATGAGAAATGTAGAGTTAGGATATTTTATATAACGAACTACAGATATAAATAATCCTATCCAGGCACAGTTTACATAAATTCTTGATACGCAAGAAATAATTGATGCTCAAGAAGCAAATAATTATCTCAAGAAAAAGTGCTGTGTACTCAATATGTCTAGAACTTGGTGCATGACAAAACAAAAGGAAAGCATGTAAGCACAGGTGCTCAGCAGATCTACTTTTGTTTGTCTATGTTTATATACAGTTTTGGCAAAGCATTTCTGCAAATCTTGGCTATCCTTTAAACTAATGGCCTCATTGACTGTGGCCTAATGGTCAAAATCTGGTTCAGGGCAACCAAACCAAAGACTCCCACAGAAAGTGAGACAAAAGCAAACACATGCGGTTACTTTTAAGTGAAGATGTCGCAGCAGTGTAAAGGCGACAGACTCGGTTCATGTTTATTTTGGGCACATTGCTCTGACCCTGCCCATGGCCTGCTGGGTGCCACAGACAGCTCCAATGATGTGGCTTTACTTTGATCTAGAGCATGAGATATAGCTTATTACCTTCCAACCTGGGGACAATAATCCCCCATATGTCTCCCCCTACTGGGCTACATTGCAGGGCTTGACCTTTTGCTGTTATTCCCCAGCTCACAGGACACCCATGATTCCAGTAACCTTTCTAGAGGACAACAGGATGTGTCCATTTCTCTCACATCCATCTATAACAATAAAACTAATGCTGACAGCTCTACAGGGAGAGACTAATAAACTCTTTTGTTGTTGCTGTGACCGCTGTATAGCAAACTGCTTCTAAAGGGAATACAATACCCTTGTGCATGCTTACCGGTTGCCCTTGTCTCATCACTGTGGAAGCTGTGTAAAGAATAGCTGTTCGTACTCCAGAGCTATCAGCGGTACATAATGTGATTAAAGGGGTAGTCGAAACAAAACTGAACATCCATTCTTTGCTCACTCTTATGTCATTTCAAACCCCATATGACTTCATTTCCATTCTACAGAAGAAAGTAAGAAATTTTCAGTAATATCCTGGTGGCTTGTTCCATGAAATTACAATGAATGGGGAGCGTTCAGGCTGCAAAATGGAAGCAAAAGCACAATAAATGCATCAAAAATTATATTTCATAGCTTTGTGTGATGAACAGACTAACTGTTGCAACCGGAATATAAGTCAGTATTAACTCAAGAACCGGATCAGTGAACGAATCATTTTTTGAATCGAATAAGCCGATTCATTGAAATGATCCGACGCAAAAGAATGATTTATTAACAAATTGGAGATTGAACTCTCATGAACGGTCCTGATAATTACTGTTGCAACCGGATCATTGAGTCAGGGAGTTGAACCCAAGAACCAGAGCAGTGAATGAATCATTTAAACCGCGGGAGGAGCCAGACATTGTAAACATTCGGGGCTTAGCCCAAATTGGTCCAGGGACATTTTCCCCCATTTATGGCATAGAAAAACTATATTTTATAGCTTTGTGTGATGAACAGACTGATAACTGTTGCAACCGGAATATTAAGGTAGGGAGTTGAACTCAAGAACCGGATCAGTGAACGAATCATTAAGACCGGTATTGAGAATTGAATAAGCCGATTCATTGAAATGATCCGACGCAAAAGAATGATTCATTAACAAATCGGATATTGAACTCTTATGAACGGCCCTTAGAATTACTGTTGCAACCGGATCATTGAGTCAGGGAGTTGAACCCAAGAACCGGAGCAGTGAACGAATCATTCAAATCAGGGGCGGAGCCAGATATTATAAACATTCGGGGCTTAGCCCAAATTTGTCCATGGACATTTTTCCTCATTTATTGCATTGAAAAATTTATAATTTTGACAACACTATTAAGAAACCTAAAAGATTTGGAGCTTTTGGAGAAAAAAACAGAAGCCACCCATTGCTCTGCCCCGATTTAAACCAGTTTTGTGAATTAAATTCTTCAAACTGATTCGATGCAAAAGAATGATTCATTAACAAATCAGACACTGAACTCTCAGGAACATAATTTAAATTTTGGTCTGTTCGTCACACTAAGCTATCATGACTTTAGAAGACTAATATAGCAAAAGAGACGTATTAGACTAAGTATGATATTGTTAATGGCTTTATAGTCCTTGTCCTCATTCACTTTTATTATATTGACAAGAGTAGTAGTGAACGTGTCCACAGTTGAACTAAAATGAGGAAACAATTTAACAAAATGTGTTAGTGTATTGATAAATTGTGGGAGCGAATTCTTAATTCTTAAAATCTTTTTTTCGCATGTCAGGTGCAGGACTCCACAGCTTGGTTATTGTTCTGTTTCACGATCATACGATTTTAAAACGACATGATGAGGGTGAGCAGATAATGACAGAACTGCATTTTATTTGGTGAACTATCCCTTTAATGTTGAAAACATCCCTATGATGCAGACAGCTTGAGTCTGTAATGTAATAGTTTGTGACTTTGTGAGTTTCCTGTGAGATTTGTAAAAGTACAAAATACAGACGCAATCTATTAGGCTCGAGAACAGAGGAGAAACCAAGGTTAGATCGCAGGTCGCAGATGAGGTATGTCTGTTATGACTAGGAAAACAGCTCTCGTTGTCTGTCCATATCTCTATTTCTCTTTGGCTTTGTGTAATGATGCCACATGGGGAACTGAATAATGAGAAGTGAGCACTAGAGCTGCATTGATTTCAAGTGCTATAGAAACAGATGGGTGTTTATACATAGTTGTGCTTCCAAAGGCTCGGTATGACCAGGAGAGAGAAAAATGGAGAAAGGGAGGGTGAATGAGTGTCCCTTGAGTTCTCATTCAGGAAGGTATGTCGGGCAGATGGTTGGACTCCGTAAAGACAGACTCTCCCCTGTCCTTCACTTTGTGACCTCAAAAGCTTACAGTATAACACTTAATAATCTATTTTTGTATTATATACAAATTATCAAACCAAGCTGCATATGCAAACAAATGATGCTTTTCTCAGAACTATCTTCACTTTTCTGTGACATTTCTGCAATTTTGATGTGATTTTAAATGGCTGTATGAAGTCCTAAAGTTCACACAGGTGTCCTACAGGTGTTGTTCATCACATTAACTATGGACATGTTTCAGTTTCACTAACATTCGAAAAGCTGAGATCTGAATACTTTTTTTTATACAGTCTTATTTTGACTGTATTATCATTTAAAAAGTGTATTTTTTTAAATGCTTTACTTGAAAAGTGCTTGTGCTTTCTTTCTAGCACTTGGTTTGGTCTTTTGCTGTATAATGCAATGGCATTCTTAATGTTACATAACAAATACTTTTGGGGGCCACTGTATGGAAAATTGGGAAGGAATGACAACACTAATAATTCATTAGATGGGAATATATGGTATATACACTGACTTGCACCTGGACTAAAAAAAATAATTTGTGTATTTTTATGTATACTTTGGAGAGATGGAGATGAAAGTAGATCTAACTAACCTCATTAAGGTGATGAAAGCTGTGTTTAATCAAAAGCTACATTTGTTTTGTAACAGTATAAAACACTTTCAAATAGAACCAAGTCGGAATCGTATATACGAACACCAGGGAGAGTGCGTTAGGACAATTACGCCAGATGACCTAGGTAAAGGAGTGTTTGAAGACAGGGTTAAAAGAGAGGAGAAAATGAGAGATGAGGGACGGAGAAGAGAATCCAAGGAACAATGATGGAATGTAAATATTTGCGGCGTCTTTGTTTGCAGTTAAATCCACCTGTCAGAGCAGATGGATGACGTCGGACGAGGGTGTTTTTACTATGCGATTCAATTTAATTTTGTAAACAGGCCTCATGACATGAACTGAATTTAATTGGCATGTAAATATTTAGAGATTAATTGCACATCATTTTAAATTAGATTTTGTTGCTTTTCCCGTAAAATGCTTTACTGGAAAATGCACTCATAAAAAATATCATTGCAAAGGTATTGTAGCCATGATTCAAATTTAAAGGGTTAGTTCACCCAAAAAATGAAAATTCTGTTATTAATTACTCACCCTCATGTTGTTCCAAACCTGTAAGAACTTTATTCATCTTCGGAGCACAATTTAAGATATTTTTGATGAAATCTGAGAGCTTTCTGTCCCTCCATAGACAGCTACGCAACTGACACTTTGACGCTTCAAAAAGTTAATGAAGAGATTGTAAAAATAATCCATATGAATTGAGCGGTTTAGTCCAAATTTTCTGAAAAGACACGATCACTTTATATGATGAACAGATTATTTAGATTAGGCTTTATTCATATATAAACATTCATCAACTCACACATCAGCTGTGGTAAACGGAAGCTCAACCATGTTTGCTTGACGTGTGTGAACCAATGAGGTTTAAATCGATTCAGAAAATTTGGACTAAACCACTCAATTCATATGGATTAATTTTACAAACTCTTAACTTTTTGAACCGTCAGTTGTGTAGCTGTCAATGGAGGGACAGAAAGCTTTCAGATTATTTCATCAAAAATATCTTCATTTGTGTTCCGAAGATGAACGAATGTCCTACGGGTTTGGAATGACATGAGGGTGAATAATTAATGACAGAATTTTCATTTTTGGGTGAACTAACCCGTGATAAATAATGCCATGTTTGGTTTTGGACATTCTTTGAAGTACCATGTAAATACCATGAATAATAAGGAATTTCATCATAATTATAATAATGTATGATTGTAATTTGGCAAACCTCAGATAAGAGTAAAAGCTGTGTGGTTGGTGCGTTTCTCTGTGTGTAACACTATTAGTTCTGCACATTTTGGGCATTCACTCAGTCTACTTTATGAGGTGATTAAGCATAAGACATTCTTTTATAACGTTTTAAAGATCATGATAAACATAAAATCAATCAACTATGTCCAAACATTTGACTGGTAGTGTATGTGCATTAGAATATGTGTGACTGCTCAAATGTGCGTGCCTGCGAGTGTGTTTGTGCATGGCTTTCCATCTCAGGGCCCCCTCCAAGAGTTCTGCTCCACATTAACCCATCAATAAATCAGCTGTTACTCACTCCTGCTGTCTGGCTGCACACGGCACGGAGGGAGGGAGGGCAGAGGCAACGGATGTGGCATTGCTATGTCAGACATGATTACAATTCGGCTCACAAGTCAGATGGAAGTTTCTGCCCTCATGTAAAGGTGTCTCATGGGTCTGAATACTGCACACTAGACTGTACAAATCATAACATAGCTCTCAGCCAGACTGTGCAAATCAAGTTTCCATTTGTTTTAGGATGCTGTGATTTAAAAATTGCTAATGGGTGGCATACAAAAGGGTTGTTTGAATATGAGTTAAAATATATGAATTTGTTCAGCTATAGCTTTTGACTTAAATCCCACTGGGGAGAGATTTCTGTGGTGGATTGAAATGGACATTGTATCCTGTAGAGATTAAGTGGAACATAGCAGTTAAACAGGCATGTAAAGCTATACAGATCCATGTTTACACACAGAATTAAACTGATTTGAACTCGGCTGTGTAATTTCAGGACAGCGGCTTCCTGCCGCTTACTGCCTCAAAAACATGCATGTCATGTTTACCAAACTTTTCATTCATACTGATGTGTCAGTGAATGCCAATATCAAATTGAATTTCTATATGCTGCCTAATGGCCACCATGCATTAATTAAATCCTTAAAGGGTTAGTTCACCCAAAAATGAAAATTACCCCATGATTTACTCACCCCCAAGCCATTCTAGGTGTATATGACTTTCTTCTTTCAGACGAATACAATTGGAGTTATATTAAATTATGTCCAGGCTCTCCCGAGCTTTATAATGGCAGTAAATAGAGAATGAGATTTTGAAGTCCAAAAAAGTGCAACTATCCATCGTAAAAGATAACCACACGGCTTCGGGGGATTAATAAATGCCTTCTGAAGTGAAGCGATGTGTTTGTGTAAGAAAAATATCCATATTTAAAACTTTAAAAACTAAAATAGTTAACTTCCGACAGACGGCCGTACGTATCGATTTACAGCAAAAGAGTGAACTCTGAACTGACGCATGATGCATTGACGAATGCGGAAGCACAGATGAGAGAGCAAAACAAAACACCGGTCATGAATTAGAAGTCTAAAATGAGAATTTTTAAAGAGAAATGTCTGAGGATTGTGATATATAAGAAAAGGAGCTCGAGTTTGTTGGAAAGCGCTATTTGTTTGAACAGTGAGAGCTGTTAAAGCTTACGCTACTCCTACATCGCATCAGGGGTTACTCTTTTGGCGTAAGTTGATGTACGTATGGCTGTCTGCTGGAAGCTAGTTATTTAAGTTTTTAAAGTTTTAAATATGGATATTTTTCTTACACAAATGCATCGCTTCACTTCAGAAGACCTTTATTAACCCCTCGGAGCTGTGTGGTTATCTTTTATGATGGATGGTTGCACTTTTTTGGGCTTTAAAATCCCATTCTCTATTCACTGCCATTATAAACCTTGGGAGAGCCAGGACATTATTTAATATAACTCCAATTGTATTCGTCTGAAAGAAGAAAGTCATATACCTGGGATGGCTTGAGGGTGATTTTTGGGTTAATGGAGACATTTTCATTTTTGGGTGAACTATCACTTTAAGGCACACTGAACTTGGACACATGAAACTATATCATTGTTGTCGACCAGCACAATGAGATAATGCTATTCTTTGAGGGTCTAAATAGGATCACTGAACTTCAATTTCTTTAGGTAACAACATTGTGTAAAAATGCCACAGCAGACTATCAATTTATTGAAGATGTAAAATATTTTTTATAAGTCGCTAAGTTTAAATTTTTCACCACAACTATTTTCTCACTCACATTTAGTGTTAAGCACGTGTTAATTTTGGAAACTAGAATGCCCATTCCACCCATTTCCCATAAGAAAAAAATAATTATGAAATAAAAAGTCATAAGTATTAGTATAAGTTGTAATTATGACAAAAAGTATTCATAATTGTAACTTTTTATCTCATGACTTAATAATTCTGATATGATAATTTTATCTCATGACGTCATAATTTCATCTTTTTGTCATAATGACAACTTATCTCATTATTTTGACTTTTTATCTTATATTTATGATTTAATATGTCATAATTATGACCTTCTATGTCATACACTCTTAGAAAAAAAGGTTCTATATAGAACCTTAAAAGTTTCTGTGAGGTGCTTCATATATAGAACCTTTTAGGATCACACGATGGGATCATTTTATGGATTTAGTTTTAATAAATTTTTTTTAATTCATATTTTTATTTTGATTAATTTTTTTGAATTAAACAGCTCGGAAATGTACTTTATCACTATAAAAACTGAAATAACCCATTAAACATGAAAGCATAATGCAGTCATTTAAGGCATTTCTCCTTTTATTGAACTTTTTGGCATAAACTGTTCTTTAAAATTCAGAACCGTTCTATATAGAAACTCATTAAACCCATTTCCCAAAGCATTAATTTTTCTTATGTGGTGGAAATGGGCTTCCACACAAAAGAGCAGATACGTTTTGTTACCAGTTTAAAGTTGTGGCGTCAGATCTGAAGGAAGCTCTCTTTGTCAGTTGTTTGTATCTGTCCTGTGCTGTTACATGCTGTGGATTAGAGGCACGGTCAGGCAGAGAAAAGGTTAGAGGGGCGCACAGGAAATGATCCTCAAGCATAAAAAGACAGCACACATTTCACCCTGCACAGCTGTTAAACCAACCCAGCGCGCCACTGCACTGGAAAATGCAAGCTCAGTAGAGCAATGAGAGAACACTGACACAAAGCCAACCAGAGGGAGGCCTATGTGTTCGTGAAAACATGGCACATCTAACCCAAATAAACAGGAACTGGGGAAAAACAATAAGAAGAAAAATTGATTGCATCCTTTTTTGCTTTATGTTTTGAATACTGATCCTTGGCAAAAAAGGAATATACATTTAAGCTTATCAAAGTGTTTCTGGCCAAGATTTGTCTCCTAGGAGAGTGTTGCTCCACAACGATGTTAAGAAAAATCACCGGCTCAGCATCTGTGGGAGCAATAGCATTAATCAGCCCACTAATGGTGCTCAGCCTGAATTGTTTGGTTGTTTAAGTTTAGATGCGAAAGAAAAATCTCTCACAACTTGCTTACATTTGTGACCACACAAACTTTGGACCGCTAAACACTGATTTACTCTTGCACGTCATGTTAAGAAAATTTATTTCTGCATTTCGACATTATTTACATCATTCTCTATATCTCTCAGTTCTAAAGAATTCACACGTTATTTGTAATAATGTCTCGAAAGAAATATCCCTTTGATTTTGATCAAAGTCTGATTATAATTTCTTTTAAAGTGAGAAGTGTTTGTTATCATACCACAAAAGGAGATAATTACCATTGTTGATTACTCCTAACATTGTTTACGTCAAAATCAATGCTGTTTCGCTCGGCAAAAGGCTTAAATAAATGTCTTTACCGATCCACTTCACAAACATCCTTTGCGTATCAGAGTGAAGTGAACGGGAAAGCAAACAGAACTATCAAAATCAGCATAAAAACAAACAAAAATGCACAAACAAACACGTGTTATCAAAATATAAACACAGACAGGACTTCAGAAGGAGCATTCCTGTCGCCGTAGATAACGGCATGTGGGAGCTATCATGGCCCCCATCAGCTCTTAGGCATACTTTGCTCCTGCTGAGGATGGCACCGACTCAGACAGGCTTATGTCCGTTGCCAGCAGCGTCATCCTCATTTCCTCATCCTGAGCCTGTTTTCTCGGCAGTGGTTTGGACAGGAATTAGGAGAAGCTATGTTCTTGGTAGGGATGGGTATTGACACAAATTTCAGTATTCAGTATGATTTTGATTCACAAGCTTGCGATTCGATTCAATTCTGATTTCGATTCAATTTCATTTGAAATCAATTAATTGTGCTATGATTTATAATGCGCATGATTTATAAATTGAGGGAACAAAATAGTAAACTGTGCGCACGATTTAGTAAATCGAGGGAACGAATTAGTAAATCGTGCGCACGATTTTAATTTTTTTTCTTGCATGTCCTGTGCGGGGCTCCGTATAAACTATACAGGGAACCCAAGTAGCCTATATAATATTAAAGGTTAAAATTAACTGCTTATATTTAAATGACACATATGGAAGTTTTTTTATATATATAATAATGGTGTTATAATAATAACTCTTTAATTACATAGTAATTGTGTTTTTTATAAATATAAACATTTAAATAGTGGCTGTCAAAAAAACATGATGGATTTATTCAAACATTAAATACTAAAGAACAGGTTAAGTAAAAAATAAAGTGAATCTGCAATATAGTGCATACATTTAGCAAAACGCTCCTCTTTAGAGTTCATTTTTCTAGATAACTAGTTGATGGCTTTTCTGTAAAATCACGTGACATACTATTTACAAGCTGCTTTATTGACGTCTTTCCGCGGTTTAAACACTGATTGAACAATTACATGAGACATGATACAGATTTTGGTAAGTTGTACTGGTTCTTTCAACGTACCTTGTGATGTTAATTCATGTTTATTTCGTGCTGTAACAAGTAAAGAGGAAGAGATGTTTCACACCGCGCTGCTGGTTCACGTGATCTACAGCGGTCTGTGATGAAACATTAAAGAGTGCCGAAAAGGTAGGCCTATTTATTGTTTAAATTTTGTAAAAAAAAAAAATTGACAGAATTTGAAAGATGAGACTTTGTTTTATTTCAAAAGTAACAAAACACAAAGCTTATTTTTGGATGGGAGGAGCACTACAATGTTTTGTTCATTCATCAAATGAAAAGAGCATAGACCAAAAGGATCGATTCATGAGATTTAAGAATCGATATCGGTTCATCAAAATGAAGAAAATCCAGAAATCTATATTTTTCACCCAGCCCTAGTTCTTGGACCTGCTGATGCTTTCAGAGGCACCAAAATACACTGGAATTCAATGATCTTCACCAATAAAGTAAAGTAATAACAGAATTGCTAGCAAAATAAACTAACTACAATATGAGATATGGTAATTCCAATGTATTTGATAAATATAGTGGTACTGAATGATTACCATATACATAGTTTTTACTAAGTCAAATGTCACATGATTTGCTATCATGTTGTTACCAAAATGCATTTCCAAAAAGATTGTATTAAATTGATGCATGTCCAAAACACATGGTAAAACCAGCGTAGCTAAACATAATAATTGGAAGAATTATTAAAATCCATCCAAGCTGCGGTTCTAGAATTCATAGAATTTATCAAGCAGCTAATAACTCACATGCTCTGTTTTGCTCCACTAGCTTAGAATTCTGATTCTGATTTCCTTGGAGAAATCTGAAAGGAATATATGTTTCTATTTTGTCTCAGGTCTAAGGGTTCAGGTCTATCTTTCAGCCCCATTTTAAGCTGTTCAAATTTTTCGCTAACAACATTTGCTTATAATGCTAGGCCACAGGACAAAGCATGTTTTATAATCATTCTATTTCATGTTCATTCCAGCATTGTAGAGCCAAAGCAAAGTGATTAATGTAAATTTTCCTCTAGATATTTTAATAAATGAGTCTTTCAGCTTTGCCAGAACTTCTCTCGTCTTGTTAGCGTAGATGGAGAAGAAACAGCTGTTATGGTGTACCGATCATTACTCAATCTTACTGTGAGAGGTATAATTGGTTCTGACTTCATGCCAAGGTAAAGCTGGACAAGCTCCACTGACTTATTGTCCAGGTTGACTCTGTTGATGTAGACTTCTCCAAACATGGTCTCATTTCCTTGTTGTAAAGCCTTGGTCCGGTCAACCCACAGATATGCTTAAGTCCATTACATATCACCTAATGTCTTGAGTTGAATCGTGTGCTGTAAACGTGCAGTTCTTAATCTCTGCTAAATAAAATCATTGTTTGTTTTTGACAATGATCTATTTTTCAAAGCCTCTGCCAAAGATTTCCGCAATCTCTTTGCAGTCTTAAAAGCCTGGTCAGAAAACGTATTTTAAGATTCAAAATGTATTCTCTTCCCCCTTGAAGTACATTTTGAAATATATTTTAGCATTTGAAGTTTGACATGAAATACATTTTCAGTTTGAAATATGTATTTCCTTAACCTGCACTGTTTACAACCTACATTTTTTAATGTTTGAAATACATTATATTTTGATAATAAAATTATAAGCAAATTCTGCACCAAATGAAATGAAAAATATTTCCATTATTGAGCCAAATAGGTAGTCCCAACCAAAACTCACGATATTTGTTGAGCTAATGTCGCTATGACCGGGCCCAAGAGTTTGGCTAATTAACATAAGCTAACATTAGCCCCCTGCTGGTAGGTGTCATAATTACACCATTCTGATCCCAAAAAGCAAGTTTTGAAGACTGCGTCCACATGTTTGATATACCGAAAACCTGTCACAGTGTCGCTGGTGATGAACAGTGGAAATCCATCCAACAAAATGTGTGGACGGCGTAGGAATGTTAGCATTGTCATTCTCTGAACCCTTTTACTCAAACACTCTACTCTATTGGGGAACATGTGACCAGCCGTGGAATGCTTCTGCCAGGAGTGAGCCATTTTAAGGGCGGCTGGGCAGGGGATTTGCCTGTAGTGCTAATCTCTATTTGGCAAGGCAGCCGGTGGACATTACATGAAAAGGACTATTGAAAAATAGATTAATGAGAGGAGCAATAAAGAGAGAGTGAGAGAGAGAATGAAAACGATTCATCATTTGTCTCGCTCTACATCAGAGAGTAATTGCACTTGGATGGAACTCTTGAACCCCTCGAAAGGGCAGAGTTTAGACGACATCAATCTACTTAGTGTAACGACAGTCAGACCTGTATACACTCCTGTTGGCCACATAGACAGACACAGTCATCTTTTCTTCAGTCTAACCCCTTCTGATCTGTGCAGATGTTGTTTTCTATATTTATTTAATATCTATTCATCATTCACAGATTGCGTTGTGATGAATGATGTTATTACATTTGTTTGCACAAACATTCCTCTTCATTTTGCTGTTTTATAAGCTTCCACATACTTTCGGTCAATGACGATTCAAAAGGTACATGTGTAGGCATATGAATTCCCACTCTAGTTCCAACCCGCCCATATTCACTGAAAGCATAGTCACACTAGAGAGATTATTATTATTTTTTCCCTGCTTGTTTTTGTTCTATATAACCATTCAAAGGTTGGATTACTTAATCGCCTGCATTGAAGTGCAATAAAAGCTGCTGTCAGTCTATACAGCTCTACGAAGGGCATAGCAGTACAGTGAAAAGGCAAATCTTTGTCATACTGTCCTTCGAGAAGCCTAGAATTAATGACAGTATCAGTTAGAGTGCTGATGGTAAAAGCACACACTATGCCCGAACTTGAAAGCGAGAGTAAATATTAGGACACGCGATGCCAAATGAGCAGGAAACATCGTGACATGCATAGAGGTGCGTGAATGTGGATTTGTGCGGGAGTGTGTTTTAGTGTATGGAAGCAGAAGAACCTTTCTGACACCAAGGTGTGTTCGTTTTGCTCTAGGCGGTTGCCGATTGAAGGAGTTTTCCTAAGTGAATAGATCCAGGGATGATTAGTGGACTGTCAAAGCTCATGGAAAACATTATGAAGGAAAAAGGCAGCTGGGTCATTCTACAAAACGGGTGAAATTTGTGGACTTCATAGTTCATATACATACGTGCAGAACAGCTGGTACAACTTAAAGGGTTAGTTCACCCAAAAATGAAAATTCTGCTATTAATTACTCACCCTCATGTCATTCCACACCTGTAAGACCTTTGTTCATCTTCAGAACACAAATTAAGATATTTTTGATAAAACCCGATGGCTCAGTGAGGCCTCCATTGACAGCAAAATAATTAACACTTTCAGATGTCCAGAAAGCTACTAAAGACATATTTAAAACAGTTCATGTGACTACAGTGGTTCAACCTTAATGTTATGAAGTGACGAGAATACTTTTTGTGCACCAAAAAAAACAACAACTTTATTCAACAATATCTTGTGATGGGCGATTTCAAAACACTGCTTCATGAAGCTTCGAAGCTTTACAAATCAGTGGTTCGGACCGCCTATCAAACTGCCAAAGTCACGTGATTTCAGTAAACGAGGCTTCGTTACGTCATAAGTGTTTTGAAATTTAAACGGTTCACCACTGGGGGGCGTGACTTTGGCAGTTTGATACACGCTCTGAACCACTGATTCGAAAAAAAAAGCTTCGTAAAGCTTCAAAGTGTTTTGAAATCGCCCATCACTAGATATTGTTGAATAAAGTCCTTATTTTGTTTTTTTGACGCCCAAAAAGTATTCTCGTCACTTCATAACCTTAAGGTTGAACCACTGTAGTCACATGAACTGTTTAAAATATGTCTTTAGTAGCTTTCTGGGCATTGAAAGTGTTAAATTATCTTGCTGGCAATGGAGGCCTCACTGAGCCATCAGATTTGATCAAAAATATCTTAATTTGTGTTCTGAAGATGAACGAAGGTCTTACGGGTTTGGAACGACATGAGGGTGAATAATTAATGGCAGAATTTTCATTTTTGGGTGAACTAACCCTTTAATGTAGACAAATATATATATATTTTAATGTTATATTATATTATTAGCAATGTTGACATTCAATACCTTGAGTCACAATTATTGTATATCTCAACATATATTATAAAATATAATTACAGTGAATTTATTAATACTAATTTGTCTTATAGAATGTTTCATAAAGTAAAAACTATACAACTAAACTGGAAAAGGCCCGTTTCATACAATGACCAGGCTGTTATAATGAAAGGCTGGACATGAATGGCTTCCATGCGAGAGATGAACTTCATTTCTCCTGTCTGGCTTCAATCATGGTTTAATGCTGTAGACATGATGCCCTCAACCTGCAACAAACATCTGATTCTTCTCTTTCTCTTCTTAAACTTTCAGAACAGCTGCTCTGTTTCTCTGACATTCTTTCATCTCTTTACTATGCCCAAGCTAGAGCAAGATGGATATACCCCCCCTCCCCCCTTTTTTTCTGCCACACAATCCCAAGTGAAATTAAGATGGATCACCATATTTGTCATCAGTTACAGCTGTGTTATCCTGGTGAAAATAAAGATTAATACTTCAAAATTACACATCATGTTGGGTTCTTCAAATGCCCAACTGGTTTTCATTTATCTTCTGTCATGGGCTGTGATATTGTCATTGTTCTGAAAGCACAACTGCTTACATCTTTATTCATATCCAGCCAAATATAGATGTTCTCCTGTGATTGATAGATTTATTTATTTGTTCAGTTATTCATTTATCCATTCGTTCATTCATTCATTCGTTCATACATTCGATCGTTTCTGTCTTTCTTTCTTTCTTTTTAGTTTAGCATAAGATCTAAAGTTTAGTGTCTGAATTTATGTTTCTCATGAACTTAATGGATCATTTGGACCATAATATGAATGGAACGCATGGGTGGGTTAAATATGGGCAAACACAACCGTTGGTTTGAATTAAATTTTTTAAATCCAACAATTGGGTTTGTCCATATTTGACCCAAACATGGGTTGAAACAACCCTGCATTTTGTGTAGGCGCACAACATACATTCAGACTCATTTAATACTGTTTAAATGTATCCCAGGATGCATCTCATGAAGTTGGTTAAGCTGTAATTTTTAATTTTTGCAAATTACAAATAAGGTTTTCTTTTTCTGATAACAACGTACTGTAATTTCCATAATTCCGTTTTTGTTATTTCATAGTTTTAATGACTTTAGTTTTATTCTTAATTATATAATACATTTAGACGATTTTTTTTACTTGAGTGTGAGCTCCATTTTTATTTTTTGGGATTTTTCTTAAATTAAAAAAAAAAATGCAATAATAAAAAATGATGTGTGTCCAGACATTTAACTGGTAGTTTAAGTTGAGGCGCAAAAGTAAGTGCTTTCTTTCATGCTGAATAGTGTGTTTGGGTTTTCATTTCCAAACACTCGGCTGAGTCCTTACAGAAAAGACTTTACCATCAACCACTTACAGTGTCTCCAAATATAGACGGATACTGAACTGGAATGCAAATAATGATTATTACAGTCCAAGCAGAAGAGAGGAATGTTTGGGTGAGCCGTAGGGTGAAATGGAGGTGAAGTCAAAGGATTGTGAGGGTTTTCTCAGAACATTAGATGGACTTCCTTCTCATATTCGGCTGATACAGTTCAGTCCTCTCAGGGGTTTAATGGACTACAATCTGTGCTTAGTAAGTGCCAGTTCACAGTTCTGAGTCTAGAGTTAGTTCTCCCTCCAGATTTACCCACAGAGTTGTTTTAGCAGCCCAGGTGGAGGTTTAACACATTACTGTGCTATAATAAAAGACTGTAAATCAGGTTTCTGTCAGGTCTGGGTATGATATATGCAGCCTATGAATGGGGTCAGCTGCCCAAGATGTGATAGACTGCTCTCGCTGTCAAAACCCAGCTCCGCTCAAATGAACAGAAGAGCGATGAATCCGCTAATGCATAAATCAAAGCACACGCAGGGAACCTTCACCTAGAATAATAATTTACAGTGATAGATGAGTTGGGGGGATGGCGAGTTCCTTAATTAGAATATGAAATGGCAAGTATATGACTGTTTAATGATGTGTCAAAATGTTTTTTGCTAGTGGAGAAGAATCAGCCCTGATTCCTGATGGGGCGAGGCAAAATCAGACTGTTCTTGAGCACTTCGGCCAATACTCTCCTGTAAGCACTCATAATCAGTTGTAATGAGTTTGACTGCTGCCATTTGCTCTCAGTCAACTCTAAATACATGGAATTACCTCATACAGGCTGAAATACATGGAAGCAATTAACGGCAGAGCTACCTCTCACAATCACTTGTGCTTTCAGAGGCAGAAGATAGATTGATGCGAACGTACATGTGTGTACGTTTTAATTTCGCTCTAATCAAATGGAATCTGATGTTTTCCTTGCCTTGCAAAAACGTTAAAAATGGATCGAGATTCCAAGGCCGCTTGATTAATTTACTTCACAGTGCCGTTCGGATGTCAGAGGCTGCCGTACTTCCTGTACTAGAATTAAAATCTCATTTTTATGGTTTCTCCATTTGCAGGTGCATCACTGAACGTTTTACGCTTATAATTTTACCGTATTAAGTTCATAAGGTAACGTCTGTGAGCCAAAGACTTGTATTTCTGTCAGATGGTAATGGCATACGAGTGAATTAAATGACCCATGTGACCAGGCCTTACTTTATTTTAATTAGCTGCAAATGCATTGTTCATTCTGAAAAACGAATGGTTTTGTAAATTAATGAGTGTGCAAATTTGTTGCAAATCTAAGCAGTGTTGTATTACTCAATTAGAGGCTGTGATAGTTTAGTGTTTACTAAGTAACACGAATCAAACTGGACTTTGCACTCCAGCCAAGTTATCTGAAACCAAAGTCATCCTTCGGAAATTGGAAGATGGGAACAAAATGCTACAGTAGAGCGAACGGCTGAGGAATTTAATATGGCACATTTACAAGAGCCCTCTTCTGCCAGATTATCAGAGCACGCCCGGCTGTATATTAGATTAAAGAAAACAGCACAAATCCATCACACGCTGCGTTGACATGAGAAGTTGTACAGCTGACCGCACTCGCTCTCAGCTGAGGTCAGATTCAAGCACCAGTTCATCTGTTTCGTCAGATTATCGATGCTGATCTCTGGCCTGGGCGAACCGTGGCCACCGCATTCGCTCCGGAGCGGTAGACCAGACTAGTTTACGTTGGCTAGCAACATTATGTTATAAGTATGTGTGTTCGTAGTGGACAGCGGCCATAACATGATAAGCAAAATAATTTATTGGTTTGAAGCCTGTTTAAGAGCACAGGACACAGGGAAATGTGGGGAGCCTGTACAAGCAGCTGGCCTTGAAAATTACTCTCGGCAATCACAGGGTGCAACATAAGCCAAACGTGATTAAGTTCAATCCCATTCTAATAAAGGCACACATATGGAACCCTAGCTGGGGTTGGCAGAGGCCCCAGTCAAACAGTGCCCATTTAAAACGCTCCCAGGGTCGCCTCCCCTTTCACCAGCCTCAGCTACTAATACCCCTCACAGTGATTGTGCTGGTGTTTGTTGACTCCATTATTTAGAGTAAAACCTTTCGCTCTCACCCCGGCCGTTCAGATTTGCAGCAATTACAGAGACTCGTGTTGACTTTTCCCAAAGCGCTTAACTCCAGATTTTATACTGTAGAAACAGAATTCCATTACTGTATACCTCCTCAGGTCAGTGTTATCCTATTTAGGAGCTATTTTGGGCTGACAAGTGCCAATAGTTCATTACTTGAATATATATGTTTTATATATATATATATATATATATATATTATAATATTATTATTAAATATTAGATGATTATTTATGTAGGGAATAATTGACGATGGGCCGCTGAATTATTAGAAAATAATGCACACTCGAGGTGGTAATGCGGCCACAAAGCTAAGTTATTTTCTAATAATTCAATGATCCGGAGTCAATTATTCCACTTATACTATAGTTACCACACCTCAAGACACTGTTCAAATGTTATATGTCAGGTTTTTGTCCCTAAAACACTGTTGTGTGTGGGACTAATTTCTTACGCATCTCATCCCAAGCCTTGAAATAACTGAAAACATTTGGCGAAGTGATATGGAACTGTAATGTGGTCAAGACCTGCTAGAACTACTTTAGCCGTGCGTTTCACTGAAAATAATTCCACACCTTAGAATGTTCGTCAGCCAATAAGATTCGAGCATTCAACAGCCCCATGGTATAAAATATTATATGTGTGTGTGTGATTTGCTTTAAAATTCTAACTAATGTGCTCAGCTATAATATAATTATATAATATTATATATATATATATATATATATATATATTTTAGTAACATTTTTTAAAGTAATAATAATAAAATATTATATATATATATAATTAAATAATATATTATAAAATATTATATTATAATTATATTATAATATTATAAAATATTATATATATATACAGTCAAACCAAAAATTATTCAGAATTATGCATTCTAGATATGATTTTTTTTTTTTTTTTTTTTTTTACTAGTGGGTGCAGGACACTACAGTTCATTTATGTAAGTGAGGACAGCAAAATAAAGTAAACTGTGACATATTATACCCAAGAATTCTTCATACAGTGGACTACCAGTAAAATTGATAAAAATTTGGGACCAAAAATTATTCAGACCCTTTGACCTGACCATGTTTTGCTTAAATGTTATCTGACATAATTAAGATTAATTTTTTCTGACACAGTTTAACTCTGAGATCTAACTACTAATGAATACTAATAAATGAAATGTTCAAGGTGACTGAATAATTATTTTTTTTTGACTGTATATATATATATATATATGATTTTCTTTGCTAATAATTTATATATAATTGACGATTTTAACAGAATTTTTGAAGGGAATATATTTATCCTCATGTTGTAACATTAAAATTCTTTGCATAGTTAAATAATGTGCTTAGCTCAAAACCAGTTCCAACAAAAATGTTGTCATGAGAGAACCTTGTAAATGTATAACTAAATTCAATAAACAATCAAATCACTGCTTTCAACAGACCTATTTGAGAGGTGCAGACTACAACAGAACTTCTAGAATTTGAATACATTCTCAGACTCGATCAGCGATCTAGAATTCTTCAGCCTGGTTGTTCCTTCTCTGCAAATCCGTGGCCACTTTTCATGCTCCAGCCCCTCTAACAGAGAGAATGGGGAAGGACGGGAATGCTTGCATCAACCTTCTCCATGGCAACATGCCTGAAGCCTGTCCTATACAGCCTGAGGGTCACAATGATGACAAAACAGTATTTAACCGAGCACACTGCTCCGGCTATTTACAAAAGGTTTGGAGGCTGGGGAGAGAGCAGCTTCACAAAAGTCCATTTACAGTACGGGTCAGTACATCTCAATACCTTTACAATTCCAGTCAAATTCTTTGTGTCCCCCACGCTGACAATAAGTATCTAGCCTACGCCAAACACAAAAGGGTGACCAGCGGTTTATGGTCTCCTTTGACATTAACCCAACAGATTTCGGCTCCTCTCCATTAAACTGCTCTTTCTTTTCTCTATCACGCCATTAAACTTCTCCCTTTCTTTCTCCGTCACACGGGTCATTTCAAGTGTGAAGCAATCTGAGAGCAGAGATGCGGCAACTTGCCTTTAACAATAATTAGTTCCTCTGTACGGCGGAACAATCGGCCTTTTTCCAAGCACCAAAAGGATTCTGCTGTTAAGGAGACATTAGCTGCCGTAACAAAGGGGGTCCCGGCCTTTGGAGCCATTCGCCTCACATTAGCTCATAGTCCCGCTTCCGTTTCAGCCTGGCTTTGAGTCAGGACACAGCGATGGGAGAAATCTCCCTGTGAGTTTGAGCTGCACACATTATGCTTCCATCACAGCCTAATCCTGCTTTTACAGGGGTCAAAATGAGGTCAATCCTCAGAGCATCCACACAGGACATGATGCTGGGGATAGTGCAAACATCTAAAGATGGGAAATTTCACACAGGGTCTTGCTTTTAAAGAGAACTGACAGCATTTTTAAATCTCACAATTAGCAGCTCAAATATTTTTAAAGCATGAAATGTTTCTGTACCTTTCGATTTGTACCTTTCAAGTTTTGCCATGAACATTTAATAGAAATTAAATTACAAATTATTCATAAAGCCAAAATAGTCTTAAATTTCAGCTTGTGCATAGCAGGGCAAATTTAGGCAGAGGAAACCAATTACAAGAAATAATGAGTAAAAAATATATAAATGTGTCTTGGCTATCCCGCTTTCAAGGTGATCAGGTCAAAACTGAAGTAATAAAATTCCTAAACTCATGAATTGAATTAAATCTAATCTGCCGCAGCGAAGCAATGCTATTCAAGCCAAATCAAATATATTCATTTTGGTGATATTATGATATTTTTAGAAGGCAAGTTCAGTACCTCCATATTTAGACATACAGTGTACATTCTCTTGCCTTTCACGTAATAAAATATGATATATAAATTAGATAAAATTGTGGTTTTAGCCAAGCATACACCCTCATAAATTAAAAACATTTTGGTTTGGGATGCACAATATAAGACCATATCAGTATCAGCCGATATTATCTATCTATCTAGCACATTGCTATGTGGTTGCAGTGAGTGTTTGAGTATGTTTTGACATATGCACACAACAAAGTTTAATATACTTTTAAAGGTATGAAGTAAGTATGCGCTATAAGTGATGCTTGCCTTAGTAAACACTGTTAACAATATAGATTTATAATATCAGACATCATGTTATCGGCAGCAGCATGAAAAATAATTACTGGCTATTAGTATCTGCCAAAATTTCTATTTCAGTTTTGTTCCCAATATACCTGTCCCATTATGATTAGTGGCCCACATTTCCACCTCATGACAGGATGACCTTCACACTCCTTTAAAGGTGTGTGTGACAGGTATGGCTTCTGGCTAAGAGAGTGTGTGAGAAAAGGACTGCGGGACCTCCACGGTCTCTGTGTTTGCTGTCCTCTTTTAACGGGGTAACCGCTCATGTGTCTTCTCACTCATCATTTGAGAGTCCCTGGTGTTGGTGATAGCTCAAGCCCCTTTGACAGAGAGAGGACAAGGGTGACTAACACCCCAAACCCCCACCTCCAGCTGCCAGGATAGGGCACACAACTGACAGAGCTGTCCTTGAGTCTGTCAACAGAACTAGCTGTGGGTGCTGAAGTACCCCTTCCATCTGCACAAGATGGCTATTTCCTCTTCTTTCACTACCTGCCCCAACAAACAGACCCACTTAGACATAGACATCCAATGCCAGCTCAATATTATGACTGACTTTGTTCATGCTAACTAAATATGTTTATTTTGATTGGGCATGTGAACTTATAGTGGAAGATAAAGTCTGTTTGCAAATTTTTGCCCTGATTTGCAGTCTGGATGAGTCAACACTAGTTGCTGAAAATCAGATCCATTCTGGAGATACTGGGCAGTTGGTGTTGACATTTTTACAGAAAATCATGTAGATTATAATGGGCAAAGACTCCATTTTTTTCGCTTCAGAATATGATTCCAACCAGTCAGAGGATATCAAACACATTTGGGGCCAGAATTACTAAACAAGGCAAATTAGCATGAGAGCACAATTCCAAAAAGCGGAGTGGAAGGTTCTGCTTATTATCTACTTACAACGTGCAAATTAAAGAACACAGATGCAGCCAGATAATTTCCATAATGACCAACGCAACTTACCAAGATTAGCGCAAATTAGCGTCTGGTTTATGTCTGGTTTACATGCTTTTGTTCGGTGGTAAATAATGGCGCAAATACCAGTAAATTGACTAGCGCAAACCTTAGTAAATCATTTTGCATGATTCATTTAAATACTCTCCTCCTATAAATTTTGCGTCTGAAAGGGAAACTACAACAAATGCATATGCAATAAGGTCAGCCACAAAAATTATTGTACATGGCTTTTCAGCGCTATTTTTTCACTGTCTTTAGTAAATCCTAACATTAGTATTTTTAACAGTAAAAGAGTGTTTACATTGGCACAAGCTGTTTGCCTTGATATTTTGAGCTGATTTAAAGCTGCAGTCCATAACTTTTTTGGTCAAAAATGATCCAAAATCAATTTTTGAGCAAGTACACTAGCCAGTGTTCAAAACTATTCCCTTACCTTAGCCAGATTCACAACTGCAAGCGTGTAATAATGTTTTATAATAAAATTGGTACTGGTGGGTTTTGCGGTAAATTTGAGCATGCAGCCTTTCGTCTTTGCGTCATTACTTCACGTCTGTAAACAGAAAGGAAGGAGTCCCTGCTAGTAGACTATGCATATAGGATGTAAAGTATAACAGTAATAATAATTTGCATGGTTTGACGTGATCCGAGCTAAGCGATCGTTAGATTTAAATAATCACCATTGGCAGCGCGATTTATTGTAATACCCTTTTTCTCAGTTGGTCAGAACAAAAGTGGCAGACATGTTACTTACTTGTTCAGATGACATTTTCCGGTGAAAATTCTTATTTTTGGTCATACTTCCAAGACACAGAATCTGTGATTCTGAAGAGCATCCACATCGATGTGGTGACTGAAACATTACATTCATCCGCGCTGAGGAGCTGTGCCGACGCACAACGCACGTAAAGATGAAAATTCTGCAAATAATTGCAATTGCAGGTTTCAAACAGAGATGGCGACAGAGGCAAAACTTATGGACAGCAGCTTTAAGAAAAGATTGTTTTTTAACAAGGTACATGTTTCTGCGTAAGTTTGTTGTATTCGGAAGGACTTGAAAATCTGCTAGTATGTCAACATTCCTCAGTCGTTTAGTATATGATGCCCAGTTTTTCTCTATAACCATTTACAGAGTCGGCAAGTGTATGATGCCTAGTGTTTTAGAAATCTGTTCAGACTTGAAAAGTTGTGTGTATTCCAGCCTTACTTGGTATGTAAAGTGATCAACAACAGTGAGTTTTATTTTAATGTGCCATTTAGCGAAATTTGAAAAAGATACAGCCAAAATGTTGTTTCCCAGTGGACTTTTTGTGAGTGGAGCTCGTGATTTTCATGTTCATTATATAAAGAAGTTTATCTGAGGTTGTTTTTAAAGTCAAATCTACAAAACCAGTTTTAAGAAAAACTGTAGCATAGACTCATCAATCGAAAACACTAATCTGCATTGAAAGTCTGGTTCAACACTGATAGGGAGAACAGGAAGTAATGAGCTTGCTGCTACTATCTGCAATTGTGTTTGGGTTGTAATTGACTTGAAATGTGATGTACGAGCACGTTGCTTCCTTCTCAGTGGTCCCACTTTACAAATGATTTTCTGTTACAGGATTTTCCTCGGCATGTATGAAAACACCAGCGTTGTTCTTGGCCAGAGAGCAGTCTCGGCATGAAAAACCCATATGAGTCCATGACAACAGCTTGGCTAGCTAACAAGGCAGAACTGTTCTGTATACGAACTGTGCACTTTCATCATTAAAATCCTCTCAAAATCGTGCTAATCACCCCCACACTGATTTCTTGACTACCGCAAACAAACGAAACACTGTAAAACTTCCAAAGTTTAACCGGCCTCCCTGGCTGGTGTTGTGTCACATTGTCTGCTTTCCTGGCCGAGTTAGCACTCTTACAATCTCGGTCAACATGGAGAACATGTGCTTGCCTGGTGGTGCTCATGACCTCAAAGTGTTAAAACAGAGCTAAAGCCAAGAGGCTTGTCTTAATGCTAACCCCTTGAAAATCCCTTTCCGCTCTGGTCATACCATGAGAAGCAATTTGAAAGTAATAAGGAATTGAGCCTGAATTGTTTTCATGTAACGTTTCGCTCCATCTACGTCATCTTCTCTGTTGTTGTAAAACCTGAATAAAACAACAGTCCTACAGACCCCTGAGTAATGGACAATTAAACGCTGGAAAGAGTTGAGCTCATTGTGCCAAGCACCGAGCTATTGCTAGCGCTAGCACGTTGCTATTTATTAGGCTATGGTGTCCAAACAAACACTTCCCCAGGGTTTTTGAGTTTGAGAGACCTGTTCTTGTGTGCTTTTAATCTGAACAATAACAAGTATAAGATGATTTATTGAAATGTCATACCTAATTGTGGTAAATTGTTATTTGCTCAAGACAAGGAACTTAAATTAATGACAACTATGTTAAAACTTTGGATATACCGATCAAGATATAATTAGCCAGTGTGGTTTTGTTTTTGCAGTCAATCTTGCTCAACATGTCATGAAAGAAAAAAAAAGGGACTCTTAGAGGTTTACATGGTAAAGATTTTTAATTAGTTTATAAATATTTCTTTTTTTTTTTTAATTCAGCATACAAAAATGACAGTATGTACATCCACAGATAAGTGGTTCACGAAGGCCGTAATGGGTGACCCACATACTCTGTTCACATGCTCAGAGAGGTTTGGCATTTGAATGTCAGCATTTTTTTATGTTGGGTAAAAATATAACAAGGCACAACACATATAGTCCAATGTCCTTGCTGATATACATGGAATAAATATATTTATTCTCCCTCTAGAATTGAAGTAACCAACCAACAGATGGAAGCCATTGCAAAGTCCCTCATCCAAGAGCCGCATTTGAAGTTCCCTTTGCATGTTCAGCACTTTCTTTATCTTGTCAGTCTATTAAACAGTCTTAACTGGTGAAAGTAAAGTACCATCTGAGTTTTGAGGCCTGAATCCCTTAGAACTTGGAATGTGGAATCCTCTGGAACGTCAAGCAATTTTGAAGGTTCTAAGAAGAGTGCTTAAAATCAATGCCTTGCCAAAAATAGGTAAAATGTACCTTTAAAAAAAATAAAAAAGGGACCCAGGTACTGTGTAAGAAAATAGACTTAAAATCTGGATAAAGGAGCATATGCTTTTACGTTTAAAAAAAAACAGAGGAAAAATCCTCTTGAGGACGGTGAGCTGGGTGTTGTTGTTTTTTTTTTTTTTTTTAACAAAAACCATGTTCATTTGTGCAGTAAAAAAATAAAGTCCAGCTTCTGAGTTGATATTTCTTTATAAAAGTTCATAAAGCCAAAAATAAACCATGTCTTCTCAAAAGCATACAAGCTGGAAAAGCATAAGACAAAAGTAAGCCTTGTTGGTAACATGCTTTGGTTATCTGTGGCCAAGTAAGTCAGGTAGACAAAGGTTATGCTCCACACCCAGGCTGAATATATCTAGAAGAGAATCAAGTCTTGACATTTTCAGCTCGTTCAACCACCATGTCTGGGAATTCGAATGAGAAGTCAGTCCAGTTGTGTTACAATGAGTAGAGCGCATTCCAGATCTCCTTTAGATTAGTTTAGCTGAGAATAGGTACGTGTGACCGGGGGTCAGCACAATTATCATAGCCGACCACAGAGATGGACTCATTTGCACACGTATTTCTCCACAGTCCTCTCGCACTTCTTGCACGTGACGTAGCAGCACCAGTGGTATTTGCAGTGGCAGCGCTCCACCACTCTCTCTGAATAAGGGTTGTAGCCTCTGCCACAGCACATCAGATCACAGCTGTCACTGCCGCTTGAGGTCTTATTGCACTGCCTGCAGAACAAACGGACAAAAAGAAATTTATTGTACAGACTGTATCACTATTAAAATCTGAAATATTATAAAAAGTAAGGATATGGGGGAAAAAAATCAGTTTATAAACTAGACTAATTAATGAGTTGACAACAGCTAGTTGACTAATCAGTCATAAGGAATCCCAATATAACTGCTCTGATTGGATGAATTTCTTAGGAGATTTTTACATAATACTTTAGGGCTATTTTTAACATTATCTTAAAAATGCAATGCTTTCAGTGAAACAAAGCACACACATATTTGGAAGAAATATACACTTTTATAGAAATATCTATAGAAATATTTTCCATATTTTTCTATCATTTATCACTAATTTCTTTTTATTAAAGTCCATTTGAATTATTTGACTTTTTTTTTATCAAGACTTCATACTGACAAATTATATTTTTATAGAAAAATCTACAGAAATATTTTCTATATTTTTGTATGATCACTTTTTATATTTTTGATTAAATAGTATTTTTATTATAGTTTTTCATAAAATATATTTTTAAAATTATATAAAGTTTATTATATAAGTGATATAATATATATTATAGTTTTTCATAAAATCTTTATATATATATATATATATGTTAATTTTTAATCATTTGACTACTTTTTTAATCAACACACTTCAGTATTGAGGAATATAAATATATATTTTTTACTAAAAAATATTTTCTATTTTTCTATTTTCACACTTTCTATTTTTGTCATTTACTATATTATATATAAAATTATAGAAATATTTAAAATTATTTTCTATATTTATCTATATTCTTTTTTAAATTTGTAAAATATAAAACAGCCAATTTGTATCACTGATTAAAAAATGATCAATACATTTTGTAAAAAATATAAAGTTTATATAAAGTTTATCATATAAGTGATAAAATATATATTATAATATAAATTTATATATAATATATGTAAGTTCATTTTTAATTATTTGACTGTTTTTATTAACACTTCAATACTGAGGAATATAAATATATATTTTTATTTAGAAATATTTTCTATATTTTGTATGATCACTTTTTATATTTCTGATAATTTTTATTAGTTTTTCATAAAATCTTTATATAAGTGCTAATATATATATATATATATATAAAGGTTAATTTTGACTATTTTTTATCGACGCACTTGTATTGAGGAATATAAATATATCTGGAAATCTGGAAAAAAGAACTGGAAATATTTTCTATTTTCACAGTTTATATTTTTATCATTTATTATATTATAAATACAGTTATAGAAATATTTACAGAATTATTTTCTATATTTATCTATTATCTTTTTTAAATTTGTAAAATACAAAACGAATTTGTATCATTGATTAAAAAATGATTAATACTTTTTGAACTAAATATTGAACGAAAACCCACATACACACACACACACACAAAACTTAGATAAATGTACTAACTGACTAGTCAGTTGTTGGACAACTAACTCCAAATCCAGGAACATGACTTCAAAAATACATTTACACAAATAGACGACCAAACATCTCTCTGTGACCATGAGAGCCATTACTAAACATAAGCGTCTTTTTAAACCAAGGTAAACATTTAGCTCAGCCACATATTAAACCAACAGCACTAAAACTTCTTATAGCTCATTTAAGAGCCAGTTTATTCGTACCCAGGGAACATTTTCTTCTCTTGTATTTAAGACTAGCAGGAGTGGATCCTGCAGACGCCCTCATGTACTGAAGCCTGGTGCATCTTGAGCAATGAATAGCCCTGTCATAAATCACGCTCTATACACTAGGGGTCGGCCTGTGTGTAGCCCTCTCCATGTAAGTGCATTGTTTTATAATTGTATGGTGTTAATGCTCAGGGTGCTGAGAGACAGACAGAGGGGATGGCTACTATGAGAAGGAGAGAGAAGTGAAGAATGCTGTTATTTAGAACTAAAGTAAAAGTCTCTCCCACGTCAATGCTGAAAGGGCAGAAAGGCAGGCAAATATGCTTTAGGACTCAATGAGTAGCATATGTTCAAATGCTGACCTGCACCAACGTGGAGTCAAAAGTCAAAAAGTTTATAATTCATGAAGAGTATGAGACCTTAAAAAAAAAGAAGAAAAAAAAAAGCCTAAATGTAGTACATTTTGCTCCCAAACTCCTAATGTTCTTAAAGCGATCTGGTTTTACCATCAGTTTTACAATTTCACAGCTGTGAGCACAACTTTAAATTTTACCCTAAAGTGAAAACACATTTTAAAACACGTCTTTTAAACAGCACTCAGAGATTGTTTCTTGTTTCTTTAGCGATACCGATCATCTCTAAGCCTCTGGGATGTTGTTCTGTCTGAACTTCTAATGTGCCAATTTCATTAATCACAGTCTTGTGGCCCACAAAGCAGCATGGGGAACATGGAAAGCAATGTAATTATAGATGAGACAGACGAGATACGCTTGTCATTTGGTCTCTACTCATCTCTCATCGCCAAATCAGATTAGAGAACCCATATCTTCAGGTCTAGTTAGGGTAACACTTATGGCTCATTATCTTAAGACCTTCCAAATCACAAAGCGAGGATGTGCAATGATAGCAGCTTCCTGACAGCTTCCTGACTTCATGGGTGAATCTCACATTTCCCCCCAAAATCTAATAAAAAAGAAAAATACATTTTATTAACAATTGTTTTATATATATATATATATATATATATATATATATAGGTATTATGCTAACTGACCTTCTGTAGAACTGACAGCAAAACAAAATTAAATGTGAGGACAGCAGATGTTCTAGTCACATGTTTTAGAGACAGGTATGGGTGATGGGTTAAACAGAGGAGCTGAACCCTCTACATACCAGAGACCACCATGGAAACAACATGTGTGACATACACAGTTCCCTGTTGACGTTCTCTATTGATTACAAAACACACCAGTGTCTTGTGACCAAGTGCAAAGTACTAAATATATGAACAGAGCGCATGTGAGTGGGCTTATCAGGACTAAGGGTGAGGATGCATACTGTGTGTTGAGTGCACCTGACATAAAGCATGTCTCTAAGTTATCTGTGCACTGACCTATAATACCTATAAAAGCCTAAACGGACACAATCTTCAACTGAAAATACTGAGTTATAAAACATATAGTTCTGACTCTAAATTCTGACTGGATGATCCACATTCAAAGACATTGTGATATAACTAACACCGAAGTTCATCTATGGCAAATTTACTCAGTGGCCATCTTGGTGACATCCAGGCAGACATTATTATGTGAACATTATTTCAAATCAGCAATAAAATTAAATGTTTCTTCTGTAGCTCAAATCACAAAAAAAAAAAACTCTATAGAATAAATAATAAATGAGTAAAATAAGATTAATAATATGTAACTATTATTACTATACATTAGTTGGCAAATTCCAATCGGAAATGAGCATCTCTATTCCCTTCACTAACAGGCCCTTTGTGAAGGGATTCAGTTGTTCACTTTAGTTTGGAACGCCCCTGCAAATGCCGTCCCCTTCCCAAAGTGCCCTTCAAGCATGCAAAATGCTGTTTGGAATTCGCAGTGTCTTTTATTTTTGTTGCTGCCATTTTTGGAGGTGTTTTTGAAGATGCAAGGCAAGACTTGATTTTGTCAATCAGGAATTGTGGGTTGCTATAGCTGTGATCTCATGTTTACACCTGGTATTAAGATGCGTTTTGTTTGATCGGATCACAATCACAAGCAGACGAGGGAGACACATTCCTGTTTACACATGGAGATTTAATCCGTCTCTTTTGTCCACTTTCGGCCACTTCTGTCCTGATTTCTTCGAGGGGAGGGTCTATGGGTGGGTAAATGTATGGGCCTTTTTAGATCTTTCGATCTAATGTGCAAAATAAGCTTACACAATTTACATATGAACGCACCAAAGATGATTGAAAGACGCACAGAGAGCATCAGCTTTCGTTTCTGCTCTGACAGCTGCAAGACCAAGCCGTTTTAGAAATCAGGAATGGTGAGAGAACATTGTGTTTGGTACGTTTTTTGTCTTTAAACAAAACTTGAGTCTTCAGCCGACAAAGTTTAAATCCTGTCTGGCTAGTGCGCTTCCCATAATGTTTACACATTAGATCAGTCTTTTGTGGTTGTTCAAACGCATTCGACCACATGAGTGTTTCCACTACTAAAGCAATCCGGTCAAATGCGTTTTCGACTTCTTCTGGAAGTGGTTGAAAGTGGACAAGCTCAAAACGTTTTACACCCCATTTACACCTGTATTTAGCGTCATCCACTTGTGATCCGATCATCCAAAATGCATCTTAATACCAGGTGTAAACAGGGCCTGAGTGACAGGTTGTCCCACCCTCGTGCCAGTAAACACATCATCAGAGAAGAGAAGAGATGTCGTTGCAAGAGGGAGGGGAAGTTATTTTGATTATGAGGTCACATGAATTTAAAAATAAGAATTGTCAATTTCATGGTGACTTTATGACTGTGGATTGCACACAGTTGCTTAAAAATCATGTCATATGAACCAAAAGTTTCATGTATCTTAGCCAAAAACAACATTACAGAGCACATTTAGACACAAACATAACAAAAGCAAGGAAGCTGAGGTTATTCCATTCTTACCTAAATCTACACCTGAGTCTCCACTGATAAAGCAATAGGAAATAAGCAGGAAGAATTAATTGTCGTGCTAATCTGTGTGTGCAGTGCTGGTATCTGAGAGCTCTTAGCTCTGTGAATAGCTGCATTACTCACAGACTGACTCTGATAACAGTAAAGAGGACACAGGCACTTTTAACATGTCAAAGACACGTGTGTGTACACACACAGACTGATCCCCTCTGCTTTATCAGGGCTTTTCACAACAAAATGGTGCCACCAGAGAAGGAAGAGAAGAGACAGTAAAAGAGGGAAAAAATAAACCTTATGAAGTGACACACTAAATGGTTGCATCACATCTAATGACTTGAGCATTGTGCTTAAAAACAAGTTAAAATAGTTTTGTGGAAAGTGTGGAATAGTTTGCTTATCTGTTAAAAAGTAAGTTCAAATTGATTCTAGTATTGTCAGCTGTTTCTGGACTTGATATGTTTAAGATATGTTTTAATGATCAATCATTGCCGCCACATACTGAAGTACTTGTGTCCATTCCAACTAAAATGGGTGATAAATAAAATGGAATATTTAATAATAATGAAAAAATAATAATAAAAAAAATCTCAAAATGAATTAGTTAGTCTCACCTGTCCTGAGTACCAAAAGAGCCCATCTTGTCATTCCTCATGCAATAGTCTGGTGAACTCTGCAGATAAACCAGCTCATTCTCTCGGACCGGCCGGATGTCGATGTCTTTGGGGACGAGTTGCTTGCGTGTGCCCATGGGCCGATGGACGACCTTAGTGGCTGACAAGTACTTGGTCTTCAGGTCCATAGCGATGTCCTTCAGGTCCTGTAAGCCTCTCCAACAGGTCCGAATGGAGCAGGATCCAGAAACACCATGGCATTTGCACTTCATGACCAGAGCGTCTCGCAAAGCCTGCGCAGAGGGGAAAAAGTGGGATGGATTCAGATGAAGTCAATAGTGAAATGACATTAAGACAATCTACACAGGGAATGTAACATATTAGTGAATTTGGACAGCTTTTCCGCATTATGCATGCCATCATATACACATTGTGTCCCAAATAAAGAAAAAAAAAACTACTTTGAAAACAGATCATACTCAAACAAAATACAAAAAAACCCATTTTAATTAAGAACGTGGTTTGAATCAGGTTTATAATTCGAATCAGATTCCTTTCCCGATTGCCTGTCAGATTAGAGGTGCGGTCACATTAGCAGCATTTCAGGGAAATTTCGCAGGCAAAAAAGATTGATTGTCAATAGTGTAGCTCACGAGAACAGCTCACACAGAAGTGACTGTCAAACCAAGCAGCTTTCTGGCAGCCAACGTGGCAAAATCGCGTGACCAACTTAAACATGAGCGAAATCGCGTGGGAAACTTTTCTCCCTCATGTCTGGATTTCACCTGTGAAATTTCACCAAGCAACAATACATGAGAACGCACCTTAAAGGGTTAGTTCACCCAAAAATGAAATTTCTGTTATTAATTACTCACCCTCATGTCGTTCCACAATCGTAAGACCATTGTTCATCTTCAGAACACAAATATTTTTGATAAAATCCAAGAGGTTTCTGATCCCCTATAGAAACAATGTAATTACTACATTCAAGGTCCAGAAAGGTAGTAAAGACATTGTTAAAATAATCAACGTGACTACAGTGGTTCAACTTTAATGTTATGAAGTGACAAGAACACTTTTTGTGCGTTGCACTGTGTCTACAATGTAAACAGCATAGGAGAATGACAGGGGAGAGAAAAAATTGTTGAATAAAGTCATTATTTTTGTTTTGTTTTCGCGCACAAAAAGTATTGTCGTCACTTCATAACATAATGTTGAATCACTGTAGTCATGTGAACTATTTTAACAATGTCTTTACTACCTTTCTGGACCTTAAATGTAGTAATTACCTTGCTTTCTATGGGAATCAGAAACCTCTCAGATTCCATCAAAAATATTTTAATTTGTGTTCTAAAGATGAAAGAAGGTCTTACGGGTGTGGAACGACATGAAGGTGAGTAATTAATGACAGAAATTTCATTTTTGGGTGAACTAACCCTTTAAGCCTTGTGGCTTTTGCAGTGAATCATTGACTCCACATGGTTTCTGTGAGGTACCGCTTACCTGTCTGCCCACTTCGCTATTATGAAGATGCATCAGCTTGTTGGCATGTGAGCCAGACTTCTTCTTCATCTTCATGGGGGCATCAGAAAACTTGGAGCCCATGAGGAGACCATAATGCAGGTTATCAGCACAGCCGCCCCACCTGTACCCAGGCTCGGGTATTTCCCCTGGAATTGGACCACACGAGCACAACCTCAGATCTCCGGAGGTGCACGCCCGTGCTATAGTGTGACTTATAGCAGCTGCAGAGAGGGCGTATACAAATGCAGACTCCCTCGTTCCTGAAAGATGGGGGGGGGGGGAACAAACAAAAACAGATTAAAATGAGTTGCTTGTATTAAAAAAACATGAATTCTGAGTTCTCAACACTGACTTTTTTCCCTTATAGAAAAGCAAAGCAACATGAGAAACCCGTCAGAATTCAGTATGAAAGGATAATGGCTGAGATTACGGAATCACAGTGCACATATGTCATGACAAGATAATAGGTGTAGAAACAGGAGAGGCTCAACTTGACCCCATACAAGGTACATCAAAGACCATCTCCTTAGCGGTGCACTTATGAGAAGCAGGAGCGCTTTAACTCTTGACAAATGCAAACGGTCTGCGGGGAACTTCAACAAGATTTAGTTTGACCATCTCCGGCATTTGGATCATGCTAAAAGCTCTTAATAAATAAATAGGGAGGACGATTAAACCACCCGTCAAAGCGTAGCATGCATGTGTCAGCACCGTGTAGAAATTCAAGACGTGACACCGCAACATTAATCCATGGAAAAGCAATCAAAAACACTAAGTGGACAACACGATATCCCTTTCGTGACTATTTTATTTAATTGATTTCATATTTCTTTAATTTGTTGACAGCTGAAAATCACATCTGTGCTGCAGGGGTCGGACACAGGGTAAAACTGTAGGATTTAAAAGACTGTGAAACTAGCAAAAAAAGGCAATTCTCTGTCCATTACTGACTAACTCGCTCAATAGCATCTCTCATTGAATAGAATGGATCCTATTGTTAGTCCTCACAGTAAACGCTGCTCCTCCGTGAAGCCTCACATCAAACGAAGTGTAAGAAAGAAGAGCGACGCGCAAGAATTCTGTGGGTCGGGAGGTTTCCGGGTGAGCAGGGGTACGATTTCTTTTATCATGCAGCGAGGCACTTAGGCCGAATTGCAGCATTTAACTGGCATAGTCTGCGTTACCCGGAGCGAGAATGTTTAAAGATCACCGTAGGCTGCTTTTTAAACCATTGCCCTCATAAAGTTTTCCCTCAACAATTAGATGGGTTCCTCAGACCTATTAAGGCCTGAATGGAAACCACACTTGGGTATAAAGAGAGGTGTGTGGTCACTTAAGTTGCCTTAAAGGAACTGGCAATAGACGGACAGTGGCCCTTACGCAAATTTAGGGCTTACTGTGTCTAAACAGAACATCTGTGGATAGATTTCAGAAACGCTTCACACAAAATAGGCTTGAATTGGAAATAAACCCTCTGTGGACTTGATTTTATTCTGTAACTCACCTCGTTCCAGGTCCGGGAGGAATTTTTGAGCTTCAATAGAGGAACAGTTCCAGCGCATGTCTGAGAAGGTCTTTTGGCAGACCTTTTTAACCTCCCGTGCTGCTTGGATGATAGTTTGCATGAGTTCCAGGTTACTCCTACAGAGCTGAGCCTGAGAGGAGACGAGGCCTGGCAACATCTTGCAGTGCTGGGTCTTGTTGATGTGTTGTGTGGTCTGTGATAGTGCCCTAGATGAGGAAAAGCATGTTTCAGTGAACATTGGATGTCTGTAAACTGTATACGTTGATTTGAATGTCTTTTGAGGTGAAGATGTTTAATCAAATTTTATATTACAAGTTAAACAGAAAAGTGATTAAAATGTTTGGTGGTGTGAAAAGTGATCAAAATATTTGTGGCAAGTCTTGAGTTTAAAGTGACGGGATGAAGCAAAGTCAAATAAACATGGTTAAAGCCAACTCTAAAATATTAAGAGTAACATCAACGGTTTAAATACGTTTGCAAAAGCATTCTCGCACGCACTTGAGCTGCGGGCTAAAATTGTTCAGTGTCTCGCTCGCAAAGGCATGCAAACAACAACCCATTCCCAGAGATAATCAATCAAGATTACACCAAAATGGAAGAAGATTATTTCTGCATCACTTGGAAGCAAGAAAGGAACCAAAAAGCAATTGCCAATGGAAAAAATTTTGTTTATTCGCAAGATGACTTGGCCATTGTTTAAAGTTTAGTGAATGTACCATGTTAAAGCTGCTGTCAGACAATGGCAGAAGAATTTTTGCAAGGTTAAGCCACAGTAGAAATCGTAAATCATAGATTTTATCTTAGATATGATCTAATAGGTTGAAAGTTTTCAGTTACAAGAAATTATAGCAAAACTTCTGACGCAAAAATAATGAAAGATAAACAATATTAATTTCGGTACGACTGTAAGTGAAACCTGTTGAATTCAAGTGTTGGTTTCATGATTCCCGTTCTCTTTTACTAAAACACACACATGTATTACTATTCGTGAGAACCAACTAATGCCCGCTCTACCTTTGCCTGTTTCAGATTAGGGGCCGCCACTTTATGTTCCATGATATGCTGTGACTGACAGACCCCTGTCTTAACCTCCGCACACACACACACACACACACACACACACACACACACACACACACACACACACACACACACACACACCCTCCGTCTTTGTTATCCAGGGAACACAGGTGTTTATGGTGGCATCTGTTTTGCATTTCTTGCCATGCAAGATCAAGACTTTGGAAACCTCAACCAGCATCTTGTGCATGCAAAATGGCCTCTTCACATCCCAATTTCTCTACCATCATGTTTTCCATTCCAATGCATCAACAACAGTACGGTTATGTGAATACAAAACATTCTGCAGAAATTACCAGGAAATTAGTGTTAAACTGGATTTACTTTTGATTAAATAGAATTAAGATCAAATTCTGTGATCAAAAACCTGATATTTTTCTAATTAAAAGCCATTATTCTACTGCCAAGAAAAGATCTTTTCCCAGGTTCCAAAATTCATTTTTTTCTTTAAGTTGCACAAAGTTTGACAAACCAATCAGCTTGAAAAAAAAACAAACAAAAAAAACATCTTGAATGCTTTTTAAACAGTTTCAGTATATATACAGAGAGAAAAGAGCAACTCACAGCCATTTGATTCCTGTGCACTGCTGAGACAGGAGCAGGAATGTGAGAAGACAGAGCGGGAGAGAAGGGAAGATTCGCTTCATGCTGTACAATAAGATCCAGCTCGATCAGAAGACACTGATGCAGGTGCTCGCTGACCCCACTGCTTCTTGACACAGTTATAATTAAAAGCCAAAAGCCATGGCACTTATTCCTTCTTTCTGTCCCTCTCCTGCTTGGAAAAAAATAAGAAATAAAAATAAGATTCAGATTACATTGATCACATCCATCTGATGGTTAAGCAGTGCACTTGACATACTTTAAAGAATTTTTAAAACATAAAAAATAGCCTGTACACACTGCTTTCCAATTGCTCAAAATAGTAATTTTGTATTTTAAGGCTGTATTGTTATTATAGTATTCTATAACATTACTGTATTACTCTTGTTGTGAGGATTTAAAAATAACATTTTAAATAAATATTTTTAGTTTTGTAAGAAGCAGTTAAGAAAACACTGGAAAAAGCTAATTACAAAATGATTCCAAAGCAAAACTTATTTTTAATAGTACGTTCCAATTTTTCAGTGTTTTTAAAATTGCAAAGTGTAATATTCTAATACTCTGCATGCAAAGTTCTGAAATATAGGTGTGGCAATTTTTGGAATGTTATCAAATGTTTTTAGATTATTCCATTCGCTGGAATAGGAGGGCAATAAACAGATACTACCTCCCAGTGGACATGCTGTCTGGCCTCAGGCATGATGCTTTCACAACATACAGACAGTGATTGTCCAGATTGCAGAGTTGTGTTTTTTTTCCCCCTCCTGGCTATAGACCTACCCAAAAAACTATACATTAAAAGTGCTATTACAATTACAGATGTAGCTAATGTATAAAAATTATAGTACTTGTTATATATTACACTTAAAATAACTTTCTACTATAATTTGTACTCTAATCATTTCTACGGTTTTATGTATTTATTAGTATTTTTTCTCAACAACAAATTTCAAAGTGCAGACTGTAACTTGGACACCGCTTTGATTTACTAACAAATTTAAGTCAGCAATATAACTTTTTTTTATTATTTTTATTTTTAGCGTACTACATTTTAAAGACATTAAAACAAAATGTAATGTAGTTTACATCCTATGCATTATCTATAATCTATATATTATTTGCATGGACATCTATACGCCGTTCAGAGATTTTAATATTTTTCAGAGCTCATATGCAGCCTATATAGTTAAACAAAGATTAAGTTTAACTATATTTGTTTAACTATATAGGCTGTATATGAGCTCTGAAAAATATTGAGATATATAAGACATAGATAACGCCTATCTAAAGATATGAGAGATAAGATTATATTGTAGGCTATGTATAGCCTATAGGCTATAGCCTATGCAAAAGCAATATAACAGCCTCTTGCAGGCTGCGATTTCGATTGATTGCACTTTATCTTTTATCTCCTGTATTTTCACCTTGAGGGGAACCGAAGTAAACTTAAAATGTAATTAGTTCACTCAATATAACCCCTCTGGGTGATCCACAATCTAGGCACTATTGCAGATTATTGCCCTGTCAATTGACTTTAATTTGCTCCAGGGATATTTAAAAACTAAAACATCTTTGTATACAAATGACGCAATCAAGTGTACTAACTTAAGAAGAAACCTTGTGTACAATAAAAGCTAAAGCACTTTCATCCTCACCTTTATCAAACGGAGGCTGACGTCAAAAAAATGCCGATTGTGCAAATAATCCAAAAGTGCGTTTTATTTAAATCCAGCCAAACTTCTCTAGTTAATCCGTTTTTGTGAAGTCCGAATGAGAAAGCATCATGCAAAAGTCCAATGATAAAGAGATGTGTGTTGATCTGCTGTGCAGTGCTGCTCGCGCGCTGGAATCTGCTGGACTGACGGTGCAGACGGAGGTCGAGACTATATGAGCCCGCGCGCCACTTTGATCTCGCGCTGATGTCAGGGGCCATTAGCATAACAAAGTGGTTAAGGTTACCAAGCCAAAGAAAACGTTGAAAATATGATCTTTAACACTCAAGACCTCTCGCTACTTTTGACACGAAATTTTAGATTTTTTTCCTAAGGCTATTTGCATTATGGGTCATTCCTCGAAAAAAGGTGCGTTTTGTGTCCCTCATGAATGTTTGTAAACGACGATTCTAACGATGAAAATCTGACACAAACTTTTATTATATGGTATTGTAGGCAATTATTTTATTGTATTTTATTTTAATTTCCTCTTCTGTTTCCAAATTATTCTTAATTAGCCAAATAATAGCCTATAGTATTTACATTTATTCTCTCTCTGTATAATTTTAGATTAGGTTAGATTAAAAAATACAGTTCATAACTGTGCTTTATTAAAATGATTTACAATACAAAAACTGTTATAATCACATCATCTTTGCAGGATGAAATCCTCAAGCACATAGGTGTGATTTATCATCACTTTATCTTACTATTTTGATGATTTCAAATAGTCCATCATGTCACCATTATTTTGTACAGTAGTGGTTACTGAAAACTGAATATTTGTTGAAATATCACCATTAAATTTCCTTTCTAATAAACCACTCATAATATCATGCCATTGGATAGTATACATTTTAAAAGGCGCCTTATTTTCTGCACTGCAATCCATGAGAAGCAAATTAAGTGAGAAATCATGGGAGCATCCATTTTAGGAAATAAAATCACAGAATTCGCTACAAAGTTGGACATATTGCAATCCTAGTGTTTGCATGGTCCATAAAATTAAGTAGGCTATGCGGCTGTAAGCCAGAGTTTCCACACTCATGCCATTTACAGTGCTGTACACGGCCCATATTGGCCACTCCAAAAACGGCAAAGGCAATTCTCCAAGCACGCTAATAATAATTTCCACGTGATGAATACATCCCGATGCACGTTTCATATTAGCCACTATATGACAATGGTTCTTCTACATTTCACACAATAAATTATTTAACCTTCAGAAATACTCCCAGTAGCCCATTGAAGTCCACATCTGAGCAAAGATATTTCCTAATTTATAATAATGAGCTATTAAATTCTCTTGTTATTTTTGGTCTAACAAGAAGTATAAAAGAGTCCATTAAAGGATTCATTATCATTACAGATTGCTAATAATAAATATAAATGTGTTGAGAAAATATTGTTATAGAATAAAAAATAGGCCACTACGTGTATCCATTTATTACAGATCCCACCACACACAATGGCCAAGTTAATATTTTAGCCATCTAAGGTAACTGTCATTTTAATAGTGTCTACGGTGTAATAAAAGTCAAGATGTTCTCTGGCCATATGCTTCTCTTATTAACCTGGCAATCTGGTCCAAAAACGCCTCCTGCCGTGAATTCCGAAACACTCACAAGATTCCCCTGTAAAACACACCACACAACCCAATTTTCAAATAACGACGCAATTAAAATACAATCATTAAGACTTTTTCCACTGTTAACAGTATCTACTGTTTTATATAAAGCAGGCAATTCCACTGATTTTGTGGTTACGTGTGTAAAAGTAGAGCTGTGAGTATGAATTTGAGACAAACGAGCAAGAAAGAAAAAAAAAAAACAAGAAAAACAAACATCAAAGCTACAGTGCAAAATAAAAAAATAAAAACGCCTATATACTGCATATGAAAAGATTAACATTAAGGGCAAATTACTGTAAAGTGCTTGTGTTACAGCATTACAATAGGTCAATACAGATACTTATGAACAATAAAAAGTCAGCTCAGTTGTTAAATAATGCCCTTTTCCCTACCAAACTACATTTCTGCAAATGTTAGAACAAGGTTTTTCTCTGACGCTCCTCAAAATCAAAAGAAACTGAGTGGATGTTTCTCGCCTATTAAGTTGAATCTAACTTTACAGATCCCATTTGTTCAAGGTTTTGCGTGTGTATGAGTAAATGCCTGGTGCTACTTATTATCTTGAACGGTATTTACTTATGTGCAGTAAATCATGCACTATAACCTTGATTGACCCACTGAATGCCATTCCTTACACGTCTTATTGTATAGGCATTCTGAAGGATGTTAGGAAGAAGCAAATGTCACACAGACTTATATCATTCACTCCAACAAGGCATGCCAGAGGGGCATGATATTGGAAACTGTAGGCACGACTATTTTAGTTTAATTGATTTAAGAAATAATCTAATAAAGTAATCCTTCTCTCACAGCTGAAACCAAAGCAGCAAAGAACAGAAAAGAGGGCAGCGTGTATATATTTAGAGCTAATCTGATACTCTTAAGAGGTACCACCGACAATTGCCGAAGCATGACATTTTCATTCACTGCCAAGCTGCACCGTTTCAGCTCAATATAACGTGAAATGCCCGTGGAGCTCTAATCTCGACCCAAAGCAATGGGAAAGCAAATATATGCGTTGTTTCCCTAAACTCATCTGCCCACAGCAAATTATTTAAATATGCGGGAATGGGAATTAGTCAAGCTGAGAGGGACGTGCCGGAGATAATAGGCTTTGGACATGAATAAAAACCACAGACCTTACATTTCAGAGATTCACTGCATTCTGAACATTGTGGATAGATGGTGGCATCACTAAATAGGTCTTATTTTAATGATAAAACAAACTGTTTTATGATAAGTTAGAAAGTAACCAAAATAGGCATTCACGTCTTTCAGAGAGCTCATTTTCAGGCAGCGTGCTGGAACAATAATAGAAGCGTGTTTATGGAGTCTTACACTCTTTTCATGAGGGATGTGAAAAGCATCTAGTAGCAGTGAGATGTGAATGGGCATGAACTCTTAATATCAGGTCAAACGGGAGTGAAGACTGACCAACAGAGCTGTGAACTCCCTAGAGTGTCTGTTTTTGAGGTTTTAACATGCAGATTCTCAATTCCTCCTCGTACCAGGATCAACACCACAGTCACTTTGATCTTCAAGCCGAGAGTCTTACAGCCTTAGGCTGGTTCATAGAGGGCAAGAAAGCTACTTCGGTTTATATAACTGAAAATATGCATGGGGCAGAAAAATGCATGTGCTTTGAATGAGAAAATGTCTTTTTTTTTTGACATTTCTTGTTTGAAATGTTAACTCGATTTGGTCATTTTAGACATTTTGTGGTGGGTATCCATGTGTGAAGTTTAATGCCGTTACTGAGACTAATGATTTTACGTTTGCATAATGAATCATTTGCGGCAGCTGTGCCAACTGGTCAACGCTATTTATCTTCTATCTGAGACATCATCAGACACATAGCGCCATTTACCCTGACACATATTCAGATCATTCATTCTGAGCTTGTTGAAGGAGTACAGAGACACAGTGCTCCCCGTCCCCTGACGTCTCGGGTCTCTGCCCCGCTAACAGCTGTCTCCTGTCTCAGCGACTGTCAACGGCGCTCAGCTAGAACCGCACGGCTAGATCTGAGCTGCACATCTCAGTAAAGATGTAAAGTTACATGAACAAATAAACTTCTATCCAAGGCAAAAATGCTTTGGATAGAAGTTTATTTGTCATCAACAGTGATGAGGTTTTATTGTTTTTTGATGCTAATTCTATATTAAAACCTGTGATCATCGTTATTCACAGCTTTACTGTAGACATGTATTTCTGCTCAACAACTTTATTCAATATCTGTTTTTTATCTTTTGCTTTGATGTAAGTGCAACAGGATTTAAAAACGAATTGAAATGCTTCTCTTGCTCTACACTGAAAAAAACAATAAGTAAAATTTACTTTATTTTTCTTTTGCAAGTTTTTGCACGCAGATTTTTTAAGTAAATTTCACATATGGAATTAAGTAAAATCTACTTAAGTTAAATACAATTAACAAGGAAAATTAAGTACCTTTAACTTGGCCAGTTAAAGTTTTTTGAGTAATTCTACTTAGTTGAAGTTTACTTTGCAATACTATGTTTTAAGTATATTTTACTCAAACAATATAACACTGAATTAAGCAATGCTTTCAAAGTGTATGCTTTACTTTGAACATCTATGTAAATAATACAGTAGATATGGTGTAGACAGCATACCTACAAAATAGATGTGGTATCCAAACAGAGATCTCAATACTTGGTACACAACACACAATAACAGAAACATTCATTGGATCATTTTTGAGTATGAATGTGTCATGTTGAGTAGAAAATGAACTTCTGATGTTGCAAAACAGCAAGTTACTAAACCTAACAACAAAAGCAACGATGAAACAACGTAAATACAGCTGGAAAACAGTGAAAAATGCAACCTTATTAATTATTCATGGCCCAGTGCATGATGGAAACACCAGTATCAGAAAGTTGAGTAGGTTTTACTTAATAATTTAAAGCTTGTAGAAATTAAAGCGTAAATATCAACATTATAAAATTGAGTACTAATATAGAAATTGCATTTGTTTTTTCTGTAGTATTTACTTCACCACAAAATAATTTTTGATCTTACAAATAACACTGAATTTCTCTCTCTCCCTCTGTGTGTGTGTGTGTGCGTGTGTGTGTGTGTGCGCGCGCATTTTTGTGATTTATGAGGACACAAATTTGTATAATGACATGGCTATTATACTGGTATTATGACATAAACATGAAATATCATGTTCAAATATCATGTAAACATGAAAAATCATTTCATGAGTCCTAATATTTAAAATAGCTTTAAAAGCATACTAAACAATGTTTTATTAAAAATGTAAAAATACAGAATGTTTTCTGTGATGGGTAGGTTTAGGAGTAGGGGTAGTGTAGGGGGAGAGAATATACAGTTTGTACAGTATAAAAACCATTACACCTATGGAATGTCCTCATTTTGATAGCAAAACAAACCTGTTTGTGTGTGCCTATGTATAAACAAAGTAAAAATGTATAATTATATATAGACACAATTATTAAATGTTAATTTATTAACACATGCATATCTATTTTATTATTATATTTCATATTATATAGTCACATATTACATATAATAAATATAGTATAAAATATCAACATTAATGCTAAATAATCTACTGGTAGACAACCACAAATAACAATCAAATAATACAATCAAAATAAAATAAAAAAATGATCAATGATAACTTGTTTCGGTAAGCAATATATACTGACTTTTAGACAAAGTCAAAACTTGTAATAGAAAAATTGAGACATATTGCTCTGCATGAATACATGGTGCCAGCAATGAACAGTTAGAATCGTTACCCGTTTGAGGCGAAACAACTACACATTACAAACAGAACACAGCAACAATGTTGATTTGAAACACTGTTCAGCAGCTCTGTGTCTCCGACAAATACAAAATCCATTTGTTTGAGACACAAGAAAGGCGGCAGCGTCTGTTTGGTGCTGTCTGCTGCTCCGTGATGGAGAGTCTGTCGTTGACTGGCTGTTTAAACTAAGAGGAAATGCATCATTTTGGCTGCAGCACTGTGTCCAACCAGTTTATTTAAGCTAAGGTGGGAGAAGCTTTGTTTTGGCTGTTCTTTTGAAACCTGTTTTAATTAGGCAATCTCATAAAAACAAATCATGATTTAATAGGTTGAACGAAGAGAGACCTGACAAACAGCTTATGTCGGCATGCCAGTATCTTGAGGTTTTGTTTCTATTGCAAGCATGGTGGTGCTAAAGTTCAAATGGCTTGAATGTAAACAAATTACTGTTTAGGGGAACATTTTAGGAAGTTTACATACACTAAACATCAAGAATGAGAACTTAAAAACCGCTCCCCACTTTTTCCCTACAATTAAGATTCCTATGCAGAAACTTGTCAAAATGACTTCATTTCAAATTCCACGCACACTTGTTTTCAGTTCACAAAAAAGCGCAGAACATGCTTTTGTGTCTGGGTGTGTGTGTTCTCAGGTGCTTTTTGCTGTAAAAACACTGGGACAGTCACACTCAGCAGGAGAACCCAGAGAGAAAACGTTCAGCGTCCAATTCAGACTGTTTAGAGAGTTTGGACCTGTTCTTCAGAAAGGGACCATTTGTTTAGGACTGGCCCTCTTTTCCCCTCTTTGAAGGCGATGGCCCCTTTCATGTACCAGATGGGAGGTACTTTCAAAAACACAAGTGACTTGTCTCACTGTATGGGAACATGCACCCGTTTGTTTTATGCTATTGGAGTCTGGTAACATTTGCTACTTCAAAGAAGTCTCTCAGATATGGTTATATGCAAAGTGATTTGGAAAATGACAAAACTTGCTACAAGTGAAGGTAGACCTTTCATGAAAGCAAATTCTATAATCATTAACAAACATGCAGGGAACTCGATGCTCTGTGGCTTGTCACTGCAGTGTTGTAGCTGTGTGGGGTTTGATCTCTCCACTTGTAAATGATAAAATAGGTGGGAAAGACAAGGAAGTGAAGGGGAGGAACAATGAACGCTTGTTCACAAGCCAGCATGAAACATGGAAGGAGAATTAAGCTATGGCTACAAACAGCAGGAGCATGAGAGGCTTCACAGACATTGCCTTGTGTGCATCCATGTTGTCCTGTCCACAGCGTTATTTTTCCCTCAGTACAAGATCAAAGTCTTAACCCATCTGCCAAGGAGAATGCTGGGACAGGCGATACAGATGAGATAAAATCAGCTTCTTTATCGGTCAGAAGAGACACACTTGTGGTAAGAGCATTTTCTGCTTAAAGCAAGATCAAAAGAAGCTGCTCATCAACCAAAGTGGGAGTTATGGAGGTTTATACAGATGAGATATAACCACTGTCATCAGAAATAAGACAGTAGGCGGAATATGCTGTTACTGCATTCCTAGACCAAAGCTAGACCAAAAGCAACTGTGCAACACAAGAGCTAGAGGAATACAGTTGGCTTTAAAGCAATACACAAAAATTGTATTTCACATATGCCTATAAAATAGCTACTCATGTATAGTGCTCATTTCTATTTCAGAAGAAATGGTTAGGAGTATCTATTTTAGACGTTCACACTGTCAGCATTTGGGATTGACAACAGGTGTGACTCTTGTTAGATAGAATCTCTATGTTAGGAATATTGTCTCCAGTTTCTTTACTAAATCCCATCAGAAAATATCCATTTTGTCTGGTATCCAGTCACACGTTTTGTTTGATACCCAATACCAGTTAACAGCAAAAAACCCAAATCTGATACCCAAAATCAATATCATTGCATTTTGTCTGGTATCCAAAACTGTATTAACTAAAAGTCTTCTATCAGCCTGAGAAGTTGACAGAAGAAGTCAGGGAAGAGAAGAAAGCAGGAGACAAAGTGATGTTGATAAAAACGAGCAGGGTTTATTTAATAATCTTATGACCAGCACAAATCCAATAAGTGTTGTTATATCAAACTGCTTCACAACAACATCCCATAAAACCTTGAAATTGAGATGTTCCCTCTTGTCTCTCATTTGTGATCAATCATAAGATTAAACAACAACTGCAAGCATTGAGGAAGAGCAAGGCAAATAAGTTATATAAAATATAATAAAAATGGTATAAATGATTGAAAGATAAATGGTATAAATTATTCATTTATAAATAATATAAATGACAAAACAAAATGAAGAAAATAAAGAAAATGAAAAACAACACAGATGGTTGGTTGTTCTCTTGAAGCTACACACCACACACTGGCTGCGTTCCACTTCACTTTTAGACACGTACTCGCGAACGTCTCTAAGCACTTCCCCTCGGGGGAATCCCTGCCGCCATTTTGAAGTGCGTTCCACTTCGTGAAATGGACGAGAGAAGTTTATATGGAGCGAGTCTACTTCATATTTACTCTTCAGGCAGCTCCATATATCACAATGCAATATGATTGTGACGTCACTGTATATCGCATTTAATTTACCCCACCACAAACAACTCGATGATATATACATTTTTTTTTTTAAATATCTAAAACAACCCAAACACACCTATATACATATAGAATGCTGCATTAAACAGTTTCGTAAGGAAAAAAATGTAAACAATAAATCAACTCCATAGCAGATTCCAAGTGATCAAGGGCTTAGGACGAGCCCACTCAGCCCACTGCACGAGTTCCGCCAGTAGTGTGCACTCGTGCAACGTAAGCAATGACGTACATCTGAGTCAACGAGACTTAGCGAGGGAAGGGCATAAAAAAATGAACTGGAACTCAGCCATAGGCTGCCCTATGGGTGCCAACCACTAACAGACCCAAATATGCAACTCTATTATGGAAATAAACCATCAAAAAAAAAATCTATAAGCGGCTTCTTAAATAAAACAAGCCCAAAGTCACTTATAATAAGCAGACTTGGCAACTCTACTGACAACCGCATTCTGCTGCTGTGTGACCGTGGCCTATTATAAATAGCCTTTTGCCTGATTTGCAGATTTTGTCCTGTATATCTGTTTCTGAAGATTTAGGGAATTTGAACCAAATGAAAGAATGGATTGAGCTGTCTGGGTGGTAAGGGCACAGACTTGGCAAAAGTTTTGGGTCTAGATGAACACTGATCTACTAAGGCGGCAGAGATTAACAGGGCAGAAAGAGGTAACAAGTAGAACAATAGATAAACTGTACAGACACATCTGTTTTTGATCAATAGCCTGCTGTAGGATTAAAGCAAAAAGAAACCAGAGTACCAGGGTCGGTTATAAGAACTATAGACACTCCGATCTAAAAGCAAAGTAGTTGGAGAAAAGGCTGCCAGAGCAGTAACCTAATCACTCCAAATCACAAGGTAATCCTACTTGCCCTCCACTCTTACAGCAGGGCATTATTCATATCGGCAGGCACTCAGACCTCAAACTCTCATAAGCAAATTAATCAGTGACACACATTCCTAATACTCTTGATTTAGAAAGCCAAAAAGCACAGAGTTATTTCAAGAATTCTAATAGGCATATTAATCTGTCAAAGATATGCCCATTTTACTTCCAGAATACTCAGGTTCAGTTAAGAGTAGGGGGGAGAAAGCCGAAACACTAAAACTGCTTAAAAACTCACAGGTTAATCCATGGCATTTAAATACATGAGAGATCTAATGTTAAGGTCTAGATTTACATGCAGAATACATAGAACAAAAGACGAAAAAAAAAATCAAGTGTTTCCGGATCTGACCGACATATTTGACATTGGAATAACTCAAACCAAATGCGTTATTTGTTGGTGGTTCTGAGATTTTGGCTAGGGATTGCCGGCGTGGAAACCTTGAAATAAAATCCTGTTAAGCCTTCTGCCTCTCTCTCAGGAGTATAGTTAAAACCATGCTGCGCATGGACATGATTATGCACCGGCACAGGTCCTACGGCATGGCCCAGTCGTGACTTCCAGCAGGAAACAAGCTCAGGAGTTCAATTAGGGCAATTCTCAGTTTGGCCAGAAGATTAGCAAGCAATGTAATACAATCAAACAGAGAGTGATGAAATGTATAACATACTTTTTAATCGGCCATTTGAAAGAATACATCTGATTTTACAACATATTATACGATTACCGACAAAACTTAACAGACTAAGGAATGAAATATATTTGAAATAAAACAGTTATGACAAAAGCTGATGGTGGGAGAGTCTCTGAGAGCTAAAAGACTGGAGGACTCAGACATAATCCTGTGTGCAAACAGCGCTGCTGGGCTGTCCAGCCGACAGAGGAGACAGATCCGTTTGCTCTGTAGATGAGCAGGGGGAACACGAAGAGATAGTTCTTTCACACCGGGCTGAGCAGACACAATCAGACCCTTGTTCTGAGAGGAGGGAGAGGGCAGCTCTGTTTCGGCCTACAGACAGAGAATACATGAGCCCTCTTCAGTGTGATCAGAGCGGAGGATGCTCCAGATGAACACACAGAGTGAAACAACGTTCAGACTGAGTGCTTTTGGAGGAGAGAGAGAGGAAATGTACTAATCCCAGATAGCAGTTCACAAGAGAAAAGGTATCTTGGCATTTCAGCTGCAGTTAATGGCACCGGGGGTTTTAAGGCTCATGTTATTAGCCCGGAAAAGGCTGACAAAGGAAACAAGAAGTCAGTCCTTAAAGATAGTCTAGATGTTCATTGTTTATAATGAATATTCAAAAAATATTAACTGACAAGGTTTATTCCGTGGCTGGAATAATAATATACAAATTCACCTGACTGATGTTGCAACTCTTGCAAGGGTTTCTAAAGAGATCTAAATGTTGCATATAACTTTGTATTTGAGTACAATGAATATCACAAAGCATTCACAACAATCTGGCCAGAAGATCTCACAAATAATAATTTATTGTTTTGTGGAAAATGGGGAGAAAATCAAAACCACTGTGGTATGCGGAACACACTGGTCGATGATGACGGACAAGGACTTGGCTTGTCAGCACACTATCCAACTCCACATAAAAAAGAAAAAATCCACTGGGAACTGACCAAACAAGCAATTGTTTTTGGGATATATATGTTGCACACCATTTTCTAACCACAATTTCCCAATTAACAGACCCAGGATAAGAGTATGAATGTATCTGTACAAAATTTTTTGATGAAACTGTTGATCCTTAAAACACCATGCATTTGTCTTGATATCAACTTAAGTCACTTAAGCTCTTGGCAGAAACATGGTAGTCCTACCCCAGGAGAGAAAAAGAAAAATACATACATTGTTTGGAACGGTCTTTATTGGTTTCAGAACTGCTACTCTCCTACTTTCTCTTGACTGCTGTGGTCATAGATTCAGTCTGCCACAATAAAGTAATAAACCAGGCCTTGATTGATTTGTAGTTGCAATTACTGTGGCGTTGTCTTGTTAATAGCTTTATTTTCTTGCCTTTCCAACCGCATATACTACCGCTCTCACAAGAAATGACCCTAAAAGGTCAAAGACTCTAGCCCCCAAGGGTGAATCATAGGTCCAAGGTTACATGGAAATGGGAGACTGATTGCTTCTCAACGACATCTCGAAATCCACTCCTGAAAACAATATTCTATGATGGATCTGCAGTCTATGAACCAAAAGGCTAAAGAATGGCTGCAAATCATCGACAGGCTACAGGGGGCCAAAGCTACTTTTTCTAAGAGTTTAGGCTTTTCACAAAGGCATTAAAAAGTGAAGACATTAATCATTAACTACTTTTGACTCAGTGGGAGAGTAGAGGACACTGACAGGAAGTGGTAAACAGAAGGATTCTTCTCCTTAGTTTTGAAAAAAAGAAAGAACTATCAAGGCTATAAAGACTATGAATTAATATGACTAAAGCAATTAAAACAAGGAACTAAATAAATATTTTAACAGACTGCACAACAACCAGTCAATGACATCAACTGTTAACCACCACGATACTGCAACATTAACAACCTTCATTAATGTTGCATCAATGTTACTGGCCAATTAATCAACTGATAAAAAAATAAAATGATTTCTACCGTTAAATTAGTTTCTACAATGCAACATCTAGGGAAAAAGTCTCAGGGCAAAAAGCTAAACAAAAAGAACACATGAATGAATCCATACTTACAAGTACTCCCCAAACTTTGAAAGGTGTACACTGCCATCTTGTGGACATCTTTAAATGTATTTTGAATTGAGCAGAGATTCAGAGAAAACACTGCTTCTTTTTAATGATTTTATTTATTTTAGTCAAATATATATGAATGCTTCCTTCATGAGGAGGGCTTCTGGGGGAAATGTTTACAGAAAAATCCATTCATCTAAATAAAACTGCAAACAAATCAACCTTTGTAACACGCATAATGATAAAGGGACAGACCATTTTTAGATTGTGCCGTGGGATGATATTTTGACAGTATAACACAACCATTGTAATTTATTGTGATAAAACATGTCTTTTCCCCCCCAATGCATCTCAGAGGATTTACATGATTTGAAGTCTTTAAAAGTTCCTGAAGATATTAGGAAATTTCCAGAAAGTCTGGTCTGAAAGTGTCCATCCAGACTTTTTGTATCATGATTCAGAGTTATGTAGGGTTTTTGCATAAAGGCACAAAGCAGTAAGGCCCCCCAAGGGCATCCTATTTTCATTTTTTTGGCAAGACATTGGTCCCAATTGGCAGTCCTCTTTTTCCATGCCACTTACGTAAAAGGAAAATAAAAAAGACAAAACATCAATAAAACAATTATGTGATTATACTTAAAGTGTACAGGTCTAATTCATAATTATTAAGTAATAAAATAAACATACTGAAACCTACAATCAGATGTGATCTACAGTTTAGAGAATACAGAGGGACATTCTGAAGTTTCAGCAGTGTATGACATCCTAATGGAGAGCTTGTTTGGGGGCAGTTAAGTCAAGCCTACTACAGAGGGTACAGCTCAGATTTCATCTTTCCCTGTCTGAAGCTACTGTGCATGCTGGAGCAGGGCAGGACTGCCAGGAGCCTAAGGATGGTTGAAATGTTGGGAAATGACTGGATGTCAGAAGCTTTGAGAGTTCCAAGAACAGTGTTGGGTAGGTGTTGATGTGTGGCAGAAGTATCTTGCCACCTGTCCCTCCACCTCTGCAGCTCAGTCTGGAAGGAGTCTGGGTCAGGTAAGTCATCTTGAAACACCTTGGCAAACTCAGTGTCCTTGCAGCATCCCTCCACGTTTGACATGACATAAGGCACAACCTGCAAGCAGCGAAGAGCAGACAGAACATCCTGGGAGAACCCCTCCACCTCAGCAATACAGTGCTCAATAGCCCCTTTACTGAGGTCCTCTCTGTAGTGCACATTTAAGGGTGGTTGTAGCAAAGGTACCTGCAGCTTAGAAGCTAGTGCAACTGCCTCTTGAAACCAGGTTTGATGGTACGTGTCAATACTGTTCTTCATTTCACTGAGAGAGGGCAGGAGATCAGACAGGCGGTTTACAGCTTGATACACATCATAGGAATTTCCCTGAAGACTCAGACTTAGGTTTTTGGTGAGGCTTAAGATGTTTTTCATAATCACAACTGTCAATATGAAATCAAAGTTTTGGACAGCAGAAAGGAAGCTCTGGGCCTGTGCTGCGTTTGCCTCATTATCTTGGTTTCCTTTCATCTCATTCAAGCAAAGCACGATGGCCTCTAGAATGTCTGTAGTAATTTCCAGAACCTCATGGCTCATTGCCAATTGATTACTGCTGATCTTGGCTTTCAGCTCACTGGCTTTCCTTTCGTCCTTCTGGAACAAATGTACAACAGCATCCTCTAGTCTTACCCGTCGAACATCCTCAGAGAACCATATAAACAGCTGCTCTAAGCACTCAAAACTGTGAGTTATCTCTCTCAGGGAGGACCAACTGGCTAGCAAAGACTTCAGAGTAACAGGGATTGGGAAACTGAAAGCATGAGGGAGTCTCTGGGAAAGCAAATCTGAAGCCTGTGTCATCTGAGAGAGTGAGGCACCTGGTCTTGCCAAGGATTGACTTCTACAGAGTGCCAAGTTCAAACCCCACTTCTCAGAGAGGGCAATGGTGAGAGTATCCACAAATGAAGCAATGTTTGTGGAAAGGGGGATAAATGCTAATATATTTTCACTCTGAATGTCTTGTTTGTCAAGGTAGTGTATTCCTACAGGGATGTAAGGTTGGCCATCAATTGCAAACTCTTCCTCAGCGACTATGGAAAAGAATTTTATGTTACATAGTTCTTTGAGCAATTCCTCTCGAGCATCAGCACTGTAGTGGGTAAAAACAATTTTTTTAGGTCCAGTGCTATCCAGAGTAATTACTTGGTCTGTGCCATCATGAGCCTTTACTTCAGACTGGTCTGTGCCTTCTGATTCTGATGCTATGGGATGATCAGTAATATCCTCAGGTGAAACAGGTGTGTAATGGTCAGTAACGCTCTGAGTTATTGCAGAGGGCTGATCAAGGCAAACGTGTACTGCTGCAGTTTCTTGGTCTGAGCCATCTAGAGCCACCAAATTGAACTGATTTGTGCCACCTTCTGCAGCTACTTTAGGCTGGTCAGGGCCAAACTGATCTACTGTGTTGGACTGATCAATTTCACTTTGATTCCCTGGTACTATCTGGTCAGTTTCAACTTGACTAAGTTCCATAGACTGATCTGGTACACTTTGATTCAATGCAATTGCAAGAACAGTTCCACCTTGAGCTTCTACTACAGACTGATTATTTCCACAGGGTACACTTGCCACAAGCTGATCAGTTCCACTTTGATTCTCCGATGCTACCTGCCAAGTTCCATCATTATCTGCTAACCCAGATCCACTTTGATCTACTATAGGCTGATGAGTTGCAGCTTCCACAAATGCATCAGTTACAGTTTGATCTGCTGATGACTGTCCAGTTCCACTTTGATCTGCTGTTACAAACTGATCATTTCGAGACTCAACTGCCATGAGCTGATCAGATCCACATTGATCCCTCAAAACTAGCTGACTAGTTCTAATTTCATTTGGTAATACAGACTGACTAGTTCCACCTTGATCTGCTATTACAGACTGATTCGTTCCAGAGTCAACTTCCATGACCTGATCAGACCTACATTGATTACCCAATATTAAATGACTAGTTCCAACTTCATTTGGAAATACAGTTTCTGTCTGACCAGCTTCGTTTTTACCATCAACTATAGACTGTTCTGACTCAACTTGACCAACTGCTATGAACTGATCAGGTACACTTTGATCTTCTGTTACTGACTGACAGGTTACATCTCGATCTTCGGTTACAGACTGATCATTTCCAGAGTCATCATCTACCATGAACTGATCAGATCCACCTTGATCTCTTGATACTAACTGACTAGTTTCACCTCCACTTGGAAACCCGGTTTCTGTCTGAGCAGTGTCATCTTGACCCTCTACTATGAAATGGTGATTTTCAACTTGACCAACTACTATGAACTGTTCAGTTACACTTGGATCTACTATTTCTGACTGACCAGATACACTTTGATCTGCTGTTAAGGATTGATCATTTCCGGAGTCAACTACCATGAGCTGCTCTGATCCACTTTGATCTCCTGATACTAACTGACTAGTTTCACCTTCACTTGGAAACCTGGTTACAGAATGACCATTTTCAACTTGACCAACTACCATGAACTGTTCAGTTACACTTGGATCTACTATTTCTGATTGACCAGATACACTTTGATCTGCTGTTAAGGATTGATCATTTCCGGAGTCAACTACCATGAGCTGATTGGACCCACTTTGATCTCCTGATACTAACTGACTAGTTTCACCTTCACTTGGAAACCCAGTTTCTGTCTGAGCAGTGTCATCTTGACCCCCTACTACAGAATTATCATTTTCAACTTGACCAACTACCATGAACTGTTCAGTTACACTTGGATCTACTATTTTTGACTGACCAGTTATACTTTGATCTCCTAATGACTGATCATTTCCAGAGTCAACTACCATGAGCTGATCGGATCCACTTTGATCTCCTGATACTAACTGACTAGTTTCACCTTCACTTGGAAACCTGGTTTCTGTCTGAGCAGTGTCATCTTGACCCCCTACTACAGAATTATCATTTTCAACTTGATCAACTACTGTGACCTGTTCAGTTTCACTTGGATCTACCATTTCTGACTGACCAGTTACACTTTGACCTTCTGTTAAGGACTGAGTTTCTGCCTGACCAGCCTCATCTTGACTTTCTACTACTGACTGATCAGTTTCACCCTGACCTGATGCTGCAGAATGATCCTCGAGAGACTTATCAACAGGCTCAAATCTATGAGATTCAATTTGATCCCCTAATACCAACTGACCAGTTTCACCCTCATCTGCTATCCCTGTTACTATCTGACAAGCTTCATCCTGACCTTTTGCTATAGACTGATCTGTTTCAACTGGACTAACTGCCAACTGCTCAACTACACATTGTTCCCCTGTTGCTGGCTGGCCATTTTCAACTTGATCTTCAACTGCACATGGATCATTTCCACTCTCATCAATTTCCATGACTTGATTGGTTTCACTTTGATCTACTGACACCAACTGATCATTTACACTGTGATCAACTGCAATGAGCTGAACAGATTCAGTCTGATCCTCTGATATCAACTGACCATCTGCTAACTCTGTTACTGTGCAACAACCTTCATCTTGAGCATTTATAGATGAATCACTTTGTTTCTCTGTTGCTGGCTGGTCTGTTTCAACTGGTTCTGTTGCTACAAACTGATCAACTTCCATGGGTTGATCAGTTTCACTTTGATCAACTGATACTAACTGAACAATGCTAACTGGCTGTTCTTCATTAGACTGCTCAGCTTGATTAGTTACAGTTTGATCCCCTGTTTCTAGCAGACCAATTCCACACTGATCAATTACTTCAGACCCATCATTTACATCCTGAACCAGTGTGATCAGTTGATCACTTCTATCATGTTCTGCTACTGGGGTTTGCATAGTGGCATCTTGGACAGATTCTGTTGGTTGTTCAGGTGTGCTGGTCGGTAGAGAGCTGCAAGCAGGGATGACTTGAGCTGCAGTTGTGGCCTTGTCTGAGCTGTTGAGCATTAAAGATGATGGCTGGTCAGGTGTACTTAAGACATGTGTTTCTTCAACCCTTTCTATTTCCACTGGAATTTCCTCTGGAGCAGCAGTTTTAACATCTAAACAATGGATGAGACATGATTGTGTAAGAAAAAAACAGAGATAATTCATAATCATGTACCTAGGTTATTACTAATACTTTCATTTAATATTACTGACCGATTCCAGCATCCTTTGCCTCTTGTGGATAACCAGAACCATTTGTATCCACAGCTATCTCCTGTGGAGCCATAGCAATCACCTCTGAGAACGGACAGGAAAGAGTGTGTCAGAATAAAAACAACAGCTTATTATAATACTTTAAGGGCCCATTTTAGATACTCAAAAACCAACTGCTCAACTAACATATCAATAATCAATCTTTCTACTTGCATATATTTTTATAGTAATTAGTTTTACTTACCACCTTCCATTCTCAGGTGACTAACTCTTGCTTTTACCTACATGTATAAATACAATCAGGAAAATAAAACAGAACAGGGTTTTCAGGAACATTACTTATTTATCAGCTGATATTAATACTAATACAAACATACAGCAAAATATGTTGAATACAATGAATTATAACAGTATAAAGACTAAGAAATTTACTATACCTGAGCAAGAAATAGATGACTTTCCGGATCACCCTCCAGGCATTTCTCAATCACCTCCTCCAGGCTCTGCAGCGTCTGCCGATGCATAAGAAGCATGACTGCATCAGTCTTACTGCCTCTGCTGAAGATACCATCTCTGAGTAAGGTCCTCAAGGCATTTAGCGTTGTCTTCATTAGATCACACTCCATGCTAATGCTAGGCAACACAGCCACAAGCTTAAGAAGGGTTGCAATGTTTGGAAGGTTTTTGGCTTCGTTATGGAGCAGTGTCTCAGAGATGGAGGTGGGAGGACAAACATCTTGATATTTCTCCCTCCATACTGTGGCCCAGGTGTTAATATCTTCTTCAGCTGTTTCTGGCTCAGGGAGATCACTTATGTATATTGTGTGCAGTTTATCTGTGGATTCTGGGAGAATGGGCAGAGGGTTGCATGTTGGCAGAAGCGACAACACTTTCAGTGCTTTTAGGTGATTCTCTGAGAAGTTAAACTTCATTTCTTCAATCAAACCGTTTAGAACTGGTAAGCTAACTGCTTCCATGTAGAACGTTTCTGGTGAATCATGGCCACTGACAGATTCTGCATATGACAGCAATCCTGTGACTTTAGTAGTAAGATCCACTGCCTCCTCAAACCAGGTAGAATGCACTGCACTCACATTGTCCAACATTTTGCTAAGAGAATCTATTATTGGCATAATCTTCTCAAGCTCACAAATAATGTCAGCAGGGTTTCCGCAGCGAAACACAGTGCTGCAGTTCCTCAACGGAGCACAGGCGTTCTTCAAGATCACTAGGGGGATGACAAAATCTACCTGTCTAATGGCTGTGGACAGGGTCTGAGAATGCAGTGACATGCCACTACTCCATGACCCACTGGAGTTGGTGCTAACAGAATCTAAGCAGTTCAGGGCTCCCTCCAACATGTCCACCAGAATATCAAAAAAGTCTTCTCTCTTTTTCCATCTAGACAAGCAGGTCTCTGGGATCTCTGCAAGTGCCTCCCGTGGGGTATTCAGAAGCCCATCCATGGTCTGGGCAAGCTCACTCTCTAATTTGGGTGACTGGTCAAAAAACTGTAGCAGATCCTCAGCTGTCTCTAGAACCTTTGTAATGTAGGCATTCTGTAGGCTTAAAGCCAGCCAGTAGGCAAGTCCACAAGACTCACTGGGAGTGTTCACAGCTAAAGGATAGCTCTCTAAAAAGCCCAAAGCCATCTTCCTGAGACTTTGGCTCCCTGTACCAATGCACATGATGGACTGGCCACGACAGCAGCCCATCTGAAGTCCCCACTCATCCTCAAGTGTAGCTGAAAGAGCCTTAGCTTGCAAGTCCACATCAGAGCTTTCATCAAATGGCAGAAAACCTATAAGCTCCACTTTAGGAATGCAGTCATTTACATATCTAACAAAGAGTGGTAGGAACTTCGCCTCGCCCACTGAGATTGCTCTATCAGTAATGATGGAAAAGAAAGGAGAGTCCTGAACTTCAGTGAGGATTGTTTCTCGTATGGCCTTTACAATACTTTGCAGCATTTCCCTCTCTGAAAATGATGCCCCTTCCTTCTGTACCCAATGACATGAGGCAAGTTTCTGTACAACAGCATCTTGCTCTGATTTGTTAAGGTTGATCAGCGAGCAGTTTCTCCTTGCAAGCTTAGCTGCCTGTTTGAAGACTTCTTCACAGTTCCTTATGTTATCTGCTGGTTCATCAGAACGGCCATTTTCATCCACATTCTGGTCCACATCATCAACCTTGACATGCTGGTCCTCAGCAACCACTTCTGCTATGTTTTCAGACTGCTGCTGAGCCTCTATGCTCTCTGCAACCTCTTTGTGGGTATCTGCTTCTAGAAGGCAAGGTAAACATTATTTTAGACAATGTACAAGTTTAAATGAAATAAATATTATATTTATAACAGATCAAGGACTCAAATGGAAGGCCAGTCCCACAAATTACATACCACTACCTGTTATCTCAGAATTCACCCCTAGTGTTCTGGAGTCTTTGTCCTGTAAAAAGAAGTACTTGTGAATAAAGCTAAAAAGGCAATCAACTAAAAACAACTGATATGAAGTAAAGTTTTACTGAAAATAGTTCAAAACAGTTTTCAACTCTATCACCAATTTGTACTTTTCTGATACACTACATAACAATAACAATCATTATTAATGCAACTTTACAAACCTGCAGAGTGTCCCTGTTCTCTACTTCATCCATGTGGATGTCATCTGCAATGTTGGCAAAGTGGGCATTAAAGTCGGCATGAACTGTTATTGATCTCATTGTGAACAACTAATCTCATAGCTCATCTACCACTAAAAACATACATTCATACATAATTAAGATACTGATTTTTTTTTTTTTTTTTTTTTTAAGAAAGCAATAAGAATAATCATAGCTTACATACCTTCCATTTTTATTTCAGCAGTCCTTCCTAAGGTTTTGGATTCTTTGTCCTGTGGAGCACAACAGACATTAGAAACACATCTGAAAAGCAAATTAAACACTTAACACAAGCAACTAATTTTAACAAAACTGATCCTTACCAGGCAAATGCCCTCCAGCGTCTTAGGTGTGAGCTTTAAGCACTGAGCAACCATTCTGTCTAGGTCTCTGTTAAAGTCAGTGCCAACCTGAAGCATGGCTAAACAAGGCAATCTGTCCATGGGTGAGGTGTTGCTCAAGTAGTCTTGATACATTTTATGCCGCTTCACCTCACCACAATAATCCAAAGCTGTGCTTGGCAACACACACATAATCTTCAGCAATGTATTGATGTTTACAAAGTATTGCATGAGGGGTAGACGCAGAGTCTGAAAAATGGTCTCTGGTATGGTTACACTAACCACTTTCGTTTTCCACTTCACTTTCCAGCAGCTCAGCTCCGTGAAGAAATTGTCAGGATCTGGAAGGTCACCAATGTACAATGGAGGTTTCGACTTGAGCGTTTCAAAAACATAGCTCATTGTCACAGAGCATGGGACCAAAGACAATAAGTTGAGAGCCTCCTTGTGGTCATCAGAGAAATAATCTTTCACCATGTTTATGAGGTGGTCAACTAAAGGGACACTCATTGCATCTTTGTAGTATGTACCTGGTTTCAAGAGGCTGTCCCTTGGAACAATCACGCTATCAGGCACTTTAACCTGCACACCCAGACTCTGAGCAAAACAACAAGCTTCATCAAACCAGTTCTGATGGAAAACCTTGATGTTGGTCTTCACTCGGTTAAGCGTGGCCACAATACCACTGATCTGGCTGAGCTGCGAGGCAGCACTAAAATGATCTTTCTGTAGAGCTGCACTCAGTTCTCTGGTGAAGGATGAGGCATTCTTCAGCGCAACAATTGCCACAATGAAGTCAAAATCCCGAATTAAGTGAAGTAGTCTTTTGGCTCGGTTGGATACTGTCAAACTCCATCTTTGTGGTTGGCAGTTATCAATATTTTCTAGCCAATCTGCCAGAGGCTCCAGAATCTGAGCGAAGACTTCGTAAGAGTCATGCTTCTCAAGCCAAGAAGAGCAGAATTTTCCTTGAAGCTCATGGATTTTCTCATAGCTCTCTCTTAGGCCTATGGCTAAGATTTGATCTAACTGTTTCTCAAGGGCAGACATGCTGTGGAAAAAAGACACTATCTCCTCTAATGTGTCTATGGCTCTGATGACTGCAGGTACTGGAACTGATCTTGACCACCAGGTATTGAAAGAGTAACATGAGCAGTGTGTGCATATAGCAAGAGGATACTTCTCCTGTATTTTGCATGCAAAAGCCTTGAGCTTGTAGGACACTTCACCAGAGCCAAGGTAAGCTTGACCTCTGCAGTAACTCAAATCCAGACGCCACTCATTGGTGACAACATCATAAAGCCGTTCGCACATGGCCTCAGTGTCAAGAATAACCTCAACAAATCCCATAAGCTCAAGGCGCATGACATCGAAACTGTCAACAAATCGGAGGAAAATTGGTAAGTAGTCGGTCTCTCCGAATCTGACAACTCTGTCGATAAACAGAGAGAAGAATGAATTTCCGACCTCTGAAAGAATCCTATCCCTAACAACATCCTCACACACTTTAAGGACTTCATTCATCTCAGATTTGGTCACATATTCTACTTCTTGATCTTGATCACCCCGAGTGTGTCTGCTTTGCCTGCTATATGCTGCAGTGACAGCAGCCTGTAATGCAGATTTTAATGCCTCTTTATCAGTTTCTGCACACTCGGGCGGTTTCTGTCTCTCAACGTCCATATTTAAAGTCATCTCTCTCGGTTCTTCTGTATCTTCTTTAGAGGTGTCATTTGCACTGGTTTCTGGAACTGTATAGGGTTTGGAGTAAAAAAAAAAATTAACAACTGCATCTAATATTACAGTAAAATTCAATTCAAACTTGTTCGAGCTATGAAAACCAGAAGACGTTAACATTTTTTAAGAATAGTAAGTCAGAGATGAGAAGTTTTACCTGATGGCTGCACTTCCATTATGTCATCCTTTAAAAAAAAACAAAACAAAAAAAAAAAAACGGTGAACAGGGATTTGAGGAAACATTTTTTAAATTACAATTAATAAAAATGTGTTTACCTCTTGTAAAAGCTGCAGGACTTCTGGATATTTCTTTACATACGCCTCTACCATTTCCTCAATGCTGAAGTGGACATCTTGATTGACATAAACAAAGGCCATATTGCTCAGTCTTTTTTCCACTGGTACTTCTTTCATGTAGGTGTGATATCGGTTTAGCACCATGTCATACTGCCCATACACATCTGAATCTGCATGGACACAAGGGATGGTGCCCAGGACTCTCAACAGGCTCTGTACATTTGGGTAAAAGCCTATATCTGGGATCTTGAGGGTAGCAAACACACTAGTGGGAAGAATCCTTCGCTTGCTAGCATGCCTCCATTTCACTTCCCAACAACCCAGCTCATCATAAAAGGAGTCAGGACGAGCCAAGTTATTCAGGTTAGCATCAGCAACTTTGTCTTTGCGGATGCTAAAATTGTGGTCAGCCATGTATGAGGGCACCAATGACAACCATCTGAGGATTCTTGCCATTTCAGTGCCAAGGACTCTTTTGACTTCATCAACAAGGTATTGCAAAACCTTCTTGCTCAGTGCTTCCCTGTAGTAATCCTCCAATGATGCTTGTGGTTTCTCCGTGCCATCACCGTTTGCCACCATCTCCACTGGCAGATTGACAGGCACCCCCAACTTCTTGGCTCTGCCCAATGCATCAGAGAACCACTTCCTGTGAAAAATGGCAATCTCCTGCATATGTTTGGTGAGAAGCTTTAAGGCATTTGAGATGGTGTACTGTAAAGTGCTGCTGATGCTGATTATTCCCCTGAGGCTGGGGTTCAGGATGCTTACACAACACAGCGTGTTCTTTAAGACCACAAGAGTAATGATGAAATTAAAGTTCTTCAGTTTCTCTTTCAGCTTTAGAAGCACTTCTACAGTGTCTGCATCCACATCTGAAAGGGCACTGGTACACATCTCTCCAATGCTGCTCAAAAGCGGCTCCAAGATATCAAGCATTGTCTGGAAAGCATCTGTGCCATATTCCCAATGGTTCTGGCAAGAATCCTTGACTCGGTCCACCTCACCTTTGATGTGGCTGTATGAAGCGGTGATCTTGCCATCAAGTTTCTTCGCCAGAGTTTCTGATTGCCTAATAACCGCAGCGACTTGCTCTACAGTATCAACAACATCTTGAATTGGAAGGATAGGCATGGAGCGAATCAACCACATGTTGAAGGCGTAGGGCTCACTGGGGGACAAAACTACCTGTGGAAAATCCCGCAGCATCCTGCAGGAGAGTTCCTTCAGCTTCTGACACATGCTACCTGATGACAGGTAGGTGAAGCCACGGCAGTGCTCCATCCGCAGGCCCCACTTGTTGCGGATCTCGGATATAAGCATTAGAAACAGACTGTCAGAGTCAACATCACAGGGAAGGAATCCCATGAGGTGTTTTTGTGGAAAGCCTTCACCTGTGACAGAGCGGATAAACACAGGAATCTGGTCCTTGCCCTCAATGTTTATTTTGTCTTGGAGAAGTATGGAAAAGAAGCGCGCAAGGCGCAGACTATTGCGGATCTCCTCACGCATCACATCCTCGCCTAAGGTGAGCACTTCTTTTTGGTCGATCTTCTCTGCACATATGGTATTGACAGAAAGCGGCCCAGCAGGGTCATTCCCTAATGGTTTAACAGAGTTAAAAGCAGCATTGTTGGCGATGCTGAAACCGGTAAAGGCTAACGTCTCTTTGAAGTAGTCTTTCAAAGTTTCCTTCGCTTTGGAAATAGCAGGATCCTCCTCTGATTCATCATGTGCAGGAGGATTTTGAATTTGAATGTTCTCTGCTGGGTCACTTTCAACTTTAACTTCCACCTCTGTCACAGAGGGGTTTAAATTATCGGTGGTACCTTCAAAAAATAAATAAATAAATAGAGAGAGAACACAAACACACTTAAAAATAAAATAGCAGAGAATCCCCTGTAATTAGTTTGTGTAATTAAAAAAGAAGAGAGAATTAAAAGCAGCTGACATGGAAATGCATTATCTACCTTTAGTTTTCTTTGTGACAATTGGCTCATCTCCTGTCTGAAAAAATTAAAACAAAAAAAATGTATCATCATATGCTAAAATGTTTGTAGTTAACACTACAATGTGCAGATAATGATAAATAAAAACAATGAATAACAATAAAAAGCTAATACATTTCATTACTGATGGCTACAAATTATAAAATGCTTGTTGGGTAAGGGATCATTGAGAACCATTACATGCATGAAATTTAATTCGCATGAAATGGTGGAATCACATTTACATTCAAATGGTAATTAATCTACACAGAACTCAATACCTTGTCACTGCATATTTAGCTTCATGAGCATCAACTTTAAAAAAAAAAATGGGTGAGTAGTTTGCTTCATTATTTTATGTTGCTTTGTAAAAGCCCATATTGCATAAGATTATGATGATTTTGTTGGAAAAAAATTCAAGACATAAGCAAAGTGCACAGCCGCCATTGGTAGGAGCACGGGCAATGACCATACTGCTAGGGCTGCAGTTTGTAAATATATTTCAGTGTATTTAAAAAGCATAAAAATTTACAAAAGACCCTATGAAGCAGAACAAAAACAATGTTTTATGATCTACTTGATGTGTAAATCAGAGACTCACTTTCTCCCTTGTCCTTTTTCTGTTGCTAGTTTGTGCATTGTCCTGGTTGGATACAAAATCAAATATAGTAGGAATGGCATCATCCTTCAAAACAGCCTTAAGATCGCTCTGGGGAAAAAAAAAAAAAAAAAGGAGTTTTATACATTTCACCACACGAGGGTTTGTTGTGACATGCTTAAATCATTCATTTGTGAATAATTTATTTTTCAAATAATACATCAGCAATTTTTACCAACAACAAAATAATAACATCCCATTCTCAGAGTCTTATTATAAAGGCACCCATAAACAAATTTAATATTGTGAAAGAATTCAACATTTTTTTTCCATTTTAAAAAGCAAAAACTATTCTTTACAAAAGAAAACTCAAGTTTACAAATGGTCTTTAATAATGTAATTCAAAATGAAATAAAAATAAAATAAAGTCTAATTGTATTCATATTTTGATGCAAAGTTTACTGTAATCTAGTTTAGCCACTAAAACTTACACTAAAACATATGGCATACTTGTTACCAACTAACACATGTCAGCCCACTGGTCAACACTACATATGTCAATACTAGGAAACAAATTATTTTCACAGGGTTTGTTTACTTACATCAAGCAGATAATGCCAGATACAAAGTATTTAATAATAAAAAAGTCCATATTTTTTTAAACAGAAGATTCTCACTTACTTGCTGACATATCATTGACATCTCAAAATGTTTTGAGCACAATTTGTAGTTCTTGTGTAAATCTTCAGCTGTTTTGGTCTCCAGATCTGGTCTGTGGCAGTTACCCACCCATTGTTTACATCTAAAGATATGAGGCAAGGTTACTGCAGTAGTGCAAAAATGATGTTTTTAACATTAAAAACCTCAAAGATCACAGGACACAAACAAAGCATATTGTTTAATGAATGTCACAAAATACCAAATACCTCAAAAAGAAACCAGCAAAACACAAATAATGCCATAAACAGAATAACGTATTCTGAGGGAATTAAATTCCTGCCATTTTGGGAAGGGCCTGATGATGGCGAACGTGTACAGGACTCATTTGCTTACAGTAACCCCATAAAAGTTGAAGCAATCACTTTGAAGAAACACAAAAGATGATTTCATAATTGCCAGCTACAAAATAAACCTTCGCAAAAAAATCACTGCATAACCAGATTAATGATAGCAACATGATAAGCATTTAGCTGACAATAAGGGTGCAATGCATTCAATGAATCATTGCAAAAGGGGGGCAGAAGCTAACCAGCTAACAAATAAAGCTAATTTGCGCATTCTGTACTTAAATAAAAATCTAAATAGCAAAAAATAACATTGATTGAATTTCGACTGCATTTACGCCCAAAAGGCTGCACTCACCGATCAGGATCCAGCGGGAAACTAAAGAAGGAAACGTTGGACTGGTCCGCACTCTGCTTGCAGTTTGCTGCGGCACAGCATTCGGGCATTTTGGACTTAATCATAATGAATATTGCATTGCATGAATCCTCCGGCGCAAAAGGAGACGCTTCGACAGCAAAAAGAGCGCGCGCACGTCTACATAGATTCTACGCTATCGAGCGCTTTTTCCAATCGTCGCGTGCATGCATTCTACTGGAACTTGCTCATGGCCGAAATGTTGCTACTTTCACATAGGAATCAACAACCAGGAAGAACACCTATGTAGAGCGGAAATGGACTAAACCGAGGACGGATCCCCCCAAAATAACTCTATCACCGTGATTCGTTCCCCTCCTCGCGTGCATTTAGCCTACAGATTAAGTAAAAATGCTGCACAACTGATTATTTAAAAATATATATATATATTACAAGTTATAATTCAAATACTACAAATTGTTTCCCTTCTCCACGAGGCGCCAAATGTTTTTTTTGTAACCCACGTGAACATTTAAGGTCACACCCATTTAATAACATTTAATATTAAGTCATAACTATTTTATTGGTTTAAGTATGCATGCAAAAATTAGTTAAACCCATTTAATCCCACCGGTAATATTTGACTTGGAGGATCTAATAAGAGTTGTTGATATACTCTACACAGAGTTGTCAACAATAAATTACAGGTTCAGACTGTCTCGATTTCATGTTAATTTTATACAGATTTTTAATTTCAGTTTGCTCCTCTAAAAGATGTCATAAAACACAACCACGATATTTGGTACATGTATTAATATGTATTCTAATTTTAAATTATTTTAATATTTAAATACAGAATTTTATCATTTCATCTGGTAGTTGTTTGCCACTTTCTATTTTACTTTGGAGTATTTTTCCATTAGATACATATTTAATGTTTTTAAAACCTTTATAGGTATGTGGTAACTGGTTTTCCATGGAGTATAACACATGCTCACTTAGCTGGACTTACATTTGTGAATAAACGAGTTAATATATGGTGTTTCGATGCTGCAAACAAAATCCTCGGGATTAATAAACAGTGTACCAGTAAAATAGCTAAGGTTTGTGATATGGCAATATATAACTTTAGTAAATGTAATATGCATACAAAAGAAATATTTATGTGCATGACACAATAATTGAAAATTTAATGCACTATTAACATTAAATCTGTAAATCATATTTCTATATTCTTTATAGAAATGTATATTATTAAAAGTAATAATAGTATCCAAAGGAAATCATAATTTATTTGACAGTCCAAATTAAAAAGTTGATTTAATATAAAATTATACCAAAGATGAAGAACAGAACACATTTTTACCTTTTTGCAGAAATGTATTTAATTCTGAAAAATACATTGAACAATTTCAAGACACATTCATGGAGCTGGACAGGAAAATATCTTTTTAATGTTTTCAAATCGGGGTTACATGTTTATATACACAATTCTAAATGAAACAGTAGGATCTAGTAATCTTGGCTGACTGTACATGAAAGCAAAAGTAACAAAATTATAGCTGCAAAATTACAAACTGCTGATTGACAAGCAGAGTCATCATACTGCCATAAATAAGACTGTACTGCTCCCTGTAATCAATCACGTTTCTCCGATGGCTCACTATCTGGATACATTTTCAAGTATGTCTCCACCATGTTGTCCAAATCATGCTTAATGGCAGAGTTAATATAGAACAGGGTCATACTCTTGTTTCTGTGATGCACAGGTGTATCTTCCAGGTATGTTGTCAGTCGTTGTTTCGCAGTGCTGCATTTCTCATTCGTCAGGGCAAAGACCGGCAGATTGTACAGGACTTTCAGGAGAGCACACACGTTGGGGAAGAACTTCACATCGGACAGCTGAAGTGTCTCGTAGATGGTCGATGGCAATACAACATCTTTAGTTCCATGCTTCCATTTGATCTTCCAGCAGTGCAACTCGGCAGGAAAGGTGTCTGGGTTCAGCAGGTCATCTTTATAAATGTCTACACTGGTCTCCTCTGTGGTGTTGAACTTCAACTGTCCCATGATAGCAGGGACAAGTGACAAGGACTTCAAGGCCTTCAGATGATTTTCAGAGAAAAGGTCAGAGAGCTCCTTAATCACATGGCTGACCACAGGAATGGTGACTTGCTCTTTATAGTAGGTCTCAGGTTGGATTTCCTCACCAGATGTTGGTCGTTTTCTGAAGTACAGCCTGGGTACTTTGACTGGGATTTCAAGGGCTGCGGCCAGGTTGACGGCCTCCTCGAACCAGAATTCATGGTAGACCTCGATATTATCGTAAACTTCATTCAGCGAATGCAGAACAGCAGTTAGACTGTTAGATGCGAAGAAGACCTCATTCGTTTGCCCTTGCAGATTCTTACCAAACGCTCTGGTAAAGGAAAGGGCGTTTTTCAGCACCACTAACGTCATGACAAATTCAAAATCGGCCAATGCCTCGGATATGATGAAGGCGTTGTGTGCCACTTCATCGTTCCATTTGTGATCTTCGTTGTCATGGACGCTATCCATGCAAAGCAGGAGAGACTCCAGGAGGTCAACAGCTACTTCGAATGTATCGTGCTGCTCGGTCCATTTCGAGTTACATGCCTCCTTGAGGGCATTGGCTTTCTCTTCATTTCCCTGATAGTAGATCGAAATAGCACTTTCCAGCTGATTTTGCAACAAGGGCGATTTACTGAAAAATGCATCCAGCTTTTTCAGGGTAGACATGACGAGATGCACTCCTGTGAACGTCATTGTGTTTGCGAGGCAGATGTTCAAGGAGCAATTGGAGCAAGGGGTGAGAACAGCTAGTGGGTGCAGCTCAGCTATTCTGGCCACCACTGCTTTGACCTTCATAGCGGACACACCAGAACACAAATACGCCTGTCCTCTGCAATACTGCATGTCCAGGCCACATTTCTCGGTCACTTCAGCAACAAGCCTCTCGGTGATAGCCTCCACATCACCTTCAAAGAGCAGGAACCCGACAAATTCCTCCCGGAGGCAGTTGGTCTTGTCCACAAAACGGACGAACAACGGGAGATGGCTCTCTTTGCCTATCTCAACCAGGTTGTCTACAACCAAAGAGAAGAAGCGTCCTTCTTTAACATCAGCCAAAAGCTCTTCACGAATGCACTTTTCCATCACTTCCAGCATCTGCTGCAATTGAGTAGAGGAGCAGTACTCGAGGTTTACAGGCGACCCCTCGAACTTCTTTCTGAGGAATTCATCGCCTGCGTTGATCCGGTACTCCAACAGTGCCTGGAAGTTGCTGGGAGTGAAGCTTTTGCTTCTGGGTTCTTTGTCAGAGTGCCCATGCAGAGGGATGTTCTGTGTGCCCATCATCACGACAACATCAAACAGAGACTTCAGATACTCTTTATTGAGTGTTTCCTCATCAATGATCTGGGGGCTGCTATCAACCCCATCACCATTTTTGCTCGCACTGATCTCTTTGGTTGTTGTCTCACTATTATCTTTAGGTTTCCTCACTTTGAGAGTCCGCTGAGAATGTAAAAAAATATTTGTGTAATTATTTTGTGGAATACATGTAAATGTATAGAATGTAAAATTGCTTTATTTAGGCATTACTAAAAAAAATTAAAACAATTTTATTTCAAATTGCAGATTTTGCAAGGAGTGTGTAAATATGTGAGAAAAATCATATTGCAATGGCTAGATAGTTCTGAATTATAAAACAAAGACACAAACAAAACAAAAACAACTCACATTTACTCTTCTTCGCTTCAGGGGCATCCTTATTTTCTGTCTGTTAAAGAATTTGATGTTTTTAGTATACCGCTCACATACAGTATTTAGACAATTGACTTTCAACTTTACTTTGAAATGCAGAGGTGGACAGTAGTTAAGTGTTTTTACTCTACTCAAGTACATTTTTCAAGTATTTGTACTTTATCAGAGTGTTTTTCTTTGGAAAACTTTTACTTCACTACATTCCAAAGCATAATGTCTTACTTTTTACTGCACTACATTTCATAAATAAAAGTTTTTTTTCCCTTTAGTAAGTACATTAAAAATGTAGTACTTTCTTACTTGTACTCAAGTAAAACTTTTACTTAAGTAAGAAAGTACTACATTTTTAAAGTAATTAAGTATTAAATGAAATTCAGTATGAAAAGTAGTGCAGTAAAAAGTACAATATTATGCTTTGGAATGTTGTGAAGTAAAAGTTTTCCAAAGAAAAACACTCTGATAAAGTACAGACACTTGAAATAATGTACTTAAGCAGAGAAAAAAACTTCACTACTGTCCGCCTCTGTTGAAATATAAAGAGACTGTCATAATCCAGAACAGTATCACATAGATGAATACATATTGAGCAACTATTACCTCATCGTTTGATCGTTTGAAGGAAGGATTGTCAAATATTGTTGGTACCGCAGTATCCTTCAGTACAGTCCTGAAAGGGCTCTGGATAATAATCACAATAATGTGCAATGGAATATGTTAGAGATCACATGTTATTTATTTGATGGGAAGTTGTGATGTCAAGCTGTAGTGTCCAGTAGTTTTACATCTTATTTTATACAGCAATTTCTAATACTTGTATAATTACTATACATGCAGTTTTTGGAATATTTAGATTTCAAAAAAATATTAAATATAAGTGAACTGAAAAGTGAGCAGTAACAGCACCTAAAATATAAAATTTCCATTATACATATACACATTTTAAACTAATCTTTTAAAACTAATCTTATAATTTTAGAGTACTTAGGTTTGTAATTTTAAGTACATTCAAAAACTACCACAATAATTACATACTTAGCATGAATTCATAACTTACAGTTTTGGTTATCAAGTTAGGTTCAAAGTGCCTGGCACACAGTCTGTGGTATTTGTTCAGATGGTCAGGCGTTTTGTCTTTCAGGTCTGAGCGACTGCAGTTTTCTACCCACTTCTTACATCTAGGGAATAAATATGGCATGAATGGAGCATCAAAGCAGTTTTTAAGAACAATGATGTAGACATGTAAGATTTTATCTGTGTAATACTACAATATAGTGCACATTTTTGTTTTACTGAAACATAACATTCACAATTATATCAATGAAGTTCATATATATATATATATATATATATATATGACAGATGAGTACATTCAATCAGAACTGTGAGCCAGTTGGGCTAACATATAGACTATATGAACAACAGAAATGCTGAGTAAAACTGGGCTGCCTGATGAATAACTCCCTGTTCTGTAATAATACTTCGTGTAGTATATAAACACTATTTAATACATGGCAGACTCGCATCTGATCTGTCAGCAAGCTAACTAGCTCAGCAGAGCAATACATAGTCTGTACTGGCAAATAAATTACGTTAAATGAAGGGTAAATGCGAAATCCTATCGTCTGGATAACAAAGAGTAGGATAGGTGAGGAAACGTGTGTAATATACCTCTCGGGATCCCGTGGAAACCTGAAGAACGCCAGCACCGAGTGAGTGCTGTTCCTGGAGCAGTTCAGCGCCGCGCAGAAATTAGGCATCGTGCGTTCACTCTGAGTCGAATCTTAATAGCGAATCCAGATCATTTGACTCACTGTTATTATATTCCACTCAGAAAGTTTTAAAAATTTAGTTTTAAAGACTAATAAAGCGGTAAATTGATCGGCACTCTAGTGCTTTGTGTGGCCTGGAGGAGAAGCGCGTTGGAGTTCGTCTCCGTCCCACAATGCTTTGCTCGCGCAACGCGAGTTCAAATTCTCAGCCAATCAGCGGGCGCTTACAGGAAGAAATTGGCGGCAGTTAGGGAGGAACCGTGAAAATTCAAAATAATATTTTTTTTTTATGAGCAATATTAAAGTAATAGCTCTTCCAAACACGAAAAGATTGTAATTTACTCAGATATTATTTTATGATTTACAAAAGGAAAAGTACAGTCACCATTTACTTTCATTTACTTTTTCATATAATAAACGTGAATGGTGACTGAAACTGTACTCCTGCAGGTCTCCATTTGTAATTCACAAGTCAACACTAGTGAATAAACTACATGTGTCATTTTGAACAAATAAACCCTTTACATGCATCAGAAGTGAAAATGATAATAATGACACTAAAGAATTTATTACACTTAAATATTCTTTATTAAGATGCTTTAGGTTTATGTGCAGTGATCAAAAGAATGGTTAAAATACAGTGAATCCTCTTCTTGCCTTTAAAAAGACATGGTCTTAGTGTGGGTTTAATTGTTTAGATACTTAAAATGATTAATGACTTTACTGTACATTCAAAAAACAAACATTTAAAAGTGAGAAAATGAACAGCTGAACAATAACAATTGCAGCACTGACAGCATCTTAAACATCTTGAAGAGAAATTACATAAGTGAAGTGAAAGGCAACACATTCTTTGGTTTGTTCATTTTTTGATACTGTTCAAAACAAATCCTACTTTTTCCAACCATGTCCATTTTTCCCCCCAAACTTCCAGAATGAACAAAGCAGTGTTTAGTTAAAATGTTACAAATACAGGAATTGCTCTATATATACACACACACACACTGCATGAGCCTTGTTAGCATAGAAGAAACTTTATAAATCAAATTGTCCTAAAAGGGATAGTTCACCCAAAATGAAAATTGTGTCATCATTTACTCACCCCCATGTTGTTCCAAACCTGTATGAGTTTCTTTCTTCTGCTGAACACAAAAGAAGATATTTTAAAGAATGTTGGTAACCAGACAGTTGACGACACCCACTGTAGGAAAAATAATACTATGGAACTCAATGGGTGCCATCAACTGTTTGGTTACCCACATTCTTTAAAATATCTTCTTTTGTGTTCAACGGAAGAAATAAACTCATACAGGTTTGGAACACCACAAGGTTGAGTAAATGATGACAAAATTTATTTTGACAAATTAATTTTTGGTTGAACTATCCTTTTAAACCGTTAAGCTATTGCAGTTAACAGATTACTCCAAGTAGCAGCCAAATGCAACAAACACTTAAATATTAAAATAAAGCATTTTTAATAGTGTCACATAGAATACTTCAAATGTAGGTGTTATGTATGCATTTTCAATTTGAAAGTGACATCAGTGTTGTATCAGCTTATATTGTTTAACTGCATACTTTTTCTAAGTCTCCAGGCTGATCAGGCAGGTCTTCCAGTAGTGCTGGGTTTTTTCTGTAGATGTAAGCACTTGCATCTGCATCATCCATCTGTACCAGCTCAGCCAATGAGGAGACGCAAGTGTCATGGTCATTCAGCATACCTGGCAGACGAGAGGACTTACGCTGGATTCGCGTTGATCGTCGCACAGGTGTCAGAAACTTGAGGTCTTTGATGGTGCTTTTGCGTCGCGAGCCACTGGCCGGTACAGTTTCGCAATCGATTCTTTTTTTCACACTAAAAGGACATGACGAGAAACCCAAATTAATATTTAAACATCATAAGGCCCGTTCACATCAAGGATAAGTATAACAATAATTATAAAGTTTTAATAATCATTCTAATTCTGTGACAACACAGCTATAATGTTAACAACACAAAGGGATGCTATCAGAATGTTGTTTTTTTTCAGCTGATGAATGATAAAAACATTGACAGCCAATTAGAATCTACCCCACTTTAAAGATTACAAGCATTTAAAGTGGCAGACAGCATAACCGCAGCAACCGCGCTTTAAATAACCAGAACAATATTGTTTGTTGGTGTATAGTTATCAAGCTTGTTTTGAATGGGCCATTACAAATAAATACATTTTTTTCCAAAGAATTTAATTACCCCAAACTCACCTTTGCAGATATGGAGTTGTTTTCACATTGTATTTCACAATGGATGCTCCTGCCATCTCTGGAGTGGCACTCCTCATCTCCTCATCACTGTCATCTTCACTCTCAAATGGCTTTTTCTCCTTAGCCTCCTGATCATCATCCTCATTCTTTATGCCAGCCATCTTAGTGTCTTCTGTAATGTCACTCTCTGGGTCTTCCTCATCCCCCAGTTCTTCCTCTTCCAGAATTTCAAACACTTTATCCATTTCATGCTCCTCCACTTGCTCTTCAATTCTTTCCTCTGCCAATGCATCAGCTTTGTCAGCATTTATGTCTGTTGAGGATTTGCAAAAACATGAGCAATTTATTAAAAAAAAAAAAAAAAATCACAACCAAAAATTGGTTTATTCTAATGAATACTAATGTAGTATTCATTTGCAATTATGGCATAAAGAATACGCATGAGACTAACCATCTTCACATGATGAGGGTGTCTCCATTGCCTCCAATTTATCACACAAGTTCATCACCAACTGCAAAACAGAAATTACAGTTATGAAATGACAATACACATGATCGAGAAATATATATACACATGTATATTGTGTGTGTGTGTGTGTGTGTGTGTGACAAATAAGGCTCTCTTATGGTTCTTACCGACTCCATCCTTATCTCTGGGTCGACTGGCAGATCCATATCACTGTTGTCCAGCAAGTCTAATGTGGTATTCATAATTTTGTTTGATCCGCTAGAATACACTGGTTTATTGTCAGGGACTTTACTATCATCAGTTTTGTTGTTGGTCTTCAATGCAGGGGTTGGTTTTACAGCCTCAGTCTGGATGACAGGCACAGACTGGGCACTAATTGTTGCTTTGGGTGCAGTTTTAGGCTGTGGAGCTGGTTTTTGTGAAAAGGTTGCTGACTTTTCTGAGATTGGAGGCCTCTTTAGAGTCTTTCCCTTAGATGCCAGCCACTCTGCAAGCTTTGCTCTGAAAGCAGAATATAAATGAAACATTAGGCAACCACATCAATATATCCTCATATCAGTGCACTGTCACACTTGTAGGTAAAACTGATCAGGTTATGCATGCAGGTTATGACTGAAGATTCTAAAATACACAACCGTTCAAAAGTTTGGTGTAGGTAAGGTAATTTTTTTTTGTATCAATTTACAATAAGATTCATTTGTTAACATTAGTTAATGTATTAACTAACATGAAATAACCATGAGAAATAAATTTTTTACTGTATGTTTTAATCTTTGTTAATGTTAATCAAAATACAGTCGTTCATTGTTTGTTCATGTTAATTCAGAGTGTATTAACTAATGTTAACAAATACAACTCTTGATTTTAATAATGTATTAGTACATTTTTTTTTATGTTTTTTGAAAGAAGTATCTTATGCTGACCAAGGCTGCATTTATTTGATCAAAAAATAATTACAATTTAAAATACCATTTCTATTTTAATACATTTTACAATGCAATTTATCCCTGTGATAGCTAAGATTAATTTTCAGCAGCCATTATCCAGTTTTCAGTGCCACATGATCCTTCAGAAATGGTTCTAATATGTTGATTTGGTGCTCAAGAAATGTTTCTTGGGCACATTTTCTTATTATCTCCGTTTAAAACAGCACAGCTTAATATATTTCTGTAAACCATGATACAGTTTTATCAGGGTTTATTTGCAATAGAAATATTTTGTAACATTGTAAATATCTCCATAATACTGTCACTTATGATTAATTTAATGTATTCTTCCAGAATAAAATTAATTACTTCTTTTAAATTATACGCCTAATAATCTTACTGACCACAACTTTTCAATGGCAGTAGCCTATATACTACTCACCTTCTCTCTTCAGCCGTCTCCATTTGCACTTTGTAGTGGCTGATTGTACTTGTGACAGGTCTGCGGACATTCTGTTCAGTGGTGGCCGGTTTTGGTTTCGCCACTTGCACCGCCATCTCTTTCTTCTTTGAAATGATGGGTCTGCTGGTGGCCGAGCGCCCTGTAGCTAGAGGAGCTGGCCTGGGAGGAACACCAAGCCGTGGGGCACCTGCTTGAGAGATGGAGCCTGGGACCTTTTGAGGTATCTGTTTATGAGAAACTGACTTCTGGACTGGTTTTTCAGTGGCATTCAATGGGACATCAGAAATAGATTTCGTTCTAGATGACAAAGAGTTGACTCTGGGTTTAATGGATGCCGGCAGGGAAGTAACAGACTTGGACCGGACTTTCGGCAATTCAGGTTTTGGTTTGGTCGCGTCCGGTTTTGAAATCCGGTTTTCTGTGGTCTTCGCATCACCACTGGGTTTTCTGAAACAATCGATTTTAGACTGTATCACACGGCCCTTATACGTACCAGGTTTGGATTTCTGAATGGCAGAGACAGTAGAAGGTGGTTTTTGAATTTCTTCCACAAGCTTTCTGTGTCTTACAGTCTGCTGCGTACGGAAGGCCTGGCTTAGTGTGTTGCGCTTAGTAGGATCAGCATCATTAGTTTTGGTCTTCGGTCTAACATCCTTTTCCTTCTCTCTTTTTCCAGAGTTATCCTCCTTAAGATCATTCTTTGACTGAAGAGGTGCCGATTTACATACCACTCTTTGTTTTGATACAATACTGCTGACTTGTTTTTTTGGACCACACACAGGTTTAGTGTTTTCCTTGTTACTCTGAATAGTAGTAATAAAAGGGCAAAATTAAGCAAACTACATTTCATGTATACAGACATCTTTTACACATGTGCATGTGAGAAATAATGTCCTAAATCTATGAAAGAGCTAGTCTGCTTTGAAAAATGCAATGATACCTTTCTCACCACCGACTCCATTTTGTGCACCAGTGCAAGGGCAGTTCTTCAAAGATGATGATCTTCCCTGCAAAACATCACATTGTTATAATGGTCAAACAAGCAAAACAAGAAAAGATGTCTCAACATTACCTGCCTATTGTTTTCCATTTACAGTTCGATACCTCCCTCTCTCTGTATGTATGTATGTGTGTGTGTGTGTGTATACATAAAAGCACTGTAATTTTAGTTTTCATTTTTATTATTTTTTTAATTTTTTTAATTAGGACAATAACAACACTGGTGTAATTATGTGTGTGTACATATATATATATTGTATAATTATAATTTATGTATATATATATATATATATATTGCATAATTATAATTTTTGACGGGGTTGACACATCAAAACACACACACACACACACACACACACACACACATATATATATATATATATATATATATATATATATATATATATATATAACCTTTCATCAATGTTGTCCTAAAACCTTCTTCTTATGACAACTTAGTTCTTAGGACAACCTGATTAACTTAACTTCAAATGTTGAATACTGTGTATGTATATGTATGTGCATATATATATATATATATATATATTTTATATAAAATATATTATATAGTATACATATGTGTGTGTGTGTGTTGAGGTGTCAACGTGTAGTAATAACTGTACAATATGTAATTATACAATACATAATTGTTTGGGACTTCCATTTTAACCAAACACCCCAAAACTGCAAATATGCAAAATACACTAGTCTGAATTTGTTCCTTAATGAAGTGAATGCTAGATTTGTCAATATTTATGACTAATATTTGACATATCAGATATCATTTTTTAAATCTGACGACGCTAGGTAAGAGAAAAACATTTTATTAGAAAATGGAAACAGGGGGTTGCGACCAGACATAACGTTATATGAATACCTATTAACATGTCGAACAGATTAACTGCTAAAAAATAATTACCGGCTTTCTAGCAGTATTAACGTTACTAAAGAAACAGCAAGGAGTCATTGTTATTCTACCACGCTTCAAAAAGATCCAAATCATGTGAGTACAAAACATTGATAACGGTTGACAAAACAACATCTACTTACGTTAACTAAGGCTTCTTGAATCAGTCAGGCAAAACAAGTCAAGTATAAGAAGATCTCAGTCAAAAACTGAATTACAGTGCACGCTTTTTCAAACAGATTTGAGTTCAGCGCGCGAGCTGTCGGATTAGGGATGACCGTTTGTGAGTCACTCTAGCCGACGAATCGTATTGTCTGCTTCTGATCACGTGATAAAAATCGAGTCGGCCCCACCTCTTTTACGAAAACTGGGTGCTGCTTGTTTTGAACCAAAATAAAATTCCTCTAGCAACTGCTCAGTGTTTTGGACGAATCCAGTTGCCCTAAATTCCAGTCTAATGAGATTAACGTTTAATGAAATGTATTTTAAATAAAAAGGTGCTTTTATGAAAACAAAAACTGTCGATATTTAGAAACAATTGTTCTATCCCGTAGTTGAAATTCAAATAAATTGCTCAGAATCGATATCCTTTAAGGTAAATACTAATTTACATACGATCATATACATTAGACTCTCACAAACAAATAAGCCCGACTAAATTTGCCTGAATGATTGGCTATCGTTGCGATAATAGTTTATATATAGCCTCCTTTTGGAGGCCGATTGCTGCCTGAATCGATCATCAACATCTTTTGTTTGCGATAGCCTAGTGATGTTGCATCGGTTTATGTGTATGATTACACGATTGTTCTGTGAACGACTGGCAATCAACGTACTTTCCGGGTGTAAAAACTTTTAAAGGGTGTAAAAAGGTCTCTTAGGTCTCTTTTTTCTTACTTTTGTATACAGCTAGGTTTCGTGTAAATTTACTTCGTGTTCATTGTTTTTTTTTTTTTTGTTTTTTTTTTTTTTTAAATAAACCAACTTTTAACATTATGAAATTGTTTGTAATTATTTTATATTTTTAAAGAATGGTTTAGTATATGTGGTACATGTAAAAGTAATTGTAACAGCTTTCTCTAGCCCTCGGATAATTTTTTTTTCCAAGGGTCACTTTGGAGCTCCAAGTGGCCATTTTTGAAAAAGGCAGAGAAAAAGCTTGCAGGAACCTCTTTTTTTTTGTTATATCATTCTGAAACTTGAAACATGACTTGTGGCTTTGGATCCAGTGTATTTCTAGTCGGGCATTTTTTATTATTTTTTTTAATAATAAAAAGATGTTATGCAAAAAACATTTTCATTCCATTAAACTTCAGCTTGTCTAACTTTTTATTTTGAGAACTTTGAGAATAAAGCTCAATTTGTCTTCAAAACCATGCTAAATGATTTAGAAAAGACAACCATTTGAGTCCAAGCATGTCGTTTTCCTTGTTTGGGGCTCAAAAAGGGGTGCGCTTCAAAAGGTTAATTCGGTTGATGAAAGATGTTAAGTAAATTGTGTTCATGGTTTTTGTTAGTCAAATAACACGCGCAAGGACAAATCCAACATGGTGGATGTAAACATGTCTTCGAATATATTTATACTACACACCTGCATACCTACTTGATTGAGAAGTTTGGACATTCACAGTTCATGTGTTGTACTTGTGATCCACATGGGGCAAGTGCATGAAAATCACATTCAGCCACTAGATGGCAGAAGATTCCACAATCTTAATGCTGTAAACCAGCTCTACGCACAACCCATTTAAACAGTATGACTATGAAATGTGCATTCATTTGAGTGTGTGATAACGAGTAAATAAGGAGCTTATAGCTGTAAGGCTATGACTCCAACTGTGACCTCAAATTGCTTCCCTCGAGGGTTCCACTTTAATTAATGCAATATTTAATTCATGAGACATTCTGCTGACTGCATGATTATGTGAGGTCTGTCACACACGTATGGTCATTTCTGCCCTTTATTCATTTTAAATAAAGAAGGGCAACTAATTTTCCTTGTCTGTAATTGTGTGTCTGGACTCATTTTGGGACCAAAAGAAACTGGTTGGATAATCAAGCATAATCAACATTTCGGTTATTCTGTTTAAGTGGACATGGGCTGTGAAAAGCATTGTTTTCTGTTATGCGCAATATATATATATATATATATATATATATATATATATATATTTAAATATTATTCAGTCCCGATGTTACAAGAGAGAAAAAATCCTAAAAATGAAACAGGGCTAACAGTTTTTCACCTTTAAATTTGGAAACATCTTTATTTAGAGTAGCCCTTTAAACTTAACATATGGCACTTATGACAACCATATGGCTCTACACTTCAAGCCAAAAACAAAATCAACCATTCCCTGTTCTGTATTTAATCTACACCAACACTAAACCTTGCCACATACTACCAGACAACTTCTGTGAGGGATAATAGAATTGCTACCTTCATGTCTCTTGTATAGCACTTCAGACTTGCTCTCTTTTGTTTAATAAACCTTGATTCTTAAAGTCACCATGAAATCAAAATTGACATTTTTTTAATGGAATATTGCAGTAAAATGATATCATTATATTACTGAATAAATTATCCATGCACAGCATTATTTTTTTTTAATTCATGTATCCTCGTAATCTTCAATCCAAATAATTTCCGCACTTGCAGCAACATGTCTTCTCGTGTTTACCTGTTTACCCGAGGGCAGGACACCCTTTCACTCACATGAGATCACAGCCATGATCACAGCAACAGCAAACCACAATGATTCAGTCAGTTCCCAATGGACAATATCAAGTCCCGCCCAACATTTTTTCTTGTTTGTAAAGCCGTTTCACTCGGATATATGTCACAATAGGGAATAAAAGACTTTGCAACTTCTATTTCCTGTTGACTTTAAGGCTGGAATACAAAACGTGACTTTTGCCCAGATTTTTGCCCCGATGTACAGTCTATACTAGTTGCTGAAAATCAGAGCCAAGCTGCTGATATTGGGCAGTCAGACTTCAAAAGCAGTGCAGTGCATGATGGGCACAGACTCCGATTCTTTAGCTTCAGACTATGAATTTGTCCAGTCGGAGGTTTCATGTTTTGAGCTGATTTTTGAACATATTTTCAATTGTCATGCATCTTCTAGCAACAAAGACACATGTTTCTGCTTGAGTTTGTTTTGTTCAGAAAAACTTTAATGTTAGTTTGTGATCCTCAGTCGTTTAGTGTATGATGCTTAGTTTTTCTCTGTAACCTTTTACAAAGTCGGCAAGTGTATGATGCCTAGTATGTTAAAATTTGAACAGATTTTAATAGTGCGTTCCAGCCTTCAGTTATCGATTGTTGAGAAAATGACCTCAGATAAGTTCATTATTATCATTAAGGCTAGTTTACACTGAGAACGATAACTATAAATATAACTAGAATGATAACTATATTGCTTATCATAAGCAAAGGCTTTAAATGCTTAAGCTCATTAAAGCCAGATGGATTCAGGAATGGGTCTAATAGGTGAAGGATCAATAGAACATGGACCATAGTGAGAGTGTCCAACAACAAAACTATTGCGGTAAGAAGAAATCACAGAGCAGTGGTGAAATGAGCTTAATACATATAGACAGCTTGTTTTCCCTAAAGTCTGCCAGATTCTGCTCATCTTTGCTGAACTTGTGTAAAAAAACTGGCAAAGCAATACATTTGTCAAAACTCCACCATGTGTGACATTGATTTTCTGTTGCCTTACATTTACTGCAGCTCTCCACCATTGGCCTGTTCTTCTCACTGACAGGTTTAGCTTAATCAAGGAGGAAACTGTTTGAACCTTTCCTCCCTTCAGTCAAGTGTTAAACCAGGGGGAGGTTTGATGAGATGCTGTGATTATCAGTAACAGTTCATCTTACTCAGGCAGGCATATGCATTTCTAAAACAACAGCTGACTGCAGTGTGTGCGAGACGGTTTGCTGATAGTGCTAAATGGGAACAGCAGATCGTCAATAACTTCTGATCAGCCTTTACATCTTCCCGCAGTGTGGATCCCTGCAGTTTCGCATTCCAACGGCGAATTCTTCAGCACTGCATCACCCTGTCGGAAATTAACACTAGGCAATCCATCATTCGAAAAGAGAAAGATACATGCAGGTTAAAAATACACAGATCATGCAGATAAGAAATGACGTTTACTGAGTCTCTGTTTAAGGTTTAAATAAAAGGCATTAAAAAAACACAAATACACTAAAACGAATGATTTATGCTCAACGACTGAGTTTAAATCACAGTATTTATTTACAAATACAGTGAAATATAATGGACATTTATGCATGTGTTATATAAAAGTTGTAAATAACAAACAAAGATCATATCAGACAATATATCGTCAAACATACAATTAGCAAATACACAGTCCGTTTGACATGTATGTTATTGCAGCGGAGACATTTAAGGCAATAACATGACAAATGAATATATAATATAGAATAGGTTATTATTATATCACAATGTACTAAAACGCAACAACTTAACTCACCAAGAATACTGTTCTTACACAAACACAACAGATAAATGAGAGTAATACAGTAGGTCCTTTTGAACACAAAAGGTCAAAAGTCAATAGGTCGTTTGACATTGCTTTTTAATCACTTTTAAATGCAAAAGATTCCAATGGAGGTCAAAGGTCAGTCACAGAAAAAATCTCAAGTGGGTACTGCCTTGGAAAGGTCAGCATTCAGTCATGTCTCCTTGTATATGAGGAGTGTTAGGGAAGCGCACTGGATGTAGAAGCTCTCTGAATCAAAGAATGAAAGTCATGCCCATATATGTGGTGTTCATAGTTTCCTCTACTGTTGGTTTGTGTTCACATGTTTAGTAAGGGTAGTGTTTCTGCTTCTTCCCTGCAAAACATGCCATCCACGTGCACAGCAGCATGGCCACCACAGCCCCAGCCCCGGTGCAATAATAGGCCCATCCGATCTCACAAGAACCTGGAAGAAACATAAACCAGATATTCAATAGATTTCTGAAGGATCATGTGACGCTGAAGACTGGAGTAGTGGCTGATGAAAATTCAGCTTTACATCACAGAAATAAATTGCATTTTAAAGTATATTGAAATAGAAAACCATTGTTTTAAATTGTAATAATATTTCACAATATTACTGTTATTTTCTGTATTTTTGATCAAATAAATGCAGGTTTGATGAGCATAAGAGACTTCTTTCTTTTCTTTCTTATAATTTTGAAATTTGTTTGGGGTTGGAAAAATTTTTAGACCTTAAGGCTGCATTTATCAAAAAAACAGAAATATTGTCAAATGTTATTACAATTTAAAATAAATGTTTTCTATTTCAATATATATATAATATATATAATATATATAATATATATATATATATATATATATATATATATATATATATATATATATTAAAGGTACAATATGTAAGATTTTTGGATTAAAATATCCAACCCCTATCCTAACCCTAACCACTAGAATAATGTTATATATTTTGTTGACTTGTGTACTTACATTATCCCAAATGTTTCCAAGAATGTTTAAATCCAGAAAAATAAGCAATTTTAACGAGGACCCGAACCGTGTCTGTGCGTTGCCTATCAATGACATCATACCCGCGTTACCCTCGGTTTTATTTTGTAGAAACCATGGAAACAGAATAAAGATGCTTTAATATATTATGTGTTTTATTAGACAGTTGATCAACTGTTTGGATGCATTTATCGACAGAAAACGAATAATTGTTATATAGCTCAACACAGCAAGTCTTATTGTTTAAATCCCACTTTTCTTGATTTACCGTGAATACCATGTTTTACCCTGCCTAATAAATAAATCTTTAATACATTAGCTCATCCATGAATATGATTTCTGCCTGCGTCCCGTCAGATTCTTCTCCACCAGCTGTAGACGTGAAGACAACACCTCCCATGATTCCGCGAAATCAAAGCATCATCAAGCTACACCTTTGTTTTGAATAAACGACCTCTAGAGGCGAAAATTACATATTGTGCCTTTAAAATGTAATTTATTCCTGTGATGGCAAAGCTGAATTTTCAGCAGCCATTCCTTCAGTTTTCAGTGTCACATGATCTTCTGAAATCATTCTAATATGCTGATTTGGTGCTCATGAAACATTTATCATTATCAATGTGGAAAACATTCGTGCTGCTTAATATTTTTGTGGAAAACTATATATTAAACTATATATATATATATAAACTATATAATCTTACTGACCCCAAACGTTTAAATGGTAGTGTATATAAATTGTAATAAGTCTCATAAAATGTAGATTGATATCTACTATTTTAAAATTCCAATATTGGTACACCCCTAGTTTGCATTTTAAGCCTAAATTAAAATCTTTTTTTCTGTCTCAATATATATTCCAACGTACCAAGATCGAACTGGTCAGAACTGTTGCTGCAAGTCTGTCTGACCTCTTCACTGTCCCACCCTAAAGGGTACAGGGCACATCCAGATCCGATCAGCAGCCCTGCAGAGAGAGAAAACACACTATGAATACAAAGAGACCCAAAAGTACACAAGAAGTAGAACTTTAAGACATGACTAAGAGAGCTCACATAGTTCCCCGCTATGCGAGGAGGAGAGCTTGATATCTCTTTAAAAATAGATGATAGCCATGAAAGCCATGATAGCTTCACACATTTTGTCATCGGTCTGAAAAGCTATTATTTGTTTTACTGCAAACAACGCAGGATCATTAGCTTGTTTTTTTTTCTCCATTTGACACAGATACTCTATCACACGCAAATGCAAACACACACCTCCGCAGAGACGATAAAGCACAAATCTTGTTTTGATCTGGGCTCAAGATCCAAACAGCAATGAAAATATGATAATGAATGCAGCAAGTAGCTTATTTATAAACGAGCTTCTTGGGAATTATTTCATATTTCCCCTTTTATGTTCTTACCAATTCAGCAAAAATAAACAGGCATGTAATTCCCATAAGAAATATATAAAACTGTAGTTTCAATGTGGCTCCTCCTCTCCAGTGAGCTCTAAATCATTACCAGAATGTTTCCTAATAAAAAAAACATCTGCAAACAGTGCCTTCATCTATCACGATGCCTTCTATTATGGTTGCTAGTGTCAGGCTCTTTCATATATATATTATATATATAGATAGATAGATAGATAGATAGAGAGAGAGAGAGAGAGAGAGAGAGAGAGAGAGAAATTGCAGTGACTTTGCCGTGTCTAACAGTGCGCATGGAACACATATTTAGCAGCTAGTGCTGTTGTTTGCATACTATGTGTGTCATGTAATGTTTGGTTCTCTTTGTGTCTGGTTACAAATGATGGGTGTGTGATCATCTCAAGTTGTCTTTGCCGAGCAGTTGTTGTCTGAGATAATGAAAGGACAGAGGACTGAACACAAAGAACACTCCCACACTGCCGTGCAAGCTAAAGCCCAGTAACAAAGTTTATTTTTGGAATGAAGCACTTTCATTTGGACTTACTTTGATGTCATGGCTATTCTTTGATATAAAAAAGCCTAGATTCCGGCATTAGTATCCCAGTTCTGTAGGAATCGCTCCTTGTTAGACGTTTCAAAACTCGTCTTTAAAATTCTTTAAATGTCTTCTTTTCCCTGCATCCATTCAAGCAGGCCTGAAAATCCATTACATTGAGTCAGGCACTTATAAAAATGACATTCTACTTCAGAGTTCAAAACTGCAAACTGGAATACAGAGGGAAAGGAAATAAGCTTTTACGTGCTTTCACTTTTTCTCTGGGGCAATCAGAGAAGTTATGAATGAGTAATCGATAAGGTGATATTGGGCAAGTTATTATGTGTATTCGAGAGCATGAAAAGAATGCAGACTTATGCAGAAATTAACTTTACGGATTGCAGCGGCATATTCATTTGATTCAGGCACGTGGTCGAGCACGTACAGCGAGGTTTCTAAAGTTGCGAGTGAAACCTTGACCAAGACAAAAATGGACTGTTGCAGTACTGTGTGAAACAAGGAGGTCCTTTCGTCACAGGAAAGGTGAGGAAAAATTGACAGTGATAAAGTGAACAGTAGGGACGAAGAGCTGCACCCTCAGAATCTGAAAAAAGCAGCTTGTTGGCCTGCAGTGGGCTTCTGGTAGCAATGTGTTTTCAAAGTCATATTACCACTAGCATCGGGAAAGTTCTTAAAGGGGTGGTTGATTATGATTTCACTTTTTAATTTTAGTTGCTGTTAGAGCATAAACAACATCTGCAAAGTTTCGACGCTCAAAGTTCAATGCGAAGGGAGATATTTTCTTTTAAAGAATTCGCATTTTACGCCAGAATGCTTCACAAACGAGGATCAATTCAATGCTGGATTTGCACAAAAAATTAACATGCTAGTCGGTGAGTTCAATCAACTCCACAGCAACTACATAAATTTATCCACTAACGGTTCAGAAACATCCAGTTGCATTCTAAAAGTTGTAACTTCTTCCTGAGTCCCTCCATCAGTGTCCGACTCCAGTTTGAACAATGTAAAGCTGAACACTGTTACTGACAATCGTCATTTTGGCTGCGTGAGATTCTCCAGCTTTGTTGTTGTTAAGCAACCGAAGCTGATAAAGCTCTGCCCTCTTTTGGAAAGCAGCTCATTTGCATTTAAAGGCACACACAAAAACGCTGTGTTTTTGTGTGTAAATGATCTGTAGGGTATTTTGAGCTGAAACTTCACAGAAACATTCTGGGGACACCAGAGACTTATATTACATCTTGTAAAAGGGGCATTATAGGTCCCCTTTAAATAGTATGAAGTGCATAGTTCATATTCAGTGTAATCTAGGGATGTGCCCGAAGCCGAATACCTTATTCAGAAAGGCATGTAGAATGTGTTATTTCCTTTCCGAAATCAGTATTTGGCTTCGGGCACATCCCTAGTGCATACTAATTAAAGTTCATGCTAATCAAAGTGTGTGAACTAAAAAAATAAAAGTGCTCTAGAAAACTAGTGTACACTTCATATGTACTACAAAACATTATGCACTAGGTAATGTTTGCTACAAATATGTACTACACAACTAGACTGAACTAGGTATTATGCACTACAAAACAAGTTTGCACTAAAATTAGCATATATTTGATACAGTGCACAGCAAAACTAGTACGCACTAAGTAGCATTCACTATAAAAATGTACTAGACAACTAGACTGAACCAGACACTATGCATTACAAATGTATCATATACTAAGTAGAGTGCACAACAAAAAATAGTATGCATTAGTAAGTCGACATTGAAAAATAACTATGAATAAACTAATATGCACTAGGTAGTGTGCATGAAATTGTGTGCACTATAAAATCCGACTAGTCGCAGTTGTGCATGTGAGTAATGTTTACCGGATCTGAATAGATTTAACAGCAGCAGAGCAGATTCTGAGGAACCCAAAATGAATTTTGCTTTAACTTGAAAGAAAAAAAAATGGATCTAAGGAACAAAGTGAAGAAAATAGTGGAAAGTTTGACTCATTAGATAATGATCTCATGAAATGGCATGCGTGTGTTTACTTCATATGTGTTCAAATAACAGGATGAAAAGGGCAACCATTATGTATACAGGGAAAAGTCTCTCATCTGCAGCTGCTATACATTGTGAGGAAATCAAGTATAAAGATGCATCAGAAAAGTGTGTGTGTGAAAGAGAAGCATAGGAGAACAGAATCCTGCATAGGAGACACTACTTCTGAGCATCTCGTCTCTAAGGATTCTCATGTTGCTCACATATAAAGATCAAGCTCTAACCCGAAACCCATAATCCTGTTTTAAACCCTCATCTAAACATAATGCTCTGCCAGCATGGAGAGTGGCAGGGTTTTGAATTTTCAATCAGCTTTCAAAAACAGTGATCAACTTCAATCATCTCACTCTCATGTCACCTGCGTTGCCAATACTTGGGCTTTCAGAACCCTGAAATGGAATGAGTAGGTTTATATCAAGTGGATTAGTATTAGTTAATGATTGTCATGTAAGAAATATGGGTTTACCTCATCATGGATCCATTTTTTTTATTTGAGAGAAAACCTTTTAATTTAGCAACTGATGAAGAATTTATACATTTATTAGAAATAATATTTTTCTAAATTTCGAGATCTCTCACCACAGATTCATTTAAAAAAAAAAAAAAAAAAAAGATTTTAATTTATTAACTAACTAGCTATGTTTCCATCCAAAGTTGGGAATTTAACTTGTGTGCAAAATTGGAAAATCACATAAAACATTTGCGAAAAAAGCAGCATTTGCATCCCATGTATTCAAGAGAACAAAATCATCACTTCCTGGAAAATTGGTGCAAAATATCTGTAATAAAAATGGAAGTTGCTGCAATCGGGGGAGAAACTGTGGCTCTTTTTTCCTACATCATAAGTGATTTGCGTCTCAGAGAGCGTAAACGAAACGCAATAAAAGCTGTCATGTTATCTTGTGTTCAGATGCTGGTGTTTGGGATATGTTGTTATCATGTGAGACAGTTCAGGGAGGTCATTATACCAAATCATTCTGATGATTTTTTGGCTCAGGCTTTTGAGAATGACCAAACCAACATTTGAGATTTTGTGAAATTGGTTCACTGGTTAGTCCAGATATCCAATCACATCCACTGTTGAGGCAAAGTCATGTGAGTTTTTTGTTGTGTATCGATGGATTTATTCTGTAAATGTGTTTCCATCGTAGTTTATGCGTATGTATTCTTATTGGATAACAAAAATGTATCCACCTCAACTGAGCGCATACATTTTTTATATGCATTTTTAAAATTTATGTTCATCTTGGCATTTCTATCCATTGTTTTTTTTATGTGATATCCCTATATGCACATAAAAATAGGTGGATGGAAACATAGCTACTGATAAAGAATGTAGACATTTATTAGAAAATAATAATAATGATAACAATAATAAATATTTAAATATTTAGAAATGTAATATAAGCTACATTAACAATCTATAATTCTAACTAAGAAAAAATATACACATAATTCATTCCATATAGTAACAAAACATAACTTGGCTAGTTAAAAAGGACGAGGGTCTGCAAACCCTGATAGGGGAAAACAATGGAGTAGGTTGTTTTCTAGAGGTGTAATAACTGTAGTTATTGTGCAACACAGCAGATGGTCTACTGTCAACACTACAGTGCTCACCAAGCCTGACAACACCTCAGGAAGTGAGAGCGCCAAGACACGGTCTTCAATGTAGACAGGACAGCTGAGACAACTGTCTTATCACTAAGAGAAACACCTCTGATTGCTACTTACGCAAGCTCTCCTCAGTAAGTGCACATAGATAGGACCTTCATACAGTATCTGTATGAAGTGTTTTTCACCAGGAACAAGACATGCTGTGTAGGAAGAGACAGCAGTGCAGTTGCAACCTTCAAGATCTTGCATAATCTGAAAGGAATGACTTGAACTTCACATTTCACATACAATCCTAAAGATTTGCTCTCTGGAACACGTGGGTATCAGTCACTCATGGATTCAGTAAACACTCCAGTACACAATGATAAGACATATCTCTCATCCCGACAGCCGACAACAGTCTCAAAGCATTCCACTTTCATCTCCACTGCAATCAGTCACCCCATCCTCTCTGTCGATTCAAAGTCTTTAGTGAAAAGAGAGGCTATCACATCAAAGAAGTACGGAAATGAAGGTCTGTTGCCATGTTGCCATGTTCATTTTTCATGACCCTTCTTGAGACTGGACCACAGAGGGAAAAACAGGGAAAATTCCTTTTTTAAAAGTCCATTTCAAAAATTTAAGAACCTTTAATAATAATAATAATTTTATATTATATTATATACAATTAATTTTTTCAACCCTGTGGCTATGCTAATTGAGCCATGACAAAAATTCTTTTTTAAAAGTACATTTTATGATTTTAAAAAGTCCTCAAATCAATCAATCAATCAATCAAATCAAGCAAGTATTATTATTATTATTGCCTGCAAAACATTATTATTTTATTTTTGAATTTAAAGGTAACTTTTTTTGTTCAAAATTGACACAATTTAAATAATGAGTCAATACATCATCATTCCTTCTTCCAAAACGTGTTTTTTTCTTACCCTGATTCACTATGGTAAGCCTATTATAAGCGTTTATATTATAGACCTTTTGGAATGGTTATCACGGACAATTGCACACATACGTCACTCGCCTGTGCGTGTCTCGTAATATCTGTAAATAGAGAAAAGTTGCTCCGGCTTCTTGCGGATGCGTGATGAGTAAGGTATTTTACTGAACAGATAAACTGCCATATGCAGCTCTCTAATAGAGTTCCTCGTAAAGCATTATCTATTATGAAGGGTTATATTCATCCGCACAGTCACACAGAGCCGAAGCACAACCAAAACAATATTCTTCTGCAAAATGCATGCAGTTTTGTTTTTTAACCGCTAGAGGGCCAAAAATTAGTGTACCTTTGAGAAATATGCTTTTGCAACCAGTCTTTAAAAGGATTAGTTCACTTCAGAATTAAAATTTCTTGATAATTTATTCACCCCCATGTCATCCAAGATGTTTATGTCTTTCTTTCTCCAGTCGAAAAGAAATTAAGGTTTTTGAGCAAAACATTCCAGGATTTTTCTCCATTTAGTGGACTTCAACAGCTACCAACGGGTTGAAGGTCCAAATTGCAGTTTCAATGCAGCTTCAAAGGGCTCTACACGATCCCAGCTGAGGAATAAGGGTCTTATGTAGCGAAACGACCTGTCATTTTCTAAAAAAAAAACTAAAAAATATATACTTTTTAACCACAAATACATGCAAGGTCACGCGTGACATAGCTGGAAGTAGCAAGCAGGTGTTTACAAAGAAAATGTGCAAAGACTAAGTCAAACGGCCTTTACAAAAAAGGTAAAACAATGATGTTGGACGATTTAAGTTGGAGGAGCATTTATGGTTAAAAAGTATATAATTGTTTTTTTGTTTTTTAGAAAATAACCGATTGTTTTGCTAGATAAGACACTTATTCCTCGTCTGGGATCGTGTAGAGCCCTTTGAAGCTGCACTGAAACTGCAATTTGGACCTTCAGCCCGTTGGTAGCCATTGAAGTCCACTATATGAAGAAAAATCCTGGAAAGTTTTCTCAAAAACCTTAATTTCTTTTCGAGTGAAGAAAGAAAGACATAAACATCTTGGATGATATGGGGGTGAGTAAATTATCAGGAAATTTGAATTCTGAAGTGAACTAATCCTTTAAATTTAACTAATCCCTTAATTTACAACCAGTGTGTAATTACATTACAAAGTCAATATTTCTCAAACAAAAATACTTATTTTGTCAAATTATGCCACATGCTAGCCAAGATTAAAAATGTATGTAAAATCTTAGGACACACAAACACAGGTTTGTGTGAAGTTTCTTCAGAAGCAATCAGTCTTCAAATTTTTGATAATGCCACTATCATTGATCATGCTCTGCCCTTTCCATACAGTTTGGCACAGGGCAGATGAACAATGTCAGACATCTAGCATCTCACTTTGATGCTGGCATAAATCTGCCCCTCTTTATTAAAAAGACTTGGCAGGCTGTGATCGCTTCTGATTGAGAAAAAACCCAGCTGGTCCTCATTCTAATGTTGAAAGCAATCATTCCTCAGAACTGGAGTGCACTGTCCTGACATAACCATCATTTTCATGGAAGGGAGGTATTCAGATGGTGCTAGTGCGCCTTATAGGCTTTGGGATATTTTATCAGAGCTCTTTCCTGACCTAGATGTCTGGCTCCAAGCCTGCACTCTTGCTCTCTCCTGCCCACCCACTCACATTCCCTCTATGCTTCTCAGAAAAATAAGCATCTCCAAGGCCAGGGAGGATGAAGAATTGTGTTACGCTGGCTTAAAGATGAGCCTCTTGGCCTGATCATTTGTTAAGTGCTCAGATATACTTTGGACTGTATACTAGACTAGACAATCCTCTTCCGTATTGATAAATATCTCTGCTGACTTGAAGATACACCAATATATATTTACTACTGCTAACGCAAGCATCACATTTGTCATTGCTTATACGCTTATACTTTGGGTTAGTGGTTATAATCAGTGTTATTATAGTATTATTTATATACCATTATAGGATTTATTAATATTTCAATTAGTATTAATATAAGAAGAAAGTCAATTACACCTAGGATGGCTTGAGGGCGAGTAAAGATTGGAGTAATTTTCATTTTAAAGTGAGCTACATTCTACGCCTTCCCTATTCAACTTAAGGAAAAAGCTTCACTGACCCAACGCGAGTTTACACTTCTTCGTAACTTGAATACGGAAGGCGGTTTGGTGGAAGCTAGATATTTTACTTCATAACTTGTTAAATATGGATTTTTTTTAGACAAACGCATCGCTTTGCTTAAGAAGGCCTTTATAACCCCCTGAGTCGTGTGGAGTACATTTATGATGGATGGATGTAGATGGAGACACTTTCTTCAGCTCAGACTCGTTGATACCACTCACTGCGATTATAAAGCTCGGATGAGTCAGGATATTTATTAATATAACTCCGATTGTGTTCATTGGGGAAGAAGAAAGTCATATACACCTAGGATGGCTTGAGGGTGAGTAAAGTTTGGGGTAATTTTTATTTGAAAGTGAACAAATCCTTTAATTTACGTTTAATTTTTGGTAATGTTGCCAAGGCAACATTTTTAATTTCTAATTAAGTTAAAGTTTTTTGATCTAATATTTTATTTTATTTAAGCATTAACTAACAAAACGATGTTTAATAGATTAGTTAATAATAACAATACTGGTTTAAACCAACCAGTAACCAAAGAATTACATTTCAACCACAAATTGAATGATTATAATAATTAAATATTCTAATACTAAAATTAATCTGCAGTCATATTTGCGAAAATGGCCCATGTCCAAAAGCTTGCAAAAAGAATGGCTCTCAATCTGATCTGTTCATCTTAGACATAACATTTTTCTAATATATTATTTTAATACAATTAATTGGTGCTAAATTCCAATCCTATTAATATCATAATGGATATTTGGTCTGTATAACAAAGTTATTTCAGAAGACTTTAATGACTGCCGAAGTGTTCAAATTCAGCAGCTGCAAAAACAGCCTGACGATTAGCAATACTACTGTTGCCACTCTCAGGAGGGAGTGTCAGGTTAAAGATGAAAGTCAAAGATGAAAGGTCATGACAAACGGGTCAACGTGAGGTTTGCGAGTTTAGACAAAGTCCACTCACGTTCTCATAAGCAAACACTTCTGAGGGATGATGAGGCTCCAGGCCGGGTGCCACGTTAATCAGCAGAGCCTACTGAGAAACACAAGAAGATATTTTGTGGAACATTTCAATTGTTTTTGCCAATGTAATGAAAGTCAGTGGGGTCTAAAACAACTTTGAACCCCACTGACTTGGGGAAATTTCATTTTTGCATGCTATCCATTTAATGCCCAAATAAAAAGAACTGCAATCACATTGCAATGTTGCCTAAGTTTATTTTGCCACAAAATCATTAAGAATATAATTTGGTGGAATACAACAACTCTCTCTGGCTAATGAAATAGACCTGAAACAGAGGCATTTCTTGGCTTTAGTGTCCCTCATTTAGACTCATGAAAATGGAGCCCTGAAGGCTTTGTTTGACCAACCTTGGTCTCCATATTCAAGCATCCCCTCTTGTCATTAACATCAGTGTGTGACATCTTGGCTAGAAGATCTGATCACAGATGGCTCCATTATAGCAGCATATGGTGGAAAATCATATCCACACAGACCAAAGCCAACTCAAACCTGAAATTAAGAGCCTTTTGAGAATGACGCAACATTTCTATTCCACACCATCTTCCTGTTAAATATTACAGAACGAGTTTTCGTTTCAAGTTTGGTCAGTCCAATCGAGTTGCTCCTTCCACAGATTATTTGCATTAAACTGGAAATTGTGTCATCATCTACCTGACCTCAAATCATTTAAAATTCATTTGACTTTAAACCAATCGATCTCTTCAAACCCTAAAGGAAATTAATTTTTTTTCATATTGCTTCTAAAAGTATGCATTTTGATTATTTGACCAAGTATTTTCTAAAGCCAGAGGACTTTCCTAGACCACCCACAAACACTTGAACAGGATTTAGGATTAAATAGGGAAAACTAAGGCATTGTTGTCCTAACCCGCACACTACCTGGGTGTTTTGAGACAAGAAAGTAGAAAGCCTTCATAAACAGGTTATGATCTGAAGTGCTTCTAGAGTCTTGCTTTCAGCACCCCAATGATTTCACTAGTTTCAACATAACATTCTTGCAGATGTTGAGTGTTGCTTTTCTTTTTAACCCTAGAGAGAATGGGAAGTTTATTGAGTTTGGTTGAAGTCAACATTGGAAACATCTGGATGCAGTTACAACACCGTACATTCCCACACAGAGGAGACGACGTCATTCAGGAACCAGCAGGAGAGAGTTGAGAAAAAGAACCGATGGGAGGAACCTTCCCAAAAGACCCACAACTTCTATCAATACCAGATGTTAAATGACAGTCGAGAGGTTCTCAGAAGAAGAACAAAGTTTCATTGTTCTAGTAGAAGCTCTAGAAGTGTGTCATCAATATCAAGTGACTAAGATAGTATCTGAGGCGTACTTTATGTAAGAGCTGTAAATAAACTTCACTCATTACCCATGAAGCTTGTATGTTAAAGGGATAGTTCACCCAAAAATAAAAGTCTGGGCATCATTTACTCAACCTCATGGCGTTACAAACCTGTAATGTTTGTATGTGAAACATAAAAGATATTGTTAATAAAATTCATAAAAGAATGTTTTTGTCCATACAATGAAAGTTGAGAGGATCCTAAACAACTTTGGACCCCAATGACTTTTACAGTATGGAGAAAAAACACACATACATTTAAAGGTTAGTAAAAGTAATAGATGATAGAATTTATATATTTGAGTGAACTATCCCTTATGAGCTGTATACGTTTCATTTTAACATTAATAGGTACTAATTACCAAACAAAATTGCAAAAATAATGACTTTCCAAACAGGTTTCACCCATCTGCTATTGGTCAGCCAAACTGATAGCTCTGCCCAAAGTCATGCCATTGATTGAGCCAATGTTGCTGTTGTCAGGCAGGTTAGGCTGCAAAAACAAACAAAGCAATGTTTTGAATTTGCCAGTTCACACTTTTTTGTTGGAATCAACCTACAAATTGCTTAATTATAGCTATCTCTACATATTAAGACAGGATTTTAACACCTTAAATGAAAGTCAACGTTTAATTCAAATCAAATTCAGTTCACTTTAAATGTTCCCTGCCTTCTACTTTGTTGAAATTGGATCTTAATAGCTCACATGTAAGGTTTCTGCCATGCAGAAAAAGTCTGGACCCTTTTAATATTTCTCTCCCTTTCAAGATGTCATTTAAAATAGAAAAGGCGCTTTGATCATGGAAGAGCAGTGGAGCAGGAATCTGAAGGGTAAAAAAAAGACAGGAACGAATGACATCAAAGAAAGTTATGGAAAACATGTAAAGGTGGATAGGAGGTGTGAAAATCACCCCCAGTATCATACTAATGAAAAATGCCAGTGTGAAGCAAGGTCCCACATTAGGAAAGAGAGGAGTAATTTACTCTTCATCACAATCGGTACCTACTAAAAGGAGAGAAAAAGTGAATTCAAGGTCACTGCCTAAAAGACATGCATCACAAGTAGAGTCATCATCATCTTGGATGTGGGAAAGAAAATCCCAGTTAAGCTCAGAGGAAATGGAATGCTGTGGGATGATATCAAGACACCCTAATACAATTCCGCTTTCTCTTTCCCCTGTGTAATATTCAAGATTTGATACTCTGCTATAATAATAATGAAAAAAATAATAAAAAAAATCTCAGCTATATAGCAATAGATGGTGAATTGGATATATTTTGTATTCCAGTTTATAAAACCAGTGATATTTTTGCCAAATGAAATCAGAAAATAATAACATGCATAGCTATAGTGAAATAAACAGACCCAGAGGTTTCCATCAGAAACATTAGTGAAGACGTGAACATCGACTTCAAAGATACGCCAAAGGTTGATGATGCAAATAGAGAGTGAAAAGAGGAAAAGAAAATGAATTTTTAAGGGAAACAGTGATAGATGATATTAAAATGAGATATATCGGGGGAGGGGAGTTTGACACAGAGTGTCACATGTTATTCTGAAGGATAAAGGTCTTCAGAATAAACGATAAACTAGATTCTTAAATTTTTGGAAGCCACTATTCACTGCTACTCTCTTGGTTTTTATCACGTCGCTAGGTGGAGGCTGAGGTGTTCTGGCTGGTTACAATACAATACAGAACAAAAAACAAAATGTACAAATTTATAAATAATTTAAAACTACATTTGTGATTTAAGCAGCATGATTTGAAGAATCATTCTGTAGCACAAATTAGGTATTAGTTATGTGTCAAAGTGTAATGCTTATTGTTAAAGGTTTGTTAAAATCCATAACCCTGAGTATGAGCAATAAGTCCAAGCAAGCACCACTAAAAAGATGCAAAATGCGCACACACCTACTGACAGAAAACCCTGGTTACAAATCATGGAAAGACTGCCAACTAGAAAATTAAATCTCTAGTTTATAGTCCACTGCTCATGTGAAGAATTGGGGTGTGTGTGTGTGTGTGTGTGTGTGTGTGTGTGTGTGTGTGTGTGTGTGTGTGCAAAAATCGTCCATCACAGGTCGTCCTACGCTGTCACATTGTGCTGTGACAGCTGTACCAGGAGTTCAAAGAACAGACTATGACTTCTTGTCATCCCCCCGAGACTATGATACCTTCCCTGCTCTAGACCACAAAATAAATCAAACAAACAAAACCGCTCTTTACTATGTCTCTATACATTTTTATCAGCACAAAGAACCATGCATGCCCTCTTACAGGTCACAGTGGCACTGGGGTCAAGAGTGATTATCTTCCTATTGATCTGTCCCATCATGATCAATACTGTGTCCTTTTCTTCAGCTTGAGAAGGTGACCGTGACTCTTTTTTTCCCCCTAGTGAGCTACAACCAGAAAGTAAAACAGTGGAACTATTAAAATAGGCTCTCAAACAAGCAAGTCAAATAGGCTCTCAAACAATTGGTGAAGACAGAAATTTAAAAAAGCACAATGCTTTGATACAAGATGCTGAAAGAACAGAAAGACATCACAATGGTCAATGGTCACAATGACTTACAACAGAGGAACAATTTGAGCTAATTTGAACTAATTTGAACTAATTTGAACATTTTTGATGAAGTAATCAATGCCTGTTTTAGACTACAGCACTGTTCAAAAGTTGTTTTTTTTTAATTAATACTTTAATTCAGCAAAGATGCATTAACCTATATAAATACATTTATAATGTAACAAAATATTTCTGTTTCAAATAAATGCTGTTCTTTTGAACTTTCTATTCATCAATGATAACTTAAAAAAAATTTCCACAAAAAGATTAAGCAGCAACTTTCAACATTAATAATAATAATAAATGTTTCTTGAGCACCAAATCAGCATATTAGAATGATTTCTGAAGGATCATGTGACACTAAAGACTAGAGAAATGATGGTGAAAATTCAGCTTTGCTATCAGGAATAAATTACATTTTAAATTATATTCAAATAAAAAACAGTCATTTTAAAATGTAATAATTTTCCACAATATTATACTGTTTAAGGGCCTGTTTACACCTGGTCACTTGGGTTTCCTCTGTTTAGATAGCTATCTGATTTGTTAAAACCGAATAAATATAAATCTGATCTTAATTCCCGCTCTATATGCATATTTAAAGGGGTCATGAACTGAGAAATCAAATTTTCCTTGATCTTTTGAAATGTAAGAGGTCACTGTACTATAAAAAACATCCTGTAAGTTTCAGAACTCCAAACATCCTTGTTAGTCCAAAAACAGCTTTATTGAAACCAAGCATTTTGTCACAATATGACGTAATAGTGCAACAAAAGACCACCTTTGCAGAATCAAATCAACGCCTACTTCTACATCATCACATCTTTGGCCCCGCCCACTAGTGGGTTACTGAGATGAGAAGGAGAGAAGAGAGATACAGGATCACTGGACTAAAAATAACATTACCTTCCAAAGGATCCTAATGCTAGGAAATTGGTTATCTATTTTCAACTACGTGAATGTCTCAGTAGAGCATTATTTGCTTGTTCGGTACATTTCACTGTGGAATCTTTGGTAAATCAGTGGCAATTTTGCCGCAGGCTTTGCAAACAGACGTTTACTGTAAGATATGGCCCCGACAGTAATGCACAACATGTCTAATGCCTAATCTGTGATCAGTGATTTCTGATATGTAATGATTCATGTACAGTCAGACATTCTTTGTCTGAAAAACGTTTATTGTTGTTTATGAGTCAGTAAATCAAGCCAGTGACTAAACGGTCAACTTCAAATTGTTTCTCTTAATTGCATAAAAATGATCTGTTATTTAAATTGTGATTACATTATATTTAGAAAGCGATGGTCTGCTGATAGACGGTTGATGGTCTGCTGATAGCAGTGGATGTTTACACTGAAGTCTTACAGCAGACACACCCTTTACAACAGAGCATTAAAATCAGAAGGCTAAAATCAGGGTAGAAATTTGCCCTTTATTTCTAAATTATGACCATTTTTGATGTACAAATTATGCAAACATTATAGGTGCACTTCAGGACACGTTATAAAAGGACACGTTAAAACCCCTTTAATGATTTAACAAAGTTCACATCAAAGACCGCAGTAGGAAAGCGGCATCAGCACTGGTAAAATAATTTATAGTCTCACTGCTTTTAATGAAGATGATTGTGTGTTGAGCTTCAGTTTCATTTGCTGCAGTTTGTGCTTAGGCTTGCTGAAGAGATATTCAGCTACTTATATCTCTCTCACATCGTAATTTTTTACCATTTTGTGAGGAGTAAAATTTACATATGTGGCTTCAGAAACTAGATGCATTTACACTTGTCCAGTTTCATCTGGAATGAGTCTCAAACCACCTTCTGAAGTGGTTTAAGTGATCAGATTTAAATCCATCTCAAATGCGTTTTTACTGTAAGTTAAATTTACAGTAAAAAACATAACTGGTATAATGTTAATATAATGTTAGTATAATGTTAATTTTAAGTATATCCGTAAAACCTAAAATGTTGCTACCATATTTTTTACTGTAAATTTAGTGTAGTCAAACACTGATAAAGTCATCAATGCTGATCAGTTTCTATAAAAATGTGTTCTAGTGTATTATAGTTTCAGTGGGTTGAGACATAAAACCCAGAGTCAGTGGCTTTGAATAGACTGAATGAACAATGTCCTCTCACTCTGTGGGGTTGAGCGTAAACTGCTCCACACAGTCAAACATAAGCTACAAAAAAGAATTTCTAAATATGTCACGTTAAACCGCTGGCCCTTGTTTCACACTGAAGAATGTTATTTTTCTTATTACTCTCTACCACTCCTGTCAGTCTCTCCTAAAGAAATCAATGTAAGTATTACATTACCAATGCAGTCTGTCTTTTGCAGTGATTCAAATCCAATATCACTTCCCGGGGTTGAGAGAAAACTGAAGTGAGATGTTTTTTCATTTACTTTCTAACAATATAATTAAAGCACACTTACAAAATGGAAAATCAATAGCCTTCAAATCATGCACAGGAGGTCTAATCGAACCTGCAACAACAACAACAACAAGTATGATACTGGGGGTGATTTTCACACCTCCTATCTTCTGTTATAAAGCTCACCAAAAAAAAGTTCAGAGAATGTGACTGCGGCAGTGTATTAAAAGATACAGAAACCAGAATTAGAAGATGAAGAATAGACAAGAAAAAAACATGAATAAAAGCATTTGTATGTCTAATTACTAGTAGTGTGTATTAAACAAGTAAATGGATGTACAATTTTTAGGTGGTGGACAAAATCAGGAGGAAAAAAAAAATCCCATTCAAGGTGACACCCAAGCCATATAGAGACCAGAATATCATGGGTGGGCACTTTTGACTTCGGTCATTAAATAACCTAGTAACCATATTAGTAACGCCCTAACAACTATCCAGAACATTCTAGTTCAAGGCTGTGCGTTAAATTGACAAGGGATGCACAATATATTGGTACGATATTGGTTATCTTCCGATATTGGAGTTTTTTTTTTTTTTTTTACTTAAAGGGTTAGTTCACCCAAAAATGACAATTCTGTCATTAATTACTCACCCTCATGTCGTTCCACACCTGTAAGACCTTCGTTCATCTTCGGAACACAAATTAAGATATTTTTGATAAAATCCGATGGCTCAGTGAGGCCTCTATTGACAGCAAGACAATTAACACTTTCAGATGCCCAGAGCTTCTCCAGAATAGTAGCTTACTAAACACATATTTAAAACAGTTCATGTGACCACAGTGGTTCAACCTTAATGTTATGAAGCGACAAGAATACTTTTTGTGCGCCAAAAAAAAATAAAAATAATAATGACTTTATTCAACAATATCTAGTGATGGGTGATTCAAAACACTGCTTCATGAAGCTTCGAAGCTTTACGAATCTTTTGTTTTGAATCAGTGGTTCAGAGAGTGTATCAAACTGCCAAAGTCACGCCCCATTGAAATTTCGAAACACTTATGGCGTAACGAAGCCTCGTTTACTGAAATCACATGACTTTGGCCTTTTAAATCGTGCTCCGAACCACTGATTCAAAACAAAAGATTCGTAAAGCTTTGAAGCTTCATGAAGTAGATATTGTTGCATAAAGTCATTTTTTGGTGCACAAAAATATCTTAATTTGTGTTTCGAAGATGAATGAAGGTCTTATGGGTGTGGAACGACATGAGGGTGAATAATTAATGACAGAATTTTCATTTTTGGGTGAACTATTCCTTTAATGTCAGCTGATATCAATATTTTCTTTTATAATTTTATTTTGTAATGTTATTTAATTGTACATGCTCATTTACTCTATTTTTACATTTAGATAACACTCACTTAAAGTTAAACTTTAACAACACTAATAATTTAATAACACTGTATGTAATTTTTAGCAAATATCAAAATGAATATCCATTTTTCATATAGTACATTACTATTGTGATGCCTAAACTCACTTGCAGAGTTTAAAATGATTGGTTTTAATGTTTTATTTTTTGCTTGTTTAGACAAATAGTACAAAATTTTAATATCAGCCATTTATCACTTATTAGCCAAAATGTAATTATCTGCAAGAATTTTAAAAATGGAGCGTACCTAAATATTAGGCTACCCGAGTTAAAAGAGTAAAATATATATAAAAAAGACCTTTTATAATTCATTGCTTTATTTGTAGACTTTGCAAAACCAGTGAAAACAAACCTAACCATTTGTCAGTAGTAAAGAAAGTAAGTGCTTGTGGAGTACAATGTTTATAAACCACTAAAGGAGGAAGTTCTAGCACATAAATAAGCTTGTCTTCTCCTCATCTGACTTTCTCCAACGAGCACTTTTCAATCTATATATAACTGCACTGGGCATATTACGTCTCAATTACCGGAGCGCTATCTGTGAAGTGGCCTGCCAGGGATGAGGGGTTATCGCTGCCAGGGCTCGTCATGTCATTGTTGACTTCTGGGTTGCCAAGTCAACTGGTCAGAACGTCGACAGAGACGTCCAGAATTCACATACTTACAATTTGGAACTCTTCATAGCAATTACATCCATTTCTAAAAATTCTAACATCCTGTTGTATCTGTATGTGGGTTGGCAGGTGGATGTTTTGTGCAGTCCTGTCTTATCACAACTCAACACTGTGAAAACAGAGACAGACCTGCACTGGCTCGGACCTGCTGTTACAGATGGAATTTTCCATGGACGACTGGCTTTTTTTGGCAGCTTTCGTGACAAATTAGCTGCTGTTTGTTAAAGTCTGCATGAGAAGGTGCCAGCAAAGCGTGGACACAAAAGGGACCTGTAAAATAAAATGGCAAAGTAAATTTGAGGAAAAACCAAGGGTGCTAATTTAGTGTTCTTGCGCCACAGTCAAAACAAACCTGACCTGACAAGATTTCCTTTGAACACAGAGGCGTGATTTACCAAAAGACCAACAAAGCATGACTAAAATACCATGACAGTAACATGTGAGAAGGCAATAAAGGGTCAACGATCTCCAGACGATCCTTTCGCTCCTGCTGACCCCCAATAGGGATCGTCTTTAGGTTTAACCTTTGAGCTAGACCAATAAGGAACATTAGAGTAAAATAACAGGGCAGTACAAAACTATTATTCCACCAACTGGTTTAAGCTTTTAAAATTCTTTTAAACATCTCCTTTTGTGTTCCACAGAAGAAAGTAAGTTATACAGGTTTGGAAAGACATGATGGTGAGTAAATGATCATTTTAAATTTTGGGTGAAATATCCATTTAATAAAGTAGTTGGGGCGAGCAGCTGCCTAGACCAAAGTGTCCACGCTGAGTTCCATCATAAAACTTGGCATTCAATCCCTAGGCGTGATTGACAGTCCTGAGCTCAGCTCAAGCGGGCGGCCAGCCGCTGCTATCAGCCTCGTGCACATGATGTAAAGCTGCGCTGTCATCACACGCCATTACAGACCACCACAGACTTACACGGACCATAACTCTTTTTTCAATCAGTCTGAGACTGAGGAAGGCATGAAATGGTGAGAGAAAAGAACACAGAGAAGAAAAGGCCACTGCGGTGTCCTAAACTAAGCTCATGAATTCATTTACCATCATAACAGTCAACAGCTGGGAATGTTTTCATGAACTTAAATGCAAGATTATTCCAAAAGCCTGTTCCTTTTGAAATCACACTGCGGAAAAACTGTACAATGTCGGTGTGAGGCAGGGAATAAATTAAGAATGCTGATTATGTTCTGTTTAGAGGAACATAATATGTTAGCTATTTAAAATTATATTAGCCAAGTTCCTTTTTAAAGGAACAGTTCACTCAAACATTACAATTCTTTTATTATTTACTCACCCTTATGATGTTCCAAACTTGTACAACTTTCTTTCTTCTGTGGAACACACACTACTGTTCAGAAGTTTGGGGTCTGTATTTTTGTTTTTTTTGTTTTTGAAAGAGGTCTTAAACTAAAATGTATTCTTTGATGTCAAAGCTGAAGACTAGAGTAATTCAGAGTCACATGATCCTTCAGAAATCATTCTAATATGCTGATTTGGTGCTCAAGAAACATTTATCACTATTAATCTTGAAAACAGCTGTGCTGCTCAATATTTATTTATATAGAAACTGTGATACATTTTGTCAGGATTCTTTGAAAAGAAAGTTCAAAATAACTTTTTTTTTAATAGAAATCTTTTGTACATTACAAACATATTTATAGTCACTTTCGATAAATTGAATGCATCCTTGCTGACTGAAGGTATTAATTTCTTTAAAAAAAAAAACAAAAAAAAAAACTTTGGAACGGTAGTATGAAAGGAAATTGTTTGAATATCCTGGTCTCTATTTTCACGAATAGACAAAAATAGCCAAAAATGCACCATAAAAGTATGATAAAGGTAGTTCAAAATGACTAGATGCAATATTCCAAGTCTTCGCTAAGCCGTGCACACACTTATTGTAAGGCCGATTACACTCGGTGTTCAAATTCCGTATGTAAGTATATAAATCTGCTTCAGTCAAAGGAAACAGTCTTTGTGTGTTGTGCTCAGTCTTAGAATGTTTTAGCTAGTCGTTAAATGTGTCCTAAGCTTTAGTCATACAATAGTATTGTGTGAGGAAAAGACCAAAATTTAAATCATTATACTGAAATCACATTCATGAATTGTTCTTTTGAGTCTGAGTCAATAAATCAGCTGATCCAGTTCACAAAAATCAATGTGAATGATCTGTTCACAAATTGGATCCAGATCTAAATCTCACTGTGATCTCAATGTGAACTCAATGATTTGGTCGTAAGATTTACAGACTACTAGATTAGGAGATCAAGTCTTACATTTTTTTTTTTTTAAACACACAACACACTTTTTTTTTCAACACACAAAGATATCATATGGCTTCAGAAGACTTGTAGTAGGCTATATGGTAAATAAGTCATATGAAGCACTATTATGATATATTTATGATATGTTTTGGTGCTTTTTTGAAGCTTGAAAGCTCCAGTCCTCATTCACTGTAATTGCATAAAAAAAGAGCAAGCAGGCATGTTCTTTGTACTCTGTTCTTGTTCTATGTTCAATGGAAGAAAATCATCATGAGGGTGAGTAGATGGCAGAATTTTCATTTTTCACTACATCAGCTTCAACAGAAACTGCAGGTTACAGTGTTGTGGAAAAAAACAAAAACATTCAAATTCAACAAAGCAGTAAACAGACTGAAAAAAAAATCCATCAAGGCCCTAATGGTTCCTCAGAGATACCACATTCAGGTTGCAAGAGATGAAAACCCTTCTCTACTGAGCTTCCTTCGAATGTGCATGTGCCATCTGTGTGAATCCAAACCTTTCTTCTCTTCTGCTTTATCCTCAAAAAAATCTCCCTCTGCCACACTTTTGAATCGGTCTCTGAGAAAACCATTTATTTCCTCTTTTACTGTAGCCAAAGAATGTCTCTGCTGCCACAGTCGTGGACCTTAGAGGACCATCTGGAAGCCTGGAACATTCCAGCATGATTGCCCTAAGGAGAATGCAGACCTGCATTCCAATCTGAGGGAGGGAGCTGGGCTGGAGAGGGACCACGCAGCGCTGGAAGTGGACTGAGCCAAGTTCGCAATGGAACTTCTCAAAGTTCTTGAACACAGAGAATCCTTTGTTCAGTTATCCATGGAAAGTTGGCTTTGTTCAAGTGTGCGTGTGCGTATTTGTGAAAAGTTAATAACGTCTAGCTCTTGCCCTTTTGGATAAGAAAAAAATTGTGATAAGAAATTAAAGCAATATTTCACCCAAAAATTCTGTCATCTTTACTCAACCTCACGTAGTTCCAAACCTGTATGACTTTCTCTCTTTTTGAAAAAAATGCCATTGTTTCAACTCAACAGCATACCCAACCATAAATCTTGAGTAATAACATTTATTTAACAAAAAAAAGAAGTTGAAACCACGTATTAAATGTATTAAAGATTGTAGGTATTCAAATATAAAAGCTTAAGAACTGGTTTGATTTAGATCTTTTCAGTTGATTTTGGATAAATTGGTTGATCCATTTTACAAAAGAGGTCTGAATCATGTTCATGAATCAGACTAAACTAGTTCTCAAATTCAACTCACTGACTCGATCTAGTCAAAGCAAATAACAGCTCACTGGAGGGGATGATTATCACTGAATAATGACATGGAACTACTTTACACCTTTTTGAAGCTTGAAAACCTTAATCCTCATAGATTGAAACTGACGAAAAGAACGATCCTTCAATTTTTTTTATTTTGTTTTCTGTGGAAGTCATACATGTTTGAAACAACATGAGGGTGAGTAAATTATGAATTTTCATTTTTATGTGAACTATCCCATTAACCAGAACAAAAGACCAATGTCTCATATTGCTCATAGTTTTGTTAGATGATAAAGGAGGAAGGAGTGCTAGATACTGTATTCAAGGGACGCTGAAGCAGACTGAGGACATGGTAGACGGGCAAATATGAAAAAGTATCAGGGCGCTTTTTCATGCGCTGCACTCACCCACACGCTCATATATGCTATTCTGAGCATCTGAGGATTTGAACATCCCCGCTCTCTTGTGAATCACTGCCTTTCTCAATTATGTGAGCTGGTTTCAAGATTTACGCCTCAAAGCTAAAATATCATACTGGATTTGAAGACAGATTTTTTTAGCCAGTTAAGTTTCAATGAATAATTCATGAATGAAAGCTCTCCTTCCAGCACGTGTCCGCCTGACTCCAGTTTATCTGGCCACACAACAGATGCTCAAAACAATGGGAACAAAAAATCTCTTTATATTCAACAAACCCATAGCAAAGTCATTCTGAGTCTCGTCGTCCAGAACAAACAATATACAATAAACAATATACTATTCTCGTGTCAACCTTTTTATTTATATTTAAAATTCAGTTTTAAATTGGTATTGACAACTAATAAAAAAAAAGACAAAAAAGTGTCACAAAAAAGGAATACCCTCCAAAAAATCCCTTTTATCTCAACCCAATAATCTTTGCTCATTGTAGGTCAAGGACAAAATGGAATGCAAAGAAAGCACCTATCGTTCCAGACTGGTGCAAAGCAAATACAAAGATTTTTTTGAGCTGAAAATGAAGTCATGCAGCATGCTGCTTTTCTTACAAGAATGTAAACATGCGAAAACCAGTCAAAGACATGACCTTCATATCCTTATGGCTGTATACAGTTCTGTCAAGGAGGGCCAATGTTGCAACCTGCTGGAATGGTTTCAGAGTCATTTCCTTAAGGAGTCACGGAGGAATCATTTCTTGTAAACCGTGTGGGTTTCTTTATAAAAGTTGAGATTGGCCAACTGATGGTGCCCTGCTGCTCTCACATTGTTTTCTCAGGAATCTGGAGAGATGGAATCATCAAATGATGATACCATCTCTTCTAAATATGCCTTAAATTATGTGTGTGACTCAAATAACAAGAAAGAATAGAGAATGGCAAGTTTCCTAAATGGCTCCTAAAGTGAGAACTGTTATTGCACATCTTGTATTATGACCCATTTTTATTTTCCAAAGAATAAAATATCCTTATATTTGCACTTTGTGATGGGAAAGTACATACCAGCATTGGGACATGAAAGCATCATAAAATTGCATCTTGATATCCAGTGTTGGGGAAAATTTACTTTTAAAAGTAATGCATTACAATATTGTGTTACTCCCTAAAAAAGTAACTAACTGCGTTACTTAGTTACTTCTTATTGAAAGTAATGCGTTACTTTTTCTCACCTGGGCTGGGCTTGTTTGTTTCTTTTATAATAACAAAAAATCATCATTGAAGCTCAGCAGCAAAGACAGTTAATAAAGTGAGATTAAATACATAGTATATTTGTGTTATTTAACATTTAATTTTTGCATGTTTGCATAATAGTCTGAGTTTGCATTTCACGGTTTTTATTCATTTTGAGGAATACTGAATCTGTTTTAGCGCAAGTGAGATGAGTAAATGCATGCTCGTATTTAGTCTAGAACTACAATAACCATCATGTTCACACAGCGCACACAACACCTCTGCACTTACTCCTGATTTCTCTCAACATGGGGACAGGAGAGCTGTCTGTCAATAAATAGGAAAACCATAATTTGCGTTACTTATTTGAAAAAGTAACTCTGATGTTTTGTTGTAAATTTAAAAGTAATGCGTTAATCTGATTACGTAACACAACATTACCCCCAACACTGTTGATATCAAGTTGTACTACTAGCATCTTAGTAAATTCATTACTTTAAAATTCATTATAACGTAACTTTTAAATTCATATGTTTTAAAAACTGCTGTGGCAGTTTCTGCCTTTCATTTTTTCATTATGCAATTGACATCAAAAAAAGAAGTTGAAAAGGAATAATTACAAACATCACTTTCTTAGGGTTCTGGACAATATTTGCATGCATGGATGCACAAAAAAAAAAAAAAAAAAAAAAAAAGATTTAAATTTTTTGGACCATTATTATTAATTAAAAAAAAAAAATCATTATTTTTCATGACACAATTTCCATTTTCTTCAGTATAAAAAATGATTTCTCACATTAAAATTAGTATAATGTACAAAAAAATTCATTGTGAAATATTTCACATCATTGTAGTTTTTGTTGTTCTACCTGTAATTTATGCATTTCTTTCTTTCACTTTTTTTTTCTTCAAGTTATTATTTTTACCTTAACAAAGTAATACAAACATTATGGAATTATAGCAATGAGTATCATCATGTTTAATAATTCATTATACAATCATTTGAAAATTTGTTACATGCACCATTTAAAATTATGGAATACATACAGGAGACATTAAAGTAAAGAAAATTTGGGGGAAATTAGCTTAATAGTCATTAAAGGTGACCTATAACGCCCCTTTTGACCAGACGTAATATAATTCTCTGGTGTCCCCAGAATGTGTCTGTGAAGTTTCAGCTCAAAATACCCACAGATAATTTATTATAGCTTGTCAAATTGGCCCCAATTTGGGTGTGAGCAAAATCAAACCATTTTTGTGGGAGGGTTGCTTTAAATGCAAATGAGCTCGTGCTCTCCGCCCCCAAGCTTGCACTGAGGCATACACAATACAGAAGCTAAAAAAAAAAAATAAAAAAAATACAGAAGCTAACACAGCAAATATAACTTGCAAAATGGATCATTAAACTATTCTTGATGCAATACATAACATAGGTATGGCATGTATTTTGTTGTATTTTGTGAATAAGAACGAAGATGCGTTTATGAATTATACAGACTACACGCGTTTTTGTGTTAAAAATGAAAATAACGAAATGGCTCTGGTCTCCGTGAATACAGTAACAAACAATGGTAACTTAAGCCACAATTAACAGTACATTAGGAGCGTGCTAACTAAACACATTCAGGAAGACAATTTGCAAACATCACAAAAAAAATATATATGAAATTGGATCAGTTGGTATCGATCCATCTTTGAGAACCAATTTCTGTGCAAATCCTTGTTTTACTGACGACCATGTGAAGCATTCTAGTGTTAATGACTTACACATACTGCTATATGAATTTATCTGGACACATTTCCTTCATAAATAAAATTACACAACTGCGTCCTTAGTGGCTCAGATGTTTGCTATTATAGCCGTTAACAGATCATTTCTAATCTTGGGTATCATTTAGACAGGATAACATGTGGATTGAAATTCATCCTGCATTCATAATGGGCTACACCCATTGGTGTCAAATTTACAAGACAATATCTGTTACCACTGTCATTGATTTCTGTGAAAGACAGGAACAGATTTTCTTTACCTCTGCCCTATTCAGTTCACTAAGTGTCAGTCTCTCAAGACTCTTTTTCTCCTATTTTCCAGCAACATTCCAAACACATTCCAAACATTCCAATGAGTCTACATCATTTTCAGACAGATCTACAGACAGTAGAGAAACTGACAGTCAGACATAGTGAGAGATGTGCAGTAGTCTGCTCCTCGTCCTGGAGCCAGTAAGTCTCTTCATGCTGCTGCAGCTGTCTCCATCAGCTGGATCCTGCCTGTCTTTCCCATTCACACCACCCTACGCCCTCTCATCTCTCCATCCGTCTCTTTCCAAGCGCCCAGGGGTCAGCACGGGTCAGCTAAAACCAGCGTTTACACCCTTAGCTAGGGCTGTTCCCACACCACCACAAATACACACGGCACGTTGCTCAAGCGCACACGCTTGCGTTCACCCACACGAATGTACACGAAAATCAGCAGTTCTCAACACCCGGTCGTCTCCGCAATTAGAAACATTCCAGCGTGACTAATTAAATATTGTCAATCTAGATTTAAACGAGAGAGATTTACACAGCACACAAATGTGACATATTTGACATCTGAGCTAACAGAGGGAAATCAGGAGGCAAACCCTGCAGCCCACTGTGACCGGATGTAAAGTCAAGGACAACTCTGGAAAAGTTAATGATTATTGTCATACTTCGCCTGTTTAATAACTTAAAAATAGGAGTAAAACACCATACTGTTGTGCAGTTTTTAAACTCAAACATTGACAGACAACATACACGTTTTCTAAGCTGCATTGACCCTCTGTTGGTATTTGTTGAAAGTTTACAGTTCAAGAAGTGAAAGCTTACAGTAAGACAACTGCTGCCGGCCGGATTACTGAACCGTCACGTCTCAAAGCTCACTCGAGCACACGCACGCACAGAGTTTTTGCCACCTGACTTATTTGTGTTTTCCTCAGGGTAAGCTTGTATTTCCCCACTGTAAGTACAACGACGTGATCCACAGAGTGAAGGGGCCACAAAAACACAGAACGATTGTGATATTCGGAGACACAGCTGGACATGAATTTGCCTCATTTTTGTCACTTAAACTGAATATGAGGAATTCACATAGTATGTATACATGCAAATACAAAATGTTTGGGGTCTGGAAGATTTTTTAATTTTTTTGAAACAAGACACTTATGCTCACCAAGGATGCAATTATTTGTTCAAAAATACAGTAAAAATGTTAATATTGTAAAATATTTTATATATATATATATATATATATATATATATATACATACACAGGTGCTGGTCATATAATTAGAATATCATCAAAAAGTTGATTTATTTCACTAATTCCATTCAAAAAGTGAAACTTGTATATTATATTCATTCATTACACACAGACTGATATATTTCAAATGTTTATTTCTTTTAATTTTGATGATTATAACTGACAACTAAGGAAAATCCCAAATTCAGTATCTCAGAAAATTAGAATATTACTTAAGACCAATACAAAGAAAGGATTTTTAGAAATCTTGGCCAACTGAAAAGTTTGAACATGAAAAGTATGAGCATGTACAGCACTCAATACTTAGTTGGGGCTCCTTTTGCCTAAATTACTGCAGCAATGCGGCGTGGCATGGAGTCGATTAGTCTGTGGCACTGCTCAGGTGTTATAAGAGCCCAGGTTGCTCTGATAGTGGCATTCAGCTCTTCTGCATTGTTGGGTCTGGCATATCGCATCTTCCTCTTCACAATACCCCATAGATGTTCTATGGGGTTAAGGTCAGGCGAGTTTGCTGGCCAATTAAGAACAGGGGTACCATGGTCCTTAAACCAGGTACTGGTAGCTTTGGCACCGTGTGCATGTGCCAAGTCCTGTTGGAAAATGAAATCTGCATCTCCATAAAGTTGGTCAGCAGCAGGAAGCATGAAGTGCTCTAAAACTTCCTGGTATACGGCTGCGTATACTGCGTAACTGTTTTCTGTTTTAATATATATTTAAAATGTAATTTATTCCTGTGGTGGCAAAGCATTTTTATGAAACAAAAATCTTTTGTAACATTATAAATGTCTAATCCCTTTCAAGTTAATGCATCCTTACTGATTACAAGTATTAATTTCTTTTTAAAGGGGATATATCATTAAAATCCGACTAGCCGCTCAGATTCCGCTCCCCTTGTGACGTAGGAAGGGAATCTTATAATATTACCACCCCTTAATCTGCACGTTTCCACCCACGGTGCCGTATTTTGTTTTCGCAAGCAAAAATGGTGTATCGTTTATGGCCATGACAAAAGTTTGCCATGGCAAAAGTTGGAGCAAAGCATGCTAACTGTTTGTCGTTAGCTGCACAGACGAGCACAGAAACTATTTAGAGTCTTGTTAGCTTGGATAGCCTGCAAGTTGACCCTGGCAAGCTCGATTGCTAAAAAAAAAAGGAGCGTTTCTGTCCAGCGATATTTTGAAAAAATCTATTAGACGATTCACAGTAGCCTTGTGTATATGGCTCTGTTTGGTAAACAGGTATGCTATGTATAGTGGGCGTCCATACGGGTTTCGCACAAAAGACATGATGGCACATGCTAATTGATGAGCTGAATCAACTCCACAGCAACTACATAAATCACTAACCATTCAGAAACGTCCAGTTGCATTCTATAACTTCTTGATGACTCTCTCCATCAGTGTCCGACTCCGGTTTGAACAATGTAAGGCTGAACACCGTTACTGACAATCGTCATTTTGGCTGCGTGAGGTTCTCCAGCTTTGTTATTGTTGAGCAATTTGAAGTGCGAGCTGTTAAAACTCCGCCCTCTTTTGGAAAGCGGGCAGGGATCAGCAGCTCATCTGCATTTAAAGGGACACACACAAAAACAGTGTGTTTTTGTTCACACCCAAATAGCAGCAAATTTTACAAGCTATAAATAAATGATCTGTGGGGTATTTTTAGCTGAAACTTCACAGACATACTCTGGGGACACCAGAGAGTTATATTACATCTTATGAAAAGGGGCATAATAGGTCCCCTTTAAAAAAATCTTACTGACCCCAAACTTCTGAACGGGAATGTAAGAAAGTGTGTATGCAGTAATGATGGGTCACAATGGTCAACTAGTTCTCCAACAACCAGCTAATTAATTTTGACTATATAGATTTTGACTTTTTCATATTTTATATATATTAGCATGCTAACACTTTACGCTCCTTAAGAAATATGTTTTATTGTCAAGTGAGCCCAAAACCAGTCTACACAGGTTTTTTCTTCTTTCTTTTTGCACTTTCCTAAAATGAAGCATGTCTGTATTGGATGAGCGCATGCAGAATTACATAGAAAGTCAATAGAAAACCATAGAAATTTGATCTTACACCCCCTTCCATGTTCATTTCTAAATATTTTTGTAATTAGATAATGCTATGAGCTAATAATAGTGTAACAGTGTAGCATTTCAACTCATATTTTATGTTAAACCCTTTTAGAGTGTTGCCTGCAACTACTGCAGAAAATGCAGAAAAAGTTATACAGACACTAGTGGGCATAGTTATGGTTCAATGAACGCATTCTTTTCCATCTTCAACAGCGAAATAGATACAGTACAGCAAATACTAAACAGTAAAAAGGTAAGAGATAAGAAAAGAAAATCAGAGAACAGACCTTTGATAGAGACATAAGGCATTGCATGAGGGAGGAAAAGCATGGGAGAAATCCAAACAGTTGATTTTTGCACTGGCAAACTGTAACAAACTCATCAGGCAATGCCATTAAAGCAAAGTGAGAAACATCTCCCAGGAACTGGTTGTTCTGAAAGGATATGTCCTCAGTATTTCACTAATGTGATAAGAAGACATTAAAGAGTAATTGAGAAAACACCCAGACCAACTCAGTCATATCGGCAGATCTCTCAAGCGAATAAGACTCATTTCAAGGTCTTGTGTTCTTATTGGCCAGGATCCTGACAGTAGCCAGATGGAATCCATAAATCCTATGGTAAATTCAGTGTATGAAACACATGACTGAGCCGACTGTCTTTCAGGAGTGCGTGCGTGACGTATGCAAACATGCAACGTGTGCTGTGAAGCAAGACGTGGGTGTGAGAGGAAACCCAAGAGGATGCAGGACTTCACAAGTTCGACCTATTAATGAATAATATTCCCACCTGAAAGGGCAAACTGAAGATGTGATACTCCAATATGGCATCTGGCATCTGTCCCAGAATTAGTAAGTCCATAAGCGAGTCTCTATCGCTTTTACTGTATCAAGTGATAAAAAAAGACAAAGCAAAGCCACAGCTTTCTAGGACAAGGAAAACCTGCAAACAGGAAATATTTAGTTGCCCTTGAATAAAACATCACAAAGGAAGCAGGTGTATGTATGTGTGTGTGGAAAAGTAAAGAGAGCATAAAGGAGATGGGAATATGAAAGGGATATGAAAGAAAGAACAGTTGCCTACGGTCCCTCATAGAGAGGTCACATATAATCAACCTTCATTATTTCCCATCTCACTGAAATGGAGCAAAGTCACTGCTCAGAGGCAAGTCAAAAGAAGAGAGGGTGATGTAAGTCATAAGGGCCCATGAGGGACCCTTCTCCCCTCATATACTGCTCATTACAGGGCCAATCGCTTCATAAGCAGCACTGTTACTGCCTCACAAATATAAAGATCTCGTAAAAAGGACAGTAACAAGAGCCAATTTATTCTGTGTAACCCTCTGCTCTTTTTCTGCCTGTGCGTGTAGGCAAGGCTGCTTTCGCAAGGCACGTCCACTTTCTTGACCATTAAAAGCTAATTTGGCCTGGACTAGTTTTCCCCGAGGAGGTCAGGTAAATTTGTGCTTCACAGACGTTTGAACAAGTGTGTTTTTTCCCTCATATAACCTCTGTATAAATTACCGAGCAATTTAAGTTTCTCAGGCTAACTCGGGGGTCCTGTGAGAAATCGAATACCTTCTGGAGAGGAATGTGTGTGATTCCGGTATATTATTTTTCACAACGCTTCTCCTCATTTACTTTGACCTTTGGTGAATGCTGTAACTAAAGCTTAAATTTCTCGTTTCACTGCCTGGTGCACCTTCATGATGGATTTAGACCTTTCGGCTGACTTCAGCTTGCCATCTGGATAAAATAACAGTTGGCGGTTCAAGTACTGCTGGTACTGCATTTGATATAAAAAGAAAAGCAATACAGAAGGTCCAATCACAAGCTGATCAGAAAGGCCACAGTAGTAGAAGCATAAGGTATGATTCTTACTTTAATGACTTCCTTCCCTTAAAGGGTTAGTTCATCCAAAAATTAAATTTCTTTCGTTCTAAACTTATAAGACATTCGTTCATCTTTGGAACATAAATTAAGATATTTTTTGATGAAATCCAAGAGGTTTTTTTTTATCCCCCATAGAAAGCCATGTAATTACCATCATTCAAGGTCCAGTAAAGACATCATTAAAATAGTCAAAACGCCAGCTCAGAATTGGCCGGCTCCTGCGTCAGTATCACACGCATGTGTCGTGCTGCTCACTTGTACCAATACTGAGCCGGCGTTTTGACGTAACACTTAAGCGCTGAACTGCATTCACTGCGTCAACTGCGTAGAAGACTGACAGGGTAGAGAAGAAATTGTTGAATAAAGGCGTTATTTTTGTTTTCTTTTTGCACACAAAAAGTATTCTCGTCATTTCATAACATTAAGGTTGAACCACTGTAGTCAGACTAGTCACGTTGACTATTTTAACGTTATCTTTACTACTTTTCTGGACCTTGAATGATGGTAATTATGTTGCTTTCTATGGGGGATAAAAAATATCATCAAAAATATCTTAATTTGTGTTCCGAAGATGAAAGAAGGGTTTGGAACGGCACAAGGGTGAGTAATTAATGACAGAAATTTCATTTTTGGGTGAACTAACCCTTTAAAGGGACGGTTCACCAAACAAATGTAAATGATGTCATTGTTTACTCACCCTTATGTCGGTCCAAACCTGTACGACTTTTGAAGAGCATTTCGGTCAATAAAATGAAAGTCTATGGACAAGAATATATTTTTTTGTGCTCCACAGAAGAAAGTCAGTCATACAAGTTGTGGAAAAACAGAAATTTCATTTTGGGTGAACTATGCTTTTAATTATATACATATTGTTTAAATTATTTTATAATTTTACCACAATATGCTCACATACCGTCCGAAATCAGTACATGAAATCATAACACGTTCTGTGTTAACAACTGTAACTCAATAGTCATTTGGAAAGCCAATCCCATCTGAACTAAATACATGAAAGGAAACTCTTGTTTGCTTTTCACCATTTGTTTGGTTACCAAACAAACTCAAACTGATTTTCACCAGGATGTAAGTTTGGTGTCTTTGCCCAAATCAGCAAGAGGTCACAGGCTCCTCTCTTCACAGGATGACATGAATCGTAGCAACCAAATGTCAAAACAAGCACACCGAGTTTCATTTAGAGTATGCGGTCGTCGTCATGTGTTCCCGCTCAGAAGTTGCTAACTTGCGTCTAGGAAGACACAAACGGAAGTGTGTGTTTGCAAAGTTGCAGCGTTTCATCTGACTATCCATTTACCAAAACATTCATCCATCATTCCGACAACCCATCTATGCATCCAACCAATAAATTAACTGAAAAATAGTAGCTGACCAACTAACCAGAAAGTGGGGTGGCCGATATAAATTCGATATTAGTCTATTTTTAAAAAAAAAAATTACAAATAATTATATTATGTTATATTAAATGTTAGGCTTTTTATAATTGAATTGAATTAAATTAAATATTAGTTTTATTATAGGAGGATAAACTCAAAATAAATATCGGCAGAGGCATCATCATGGCCATATATCAATCTATTAATGCTTAAAACCATGTTGCCCATTCAATTATTCATCTAGCTGTCCATCAAACTTTTCATCTCTCAATCCATCTATCCACACATTCATCCAACCATTTATCCATTTACCCATCCACTGAATCTCCAGTCAAGCTCCTTGCAATTGGACTCACCTCCCACGAACTGTATCCCTCCTGCCACTCGTCCGATGGTGCGAGAGATTAGATCCGTAACACAGCATCCCATCATTGCCGTGAGAGCCACCAGGAGCAGCAGTCCGCAGCCTGTCCCCGTCACCACCGTGCAGATCCTCCACTCCAGACTCGGGATGCCCTGGAAGGAGGCATAGCGCCCACATTGCTCCAACATAACTGTCCCACCACGGGCCTCATCCCTTACGGGGTAGGAACAGCGCCGGAATGTTCCAAATGACACTGGCTTACCCATCTGCGACCCAAGCAGCCAGTACGGCATGAAGAAGCCTATGCAAGATGTGGCTGCACAAAGGAAGGACAACAGGGCCCAAACCACACCTGCGCATGTAAGACTGGATGCCATCTCGCTCAGCTCAAACTAAAAGATTTCATATATATGCAAAAGACACTGATTTCAGGTTGAGTGCACATGCAGAGCTCCTAAGCCCACCGGCCCAGATCCTCCCGATGTCTTCCTGCTCGGTTACACCTGAGGAAATAGTAAAAAAGTGCAGTAACGTCAGTAATACGTCATAAATCCGAGGTGACAACTAAGCTCTTCAAACTGCATAAAGGTTAATGAAACGTGTTCACTTTTGTATATACATTTCCATCTGAACATAGGTAAACACTAGTTAAAAAAAAAAAAAAAAAACTTTGCCTGTTTCCCACCCAAATATTTTGACCAGTGGAACCTTTTCACAGACTGTGATGATGCATTTCCACAGTTAACAACATCGCAGATGTAGCAAAGTTTTTCATATTTAAATTTTTTTTTTTTAATACATTTTTTTACATTTATAACCCTATACTTATGTTTTGGAAAGTTGTGGAAACGCTATCATGGATTTTTTCTTTTTTGCTATTGGAGCAAATGGGAATACAAAAAATATATTTGCTGTCATCTTCCGTTCACCACTATAGAAGTTTACCCAACTTTGACGACTTCCGTTTCTGAGAACACCTCAAATGTGAAAAGAGTTCATGATAAATTTTTAATTACTTTTCCAGTCATGCATGATTACTACTCATTACTAAGATTTCTGGGGTAGTTTTCTACATATGAAACCAATGTACAGACTTTACAGTAGTTTTCCAAATGTCTCCAATAAGACAAAAATACAATATAAATATCCAGGTAACAAAATACTTTCAAGACTCTGGAAACTCTGGATTATGGGATTTAAATAGAATGAAGAGTGTGTTTACAATTTACATTTTCACACCTATTAATATTTATATGTACATAGTTGGTTAAATATTTAAATAGGATGTTGACATAGTGTAACATGCTGTAATCCATCTAAAATAATTTGAAACAGCATTTTGCTCATTTTATTAGCATCATACACTATGACTTCATATTAATGTAGAGACTAATTGGGATATTTGTAGTTTTAAAATATGTCACACCACAGAGCCATTTAAAATGACTAGTTCATTTGAAATGGTCGTGTCCTGTGACAGGACTTCAAATAACGTAGTTAAGAGAAGATTTCAAATGGTACGTAAGCACATAATATATACACTTTTTCTCACGCATTCATATACATTTCAACCTAAAATCTTGATGTTGATAAAAGAAAAGTTAATGGACGCATTATGAGTCCTCTATCCCTAACCATATGGAATGTAAACATAAAGGAAAACATTATGGCGAGCTGTCATGTGGAAACCAGAGTCCAAAAGTGAGTCAAGCATTCGATAGATATCTTACATGTCTAGCTGTGTCGTTCACTGTTTCCGATTCCACTTGTTTTCAAAAACTAAAGATCATAAAAGACGACAAAATGTGGCGAAAATGTGTTTGCTTCTATCCGGTCCTGGGTCGAGCGTCCCTGAAGTCTTTAACTCTGGCGTCTACAGTCCACTTACTGCCCGAGCACATGCACGTCTCTGCCCGGGACTAAACCGAGTGTGTTAAAACGGAGTGGGAACGCGCAAGCAGAGGCATCAATCTCCAGATCCTCCGCCCAGGGGCTGGTCTGACATGCTGTGTTTCCCAAGACGACGTAAGACTCCGCCTGGCTACTGCGCGCTCTCTCAAAGTCCCTCGTCAAAAGCAGTAATTTTTGTCATTTCGGTTCTCCGTGGATAGTGGAGAAATACCGTTTCTCCACCAGCCATGGTGGAAAACATATTATAAATGTGTTTTTAGAAAAATACGTGATTTATACCCTACCATGAGCCTGAAGGAAAATATAACTTCACAAAATACAAATTAAGGATAAACACTAATAAATTATGAAATTAACTTTATATCGATTTTAGCCATAACATGAAAAAAGCAACGATACAAATTACACTTTACATAAAACTAATAATTTAGCCTACATATTCTATTTTACATAAAAAAAATATGTCTGCGCCACATGCTGCGTCAAATAGCGATGTCCGATTGGTGAACGAACTGTTCTGTTGAGTCGGAAAATTGCTTGAAAACTGCACAAAACTGGAATGAACAATTCGCTTACAAATTGGACTGAATCGGTCCAAGTGCTTCTCGAGTATTTTTCAACCGGTTCATCCCGCCCTCAGACTCACGCCGTTGGCTCAGAGCTGCCTTTTAAAGGGTTAGTTATGAAGTTATGAATGTTATGAAGCGACGAGAATACTTTCTGTGCGCCAAAAAAACAAAATAGCGACTTTATTCAACAATATCCAGTGATGGGCGATTTCAAAACACCGCTTCATGAAGCTTCGAAGCTTTACGAATCTTTTTGAATCGGTGGTTCGGAGCGCGTATCAAACTGACAAAGTCACGCCCCCAAGTGGTGAACCACGAAGCAGTGTTATGAAATCGCCCATCACTAGATATTGTTGGATAAAGTCGTTATTTAGTTTTTTCGGCACACAAAAAGTATTATCGGCGCTTCATAACATTAAGGTTGAACCACTGTAGTCGCATGAACTGTTTTTAATACATCTTTAGTAGCTTTCTGGGCTTTGAAAGTGTTAATTGTCTTGCTGGCAATGGAGGCCTCACTGAGCCATCGGATTTCATCAAAAATATCTTAATTTGTGTTCCGAAGATGAACGAAGGTCTTACGGGTGTGGAACGACATGAGGGTGAATAATTAATGACAGAATTTTCATTTTTGGGTGAACTAACCCTTTACATTTCTGATTGGCTAACACGCACGGTCCCCGGTCAGATTTTTTTCCTAGGGCTGTATCAAGGTCAAGTAGGCTACTTGTCAGAAACGTCACTAGTCGGGTCAGGTAATAAGGATATTTTATGCATGATAGATAGCATTGCTGCTTAGATAAAGGGTTTAGATTGCTGCCAAATATTTTACACTTTTCTTTTAACCCTGGTTTACATTATAGTCCTATGTCATGTAGCTATAAACCATCATTATATAAGTATTTTAAAGCTTTTTTTTTAAAGTAACCTTTTGAACAGCCTACTCACCTGACAAAAGAAAACTGTTTAATCTGAGATTAAACATTTATGCAAACTGCTGAGTTTTAAAAGCTAGCTTGGACATCGATCACATGTATGCTGTCACAATGCTTAAACGGCACATAAAAACTGATGTTGCATATCAAAACGGGTCTGAGGGCAGCAACGACCTTCAGGATCAGACAGAGGAGAGGGTACACTGTCAGCACCTCTTCTTGATCCATTATTATAATTTCCATCCTGCAGTGCTATTTCTCGTCAGCAGTGTCTCTCTGGTGGCATTGGCTAATGTGGCTGTAATGATGTTTTAGTATTCAATATCTTCACTGCTGTTTCATGCATTTTATTATAAACCAAAAGCAACATCAGAGATTTGCTGCATGTTAAAGCGGTTCTGACCCTGATGAGAAATGCAAATTGGGTGAGCCCATCTCTACTTCTTTCCCTTGTGTAAAGTGATGCAGCTGTAAGCAGTCATGCAGAATTCATGGAAAGCGCCTCTTGCGCATGAAATATCCAGACTGATAGACTACCTTATTATTTGAAATGCATGCTGTGATATATCCTAGTGGTTAAAGATCTGGGCTGCAAGTGCCTGTCCAATGATTACTTAGTTATGGGGTACTTTTGACTTCTTCTATAGTGGGATGTATTTCCTAAAAGACTACACAGACTACACAACCAGAACCTGCATTTGGGCTGAAATCTCTCAAACAAACATTAGAGAAAGCACAATTTGAGCAGTCTAGACAATCATCTGATCTCACTCAGTTTGTTCAACTCAGGTCTCTTTGAATCTCTGCATAAAGCCTTTTCGATAGACGGACCATTTAGCTTCTCAATGGACCATGGTTCTACAGAGAAAAAACACTAGTTTCTGTAAAACTCTTTTGAATCATGCTCTGCATTCAGATCATTGAAGTGTTTGTGACCATATGTTTGCTTGATGTTTTTCCCCCTTACCACACACACTTTGTGATGCTGCTCCCATTGGTGGTTTTAATTGCACCAACACAGACAAAAAGGTGCAATATTTCACTTTTTAATTTCCATCTGTGTTTGATTATTATTTGAAGTACCTCATAGCTTACATTCAATTTACCATCTTTAAAGGGTTAGTTCACCCAAAAATTAAAATTCTGTCATTTATTACTCACCCTCATGGCGTTTCACACCCGTAAGACCTTCGTTAATTTTCAGAACACAAATTAAGATATTTTTGCTGAAATCCGATGGCTCGGTGAGGCCTCCATAGCCAGCAATGACATTTCCTCTCTCAAGATCCATTAATGTACTAAAAACATATTTAAATGTTCATGTGAGTACAGTGGTTCAATATTAATATTATGAAGTGATGAGAATATTTTTGGTGCGCCAAAAAAAACAAAATAATGACTTATATAGTGATGGCCGATTTCAGAACACTGCTTCAGGAAGCTTCGGAGCGTTATGAATCAGCGTGTCGAATCAGCGGTTCGGAGCACCAAAGTCACATGATTTCAGCAGTTTGACGGTTTGACACGCGATCCGAATCATGATTTGACACAAAAGATTCATAACTCTCCGAAGCTTCCTGAAGCAGTGTTTTGAAATCGGCCATTGTAAGTCGTTATTTTGATTTTTTGGCGCACCAAAAATATTCCCGTTGCTTTATAATATTAATATTGAACCACTGTACTCACATGAACTGATTTAAATATGTTTTTAGTACCTTTATGGATCTTGAGAGAGGAAATGTCATTGCTGGCTATGGAGGCCTTGCTGAGCCATCGGATTTCAACAAAAACATCTTAATTTGTGTTCCGAAGATTAATGAAGGTCTTACGGGTGTGGAACAGCATGAGGGTGAGTAATTAATGACATTATTTTCATTTTTGGGTGAACTAACCCTTTAAAAAAATTTCAATGTTACTTGTTTGCCTCTTAAAATCTTACATTTTTTTAACAGCTGTCCTTTTTATTATTAATTTATATTATTTTATTAATAATTAACTACTATTTTAACAATAAAACAAAAATAATACAATTATAGTAATTATATTCATTAACAATGTGGTGAAAATCAAGTTTGTTGTTGTTCATATATCTATCTGGTGTTTTTAACATGCTTTAAGACAAACCATGTGCAAATTCATAAGTCAACACCATTGCTGAGTATTTTCTCTTTAAAACTGCAGTAAACCAAAGACCCATGGTTTGAAATCACTGGTGTTTGTGACGTCACAAACTACCATGTAACCAATCATGTCAATGTGCCGACGGACTTTAGCATATCATTAACTGACTGGCAACTGAGTCAAGTAGTACTCACTGCAGAGTCTATGATGGCCAGTTCCTCCTCTCTGGACATCCAGGGGGGTGGAGAGATAGAGTTAGTGAGTAGGATTATGGTAGGATTAGGGTGTGGTTGTACATTCGCTCCCCCTCGCTAGACGTCCAGTGAGGAGGAGCTAACGTAAGCTCCACCCATTTGCTCTGCAGTGAGCACCTTCTCAATTGAGTCTCACAAGAAGGTTATATTTTTCTGTTGATATGAAAAATCGGGTAGATTTAGCAATATGGCGGGTATATGATGCATGTTATGATGTTATGATGAACTATATGCCTTTCTCCACTGACATTCTGAATTGTTCAAAGCGTTTCTAAGGATACTGATTGTTAGAAGGCAGCTGTCTGACTCGCGAATGTGGTTTGTGTAAAATTAGCAACACATTATTAGCTGTTTGATAATATCAAGCAAAAAGGTAATCATATTAATTACCATTATGTGTCTGACGTTGTAAAAAGCAATTACATTGTGCAGCGTTCCTTAGTAATTTGACCGAGAGGATCTCGTCTGAGCTTGTGCAAGTGAGTGGAGGTGGGGCTAATTATCATATTCATAGATCTGTGTATATTAAATGAGGCAAGGGTGAAGAGTTACATTCACGCTATTTTAATGCATTAAGATTTTTTTTTTTTTTTTTCGACAGGAAAATATGTAATATTGGTGATCAAAGATGAGTTTTAAGGGATAAAATTATTGACTACATGGGGACTTTAAATAAATAAATATCCCACATGACTGTCTTTGGTTATTAGTAATGGGGTGTTGTGTATAGGAAACAGTCAATAAAATGCATTTACCAGCTACTACATATAAAGAACTTTAATTTATGATATGTGTGTCCTGACAGAGTTATGGCTCCATTAGCTCTTATGATTAATTGAGCACCAAATCAATTTGCAGAAGCCATATTACTTTCCGCCTGACTGATCTGATTTCAGCTCAATATTCAGTGAACCCAGTAAACCCAGATGTCTATTACAAGTGTAAGGAGGTGCCAGACATGTGCGTTAAGTTCATTGGAATTCACGTACGTCACAGATATATATGACAGTTAATTTAGTGCCAGGCTGACAATTACCATCCTCATAAATGACATTATCTGGATTGTGCAGGCATGAACTGAGATCTTGTTGCCCTGTCGATATGGAGCATCTGACTTTGATGGCAGTTTGTGACCTGGGAGAACAAAGACACTCATCAAAACCCAAGCATTATAATTATTCCCTCTCCCAAGCCATGCACAAGTGGTTATGAGCTGTCAAAACTTCATAAGAATGTTAAATAGTGTCTTTGTGCATGTGGTGTAGCTGCACCATGTTGCTTCAACTGACAAACGTGATCCACAGAGAACTGTTACCTGCTAATGATGAAGAATCTCACAAGAGAAGTTAATGAGATCTCACAGTTACCCACACATTTACCTCATTACTGTGAATACTTGAAGACATTACAGTCTCTCTGAGAGAAATTCATCGAGGCTGACAACGAAAGTCACTTTATAGTGGTTGTCATTGTCCTTCCCTACTTCACTGAATTGAGCCAAGATTAAGAAGAAGGCATTTATGCTGCATGCAGTGTAAATGAACTCCAAGTCGCATTTGATACCTATGCGATCATTCAAACCACCTCAGGAGGCCACATAAGTAATTGTTACTCTTCCCAAATGGAACAGTGTCAAAATATGGAAGTATGTTTGGGAGCACAAAATAAAATGTGGCACATAACAGCTGTTGCATTTTAAATTGCAATTGTCAAAGCAATTTTGGGCTACCTAATGTTTTTAGTTCATATGGGCTATACATTAAGTGCAGAAACACATTTATTTAGCCAAGTGTAAATAACGCCCCAATCAGATAGCAATGTGCTCGATCATGATTCATGAAGTCACAAATGATACACAGAAGGAGTAATGGAGAACAAAGGATAACACCTTGTTTGAGCATGATCAGGAGTGGAGAGGTGGAGATGAGGGAAGAGAATCAGAGAAAGAGGACGACAGCTGGCTCTGTTATTCACCCTCCAGAAGTCTCAGCCATGAACCAACACAAATCATAAACGCTAACACAGCACTATGTGAAGGAGGAAGGGACAGGAAACCCTTAACACATAGCGCTCAAACTGACTTTCACACTTTAAGTAGTCTTTTTTCTTTTTAGCTTAGACAACTTCAGCTTGCTTTCTAATTAAATGTCAGTGATGAATGTAATTAATTAAGATAACAATTTTCTTTTAGTCTCTCTTCTTTTTAATTAGGCTATCATCCTTCATTCATTTAGTAAAGTGTAACTACTGTGACACTAGCGGAATCTATTTAAAAAATGACTGGCTTCGAACAGGTTTCCTTTAAACACTCCACTTATCAGCATTTGGGCTGTGTCCGAAATCACATACTCACTTGAGTAGGTACTTATTTTGAATTCACTGCCCTTAACAAAGGCCTCATGGGGATACTAAAGTGTTCATCATATGCATACTTCAGTATCTCGCCAGAAGAAGTAGGTAATCCGGGTACTTTTTCCCTACTCTTTTAGAGTACTGTGAATGCGGACATACCCCTTTTGTCACATACTGTTTTTCACCTACTATATAGTAGACAAGTATGCGATTTCGGATGCAGCCTATGTCAACCAAAATAGATAGCTCCACCCCCAAACTCACGCCATTGGATTTGCACAAGTAGTGATAGGATCGAATTTTACTGACTTGATTTTTAAATCTTCAGCTAAATTATTCAGGTCATTAAAATGAAAAAATCATCATAATGCAGCCAAAGATAAATTATAAAAAACATAAAAGATTAGTTCACCTTCCGAGTCTTTGTTGTTGCTGTTGTTCATTTGTCACGTGACAGACGCAAAATGACAAATCAGCCTGGCTGCTCGGGGGACGTTTTGCTACGGTTTCCGGGTTGAACGACATGTTTCCTGGAAACGGTGTGCAACAGGGTTTAAGAAACGTTTTCTCTTGTTTGGTGGGTGTGTCAAAAATGTCAGCCCAATCAGAATCAACATGTATATAAACCACACGGTATTAAAGAGACAGCTCGCACAATGGGTCCAAGTAAAGTCGTTTACAAATGTGTTCTCTTTTATTCTGGACGGCAAGGGCAGTGACTGTAACATAGAGCGTATTTTGCAGTATTAAACCGACTTCATCAGGCTCCGAAAATTCTCCAAAAAGAACACAAAGAATGTCCTTCTCAGCTGTCTTAGTTGCAACTCTTGCGTCATCAGAACAGGGTGTTCAACCAAAGCCCCTGGAAGGCAAGCTTGCAACCTTTAGCCAAAAAATAGACTTTTGATTCATTAGTCGCTATAAATAACTAGAAGAATAACAAAGTGTGGTAAATGGTAAAACTATTTGCGCTACAAACCAATTTGTTTACGATCACGACAATAAATTAAAATTTTATGATAACACATACCAGTTTGTTTGCAATAGAGTACCTCAGGGATGACGTGTTTTTGTAGGCCAACCCGGAAGTTAGCGGCGCACGGGTTCCCTCGATCGAAAGCCTATGCATTTTTCCCACTTTTGGAAAATCGCAAAAAATAAGCTCTGTGTTTAACAAAGGGTTATGAAACAGACCCTCTCATCTCCCTATAATATACAAGATCGTATTATTATAGGGAGATAAGAGGGTCTATATCTCTTACCATTGGAGAAAGCGTAACGGCTAACTTAATCACGTGCGGCACCACTCAGCCTATCGTGTCGCCGTTCAAAACTCCTCCCTGCGTACCGCCAATGCGTACCGCCCGTACCGCCAGTTAGCATTAGCCTCGATCGAGGGAACCCGTGCGCCGCTAACTTCCGGGTTGGCCTACAAAAACACGTCATCCCTGAGGTACTCTATTGCAAACAAACTGGTATGTGTTATCATAAAATTTTAATTTATTGTCGTGATCGTAAACAAATTGGTTTGTAGCGCAAATAGTTTTACCATTTACCACACTTTGTTATTCTTCTAGTTATTTATAGCGACTAATGAATCAAAAGTCTCGCAAAAGCAGAAAATAGGTCTTGTCATGTTGTTTTCCTCACTGTGTCCTTTTTCAAACACCCAGTGTGACCCAGGGCCAGCAACATACAGATAATGACCATATCAGCTGTGCCAGCAGCCAGCAGGAGCCTATTCCACCATTTTATTCTCAATAGTGCAGTTTGGGTTAAGTCTCTGACACGACTAGAAAGAAAACAACTTAGAACTGACAAAAAATTGTCCTAGATGTTCTTGCATTTTAGAGGGCTTGTTCAATAGTTTTTCCACTTTCAGACCAATTGTAATTACAGCCAATTGTTTTTTGTTTTGATTTTTTCAGAGAGTGAGGTAAAAAAACACCACCTGACGACAGACATCAAGGTAAGCTACTTGTTTGGCTTGGCCATGAACAGAGACCTATACAATTAGCAGATGGCAACCTTGTCATTTTGCCATCCCATTCATTAGATTAAAAAGTACGTCAGTGTGCTCTTGCTTCTTAAGTTCCTGATTTTTCTCCAGAGTAAGTAATTTGATGTCACTTTAGATGTTGCATTAAATGTTTAGCTGTTTGTTTATTTCAATTTTCCTTAATTTAAATACTATTTTACGTCTTGCAGAGGTTTACTGAGGCCCCCTAGTGGGCCACTGGTGTAAAGATTGGGAGCCAGTGGTCTACATCTGGTTCTGCTTCAGGATCCAGATTTTACACTGGGCATGAAGTCGTTACACAACTCAATACCAACATTTTTACTGTTTGATTGGAAACACATGCTTTGACGCCCATAACAAAAGACATGGGAAGTGTTTTTCTCCCTATTTAATCTCATATTTTTTGATGATTCCCTGCTGACACTCTCAAAGCAGACCCAGAAGTTGAAAACCGTTAATCTGAAGTATTTTGAAATGTGATATTTATTCTATATTTTAGATACTAAAGTATAATACCCCTCCCAATATATGAAATATAGTGTATATTAATATTTAGTGTAGAATAATGTAGTTTAGGCCTAGTAAAAGATTAAATACATTAAAAACATTACAGCGAAAGACCATTTAAACCAAGCTCACCAAGATCTCATAAAAAGCTTCACCTTTAGATGAATAAAATTACCCTTGGAGGATAAAGTTGCATTGAATCATGTTAAAGTATAAATTTCAGTGTTGAAATAACAGCATTATTTATTCTTTTCATGTTCAGTACTTCAAAGTAGTCAAAAAAAATGTATGCGCCAATGAGCCTCATTCTTCTTCTTTGTCCTTACAGGTATCACAAGGATAAATTAAAACTTTTATTTCAAAACATCAAGCCTTTTAGGGAGGTAAACATGCAGCTGGGCAGACGGTTTTATAGCTTGATGTTCCATCCAGGAAATGGCCCTCTCATAGAATTCATGCTTTTTGATGCATATCCAGCTCCATGTTTCCCCAAGTCACCCCTGTGCTCATGCCCGTGCTACTGCCGTTGCCATGGAAATATATAAAACAAGATCCTGACATAAACAACTTTATTTCAGCTAAAGCGTGACGCACCAGTAAAAGTGGCAGCAAAATGACAAAAATGTGTTTGCTTTGAGCAAACAGGCATGAGTTGATTCATTATGTCCTATCATGATTTTGTGATTTAGTTTAAACTCATCCAGCCATTATCCCCTTGCTCTTGCCACTTTACTTCTCTGTCGAGTCGACAGCCGCAAGCAAGCAGCAATAAAACCTTTCTCGGTTGCATCAAATACAACTCATTAAATACACGGTCTCCAGCTGGGCCCCCTGCTATATCTTTTTTTTACCTGGTGTTTACCTCAAATTTATTTTTGTGCACACTGTGTGGGGTAATACCATGTGAAAAAAGTGAATCCTGGTCTATTGCTTATGTAAAAAAAATGCAGCGCGTGCTGACCAAGAAGAACCTTGCTTGTGTCTAAAAAAAACCCCATCTGCCCAATCAAACAGTGAATGTGGACTTAGTCCACTAGAGGGAGCGCTTTAGCATTAATTCAATAAAAATGGAGGCAAGTTTTTCTCTTGAAACCCAGTAGGTGGCGCTGTGGGACTTGTTATATACCCTGCCTGTCATGGAGTAGCGCATTACCATATTACAAATACTTTTTCTGCAGTATATAGTATTATACTTTAGACAGTATGCTAATTTGGTAAAAAAAAAAAAAAAAAAAAAAAAAAAAATTGTAGTAGCTGTGAAAAAGAAGTAAAAGAGAAGGAAAGGGGAGCATTGTTTTGGTGTATTGTCCTTTTACTTCTTTTAGATTAGTTTGTCTATTTTAAAACCTGCAATTGAAGTTGTTTGTCTTGGAGGTGCATATCTTTTTGTTCTTTCAGCATAAAATCTGATGACACTGTGTGGAATACTGTATCCCACAATGCAATGTGCCCTTGACCTTCGATTTCCTGACAAATGATCATCTGCAGATTTTAACTTATCCTTCCTGACTCATTATTTGATCAGACAGCAAAAATTGTATCAGATATTGAATATAATATACAGCTATCATCATTTGTGGAGATGTAGCTGAAGCTAAGGGGCGCCAATGGTCTCTTGCAACGCAAACTGTTAATTAAAACACTTCTGAACTCTGGACAATTTATTGCATCATTCAGAGTCATCTCTATGCGTTTCCACTGCTTTACATCAACTGCACTTAACCTTTAACAGTGACAGTGACATTTTTGAGAGCAGATAATTGAGCACAGAATGATTGAGAGAAAGAGCTTAAATGTAAAAATAAATTGAAAGAGCTTAACCTTCACTGTCTTAACATTTTCCCTTATTTCTTCCCATACAGCAAAAAAAAAAAAAAAAACTGAAATCACTTGACAGGCGGAATTTTCTTTTGTGTGCTGACTGACTGTGTCCAAAAGCTTAGGCAGCTGACTTGTTGCCTCGCTGCCTTAACAGGCATTGACTTTGCAGGCAAAGGTACCTCACGAAACTGATTTCGGACGGACTTCTGAGGCAGCGTAAAGGTTTAATGATCTACAAAAGCTTTGGTGATAACTAAGCTAATATTTAATTACTTCAATAGTAATTTCTCGCTAGAAGTTAAAGTGGAAATCAAAAGTGGAAAACTGACAACAAACCGCGACTTTCAGACGCCATTGCTGCATCCTAAATTGAATACTTCCCTATACTACTATAGCTATAGTATATGAAAAACAGTATGCCAAATGAGTAGGCTAGTATGTCTGAATACATAGTATTCGAAAAAACTGTCGGCGAAAAGTCCTGGGATAACCTACTACTTCCGCCGAGATTCTTAAGTGCTCATTCGATGGACACTTTACTATTCCATGAGGCCACGGGAGGGGATTTATGAATGGAAGTGAAGCAACGCAACTGACGCTGGTAGGTCACGTGACCGTAACAACATGGCGGATGTAGTACATCTGAATTTCATTCATACTACCCATATTCATACTATATAGAGCATACTTTTTTAACGGTCGCACATCTATATTTTTTTAGCTCAACTGTCATGGAATGGAACACACAGGATGGGTGGGATATCAAAGGCAGCGAAGGATACATCAATGTTGCCTTCAAAAATCAGTTGAAGGTATGGCAGGAGACAGGAAGTGAAGCTAAATATTGGATTCAGATGTGCCTTAATGCCTTCCTACCTTGGAATGCATCTTCCGAAGACAGCATTTTAAAGCTTTCAGTCTCAGCCATTACCTTAAAACAGTACGTTTACTGTTTATCTTTATCTTAGGGAGTCAATGATCCACTGTACACTACAGTCATGAAATGTGACTTGCTACCTGCTAGTTGGCTGCAACTTGCAAGTACGGTATTAGTAGCAGAGACATTCTCATTCTAGAGTGCATTCGATTGGACAAAAACCTCTGTATTGTAGAATGAGTCATTAGCATTTTTGCATGTGCTGAAGGTTAACATTTTCCACTTATGCTACTAGGTGTACACTAGCATATAGATAATTTTAACGCTAACATATGTGGACTAAAAGCCCATTTTGATGGGGTCTTTAAAATGTTGCCATATTTGGCAATGGACAGTGCTGCAAATGTTGAAAGTAGACCAGAGCGCTTTCATCTCCTGTCACGCTACACTCTTTAATTGGCCAAAAAAGCCTGCCAGACTTAATTTGCCTGCATTAAAGGGAAGAGTTAGAAAGTAGGACAGAAAAGTCACTTGCTGAGCTTCAAAACTGATGCTTCATTGGTGCTCACAGTATTTGGTTTTACATTTTGTGCTGCAGACCTCACAGTGAGATGGATGGGATATTGCTGATCTAGTGCACTTGCGGTGCATCTAAAGACAAGAGCCATATGACTTATTTTGACAAGGTGGCAGCCAATTTCTTCAGTGAGTTCTGTTAGCATGGTTTGTTCAATTAGCCATAAAACTTACCCCTAATTGACCATACTTTTGATTCTCTCAAAAGCAAGGCCTAAGATCAGAGAAAACCACACTGGAACCTGCTCTTCAGACAGCCCATGATCTGTCAAACCAGCTTGAGAATTATAAAGGGGAAATCACGTAGTCAAAGGGAACCTCCCTTTGTTCCATCTCTTCTGAAACATGCTGACAAGCAGAAAAGAATATGTCAGACATGTGCCTGTTGGCCACATTTGACTTTTTAACAGCTATGTAAATCGCACAATTTGTGCTGTTATGAAGCCACTTCACAAGTTTCAAACCCAGACACTCCAACCAACCTAACCTAAATTTACACTTTTTTTCTTTTTTGACGTAAAATTCTTACAATAAAGTGTCTGTCTGTGAATATTATACGCAGACTGTATTTCTTAGGAGGAAAAAAAGGTTACATATGTTTAAAATTTGTTTCTCTATTAACTGATGACACGTAAGTACAGAACAAAGCTTTAGACGTGGTTGCAGTTTAGTCCTCTTATCTATTTAAACCTATATTTGTTAGGCTTTTAGATGGATTTAGCTGGAAACGTAGAGATGGAAACAAGCTATGCCAAAATAATGAGTAGCTTTTAAGAGCTGTCAGTAAATTTGGTTTTTATCATCAGCAAAGCTACAGTGTTCCCTATGGGTTTAAGAAAATGACATTTACAAGACAATGTCGCCATGAAATCTCTGCGAGACAGTCATGTGATCCATTTAGGCTTTTTTTATTATTATTATTATTTTCCCCAGCTTTTATAACAGCTCTCTGGAATACTTGATTCTGATTGGTCAGTAAAGGAATTTAGCAGTCAGATATATCACTAGATTTCACATTATCTATGGCAAACTGTTTATCAGACAGCGCTCTTTCAAACAAATGGCACTATCATGCCTCTCAGTAGTTGATTTTATTAAAAATCATCAGAGGACTTCAGTAATAACATTGTTGCACAATGTAAAAAAACGTCATTTTTACAGAAAACGTGGTGGCTCTGGTTGCTAGAATAATTCTGTAAAAATACATGCATCTGTAAACATACATCCAAGCAAAAAGACAAATTCAAACACAACAGCTTTACAAGGGGGAGGTAAAGACTATGAGCGACAACATAGGATAACAGGAGGCTAAACAATGCACAGGTGAAGGTAATGAATCGCTATGGCAACAAGAAAGGGTAACTATGGAAGCAAACAAGGCAGCAAACAAATGCAAACAGGAACTAAACACAGGAAATACAACAAAAAACAAAAAATACATATAAAAAAAAAGTCCTTAAACACAAAACAGGGTAAATAAGACAGGAATTATAACAGCAATTTACAAAGAAATTAATTTTAAGCTGGTAAATCCAACAGCCCTTTTCTGCTGAATTAGCAAGGCCAAACTGCTACTAAAATTTGTTTCATACCTTTAACATATACTGACAACCATCAAAATAACACAGGGGGTAAAGGAAAAAAATAATTGAGGTAAATAATACCCAATATATAGAAGGTGCACAGAGTGTCATTCAAACAAATACACCATCACATGACATAATAATAATAAACATAATAATGCAATAAACATTCATTTAAAACAAAATGTAACATAAAACCCTAATGTACATAACTGATATCAAAAAAACTAAGAAAAAACACAATTATTAAAATTAAAATCAAATATGAAGTATCACACAGGGATTCTGGGACTGTCAGTTTACGGCTTTCACTGTAAATCATAACATGATTTGTTCTTTTTAGGGCTACTTCCAAAATTGGTACATTTATCGGTACACAATCCTTTTTTACTGTGCCATATTCCTCTTGTATTAGTGCCGATTGTATTAGTGACTTGTTTTAAGTGGAAGCTCCAAGATAATATACAAGGAAAATTATAAAATGTCTACATATTTTTAATTTAGTGAATAGCTGTGTTGCGCGTCAGAAGCTGTGGGGGTTTCATTTGCGATAATGACTGGCTGAATGTATAGCATTGCAGAAGTCACGTAGTCAGATTCACATTACTTTCCTGAAAAATGACAGATTTAGAGAGACTGGATCTTTAGTTTGGCCCGTTAGACTTGCCAATCTTCTCATATTTGTGTGAAGCTTGGTGCACATGATGTGTTTCAGGTTTTCTCACACACACCCAGGCCCACACCAAGTAAAACAGAGCAATATGCCAAAGAAAGCTGGTGGTTGGCTCTTTTAATAATGATTAAAGATACATATGATCCTAGGATACACTTGGACACATCTTCAGTGATGTTCCTGAGGTCATCATGTGTTTTGGGTCTTTCAATATCATACACACTCTCTCAGGTAACCCAGCCAGGGTCCTGGCTTGTGTCCCATCAGCACTGGCCCACGAATCACTCCTCCGGATCCACAGCCACCTCGAAGACCTCTCTGCAGCCTTTATATTGTGCATTTTAAAATCATTTGTGCAAAATAGGATTCAGTGGTTTCAACCGCTGCATAATGTTAATTACAGCTGAAATCTGATTATGGGTCAGTTATATTCAGCAGCTGAAAGAGACACTCTTCAGTGGCGAGACCCCCGTCTGAAATCATATTTTCGTCGACCTTAATCGCATTTAAGTTGCGGCGCTTGGGCTAAAAGCGTCTCTCCAGAAAGTTTATAAGGGCGCTTTCTGTTTTACACAGCTCCGTTCTGCTCCATTACTAAACACCGCACGCCTGCTTCATGCTGTGGGCCCGTCTGCAGTGTCTCCCATCAACCCCAGTGAAATAAATTGAGTCAACAACTCACGATTCGAGTCACTGTATTATTATGGGCAATTAGGCCGGTGAACGTCACGCAGTTATTTGGTGAATGTAGCTGCGGCTACAGTACTACTGAAATTAAAGGATGCATTTAGGAGCAAAGAAGGTTTTGCAGCCTCATGACACAGAACTTTTTTAGGTTTAACAAAGACCTTTTTATTACCATGTTCTTTAGAACAGTGAATCTCAAACTTTTTCTGGATCCCCGTCATATTTGAACTACAGATCTACAGAACCCATTGACATCATTAATATCTTTGTGATGACCAAATGCAAGCAAGTGTGATTCACTAATAAAGGCAGTTGACTTATCCAATATTCAGCCATGTCATCAGTTATACTGGCTTATTCTTTTAGTGGAACATGTCATGTGTCAAAAAATACAAATATTTATGATATATGGTACTTAGATACCAACACCCTGGCAGTAAGACTATGGTCCATCAGAGCCACTGGTAGAAAAACTGCTTTAGAGAATTGTCTATTTATTTCTGCTTTTAAAAAAAAACAAAATGAGCCACACTTTTTCTTGCGATTAAAATTAGGAGCTGCAATGAAAATAAATAATGAAAAAAAATAGCTACTAATAATAATACAACAAAAAATAAAGGTTCCAATTAGATACAAAAATGTTTTTACAGCCTTTTTAGTGCGCATACATCTGAAGCATGTGCACAGAAAGCCTTGTCTCAGACAGCGTGCGAATACTGAATTGAGCTCTCTTTCAGGTCTTCTTGCGCTTGAACAGACATATTCAAACAAAATTATGTCAAAATGCCTGTCTTGGCAAGTATCCTCGTAAACATAGTCAGTTATGTCTTAAGTGAATGTAAACAGTTGTGAAAGATAACACATGTGCATCAGTATATTGGATCCGTACATTAGTGACAGTAGTGACGGAAGCCTAATATTCCTGCTGCTGTCTGTTTTTAATTTTAATTAAACAACAAAAGACTGTTAGCCAGGTTCAGACAGACAGATGATGAAGATTAGGATAAGTTCCAAATCAGCGTTTAATGACAATCCAGAAGGCAACAATACAAACAAGTGCTGACGTAAACGCGACCGGACAAACACTGAGTGAAAGTGAGGAACTGATATACACATGGTGATTAACTAAAAGACGAACAGTTGTGATGATGATTAGCGTCCATGGAAACTGATGAGTGGCGGGAAACTCAAACAAAGGAACACTTTAATAAGAATGAATCTATATTTCATAAAAAATATTGATGGCCGGTAAATTTTAAAGTCACAAGCCACTGGCAGGTGTGGCAAAAAGTTAGTTTTAGGCCCTGTGTATACAGTGGTATGCGAAAGTTTGGGAACCCCTTGCAGAATCTGTGAAAATGTGAATAAATTTAACAAAATAAGAGAGATCATACAAAATGCATGTTATTTTTTATTTTGTACTATCCTGAGTAAGATATTTTACATAAAAGATATTTACATATAGTCCACAAGACAAAAAAATAGCTGAATTTATTAAAATGGCCCCGTTCAAAAGTTTGGGAACCGTTGATTCTTAATACTGTGTGTGGTTACCAGGATGATCTATGACTGGTTTTTTTGTTGTGTGATGGTTGTTCATGAGTCCCTTGTTTGTCCTGAGCAGTTAAACTGAGCTCTGTTCTTCAGAAAAAATCTCCAGGTCCTGCAGATTCTTCAGATTTCAAGGATTTTTTGCATATTTGAACCCTTTAGAGCAGTGACTGAATGATTTTGAGATCCGTCTTTTCACACTGAGGACAACTGAGGGACTCAAACACAACTATTAAAAAAGGTTCAAACATTCACTGATGCTCCAGAAGGAAACGCGGTGCATTAAGAGCCGGGGGGTGAAAACTTTTGAACAGGATGAAGATGTACAAATTTTTTTTGTTGTTGTTGAAATATCATTTTTTTCATTGAGTACTGCCCTTCGGAAGCAACAGAAGATACTTACATGTTTCCCTGAAGACAAATTAAGTACAATATACCTTGAACTTCAAATTCAGAAAGTCCCCCCCCCCCATCCTGTTCAAAAGTTTTCACCCCCCGGCTCATAATGCATCCCATCCTGTTCAAAAGTTTTCACCCCCCGGCTCATAATGCATCGTGTTTCCTTCTGGAGTATCAGTGAATGTTTGAACCTTTTTTAATAGTTGTGTTTGAGTCCCTCAGTTGTCCTCAGTGTGAAAATTTGAATCTCAAAATCATTCAGTCACTGTTGTAAAGGCTTCAAATATGCAAAAAACCCTTGAAAACTGAATAATCTGCAGGACCTGGAGGATTTTTCTGCAGAACAGAGCTCAGTTTAACTGCTCAGAACAAACAACGGACTCATAAACAACCATCACAAAACAAAAAAACAGTCGTAGATCATCCAGGTAACCACACACAGTATTAAGAATCAAGGTTCCCAAACTTTTGAACTTTTATTTTGTGTGTTTTTGCACAAGATTAACATAGGGAGACATAAGTTAGTGTTTAATGTTGTGTTATGTTGGGATTTACAGGGGGTAATCTTTCAAAAATGAGTTGAATACAAAATGAAATCTAATTAATCTTATTAAATTATTTTTAATTGAATAACATAAATATTATTAATTCACATATATATATATATATATATATATATACACACACACACACACACACACACACACATATATATATATTTTGATATTTTATACATTTAGTGAATTTAATAGGCTATTCTATGAACATAAGAAATGTCTTCTTTATTTTGTCTTACAGTTGGTTTGTGGACAATTACCATATATATACCACACACATATTTTAATGAGAATAGATAGAGCTACACAAATGACCACACATCTTTTGAGAATAAAAAGTGTTTAAGTGGGGTCAAAGGTCTACCGTTTACTGAGAAAAGCCACTGGTTCCATGAAACACCATAATTAAATGCATAAAACCTACACAAAAAACTTCACATTCACAGTTACACACACATCTTCTAAAATACAGGATTCATCTCATCATTTAGGTGAAATGAATCTGATTTGGCGCTTTAAACTCTTTTCTGGGGCATCTTGAAGGCACGTTGCCCATGGTTTCACAACCTGGTAGCAGTAGTGAGGAATTGAGGAGCATCTTTGATAGCCAAGATTAAATTGAGAAAAGCATTAAAGCCTAAATTTGATTAGGTGGGCCATAATCAAATCAAAATGAGCTTGTGAGAGTTGGCCTTGCGTCACAGATTCAACACAATTTCCTGGAGAGTGAAGGGATAGACAGCAGTCAACGGAATATGATCAGACAAAACACACCACAACAGACAGGCCGGAGAGACATGGCATGAGAACGCGCAGAGGATCCTTTCATGTCCTGGTGAGCGCAAATGTCAACTTTCTTTCTTGAGAACTTAAGGCCCAAAAGTTTGTAGTCGTGTGTTCACTTTTGAGTCATAACTTTCAGAAAATACTTTAGAGTGCAAAAGAGAAAGACATCTGAAAATAACCTTCATAATGTCCATCCTCCAAAGAGTCTGAACACCACATCAAAGCCATTTCGGTAATTTCTCTGAGTAACGTTAACTATTACGACACCGCATGATGCCATTATCTCCGCCTTCCACACAGGAATATTAACCATTGTGCAACAGCTTTATTACATCGGCTGTCCGCTTTTTTCAGATGGCCTTTGATTCAAATAATATCTCTTGCTTTTCATAAAGACCAAATTACAATCTGAAGAGATGAACCGGGCTGTGGGTCTGCATGATCTAAAACTAGCCCACTAATAAAGATTGACCTTTAACTAGCACAGCATTTTAGGGCTGTGAAAAAACCCTCATGATTAGTCCTTTTATTCCCGTTCACACTTTCAATGGCACACTCTTATCCCCATGTTTCCCACTTTGTATCTTTTAACAGACAGAGCAATTATTGGCCTTTCCATTAGGCTCCGGAGAGCAGGCTCAGCTTAATTCACTCTCCGTCCAGCAGTGCTTTTATACAGACACGTTTTGTTCTCAGGAAGAAAAAAAAAAGTGGAGTGCCGGAGACAGACAGACATGAGAAATCATCATATCACAGCATCTGAAGTGCTACATCCACCCACCTACTTTCCAAGTGAACGCAACAAGTACTCATACATAAGAACCTTTTAGTGGTGAATGTTCTTGTTCTGGCAGATCCGCTAGTCTTATAATATACACCGTGGTCCAATGTCTGAGACCATTAGCGAATATGCTCCTATTTTTCATTTATCAGTCTAATTTAATATAATTTCAATTACAAAATATATTATCAAGATAACAATTTGGGTAAAAAGTTGAAATTCTTTCTTTCTATCTATCTATCTATCTATCTATCTACAGTCAAACCAAAAATTTTTGATATATTTTTACTAGTGGGTACAGGACACTATAGTTCATTTATGTAAGTGAAGATAGCAAAATAAAGTAAACTGTGACATATTATACCCAAAAACTACCAGTAAAATTGATAAAAAATTTTGAACCAAAAATTATTCAGACACTTCGACCTGACCATGTTTCATGTGTTATCTGACATAATTAAGATTATTTTTTTCTGACACAGTTTAACTCTGAGATCTTGTCATATTTTATTACAATTTTTTTAAACTATAGCGAATAAGCTGTAATAATGAATGAAATGTTCAAGGTGTCTGAATAAATTTGGGTTTGACTGTATCTATATATATCTGTATATCTATATCTGTATCTATAAAGCCAACATTAGTGCAAAAACATGCAAATTTAGGTGTAAAAGTATATTATTCTTAATTATTATTATTATTATTATTTTAATTTTCTAATTTGGGACATTTAGAAGCTATGCAATAGTTTAAAATACTGTAAGGTTTCATTTTTTAATATTAATGCCTTAGGTATCAAACTTTTTTTTTTTACAGCATTTATATAATATATTGTATTACTTACAAAAACGTAATTTTTAATTTTAAAAATGCATTTGAAGCTATGATAATTGAACTAGGCATTGAACTAAAACAGCATTATATATTATATTATATTATATTATATTATATTATATTATATTCAGTGTTGGGTGTAATTAATTATTTTAATTACTTTGAGAACGCAAGTAAGGGATTACTCTTAATTTTTCTGTAATTTAATTACAGTTACTTCTGATGTAATTGCATTAAACACTATAAACTATAGAACAATTCTACATAAAACAATAGATGAATTAACATCAAAATGTATCATCTAATGTTAAAATGTATGTTTTAATGTAACCTTCTCCCTTTAAATACTTTGGTCAGTAAAATAATATTGTTTATTTGAAAGAATTAAAAGAGCAGTTTCATGTCTATCCTTGTATTGTTCAACTGGTTGAGGTTGATATGGGATTTAGAAAGTAATTACTGTATTAATAAGTAATCCAATACTTTATAGAGAGAGTAATTAGTACAGTAATAATTACACTGTTGAAGATGAAATTAGTAGCTAGTAATTAATTACTTTTTTAGAGTAACTTACCCAACATTGCTTATATATTAATTATATTATATTATTTGTTCATTATTAGTAAAATAAGTAGAATACCTGATTTCTGATACCTAATGGAACATAAACCTTTCACACTTAATGTTAAGGCAAAAGACCCACTGCACATCTTCTAAGAACCAGCATCACCCCCCTCACTCTGCTTGTCAACAGCAAACACCTAACAAACCCCAAGAGATGGATGTATGATACTCGTTACTTTGTCCCAGGTCTGAAGCAGGCCTGTCTGGGCCTGTCTGTGAGGGGTGAGATCTCTTAACACTGGTAGTACCTTCTCATCTGGGTGTAATCCACAGCTCAAGTAAGGTAATTAGGTAGTGTCTCACAGCTGGCACCTAATCCCTCTGTAGAGCAGAAGATACAATGTACATAGAGTATCTATGTGTGTGAGTCTCATCTTTTACAGCAGTACAGCAAGCGGGTCCACACCCCTAATTATAACTTGTTGTTCTTATTCAATAATTCTCACTTCCCTGCGGGTAACTCATTCTCTGTGCATGTGGAATGGTACTCGTGTGAGGTTTTAAATGGCTGTGATTCCCTGATTCACTGAGAAACTATGCATGTTTAAAAAACTGTTGCATTTAACTTGTCTGATGATGGTTTATGACTAAATCAGTTCACTTGAGTGCACACACTCATAAAACTAATGTTAGAATGTTGCAATGATAACACATTTAGTGTATTTAAACAATAGTTACACACTATTGTTCGAAAGTTTGGGTTGGTAAGATTTTTAAAGGCACAATATGTAATTTTTCGCCACTAGAGGTCACCTATTCAAAACAAAGGCATAGCTTGATGACGCCGAGTTGAGTTGTCATCTTCACCTCACAGCCGGTGGAAAAGAATCAGAATGGGACTCGGGCAGAAATCATTTTCATGGATGAGATTATTAACGTTACTGTAGTGAGAGCTGAACGAGGCTGCTGAAGCGATTGCTAACAAAAGATGAGCGCGACACACAGCTCGAGAGCAGTGGAGCTTTTATTATGCCACAGTCACCGCTTCCGCTTCTTCTGGTCAAGCTTATGTGGGTTAACTCAGTGCTGTTTATCATATTAGAAACATTTGAGTGTGTTGAAAATGATAACGTTACTCTGAGCGTTTGCTCGGCGGTTGCTAGCATGGTAAAAGCATGGTACTCCTGGAAAATCAAGAAAACGAGATTCAAACAATAAGACTAACAGTGTTGAGCTATATAACAATGATTAGTTCTCTGGATTTAAACATTCTTGGAAACATCTTGGATAATGTAAGTACACAAGTCAACAAAATATATAACACTGTTCTAGTGGTTTTTGAATATTTTAATTTAATTGTGCCTTAAATGTTTTTGAAAGAAGTATGCTCATCAAGGCATGTGTTTGATTAAAAATACAATAAAAACAGTAATGTCATGAAATATTATTACAATTTAAAAGAACTCTTTCTATTCTAATATAGCTGAACTTTCAGCATCATTACTCCAGTCTTCAGTGTCACATGATCCTTCAGAAATCATTCTAATATGCTGATTTGTTGCTCAAGAAACATTTCTTATTATTATCAATGTTGAAAACAGTTGTGCTGCTTAATATTTTAGTGGAAACTGAGAGATCATAGTAAAAAAGAATGAAAGCCTGCACACATCTATCATCCATCTGTCTTGGGTCTCTTTCAGTGTACTTCATCTGGCAGGTATAAAAGCGTATGACTGATTGCTTAGAAAAGCAATAACAGATCTCCTCAATAAACCCCATTATCTGAGGCATCATTCATGTCTTATATGAGTTATGCACCAAATTTTACTACTTACGGTTAGTGGTTTGTTCCCTGACCCTAAGTATGAGCAACAGTATTAGTGATACTTGTGTTAGCAAGCACTACTGATCATTATTAATCCCATTGTCATTAATCACAACAGAAGGGTTTCTTGTGCAACCCTATAGCAGAACAAACAGAAAATGTTCTAGCATGCATTCAGTTACTGAATGTATTTGAATTTAGTCTGGCTTTACTTACATGCGTGAGTTTTTTGTATATGATCTATTGTTTCTCACAGTGATTCCACCCTACAGGTTTTCATGTTCCGAGCTGGAGCTGCAGGGTGTGGGAGTGCTTGTGTGTTATGTTGTTACCATGGCAACATATGATGATTAAAAGTTATACATCAGAGCTCCTATGGGACAGACAGCAGAATCCCATCAGCCCATTAAGACAGTGAAGCAATCAAAAAAGCCCATGGCGTATTTGTTCAACCTGTCGGCATAGTTTACACCACACACTGTGGGAAACTGCACTCTGTCCACTTTATCTGTGCAACTTACACTCCCTGAGGTAAAACTGAATTTAAATGTATTAGATAAATACAGTATAGATTATAGTTGCTGATAATGTTATAAATCTGATTTGCACTCATTGGGAACAGTGTTGTTATTAAATTAAAACTATTTTCCTCGTGAATTGAATAAAGCTGAAATAAAATAGAATATTACTGTAGATGAAAAACTTAAACTAGAAGTTAGAAATGCTGCCTTGGCAACTAATTGAAATAAACAGAGTTTAAATTGCAAGTACTACAATTACTAAAACTGAAATAAAAATAAATGTAAGCTATATAGAAACATTAAAAAAAAACTTAAAATGAAAATTGAAAATATGACACTAAAATATTAATAACTATTCTAATAGTATATAAATAATGCTAAAATAATACATACAGTCAAACCAAAAATTATTCAGACATTTTTGATATATTTTTACTAGTCTGTGCAGGACACTATAGTTCATTTATGTAGGTGAGGATAGCAAAATAAAATAAACTGTGACATATTATACACAAAAATTCTTCATACAGTGGACTATCAGTAAAATTGATAAAAATTTGGAACCAAAAATTATTCAGACACTTTGACCTGACCATGTTTGGCTTAAGTGTTATCTGACATAATTAAGATTAATTTTTTCTGACACAGTTTAACTCTGAGATCTTGTCATATTTTATTACCATTTTTTTTAACTATAGTAAGTAAACTGTAATAATGAATAAAATGTTCAAGGTGTCTGAATAAATTTTGGTTTGACTGTATCTTGTTAATTAAGCCATTCGTTCTTAAATAAAGCTAAATTAGTATTGCTTGTGTTTTATGAAAAAGGTCTTTTCCTATAGACATGTTTTAGATAAGTTATCAGTTTGCATGTTGAGAACAAACAAACAAAGTTGGCTGCATGATGGGGCGAGATTTCCACCAGAACGGACCAGAAACTAGAGCCAAGCTCATAATGTAATATAAAACATACAGCAGATCAGACAGAGGTCAACACATGAAACTGTGTGCAATAGTAAATGTGAGAGCAAATGAGATGGAGAAGAAAATGAAAAACCTCTTAACAAGACCATAATTAAGTCTGTGAAAGGAGGAGATGGAGAAGGTGGTAAGTATAATGGACAAGGGACATTACAGGTAATGCATGCCAGTATAATGATTACAAGTCTGTCTCAGCATATGCTGTAAATTAGTATACACATCGTCAAAGACACATTAATGTGTCAGAAACCCAACAATGACTAAAGACATAGAGGATCCCAGTCTGTGACATGACAGTAACATGATATGACAAGCTACATATCATTAAAGGCAGTCTGATATTCCATATATAGTATAATTTTATACTGCAAGGGATTTCAAAAGGTCTAATAAGACTTACATAAAGGGACTCTAAATGATAAATACATATAGATTATATATATATATATATATATATATATATATATATATAAATATATTGAAATAAGTGTTCATCAATGAATCCTGAAATAAAGTATCACAGTTTCCACAAACATATTAAGCAGGACATCTGTTTTCAATTTGAGGATAAGAAATGTATCTTGGGACACCGAATCAGCATATTAGAATGATTTCTGAAGGATCATGTGACACTGGAGACTGGAGTAATGATGCTGAAAATTTAGCTTTGACATCACAGGAATAAATGACATTATTTTTATAATATATTAAAATAGAAAACAGTTATCTTAAATTGTACTAATAATATTTCAAAATGTTGCTGTTTTTACTGAATTTTTAATCAAATAAATGCAGTACTGGTGAGCATGACTTCTTTGAAAAGCATTACAAAATCTTACCAACCCCAAAGGTAGTATGTGTGAGTGTGTGTGTATAACACTTTCTTCTTTTTATTAATAAATATATTGGTAACACTTTACAATAAGGTTCATTTGTTAACATTAGTTAATGTACATGAACTAACCACGAGCAATACATTTATTACTGTATTTCTTAATCTTTGTTAACAATAGTTAATACAAATACAGTCGTTCATTGTTTGTTCATGTTAGTTCGCAGTGCATTAACTAATGTTAACAAATACAACTCTTGATTTTAACAATGTATTAGTAAATGTTGAAATTAACATTAACAAAGATTAATAAATGCTGTAGAAGTGCAGTTCATTATTAGTTCATGTTAACTAATGTAGTTAAATAATGTTAACTAATGAACCTTATTGTAAAGTGTTACAACAATACTAATAACAGGACAACAATGCTTGATGCATACTCTAAGTAATGTACCACATCACCATGCATTATATTTTTAATTTCCAAAATATGTCAAATCAAATTAAACCCTTGTCTAAAGCCAAAGCTTTAATTTCCGGCACAACAACCTCATCATATCATCTTGCCGCGTTTCCCTTTTGAGCTCGTCCTAAATCAACTTCCTTTTGTCATTGCTGGGCCACAGTGACAACAGCACAGACATTCCAGTGGAGCGTCACTCTTAGTTAGATCACTGCTGAAACATTCCTCTGGCAGAGTTTAGGAATGAGGCTCTCTGGAATCATCTCATTCTCTATAGTTTATTTTGGCTAAACTGCAGTGCGAGTTCACAAACACACACACACACACACACACACACACACACACACACACACACACACACACAAATAACTCCCAATTCACCACTTTGCTTCCAGTTAAAAATTCAAAGCACATTAGCGGAGTCTCTCTATCCATCCGTCTGTCCGTCCGTATGTAATGTGTATTGCTATAATGGAGGCATACACAACATACACAATTTTATATATTTAAAAAAATTCAAATATTTTATAATTTTCATGTGTAAACAGCAATATTACAATTTGTAATAGTTTACAATACTAAACAGCAATGTTTACTTATTTCTATCATGTTTCAAAGATATAGACAGATAGATAGATAGACACAGACAGATAGAAAGACAGATAGACAGATAAACAGAGACAGACGATAGATAGACAGACAGACAGACAGACACAGACAGATAGAAAGATAGACAGAGACAGACAGACAGATAAGATAAATAAACAGACAGACAGACAGACAGATAGAAAGATACAGACAGACAGATAGAAAGATGGACAGACAGACAGACAGACAGATAGATAGATAGATAGATAGATAGATAGATAGATAGATAGATAGATAGATAGATAGAACGACAGAGACAGAACAAAAGACAGACAGAACGACAGACAGACAGACAGAACAACAGAGAGAATGATAGATAGATAGATAGAAAGATAGAAAGATCAACAGAGACAGACAGACAGACAGACAGATAGATAGATAGATAGATAGATAGATAGATAGATAGATAGATAGATAGATAGAAAGATAGAAAGATCAACAGAGACAGACAGACAGATAGACAGATAGATAGATAGATAGATAGATAGATAGATAGACTGTCTTCTTTCAAAACATCATAATTTCTTGCTTCCGTCAGCAGAGTCTGAAAGTGGAAGTTCATGTCTGCACACACTGCTTTCTCCATTAGAGAGGGGCCATCAGGAAAACCTGATTAATTCCCATAAGCTGTGCCACAGGCGGGCGCCAACATTTCTCCTGGGCCTCTCTCTCACCACGCTGCCCGGTTAGGACATGCAGTGTGATCACGGGGAGAGACAGCGGGTGGTTGAGGGACACAGGGTGGAGGCTTGGCTCTCACCTGGGGTGACTGACATCAACAGTGGGCCATGTGGGACACATATGCATACATATTACACACTCACACACACAAACACACACTGCATGACGCCAGTCCAGGAGGCGTCATTGGACCTTATCATGTGATTAAAGAGCAGGAAGCGATGAGAGGGTGGTGACAGCAAGCTGGACTGATGCACAGGAGGTGGTCAATATTAATAATAACCTCCCTAACCACCTACACAGAAGATAATACCAGATCAACAAGAAACACAATGCTCTCTCATGCCTGGGAGAGTCCATGTTAATGCAATATATATATATATATATATATATATATATATAAAATCACATAATTAATTGCATCTAACATTAAAGTTTTTAATATATTTTTATATTGTAATAATTTCACATTTAATCTCTAAATTAATGTAAAAACAACATAAAGACAGTATATTATAAATATTTGATCTAACTGGAAGGAAATATACAGAAATTGAATAAAGTTATCAAACACTTTACAGTCTTCACTGCATAAATTATAAATTAAATATAGATTAATCCTTATTAAAGCTAGAAAAGTTATTCAGTCAACAGCAGAGTGATTTTCTCTTTGTTATTTGTTCTAAGATGAACATTAATGACAGACATCACAGCAGCAGGTTAATTAGGCTGCTGTCACTTTAAGACCTGACGGACATGACACGGATCTGACACACATTCGACGTCCTTACAACTCTTTACGGTAATTTAAGACTTTATTTAACTCATTTAAGACTGCTTACGAGGATACTCGACAAAGCAGGCATTTTGGCACAATTTTGTGTTTTTGTCCGTTCAATTGCACATGAAGCAGCTTTCTGTGTGCATGAGTCGTGTGTCTGTCACACAGACAGGAGATTATTTTTTGTGTCTTATCACGCTTGAATGGTGTAATAGCACTTGAATGAATGATAGTGTGATCATATAATGTAATGCTAGGTGAACGTTGATGGAAAAAAACGGATGCTGCGTTAATTGCGTTAAATATTTTTCATGAATCTGCGTTATTTTCATGCGTTAATTTTGACAGCTGTAATATATATATATATATATATATATATATATATATTAGGGGTGTAATGTATCTGTCCCGAACCGTATGGTATGGATGTCACGGTTTTATGCAGTTAGATGACAAATACAGTCAGTCACAGGCGATTCACACTCCAACCCAGAAAGGAGGTGTGCGCGGTAATGCAACACTGTTTGCTAACTGCCACAACAGGAAAAAGTGCAGAAGAAGAGGAACAGACGATCTAAATATGCGTGTAATCTCTCAGCCGGTGTTTCAACTGCAGAAAAACATCAATAAAACAGCTTGAGAATAATATCTCACATAACATTTACTTCAGGCAAGTCATTTAGTGTACAATGCATTTTAGTTCACTAGAGAAATGAATACCCTGTATATATAGTTTACAGCATTAGCTGTAAGCATATATTAATCAAAAATTGTCTTGATTTCCAATAAAATACATACTTAATACAAGATAATTTTATGTGGGAAGTAAAACTGAAAAAAAGTGCATACATTTATTTTACTTACCCCAGTTGTAAAATAATAATAGAAAATGCACAATTCAAGAGATGTTCTATGTAAACATGTGATATATATTTTCAAATAATATATTGTGTCAGGGATGTTTTTATGTATTTTGAACAAAAATAAAAATAAGTATATGAAAATCATTTTTGCAGTGTAAGTGTCATATAACATTTACAAAAAATATCCAGGAAAAAAAAAAATCACAATTGTGAAACTATTCCCAGACCACCTACCATAAAGAATAAAAATTTTATGCATATTCAACCAATAAGGGACTTCATTCTCTTCAGTGCTCCAATAACAACGACAGCTAATGAGCCGAATATTGCTAAGCAATTTTCTTTGGATTTATGTGTTGGAATAGCACGACTGGGACACTTGTTTTGTGCTTATGCTGTTTGCACCCTTTTAGTGCAGTGCGGGGTCCTGTAATTTTTGGCGTGTTCTGTGTTTTTTCAGCTGTGAATCGCTCTGTCTGTCAACGTGTGATGGAAAGGCTTGAATTTGCTGTCTCTCATCAGCATTAAAAGGACCGTGGATCAAATCAAGGTTTGTTTAAATAAACAGTCATCATTTACTCGCCCACGTGTTGTTCAAAACCTGCAGGACCATCTTTTTTCTTTGGAATACAAGAAAAGTTCTGCTGGCCCTTTTAAAGGGATAGTTCACCCAAAATGAAAATTCTGTCATCATTTACTCACCCTCAAGTCGTTCCAAACCTGTATATATTTCTTTGTTCTGCTGAACACAAAGGAAGATATTTTGGAAGAATGTTAGCATGTTAGAATGTTAATGTCTCTCTCTCTCTCTCTCTCTCTCTCTCTCTCTCTCTCTCCCCCCCCCATTGACTACCATAGTAGGAAAAAAAATACTATGGAAGTCAGTGAGGGGTGAGATGTGTTTGGTTACAAACATTCTTCCGCATATCTTCCTTTGTGTACAGCAGAACAAAGAAATTTATACAGGTTTGAAACAACTTAAGGGGGAATAAATGATGACAGAATTTTCATTTTTGGGTGAACTATCCCTTTAATGCAATTTCCATCACATACTGCAGTTTGTGACAGGCACAGCAATTCACATTTCATTTCTGGATGAACTATTCCTTAAAGCATTTAAAATGATGACTAAAAGGATGCATACCACATATTGGGCAGTACAGTGTTTGTATGGTGAGATCAAATTATCATAAACAGACATTTTTGCAGGAAAATTGGTATTTGTGATCTTTTGATAACAGGTGGGGAAACTGAAGCAGAATAAAACTGAGTGCTGAAAAGAAGATGACATTTAGAAAATTACAGGTTCAATCAGACTTTCCCAGCACTAAAAAATGACTCAATTAAATGACATTTGATAAGTGTTGCATCAAAGACAATTTATGATGTAGATAAATCCACTGTGAATAAAAACTTCTGAACTGTGCACACGCACCAAGCTGAATTCACTCTATATGTGCTTTCCATAACACCGCCTTTACAACCTCACGATGCGTTAACAGTAAAAAATGCACTGTGTTTAAGGGTCAAAGGTCGGTAACAATCAAAGCTTTTACTTAAGCATTCGCTCAGGTTACATGCATAGCATAAGACAGATTTAGCTAAAATGTTCAGAATTCCTACTATGCAGTGTACCGTTTAAATGCACTGATGTCCTTTTAACATCATACTTACGAGTGTGTCGTGTCAAGCTGTGCTCTGACTTCGGCTCCTGTCGAGTGCCCTCCCCCTGTACACACTGAACTCTTGTTCAACCAGGCCACCAAACAATAAACTGCAAGGTCCCCTCTGTGTGCTGCAACCTATAGGGAACAGCAACCAATTAAGTGAATTTATTGTGTAATACCCCACTGTCTGCCGTGTTAAATGGCTCTGTGTTCATGTGGGTGACTAGTCTGAACAATTGTTCATCAAAAGGCTGGAGTACACTACAAAACAGATTTTAAAATGGTTTTGTAAATGGTTACAGAAAAAACTGGGCATCATAACCTAACGACTGAGGTTAACAGACTATCAGACTTTCAAGTCGTTTTGAACACAACAAACTCAAGCCTCTTTGCTAGGAGACACATGAAAAAATGACAACAATAATGCCACGCACACACTGTAAGTTTCAGGAGTGACAACAGCATTTAAATGCAGGAGTGAATCCCCTAAACTATCATTACATGTGTGTACGGAACACGACTCGCTCTCGAAAATGCGATGATTGACAGCTTGGAAACCATAGCGACGTTCTGGCATCTCTCCTGTTTGGTATCTGTTATTGTGACCAAAGTAATATTACAGTGACAAAACACTGTTATTTTCAGCAATTTAACTAGTCGACGGAGGCTTCGTGTTTTGTTTGTACAGCCTGTTTCACACAGAGCGCGCTCTTTCTGTGTTGCCATGGTCACTTATTATAAGAGTTTTTAGGCTTGTTGTTTAAGCTCGTCTCATAAAGCTAACGGGTTTATGGAGTTATTAAAGTGAGCAGACATGAATCGTGATATTTGGTGTTATTTTCAGCATAAAGCATTTGGATTTATTTCGGTTTATTATGGGCTTATTCTTGTTCGCTGATTTTTCTAGCAAGATCTGGCAACTCGAATGAGTCAAGGCGCATAGAGAGACACATCTCCGATGAACGTTTAACGTCATTAACAACTATAGTTGTTCAGTTCGGTTCCGTACACACTGCTTGGAATATCTGTAAACGCGGTTGTCACTACCTGTATTTTTCGGTAGTTAATTCGGTTGTAGAATGCGGTTGTCACTCCCGTATTTTACTGAACTGTGTGTGTACAGAACGCGATTAACCACTAAAAGGTGAACTGACAACCGAATTTGAACTAGTTGTTAATGACGTTTTTTAACGTTCATCGGAGATGTGTCTCTCTCTTCTGTATGCGCAGTGAACCACACGGAAAGCACGAGCCTTTTCTCATTTGAGTTGCCAGATCTTGCTAGAAAAATCAGCGAACAAGAATAAGCCCATAACAAACCTAAATAAATCAAAATGCTTTATGCTGAAAATAAGACCAAAATATTGCGATTCATGTTTGCTCACTTTAATAACTCAATAAACCCGTTCGCTTTATGAGACGAGCTTAAACAACAAGCTCAAAAACGTTTATAATGAGTGATCATGGCAACACAGAAAGAGCGCGCTCTGTGTGAAACGGGCTGTACACGCATAAACAAAACACGACGCCTCCGTCGACTGTGTTAGTGTGTTTAGTTAAATTGCTGAAAATAACGAGTGTTTTGTCACTGTAATATTACTTTGGTCACAATAACGGATACCAAACACGAGAGACGCCAGAACGTTGCTATGGTTTCCAAGCTGTCAATCATCGCATTTTCGAGAGTGATTCGGATTTACTCCCGCATGCGGTTGTCACTCCTGAAACTTACAGTGTGTACGTGGCCATAGGCTGAAGTGTACTCTGAATCAGATTCATGAACAAATGACACTTTATTTTATTTTCGTGGATCAAAAACATATAGTGCAACCAATGTGGTCTGATTCAGAAACAAGTGACTCTTTTAAAATGTTCTTTTTAATGAATAAAGAACATTTGAATCAGTCTGATGAATTCTTCACTGAAAGAACTTACTGGCTGAAGTTACTGAATGAACACTAAGTTATTAATTTCAGCAATGTTGGGGAAAGTTACTTTTAAAAGTAATGCATTACAATATTGCGTTACTGCCTAAAAAAGTAACTAATTGCATTACTTAGGCTTCTTTTTATGGTTAAAAGAAGGTTTTACGTTACTTTTGCGTTACTTTTTCTCATCTGGGTTGGGCTGTTTGTTTGTTTTCATAACAACAAAGAAGTTCTATTTTTGGCAAATGTAAAGGCCATATCACACTAGAAGTGAAATGAATAAGCCTCAGGCTGAAGGAAATACAAATTCATGCCTGTACAGTAGAGGGCGCAGCTCAAACAAACAAGCCTTTCAGCTGTGCAGACATTCTGAAATACAGAAGAATAGGATGCAGGAGAAGAATGTATGCTCACATTTAGTCTAGAACTAGTCTAGAATAACCATCATGTTCACACAGCACACAACACCTCTGCACTTACTCCTGATTTCTCTCAAAATGGGGACAGGAGAGCTGTCAGTAAATAAATTGGAAAACAAAGTAACTTGTGTTACTTATTTGAAAAAGTATTTTGTTGTAAATTTAAAAGTAATGGAATTACTTTAGTTACTTGAAAAAAGTAATCTTATTAACTTGCGTTATTTGTAATGCGTTACCCTCAACAATGAATTTCAGTTATGAAATATTTTAAAAGGTACATTCAAACAATTCATGTAAACATTAATAGCCTGTTTATTTTTTTAATGTACCAAATTAGAAGTTTACGATTTGATCTGTTTTACAAGAGTAAAATGAACAATAGGCTCTCCTCCACTTTAATAATGAAAAATCATAACATGATCTTATCAGATAACTCTCTGAATGACTGTACTAAATAATAAAAAACCCTTAGCTAAGAAACCAGCTGTAATTTACATATTACACTAAAATTCTATGGTGAAATTCTTCACTTTAGTGCAGAATTATTTCTGTGCTATTCTGAACAATTCGCTATCTGTACGCTCCAAACGACAGGATGTCAGCTGGTCCCTCCACGTTGCCTCCAATCACCATGGTTACTCCTCACATTTGAAAGCAGACTTTAGCCTTTAGTCATTGTACATGTACTTTCCATGACATCATCAGCAAAGAAAAAATGTCTGCAAAACAAACCAAGTTAGCAAGTGGTGCTGTGGTCCACAGAAAAAGTAAACATCTTTAAACTCAAAATAACTGGATGCAATGAATCCACAGCCAAACGAAGATGAGGAACTCAGGGAGTTTTAGGTTATATTATGCTTCAAACATGTTATGGGTGAGTGTTCCTAAATTAGTGTAATACACGTAGCTAAAGCTGCCAATTAAATGAATTGATAGACTACTAGCATCTCATAACGAATTAACCAAAAGGGCAACAAGGGCAACCACAATCGTAATATCAACTGTACAGCCAAGCAACCATAATGAACTCACAGCAGAGATGGATCTAAGATACAGGGTAATAATCATATTTGCGCCTCTCACAACTAAACTGCTCTCAGCTCTCTTTATATTTTCCATGTATCAAAGCTGTCAGCACTTGCTGTGAGTTTTCTTCCACTTTCACAGCTTAACAAGACTTTCTTACAGCGCCAGAGGGCCACAAGCAGTTGCTCTGAGGAGAACCAGACCCAAAAACAGATTGCATCGCTCATCAGCGAAAGGAAAATCCAAACTGAGAAAGAGAGAGTGAGAATGAGAGTGTAAAAGAGAAAAAGTGAAAGACGAACAGTAAAATGAGAGAGGCAGCACTAATGAAAGCCAGAGCTCAGAGCTTTAATGTGCTTTTCTCATATTTAACGTTTCTGTAGAACATTTCAGTTCTTGGTTTGTTTAAATTTCAACCCAGAATAACAATGAAACTCCAGATTTAAAGTTTATGTGCCACATGGTTGCAATAAACAATTGATGGAAGATATACTTTATACAGGCACGGCTTTAACTAAATTCAAGTAAGAATTGTGGGATTCCTTCATTATTTGCTTACCCTCATTTCATCCACTGATCCATCCATCCATCCATCCATCACAAGTTGTATGGGCCACTTCCATGATGCTTTTTTTGGTTATAGAATTTAAATTATTTTTTATTATTTCAACTATTACTTTAACTGTGACACAAAAAGAGCATCTATAATGCACCATTAAAAAGAAATGTTTTTTGCATGCACCAAAAGAACTTTTAAATCAGGGTTTTAAAGTTATAATAACACTCTTTCATTCATCTTTTTTGAATGACAGCTAAATCTTTCCGTACTGTAGGTTTACCTGACCCAGCATGAGTGTGTGCTGCATGCTGACACACTTGTGCTGAACTTGATGAACTTCAGCTAAAGTCTCGATGGGGTTCTATTTTGGCAGCTGAGAGTTTGCCTGGCGGTTTCTGGCTGAGGAGAGACACACAGTCTCACTTCCTTCTTGAACAAACCGTGGCCTGAGCCTCACCTGGACACTTTAAAATGGGGAAGAAGAGGAAACAAGAAATGTTTTCACAAACCAAGTCTCTGTGTCTTGAAGAAATTGTCCATGCGCATATGAAGAAATGCAGGTGTGTGTATGCGGTGGATGCATATAAAATAAACAGAGCCTGTGCTACAAATAGAAGTTTACTTGTGACAGAAACAGGCTGCAACTTCATTAAATTGTTTTTATACTCATTTTAACATTTTAACATGGCATAAAAAAATATTTATATTTATTTAAAATATTTTATTTTGCCATTTTGTTTTTATGTTATTACAACTGGGCAAAAAGTGGAAAACTGTACACATTTTTTACTGCAAATTAAAGAATATATTGAATTAAAAAATTCCAGTGGAATTCTCATAAAATGTCCATGTGACTGTTTAGATGCATCTTCAAAGGACTAAAAGAGTTCAGTGTGGTTTCTGTCCAAAAAATAAATGAAGAAAACTGATTGTTGGCACAAAAAAAAAACTTCAAATACAGTGGTGCTTTTGAGTAGAAACTCTCTCTAAAGCAGAAGAACACACACATTGACAAGAAGACACTAAAATGTGTTTCACGTGCACTAACAATAAACCCCTGAAGCTTAGAAGAAGTTAGAGAGATTCCTATCTGACAGCGAGAAAGTGAGGTCTTTGAGTTCATTGCTTGGTGTGTCCCACAAAGTGAACTCATGTCCTAGTGTCCTAATGTGGCCTCTCTTCTTCTTCTTCTCTTTCTTCCTAATCCCTGTCTGCAGATCCATCAGGAGGAACATATGGGGAGCATATGTGTCTAGTCACATTCTTCAGCAGAACTGACCCACCACAGGCCCAGGCTACAAATGACCTGACCCAATAAGAGGGGACAGTGTGCTGCCTTTTCACTTAACCGGAGTTGTCAGCCAATGACTCAACTCAACACAGAAAATACCTCCTCTGTCTTCCGTTTTACCCTCCACCTTTATATCAACCAGAATAATGCATATGAAAGCATATCTTTTACATTACTTGCTTATTAATTCAGCTGAACCTTTTTCACACTCCAACTTCCAACCCAAGTTGTTTTGTGTGTGTATTATATGTGTGTGTGTGTTACTAGAAAGAGTTAGTTCACCCAAAAATGAATATTCTGCCATCATTGTTTAGACTATTCACCCTCATGCCGTTTCAGCTTGTATGACTTTCTTTCCTGTAACAAAAATGGAGGAATTTTTAAAAAATGATTTGTGAACAAATCGTTCTTTTAGGGTTGTTCGAGATGCATCGGCGCTGCGTAGACCGATCGTCGTATGACATCAAAATACCGCGAGAGCGTTTGGAGAGCATACGACTCCTTATGCTTTTGAATTGCTCTCGCAGTACTTTGATGTCATACGCCGATGCATCTCGAACAAGCCTTTTGTCAACTGTATAATCAATTCATCGAAGTTCCGAAACAAAAGAACGATTCATTCATGCTGAAAACAACAAAGACATTTTGCAATTGGTCATCTATTTCTACATCAATTAGCATACTTGATTGTTATTGGTCTAGTCTTTCTTGCATAATTTACCGAGGTGACAACTACCACCCTAAGAAACAGCATTGCCACCCCTGGCACCCCATAATCATTCCAGTATAAAATAAAAATGTAAGCAGTGTGTCCTGTACGGCAAAATAATGGCAAGAAAACTGTACTAGCGGGTTGCACGCACACGAAGCGCGCCCAGTGCAGTCAGCTTCATTACTAAATGACTCTTTTGAACCGGTTCTTTGTGAGTCAAAAAACACACAGCGCAGCCCAATTCACATACTTTTTTCCCCATTAAACAGAAAATTCCTGAATCTTCCACTTACATAAAGGCCTTTTGCCATCCAACGAAAAATAAAATGAAATCAATAAGATCACGGAAACTAAAAGCAGAATTAGGTAAGTAGGGCTGGGTAAACAATATCGATTTCTCGATTTTAATCGATTCTCATTTTTACGAAGCGATATCGATTCTTAAATCTTAAGAATCGATTAGTCTAGTCTGTTTTCAGTTAATGAATGGACAGGACATGTAGCGCACCTCCCATCCAATAAATCGCAATAATCTTTGTGCTTTGTTACTTTTGATATGAAGCAAAGTCTCAGATTTCAAATGACGTCCATTTTATTATGAGACTCAAAAAATAAATACCGTTTTGGCGCTGTTTAGTGTGACGTGACAGATCGCTTTACCGCCTCAGTAAAAGAGAAGCGGCAGCACGGAGCACATGTGAACATCCTCTCCTCCGCTTTAATACCAGTTACAGCGCGAAATAAACACGACTAAACATCTGAAGGTATGTTAAAATATACAGTAAAACTTACCGAAATCCGTATCATGTCTTGTGTAATAACTCAATCAGTGTTTTAACCTCGGAAAGACGTCAATAAAACAGCTGGTAAACAATGTCACGTAACGTCACATTTACCTCAGAAAAACATATTCAGTGACCATAAACTCATTAGTCAGCTAGAAAAATGAACTCTAGAAAGCAGCATTCTGATAAATATAGCTATGTACTATTACATATTCATTATAATGTTCTTCAATATTTAATTGATGTTTGAATAGTTACGTTATGTCAGCCACGATTTAAATTTAAAAACAAAAAAAAATAATAATAATATAAAAAACATAATTGAGTGTAATTTAAGTGTTTGTATATAAATAAGTTCATTTTAACCTTCATTATTATAGTAAAGTAGTAGACTCCCATGTGTAGTTTACAGCATTAGTTAAGAGATTTTTTTCCTCTAGAGAATTTGCCATGTACTGTAACTGATATACTCCATCCAAAATAATCGATATCGAATTGAATCGAAATCGTAATCGAATCGAATCGTGAAAATTGTGTCAATACCCAGCCCTATAGGTAAGTATCTAATCTTAATTAACTATTGAAAATTTTGAAATGCAAACTTATGTTGGCTTGTCTTAAAGCCAACTTAAAGTCTTGTTTAAAAATGTAAAATAGTTTTGATTAAATTGATTATTGCTAAAGCATTGCTTGGTGGTTGGTAGAATGTTCTGGGTGGTTGATAGGCTCTTGCAATACAGTTGTTGGGCGACCTTCTATAACATCAATACAGGCATTTCCACCTCTGTTAATAACAGAAACTCGAACGTCATTTGCAAAAATGGTCCAATGTCAATTCTTTGATATTTTGGTAGGCTTTTTCTTTCTAATGTTACCAAATTCAAAAGTTTTTGCTGCTCTTAAACTTGTGATTTATATCATACAAGTTGCCTATGTAATGTTAATATAACAACTTGTCTTCTAGTAGTACACTGTAAAAAAAAAAAAAATCCAGGAATTTGCAGGATTAAAGAGTATTATTTTGCAATAAATTACTGTAGTCATACATTGACTGAAATTACTGTATGCTGGGTCATTTTCTTATAAATTACTGTTGTCTTTAACCAGGCCACTGCAAGAAATTGAATTATTACTGTAATTGTTTTACTGGTGATTAGTGTTCCATTTGCTTGGAACTTGTACCTTGTAATATATTTCTGATCTAGCCAAAGATGACAAGCTAGAATATAAAATAAGCTAACCGGCTGATTTTAAGTTAGTCAAACTATTCTTAGGATGAATATGAATATATTTTACATTAGCAATATTTAAGCATGGAGATTTGCCAATAACTTATTTCAAATTCATAACTGTTTATAGATGGACCTTTCACAAGTGAAGCAACAGCTGAGATACATCTTTGAAAGATGTGAAGTCATCTTGCAACTCAAGACTTTTTTCTTATAAGCATTTTTTCTTATATATTTTTTCTTTTTTACGTATAAGGTTTTTGTAAGGAAAATAACCATATTTACAACTTTATCAGCTAAATTAACTAGCTTCCACCAGACGGCCTACGCAAGTTGACTTATGCCAAAAGAGTAGCTAACTTTTGACGCGATAATGTAGGATGTAGGAGTAGCGTAAGCTTAGACGCCTCTCGCGGTTCAAACAAATAGGGCTGCTCCTTCAAGCTCTACTCTTATATCGAAATCCTCCGATATTTCTCTTTGAAAATTCTCATTTCTCATTTTCTTCAGGTGTTACTCTTTTGCCGTTAGTTGATTTGCATAGACCGTCTGCTGGAAGCAAGTTATTTTATATAAAGATTTAAAAATGGATTTTTTTCTTAAAAAACCCCCACCGCTTTCCTTCAGAAGGCCTTTATTAACCCCCTGGAGCCATATGGATATCTTTTATGATGGATGGTTGGACTTTATTGCACTTCAAAATCAGGAGTGCCATTCACTACCATTATAAAGCTTGGAAGAGCCGGGATACTTTATGATACAACTCCCAATTGTGTTCGTCTGAAAGTCATATACACCTAGGATGGCTTGAGGGTGAGTAAATCATGGGATATTTTTCATTTTTGGGTGAACTATCCCTTTAAAAGTGGACCAAAAATAAGCAACACAGATAAAGCCAAAAAGTATAAAAAAAAACTGTACAGCATAATCTATTCATGGTGCATTGCATGCTGGGTATATGCACTGTAGAAATATAGTATGATGTTGTTTGTTTACACTGATTTTTGTTGACAGTAAAACCCAGCTTTTTTATAGTACAATTGTAAATAATTGATTAAAATTGACAGTAAGTACTGTAGACTTTACAAGAAATTTCTGAGAGTGCAGTTAGACACAAGAGAAGTCCTACTGTGAAATTAATGCAATTATTAACCTGGAATATACTGTAATTTCACATTACCATTTTTAACAGTAATGACACAAGCTTAGAGACATTTAGAATCTGTTGATGTTTTTGATATAAAATGTCTTGATTTAGTGCCCTGGATATAAACATTTTGTTATTTTTAATTCTTTTTAAACAGTATAAATGATTAATTTATGGTAATGCAACTGTTTTGTATATTCATGAACACAAATGTGTATATCAGGCCATAAATCCACAAAAACTATGCATGCATGGGCATTTTTGGTGTTGCCACCCCTCATAGGGCAAAACATAAAACATACACCTACCCAAAACTTTACCTTGCCTTGAATGCACTGACACTGTTAACATCTAGATTCACAGACACTGATTAACCATTAGCCCATTTCCTGTGAGGACACTCTCACCCATACAAACTCATAATAAACAGTAATACAAAATACTCAAACAGATCAATCAAAACAACAACAAAAAACAGATTCTTAATGATTTTTCATATATTCATACCTTTATATACAATTATGGCTTCATATAACAGCTGCAATTTTCCTTTTGATAACTGAAAATCAATTCTTCATCGCTGTTTAATTACATTACAATATTATCAGGCACTTCCTCCATGTAGAACTACTCTATAAAAGCATGTGGTTCTGACAAGGACTGTACGATGAGTGTATGTTTCTAAAGTACAATCGGCTACAGTGGGAACACATCTCCCCATCTCATTTAGGTCACGTCAGACAACATTAGAATCAGCAAATACAAAAAAAACTTCACTAACACATTTGAGACAAATTCATCCAATAAGAAATTAGAGTCAAAACAAATGACATTTGTGATTATTAAATAAGACAAAGTCAGTGCTATTTACATGTCAAAAGATTCAAACAAAGACCCAAAAAAACCTCACACTGTCAGTGATACTTAAAATCATATACAGATATGATCAGATAACAAACAAAAGCATACTTTTAATGTTTAAAGACATTCTACAATTAAAATGCAGATAGTTTTATATCTGTTAAAAATATATGCATATGTTTAAAATATTCTTTATACTCTACAAACCTTCATGGTACACCTCACTGTTTGGATAGAAAATCTCTCACATGTTGAAAATCTCAAAGCATTAAATATTTTGTAGATGTGCAGTAACATTGAATGTGTATGTACAACACAAGAACACAGAGAAAACTCTTAAATTACATTAAATTATCATAGAATTTGTGTCACATACATAAATGGAGAAACATTTTAAGGAGGCCTGACACCTTCAGATAGACACAAAATTAGTCTGAAGTAAATGTGACCTCTGGTGACCTTTACTGAGGACTCTAAAATCTCAGCATAGCAAATTTTAGATTTGTTCAATTTTGCTATTATGGTGAACAAGTCAATGATAAATATAAAAATAAATATCCAAGATAAAAAAAAAAATAATAAAAAAAGATCTTGTGGCAAGAAATGTTGATTTCAATGTTCCATTCCAAAGTTCAAGGATTTGTTTACTCTAAAAATATCAACAAAAAAAAAAAAAGGGAAAAAACCTTAATTATTATTTAAAAAAAAATGTTTTCAAGCATATTATTTTACAAATATGAATTTTTGAATCATGAATATCATGAAGTTTTTTTGGGGTTATACTTGAACTAACGTTTCCATGTCATTAAAAAGTCAACGGCCTTTTAAGACTCTTTGCGATCATCTCAGGATGATTATACCATTTTTTATTTTACATATATAAAAAAGATATTTTTTAATCATAAATTGAGGAAAAATCATTACATAACTGACCCAAATGCCAGTTTGTAAGAGGGGAAGGCACAAAGTACAAATTATTTTATACAATGAAAGAATTCATCCAGCAGTTTTGAGAAAATCTAAATATATATACACAGCAACCAAGGCCACAATAAAGAATTTGTTTAGACATTTAAAGGCTGGGAGGGGTCTTTGAAGAGCATTTAAAATGACCAGTAAGAAGCGTAAAAGTGTACAAATATAAACATTTCATTTACCATCCCATTGGTACAACAAAAATATACATCTCTGTACAAAACGTATTTATTCAGCACCCTGAAATGACAATGATAATGTACACTATACCAGACATTACATAGCACTCCAGTTGACATGACACATTCTGCCCTGAATTCCTTTTAGTGACCTACATTGCCAAACTGAGACCAACTAGACAAAAAAAAAAAAAAAAAAAAAAAAGCCATGTCTGTGAGTGTATGACGTGACTATTTTTGATTAGCCAGCTTCAATATTTACACTCTGACTAACCAAAAACAGATTATGATGATTCCCGACAATCATGGAGTCTACTGGAACAATGTACTGTATATCAGTAAATAGTGACCATTCACTGGCCTCTGCTGATTGGCTGCAGAAGTTCTGGTTGAGGTAAACAGTTCATGAGGTTTATGCACACACTTGAGAGAGAGAATAGAGAAAATGGTAATAGTGACTAAAATGACATGTCTGTAATTTGTTCTATTTTATATGAGATACATTAAGTTGCAATTATGAGAAATAAATTTAGAATTGGGAGAATTTAAATCAGAATTGTAAGATATATAGTCACAACTACGAGAAATTAGGTCGCATTTGTGAGAAATAAAGTCACGATAGCAAGATAGTCGCAATTATTGGAAATAAAATTGTGCTAAGTTGGGCTCCCATAGGTTTATGCTTAAAAAAAGTTTTCACTTGTAATAATTTTATTTCACACTTTCAATTATTGAGTCATTGCAGATGAAAAGGAAATGAAAAGTTTAAAAGTTTCTCTTGTATGTGTTGCCTTTTGGTATAACCGACAGCATTCAGTCTGCTTTAGTCAACTGTCAACTGACCAGCTATATGTCTATGACATATTTACATATATATTCATATTATAAATCAAAAACAGCCTGCCTCGCCAATGTGTATGTGTTTGAGTGGATAAGCACGTTTATCCAGATACCCAGCTATGCGTGTTTGTCTTGACCCCGTGCGGGAAATTCTGTTGACTGCTCATGGGGTCGAAGTTGAAGTCCAGAGCATCGCCGTCCATGAGCGTGTCATGAAGGACTGTTTCTACGTCACAGTCCAGCTGCTCGATCGACATGTCATCTAAGTCACTGGGCAGCCGCTCTGGGTGGCTGTGATGGAGGTGAGGAACTGGTCCGTGCCTGTGAAAACTGTTGCCGTTGGTGTAACTCGGCATCCCGGCCTCACCTCCGCCTCTGGCCAGCTGAGCGTGATGAGGCAAGTGTGGTTGTGGCTTCATGTTACCGAGGCGAATGGGATGCCCGTGGGGCAACAGGGCACAGCCGTTCATGCCCATTGTTGGCGAGGGCAACGGATGAAGCGATCGTGGGTGCGCGTGCAGGTGAGGATGTGTAATCATTTTGCCTCCCTGTCCCATTTGTCCCTGACTGGCATAGCTGGGTAGCACCCGTCGCCCTTCACAAGACCCCACTGACTCTAAAGACTGCATCATGTCCCCTCTCGGATCGGCTTCTGCGGTCAGCAGCTCTTTGAGCATCCCTGCAGCACAGCTGTACTGACTAACAAAGGGTCCATAGCCTCCTGGTTTACTGTCCGATAAAGTCGGTATGGCGATTGGACTGAGTCCGCCAACCCCACCCTGTCCGTACAGGCACTTCCGGTAGTCCTGCTGGACCTGGGGCTGAGGACCCATATTGGGGGAATTGTAGGATGGGTACCCAGGGCTACCCTGCATCATGGGCGCAGTCTGGGCGTCTTGGCTGCCCTGGGTGTTATTTTTGGGCGAGATGAGGTTGAGGTTGTCTAAGAGGTCGTTCATCATCACGTTGTCAGAACCGTGGTGACCCGCTACTTCGGACAGGCTGGGAAGGGGCCCACCCAGTTTGGTCCCTGGGAACCCGATGTGGACCTCGCCGGCTTCGTCCTCCTCAGGTAGGAAGGTAGGTGAGCGACGGCCGCTGAGCGTGCTGGCGTCAGAGCTTGCGCGGGTACGAAAGGTGGTCCAGGGTTCAAAGTCGTCATTGCTGTGAGAGTTGGGGCTGCCGAGCCATTTTGGGTACTGAGAACCAGGACTGTTAGAACCACCGTCCAGACCACCCTGCATTGACATCTACAAACGCAAAACAAGAAACCATGAAAACCAACTGTATCATTACTGCACAGATACATGTGACCAGTGCTGGCAAAATGAGTCGCAATGAGCAAATTTTCAAAAATGAGTTATTGTTATTCTCACATCCCCTATTAAAAAAAACCTTCAAATGATGTACGATTTGTTGGAATGCGACAAAAAATGACCTGTTTGAAGTCGATAGAGTCAGCAAAGTCAATTTTGAGAAAAATTGAAGGTTCCAAAACAAAATCACCTAGCAACCATACCTTAAAATCCCTGGTAATACCACCAAATTTGAAACAAACCAAGTCAAAACCCAATATCTATAGGAAAAAATATATATATATTTCAACTATTTTTTCATGATTGCACAATTGTTTGATTAACATTAATGAAACAGACAGCCTATAGTCAAGAAGTTTCATGGTCAAAGGAAAGGTATTCCTCTCAGTAAACATACAAATAAAGATACTTTTAGATGTTTCATTGCTGTTTGGAGCATTGAGATCATTAGACGAGGGCTTAATTAACTCATTTTTGTGAAAACCTCAATTTCGACCAAAATTGACATTTTTCACTTGTTTTGCCTGTAGCTCGAAATTAGCTTGTGTGCATTCTGACTCATTTTGCCAGCACGGGTCAAATAAATTACTAAAAGTGACTCTTACGCCATGTCTACACTGGAAGTGGCACAACTATTTATCATCTCAAAGTGTTCACCAACACGTACCAATCAGATTGATGAGCTTGAGGCCACACATTATTTTAAACTAAACTTGATTGGATAAAACTGAGTTTAAATTGTTTTGGAATAGTAAAACTAAAGACATTGACCACCAGAATTGAACAATTTAGTTTCAAGGCACTGCAAAGTGCCACTCAAATCCAGTGAAGACAAAATCAAAGGTATAAAAGAGTTAAAAACAAAGACAAGACTGTTTTATTTGAGAATATAAAGTACAAATATCTGAATAACTGAATAAATATTTGATTAGAGAAACTTCATGTTGAGTGATGCAAGCAGTAGTTTAAACAAGCACATTCATATTTTGGCACACAAAATCTGCACTGAGTGAGTGAGCAGAGATTGTTTTCTCCTCAACTGACCTTTTTCTTGGCAGCTCGTCCACGGCTCTTGGTGAACTTGCTGTTGTTGTCCATGGAAGTGGCCCTCCGGCGTGGAGACTTGCCGCTCTTTCCCCCCTCAGGGTTCAGCATCCACCATGAGCTCTTTCCTGTTCCTTCATTCTGGACGCGCACGAAACGACTGTGCAAGGACAGATTGTGTCTGATTGAGTTCTGCCAGGGAGAGAGAGACAACAAGATCGGAACATGAAAATCTGAGTATAGAGTAGTCAGAGTATATGTCTGACTGAAAACCAATCACAATAAGTGGAAATGACCTGCAACCATCCAATCAAATGTCATTAAATCTTGCTTTGTGTTTTAAGACACAATGAAACGCATTATATATGTGTTAAATGAGCTAAACCAGTCACATTTTCCTGATAAAAGAAGTGACTTTTGATTGAAAAAGCCAGTGTTTGTGCATTTCTGTCAAAGGATTAGAGGTTTCAAACTTGAAGAATGACAGATATCAACCTTGTTATCTTATGTTACCGGTTAACACGCACACAATCACAGATACAGTTAGGTACAAACAGTCTTTTCAGAGCTTAGTGATAAAGTAAAGAAACTGCCATTTAGCTGGCAGAGGAAAACATTTTATTAGTCATGTCCTTTTTGAAAACACACACTGAACTCGATGTATACGCACATATCCTGCACTAATGATATTTTGTCTGCTTCAGTTTTTCCATTCATACCCTGACCAGACCTACACCTACTAAGAAAGAGGAAGAGAGACTACCATAGCACTATATAAAAGCTTTTTGATAGCTTAACTCCCACACTGATAACCTTTGAAATGAAGGGCCATCTTTTGGGCCTGAGCTACTTGTTGAGAAGATATGAACAGGAAAAGAGTGAGCAAGATAGATCTTCAGGGTTTAAGGATGCAGGGTGGTATGACAAACTCAATATTGTAACTGTAATTGATAACTTGTTTTTTTTTGTGGTATATGAACCCATGCCATCATAATAATTAAAGTTGAAAATGAACAGCATTACTAGAGGTCGTAACAGAGTTATTTCATGATAAATAAGCCATAAATAAAAGAGTAAATGCGACATTAATGGTTTTGTGTGATGAATGTCTGATGACTGAAGTGTTTTCAAATTAAAAGTTTGATTAAAATTGATCATGTTTTGATTCAGATTGATCATGTCTTGCATTACTTAACCAACTCTGTGTGTGTGGCTTTTCTGACGTAGTAAACTTGCTCTGTAGATCACCTGGTACAGCACTGCACTTGCGATGTGGCGTGCTGGGGTATAAGTCTCGTGAAACATGAGTCACGGCTCTCAGTAAAAGATCTCATTGACTAGAAGCAAGCTAAAATGTTATGGTTGCTTCAGCAAATGTGTTTTTATCTCACATTTGCTTTAGTTAAGACTATTGGTTAGGTTTAGGGTAGGGTTTAGTGTAGGTGGTACGTTATTTTTTTACACAATAGAACATTAACCCTATTAGCAGCACTGACCAGAAATTTCATTTCTGAACTGCAGGGATATCCTGCCAAAAATTCAGATTTTTTTGTAAATACAGACCCAACAGATCTACATTTAAAAACTTTGGATCTTTCAAAAGGGAGTTCCTGGCCATATTCCTATTGATTATGTGTCTCTAAAACATTCAAAGGGACTAAATCTTTGTGGGAAGATTTACTAGATCAATACTTGACAGTTTGACTGTACTGGTCCATGTGAATTAAGTAGATTGTTCTTCCACCTGATGTATTAGTACATTTTAAGTAAAAGATTTTATTGAAGAATGTCCTACAGGAAGTGACCATATCAAGTAGCACTTTACTGGAGGGATCAACAGTCAATTTCCTGTGTAGCAGGAAGTAGATTGGTAGGAAAAGGGGAAAGCTACAGAGGGAGGTCAGCAGGAGGTCACCTCCAACCTTTGATCCTGAAGGTCAAGACCTTAGAGGTCAAGTCAAGGGAAACACGGCTTCCACATCACAGAATCTGAGAAGAGAGTTGACAGCACGGATTGGAACAGAGTGAATGCAAAAGATGTGTTCATGTGGTCTGGAAACACACAGTCTGGATCTTCTGTCTGGGTCATGAACACTCAAGTAATTATTAGAGGTCAACTGACCCGTTTAACTGGTCCTGCTAGAAAGAGGCGAATGAGGGGGAAAAAGAGTGGCGGAAAGGATGCTGAGTGAAAGGAAAAGGAAGAGCTGGAGGAATAGAGATAAAATGAGAAAGAGAGGTACCAGTATGGAAAGCAAAGCGGTTGAGACACAGGGAGGGAGTAGGGATTGAGTCAGGGAGGAGAAGGAGGAGGAGGGTGTGTTGAGGTAGAGGCGGGGAAGCGGGAATGTTTTCCTGCTGAGAGGGACGGGGTCGATGAGTTCACTGTGTGTGTCTGTGCCTGTGTGCGTAGAGGAGGACAGCCTCTCCAGTAGTGCTGACAGACCCTTGCATACAGACACAGAGAGAGTAATAACGTATGGGGCTGTCTGGCGTCTGTCTACACTGTAACAAAACCCTTACAGCACAGCCTCGCTCCACCCTGAGACTGAGAGAGAGAGATAGATAGATAGACACACAGAAAAAATAGCGATGCACGGATATTAAAATTCAGTCCGATACCGATAAGCTGATAATTATTATGTTCAGGCAAACCTGTATGAGTTTCTTTCTTCTGCTGAACACAAAAGAAGATATTTTGAAGAATGCTGGTAACTGAACAGTTGATGGACCCCATTGACTTCCATAGTATTTTTTTTTATTATTTTTTTATACTATGGAAGTCACTGGGTCTCATCAACTGTTTGGTTACCAACATTCTTAAAAATATCTACTTTTGTGTTCAACACAACAAAGAAACTCATACACATTTAGAACAACTTGAGGGTGAGTAAATGATGACAGAATTTTTATTTTTGGGTGAAATATCCCTTTGACATACTTTCTCTAAACACATTTATTTATTTATTTATTTTCCCTCCTTTTTTTTCTGGTTTTTCAGATCACCAATTTTGCTGTACCCAAAACATAATTCGACAGACAAAATGCTTTCTCTTGAAACTCGATACACTCCTCCTATAAAGAAAGAAAGAAAGAAAGAAAGAAAGAAAAGCTGTTGTGCATGTTCCAGTGTACTCATGCATAAATTCATCAAGTCATATTAGCAGATCACATACAGTCACATTCAGAGCACATGTGCACACGCTTAGCACATGCACACCAGGCCGGGCGGCAGGATATGAGTCACTACAGGAATGCGACGAGGAAGGTGTCACAGTTTTCTAATCAAACTGGAGATCACTTGTTCAGAAAGAACAAAATGACGCTGATGCCCAAACAGTAACGGGTTCAGGTATGGTTTTTTTGCTCAGTACCCTCAAAATAGATTCTGCAGTTAGTCTTTGACTACTGATTTGAGGTCAGCTTTATAATGGACAGAACAGGAAATGAGTAATAGCCAGATCTGCATGAAACCTGCTCCCCTCAGAAATCAGAAAAAGGTTCTTTAGATTTCTAGATTTCTACAAATATTCAAAAACAGACTCATTAATGCGTCAATTCAACTGTGTCAAGGATGTGAATCTTGCTAGCTAAGGTGAATTATCAATAATTAATTTCTTTTTGTTCCTCACACTGAGCTACTGTATAGCTTCAAAGATTTGAAAAATACTCCACAAGTCATATGGATAACTGTTGGAATAATGAAAGAATTGTAATTTTAGGTGAATTAAACCATTTTCCATAGATTTTCATCTAATTTCCCCTGCACAGTCAGTGTGGAAAAAATTCAGAAATTCTGGTCTGAGATCAGCACATGGAACTTCTATATGTGGTGTGGGGCCTTCACCACTTTCTACCCCTCTTATCACAGGTATGCAAGGTATTTCAAGGCTATACAATGACCTTTGGACAGAATCTGGGATATCCCCAACTGATCTGAGACAGTAAAGAAAAGTGTGAATTAAAATCCCCTTTGGGTAAGATCTGAGTCAACTGAAGTGTGAGATGAAAAAAATGTGGACCAATGCACCAATTTCTACACAGATGGGTGGGAAGTGTGCTCAGGTTTGTGCAAACTGAAACTCATCATATTTCAGGCTGTTACATAAAGGTCTGTCACAGGCAGAATCAATTCCACGATGAATAAATGAAATCAGTAAATAAAAAGCAATGCCCTGAGATGCAGCCATCATCAGGAAAAATTTGCATGGACAAACGAAACTCAAATTATATTGTGTTATAGTTATTTATAGATATTTCGGTAACACTTTAGTTTAGGGTCCAACTCTCACTATTAACTAGCTGCTTATTAGCATATTACTAAGATATTAGCTGTTTATTAGTACTTATAAAGCACATATTACACTGTAAAAAAAAAAGAATTTTTGGTTTAACTTAAAAAAGTAAGTTACCTGGTTGCCTTAAAATTTTGAGTTAATTGAAATTAAAAATTTGAGTTAATACAATGAAGGCGATTGGTTTAATCAAAAGAAATACAAAATATTATGTTATCTGAACCACATTATCTAAGTTGATTTGACAAAAAAAAAATGTTGTGATAAATCATGAAAATCATTTTTTACAGTGTTATAGCTATTTATAGTCATTTTTATTTAAGCTAAAAAAATACATATACAACAAAATAATAAATATTTAATAAATTAATTATAATTAATTTATTTTTAAATTATAAATATAAACTGAATCCAGTACATCATCAAATCTGAATCCAACCCACATTTTTCTAACCATTATCAGAAATATTGGTTTCCTGGCACACTCAGTAAATGTCATTTCAAAGAGAGTGAATTCTTTGCAGGTCAGTATATGACAAATTGGTAAACAAGTGAATTTGCTTGTAGTACCAGGTGCAGTGGTAAATAAGTGTGTGATGCTATAACGCATGTGTGTGTGTGTGTGTGTGCATGTGTGAAAAACACATTTCTATTCTAATCCTCAGAGCTATTTCTGCAGTGATAGGTGCCAATAGGCCCTTAAGGGGTCATTGTGTTTAAGTGTGTGCACGTGTGTGTGCGTCAGATCTCCTGAGGGATTTATAAACAAGTCCGAGATACCCCATCTGCATCCTGTCTGACACCCCAGACAGCACACACACTGACTGCCACTTAATAACGAGCAGGCATTATTAATCAGCCATCACCTTCACAACTTATAACTCATCAACATAACCAAACCAACTCACTCTCACATATTGTGTTCAAAGAGAACAAGGATTTAAACTGATCACTTCATTAGAAAACCAATTAAGTAATTAATTAAGTAAAACAAATCAAATTCTGCCTCAAAGTAAAAAATAAAACAATTACCTGTGAGAAAGTTTACAATAAGAAAATCAAACTGAGGAATATAAAGTCAACCTGTTCAAAATTACGAGATAGTAAGTCACAACTATGAGATATAGTAACATGAGATATTAATTCATAATTAATTATAATTATTAAAGGGATAGTTCACCCAAAAATGAAAATTTGTAGTTAATTTACTCACCCTCAGGGCATCCAATGTGTCTTTTTTTTCTACAGTAGAAATGTAAAGACAATTTTTAGCTGAAACTGTGGTTTTCGGTGATTCATATAATGGAAGTCAATGGGTGCAGTCACTTTCAAGTTAAAAAAAAACATATGCAGACAAAACAAAATAAATACCCGTGGCTCCAGATGATACATTGATGTCTTCAGAAGCAAAACAATTGGTCTATGCAAGGAACTGAACATTTTTTACAACATTTTTCCTGTAATCCACAACTTTGGCAAACGACAGTCTGGAGCATGGAAGACTGACTTTTCATAGATTCTCAATGTTTGAGCTCCTGCGCATGTCATTATGTGACAGGAAGCTCACGTTGCATACTGTCGTGAATTTGCTCAGGACCCTTTGCCGAGGCTGTGGATTACAGATAATAATGTTGTAAATAATGTTCAATTTCGCTTCCTAAGACCTCAATGTATTGTCAGGAGCCGTGGGTATTAATTTTGTTTTGTCTGCATTAGAGTTGTCAAAAGTACTGACTTCGGTACCTAGTCGGTACAGAAATTTACAAAATGTAACGTTTTGAGCGCTATTGAGCGGATTCGTAAACACCTCTGATTGGCCGTTGTGTTGACGCGCTCATTGGATATGTCTGTGATTGGCTACAATGATCAACGCTTTAAAAACGTTAAATAGTCATCAATGACGCTCTTCACCGAGCGATTACACAGATACACACGGGAGCGTTTGAAAGCAGACGTCTATCGTGGACCGGTCCGCTGATAGACACCTGCTTTCAAACGCTCCCACTTTCAAATTCAAACACCTTCGTGTGCTTTCAAGAGCTCCCATCCATTGATCATTGAAGCCAATCACAGACATATTCGATGAGCGTGTCAACTCAATGGCCAATCAGAGGTGTTTACGAATCCACTCAACTGCGCTCAAAGGGTCACATTTTTTTAAATTTCAGTACCGATTGGTACTGAAGTTGGTGCTTTTGACAACTCTAGTCTGCATATGTTTTTTTGAATCTCAAAGTGACAGAACCCATTGACTTTCATTATATGAATCACCGAGAACTACAGTTTCAGCTAAAAACGTCTTTACTGTTCTACTGAAGAAAAAAGTCACCTACATCTTGGACGAGTAAATTAACAGCAAACTTAAATTTTTGGGTGAACTATCCTTTAAGATAATAAAGTCATAAGTAAGAAGTATAATACCACAATTGTATAAATATAAATGCCAAAATTGTAAGATGAATGAAGTTGCCAGTGTGAGATATAAAGACTTTCTTGATTTTGAGATATAGATATGGACACTTTTTCATCAGTATTTGGGTCTGAAGAGAGTGGTTGTGACACTGTCTGCACTGCAAGAAAAAATACTCGCTCACAATATGTTATGCACTCGCTTTGTTATAGTAATAACAGGGAGGCTCTAGCTTGGGCAACTCACTTACAGTAGACATGGTGTAAAATGCTCTACTGAGAACACATTCAAACAGTGGCGCCAGTGGATTGGATAAGTCCTGCACAGCTGTTTGACTGCAGCCAGTCAGGCATGACATCTTGACAACGAACGCCAGTCCAAGTAAACAAGCAGTGCTTCCAAAGACCAGGTGCGATCTGACAGACGAGTGCCTGATGTTCACACACAAATATAATACTACACCATCCTCCTTGCCATATGCACACAAAGCAGTAAACGAACAGTTTGAAAGGGGTCCATTTTTTTTTCATTTGAGAAAGGAAATTATTTGGGGGAAGAGATAAGGAATGAAATCAGGACAAGATGCAGGCCAGACTCAAACCTACAGGTTCCATATGTGCACCAAGGCTCATTATGTCTGGTATCTAGGCATGGGTCAAAAACAAATCTAGATAAAATAGTCGTCCAACAACTAATAAGACCAACTAGTTTATCTAGATTTTTTTAATGTCTCTCTTTACGCCTCAAATGATGACTCAAACATGTGACTAAAAGCGCTTTTCCCAAGTTCTGATCTAGACAAGAGTGCCAGTGGGTGAGATTTCAGTAGGAGGAGATAAACACAAGTGGAATGCACAAGTTCAACAGAGAATGGCAAGAGGTCCTTAGAGATAAGCCATGACAAGAGACTTCAATGGGCTAACCACTTCCTCCTGCGCACATCCGCTTTATCTCTCTCTCCTTCATTGTAAATATTTAGCACTGAAGTGAAAAAGAAGTGAATAAATACATTTGAGTGTCAGTGAACCTGTTATGAATGAAAAACTCAAGGTTAGTTCTTTTATTCTCCTATACACGCAAATACAGCATTGCTTTCAGAATTCATATTTTTCCTTTTTAATCAGCAGAATAGGAATAAAATGATCATGCTGAACTTTTCAGTTACTTTTTCATAAATCTGTTGGGTACTAAACTATGACATGTAACTAATGCCCTAACCAGTTTATGCTACAGACATAATTTATACCTCAAATTGTGCAGGTTTTTGAGTTGAGGTGACTTACAATAAAGGAGGGACCTTGGAGGTGATCTCTTTGACTTGGACCTAGCAACCACCCAGGACACCCTAGAAACCGTACAGTAAACTACTAAAAACCAAATGCATCAACCACATGCTGTAGGCAACCAGCCAACATACCATAGGTGGTGTTTTGCATGGGTGAATACCACTCAATTTTTCTTCAAAAGATGAGCAAAAATGTAGTTACATTGTGTTTTAGTTGTGTTTAGTTGTTTAAATTCACTAAAAACATATTTATATATTTAATATGTAACTAATTATATATTTAAAGCTGCAGTCCGTAAGTTTTGCCTCTTTGTCGCCATCTCTGTTTGAAACCTGCAATTGCAGTTATTTGCGGAATTATTATCTTTATGTGGGTTGTGTATTGGCACGACTCCTCAGCGCGGATGAATATAATGTTTGCTGTCAGTCACTGTCACTGGATACTGTACTTCAGAATCACAGATTCTACGTCTTGGAAGTATGACCAAAATAAGAATTTTCACCGGAAAATGTCATCTGAACAAGTAACAAACCACTTTTGTTCTGACCAACTGAGAAAAAAAGCATTACAATAAATCGCGCTGCCAATGGTGATTAAATCTAACGATCGCTCAGCTTATTTTTATACTTTGTTCTCAAATTGTTAATGTTAACAACATCAGCATTGCGTGACTATTTGTATTTAGTGTGTATTAGCGTTACCTGTAGATTTCAATTTCTGTAGCCATTCCGCAGTCCAAAGTCTTTGGCTTTTGACTACAGGTGAATCTCCAGTCACTGATGATTGTCATTTGGACCTTTCTGGATTACAATCCGCCATCAAAATGATAAGTTTAATTATTGCAGCTGCTATGAGAAAAGGCTATAAATGATCCGCCGCCTGCAGCATCTTCACCTGCCATATAGCCTACTTGCTGGGACTCCATCTTCATACAAACAGACGTGACGTAATGATGCAAAGATGAACGGCTGCATGCTCGAATTTCCCGCGGAAACCTACCAGTACCACTCGAATTAGAAAACATTATTACAAGCTTGCTGGCTGGTTGGGTAATTGCTAAAAAATAGATTTTGGATCATTTTTAATTAAAAAAAAGTTACGGACTGCAGCTTTAAAATGATATATATTTATATCTAAATAAAAACTACAACAGATTGATTATAATTAAGAATATAAAATACTAATTATAATGAAAGTGGGGCTGCACGATACATCGTTTTAGCATCGAAATCGCAATGTGCCCAATCATGATAGTCACATCGCAGGATGTGCGGTTCAAAACGCACGTTGATTCCATTAAACATTCAAGCGATTTTTAAACCATTTGAGCGCACGGAGACGCGAAACAGAATTCAATTCTGAACGTGCGGCTGTTTTATGTGCGTGCACACACACAAACACAGAGTCGCGCAGATGCACGTAAACGCATGCCGTTCTCTTCCGCGTCTATTTGTGCCTGAACGGAAACATACATGCAAAAATATATAATTAATAGTTAAAATGCACGTAAAAGATCACCTATCCTCAAACACAATTGATTATGGCTTAGGTGAACTAAACAACTGAGAAAGAAAACCGGATGTGTTACAGTATTTTGGGTCCGTGCCGCGCATTTGTTCTTAAAGTGACAGAAGCCCCTGCTGCTTTCTGTGTCATGAATGTTAATCAAACAAAAGACAAAGAGAAAAATTTTGTAGCTTTAACACAGATTAATTATATTTAATTTATACAGTGAAGACTATGCAGTGTTGTTTTACATTTGATTATTCAATTTCTGTACCTGAATACTGTTAGACTTACCTGAAAAATAAAAAGCACTATTTTTTTAACTTGTATCTTTGTTCTATTATATTTATCTATGCTTGTAATTTGTTCATTATTTCCTATGCATATTCACTCACCTAACTAAATCACCCTAATCATCCTAGAATGATTAATTCTTTCCAAATAGAGCTATTCAAGTCATCTGGTGAATTTTTTTCATATCGCAATATATATCGCAGAAACACAAAATATCGCAATGTCAGTTTTTTCCAATATCGTGCAGCCCTTATTATAATTAATTCAATGTCAGACCTCAGATTTCTGACCTTTCAGTGAGTGACGTTTAGGTATTTTTTGAACGCTACAGAAATTCTACAGTATGTTCTACAGTATATTCTCACTGGAATAACAAAAGCACCTGCACTTCTCAAGAAATTTTCAGCTATATTAAATACGCAGGCTGCACTTTACCTTCATTTCATGTGGCTACAGAGAGGAGGGACAGGAAAAGACGAGATGATGAACTCAATGAGATATATGCGAACACACATGTGGTTTCTTTGCATGCTGAGAACTCTAATCTGCCTGATACTGTAAAGAATAGCACAATCCTGCTCATACTTAACGTTAGGGATAAACATACACTGCAAAGAGCCCTAATCTTGCTTGTTCAAAGTCTGTTTTCTTTTCTTTTTTTTCTTTGGTTAGTAGTCAGAAAACATATGCACAAGTGAGTGTAAACGTTTGTATTAGTGTGCGTACTGGCAACTGAGTTATTTTGAGTGAGTGAAACAGACGGAGAAGGAGAATGGGACAAAGAGAAAAACTTGATAAAAAGTCCCACATGTGCAGTTTGAGAGAGAGGGCCCGTCGCCCTCCTTGGCCCATCCGTTCAGGAAAAGCTGCGTGAAGCTGATAGGAGCCCCGTCTGCCCTCTTGCTTCGCACGGGCACAGACCAGACCCAAACAGGGGCCGCCAACGGGACCTTTGGGGAGTTAAATGCCCTAATAAATGATACAAAGACCTGCCCTATGATGTAGCGATGAGACGCCAAACAGGAAGTTACCTTTGATAAGAGGAACCGCTTCTTTGTTATCTGACATGTGAAGAGAGTCCCTGATTGCAGTGTTTGATTGTTTATCAATCAATCACTGTAATGAGTAAATGACGTTTTTGCAGCTCTAAGCAACAATACTAAGTAGTCCGATTGCGAAAAATAACTGATTAACTGTAGTTTCAAATAAAACTAAGACGTTTAGCACTTTGAACCCTTTAATCTTGCCCAAAGAAACTTTTTATTGCTCAGAATTTACAGGATTATTGGAGTTATCAGTTATGACAGTATCAATTTTGACTGGGATGTTTCTCCTAAAATAATTGTGTTTAATGAATGTCTTTGAAAGAAGTCTCAGGGGACCTATGATTCCCCTTTTTTACAAGATGTAATATAAGTCTCTGGTGTCGCCTGAATATGTCTGTGAAGTTTAGCTCAAAATACCACACAGATAATTTATTATAGCTTGTCAAATTTGCCCCTATTTGGGTGTGTGCAAAAACACGCCATTTTTGCAAATGAGCTGCTGCTCCCGGCCGCTTTCCAGAAGAGGGTGGAGCTCTAACAGCTTTAACAGCTCGCGCTTCGGTTGCTCAACAACAACAAAGCTGGAGAATCTCACGCAGCCAAAATGACGATTGTCAGTAATGGTGTTCAGCCTTACATTGTTCAAACAGGAGTCGGACAGTCGGAGTCCGGAGAGACTCAGGAAGAAGTTACAACTTAGAGAATGCATCTGGACGTTTTTGAACGATTAGTGGATAAATTTATGTAATTGCTGTGGAGTTGATTCAACTCATCGACTAGCATGTGCCGTCATGTTAATCTTTTGTGCAAATCCAGCACTGAATTGACCCTCGTTTGTGAAGCAGTCCGGCGTAAAATGACGACATGGCAACAACACTCTACTACAACAACTCTTCCTCTTCTCTAAAGCAGCCCAACACGGCCTCGACCGCTTTGTTGCGTGTTCCCGGGGGCAGGGTTTTTGTAAATTTTAGGGTCAGTGATGTCATAAATGCTTTTACTGTCATGTTTGGTTGATTTAATGCATCTTTGCTGAAAGTATACATTTCTTTTTCTTTTTCTTTTTTTTAAAGGCCACAAACCTTTGAATGGTAGTTAGCAATAAAACTCATTTGGACAGTCTGTTTTGGATGCTGGTGATTCAACCTGGCTTCTCAACAAGTGTAACTAGCAAGACTTCACAGGTCAACCACAGATTTACCAGCTAATCTAGCCATACTTGATTAGCAATTTTTGAATCTCTGACTTTTGATTGCAGATGTTGTTATCTTAATACATCTGAGAGGAAACATGAGAGATTTCTAAAGATTGAAGAGTCAAAATTCTCCCATCTCATTTAATCTCACTGCTGACTAGCAAAAACAAGGAGATATCTCATTTGTGATTTTTCTTGCCTGTGAGGTGTTTTGTGTGGTTACACACATCTATTTCCCACCAACATGTTCACACACATGTTCACAGGGACAAAGAGGGCAGGAGGTCACAGTCATCTCGACACCCACTGAGGTTTATCATGCTTTTCTAACTGCTTTCCACACCCCACCCCACCAATCCAGTCCCACCTTTACGAATTAAATCTCATACAAAAGCGCAAACACCTGGGTTGAACTCAGATCTGTCGTTTTATCATTTCATGTGGTCGCTCCAGGGAGGGGCAGGAAAGGCAGAGACAACTAAAAAGTATGTAAGAGAAAAGCTTGAAATGAAATGACACACACACACTCTCTCTCTCTCTCTCTCTCTCTCACACACACACCCATTTAGAAGGTGATTCAGCTCTTCTCGAGTGAAATTATTGGCTGATTGGTTTACAAATGCCACCTTTTCATTCTCTATTATAGATCACAATGTGACATTTCAAATGAATTATATGTGCCTTTGAAAGAATGTGTGTATGTGTTGGGGGCCATTAAACCAGAGCAACCTGCTGCGGCCTCTTTTTTCATTCCGCTCTAATAACAGGGTGACCCGACATGAACTCTGTCACTCTCTAAATTAGTTTGACTGTTCATTTTGCCCTTTTAAGTCTTTTGAATTTCTTTTGCTTTCTCTCACCTTTGGCTCTGGGTCAAATGGAAAGACTGAATCTACAAAGAGGTTTGGCATATTGTCCTTAAATCATGCACAGAAAAAAAGCTAGTTTGTATTGGTAAAGGTACTAAAGGTCTGAGTTTTACAGTACTTGTTCACCCTAAAATGAAAATTCTGTCATAATTTACTAACACTCATGTTGTTCCAAACCTCCTAGTTTTCTGGAAATTTTGGAGAATGTTTATGCAGCTCTTTTCTGCACACCAAAATAGAGATGCATCGGTCTGCCGGCCATAAAAACTCACTTTTGCTCGTTTTATTATGGCCGATCTTTATTTCGTACTTGCACACAAACTGCATTGCAATCGTTTCCCAAAATGCCATTTGTGTGGAAATATTACAAGGTCTGCAAACAGGACGTTAATAGAGGCCAGAGATGGAACACGCTAAAGACGGACGCAAAGAGGAGAGCAGATGCGCCAGCAGATGCTGAACAAGCTCACTGTTCGCAATGCTCAAAATATTGGAAGAAAAATATAAATACTGGATTTAGGGTGGGGGTTTATAGGCTGGAACACACCAAGCCAATGGTTGGCCGTCGGGCAGTTTTTGTTCGTCGGCCGACTAAGTTTTCTCAGTGTGTTCTGCACCGTCGGCTGAAGTTGGTCCTTGTCGGTTTTTTTCCGGCCGATTCGAAATTTTGAATCGGCGTCGGCGCTCGTCAGGCCATCTGATCGTTCTGATTGGCTGTTCAGCGACTGCCACCTGCTGGTACGGAAAGGCATTTCATCTTGCGCAGGCGCAGAACGGACATGCTACTTGGCCGTCGGGTGTCGAGCGTCGGTTTGGTGTGTCAGGGCAACTTTGGACACAGACGCTGCCAACGTGAGCCAACCCCGCAGTCTGCTTTCGTCGCCACTAGTTCATCGGCATCGGCTTGGTGTGTTCCGGCCTTATCTCTGTATCTCTAAAGGAAAGTGACTGTCTCCAGAAAAGTTTCAATGTCATTTTCTTATCCTCTTATCTCCGTATAATGCACTGCTTTGTGTACAGCAGTAAACAAGCAAACGAAATCGCTGATGTTCCATAAGTGCCACCTACTGTTAGAGAGTGAATTTGCATTTTAATTCAGTACTGCTGCTGTTTTTGTTTTGTGCAGGTACTGTATGTCTTATGTAGCATTATTTCACAAATCTAAAGTCATACCATTCTGTTTTTGCATTAAATCTTGAAATTATACAATCTAATTTAAATAAAAATCAACTGCTCATGTTACATGAGTGTAGCATCTTTGTTTGGATTATGATTAAAATGCATTTATTTTTATTGTATTGTGCATTGTAATTTCAAATGGCTATATTTTTTCCTGATATAAAGCCAATAAGCAACAAATAAATTTGCTTAAACCAAGGGGGGAAAAAAAATCGGCAACTGGCATCGCAATCGGCCAATTTGCTTTAAAAAAAAAAAAAATGGAATCGGCCATGAAAAATCATGATCGGTGCATCCCTACACCAAAACACTGACTGCAAAAAGAACAAAAAAAGCACAATAGAATTTGGACTTGTGCACTATATTTCAATTTTTCCGATAACTTTCTGTGAGGAACTGACCAAAATTAAAAATGATTGTTCACCGATAATCTTCTCCATATTCATTTTTTTGCATATTCAAGCAATGTTGTCCAATGTCAACAACTTGAAAACTGACATGAGGCATCTTCATTTTTTGCAGCTCAACAGCCCTAATATCCATTTACTTTTATTGTACGGAAAAGAGCACATGGACATTCTGGAAAATAACTCCTTTTGTGCTCCAGTGAAGAAAGTCATGCAGATTTAAAATAACAAAGATAAGAATATGAATTTTCATTTCTGGGTAAACAATCCATTTAAATGTCTTATTCGGTAGCTCTAATATAGCTTCCAGGCTTGCACTGGGGCCCATAGAGGAGTAATTACCGTAAACCATATTTAACGTAATACAATGAGCCAGCATGCTTCAAATACCAGTGTCACACACACAGAGACCCCCTGTACTGTACCACACCAAGTCCACACACACAATGTTTAATAAAAATTTGTACATTTAAAGATGTAGTGATTAGGTGATAAAGATAGGTGATTCTCTATAGAAACATTTTTGTTATGCTGGTTGAAAGTCTCATATCCTGTCAGCAATCACTATGTTAAACAGTATAAATGTATTTTTATAAATATATCGTCTGCGGAAGGTGTAGGACCATAAAATGTTCAGCCAATTATTATATTCGGTCCAAATGAAATGATACGATGTCCTACCTGCCTGTCAATGTATGTTTTACATACCCTCGCGCACCCTGTTCAGGCAGACATACGTCATCAGTGCGTTTCATGCTATGCAGAGTTTATACAGACAGACCTCAGTCACGGAGCACCGAAAAACAAACAGCAGTCTCCTTTTACAGTTCCTACCGAATCAAAATAATTTGATTAAAAGATGGCAACCCATGACGGAGCTGTTCAGTCAGACTCTGATTTATCCGTGTCCATGTCAACAGTATCAACACCGAAATGAATCTGCAGCAGTCAGGTAAAAGCTTTCTAAGTAGTTTACATTCATTATTATTGTAATGTTATGTGCTTTGAGACATGAGGTAGTTTAACGCCATCTCTTGAGATGCTTTGCCGAGAGCAGCTGTGTGTGTTCATGTGTTTTGGAGGAGGCGTGGCTTTGGACAGAGATTTGCAGGGAGGGTCAAGTAGGGCTCTCTGCAGCCTGTGGTGGACATCCAACCCCACCCACATCCAAGTGTGATGTCAGAAGCCATGCCTGTGCCCAATACATCACCTTGTGACTCCCCACTAAACCACTTTACCAGAAATCCAGCCCTGCAGGTAATTTCATTGGTTACAGTAACGGGTATAGAATCAGTGTTTGGTGTAGGCAATCAGTACTTCAATGCTAGCAGGCTAACGTTAGCATTTCCTAGATCACTTACTGCACCTTTAAAGGTACAGTTTACCCTAAAATGAAAATTCTGTCATCATTTACTAACCCTCATGTTGTTCTAATCCTGTATGACTTTTTTTTTTTTTTGCGGAACATTAAAAAGGATATTTTTAAAGATTTGATTTGATTGACCTTTTTTTAAATAGTTTGTAATAATATTTCACATTACTGTTTTTACTCTTTTTTTAATCTCGGTGAGCTTAAGAGACTTTTTTCAAAGAATCTTACGACTCCAAACCTTTGAAATGTAGCGTATGTGTGGGTAGGCAACAGTTCAATGAAAAATCTTTAAGCCAAGGATACTTACAGGAAGTGACATCACATCTTTGTAGAGTAAGAGGAATGGACATACACAGCCAGGCCAAGGTCATGTGAGCATGCCTTATCTACACTCTTTTCATCTCTGGCCTTTTTCCCGCAAACAGAAAAAGAATACTCAAACACTCTCTCACACACACATTCATCTCTTTATCATGGCTTTCCCACACCAACAAATGTCCACTTACTTCCTTATACCCTCACAGTGAATGAAAAATGCTTTTGAGAAATTCGGATGTAGGCTTTTTCTGCCATCCTGAGAAAAGAGAGATGTACGTTAACCCATGCCGGTGCCAGTTGACATACTGCACGTGTGGTAACGGTTCATGTCACAAGCCACTGAGAAAAACACAGACTTCCAGTAAGGCGCCAAGCATCGGGGTCTTTCTGCCCACCGGTATCCACTCAGCAGCAGCCTCCCCTGAGAGAGAAAGAAAGCGAGAAACGGAGCACAGGGACCCCCTTCTGAGGGAACACCCTCTCTAGACAAGCACCTGGCCTTTGTGTGCATGTATGGGAGCAAACATGCCTTTGTGGGTGTGTGCATTTGTGTTTATGTTATGAGTGCGCGTTTGCACGTGTACATGTGTGTGTGTTACAGGATGCGGAGCCCCCCCATCAAATGGCCCCCAGAGACCTGCAGGGGCGTGTGTGTTATTGTGAGACGGTGTAAAGAACAACACTCCTCCTGTTCCCTCCCCTGTTATTTCTAGCTGTGTCTCTCGTTCTCCTCCCCAATACCAAAAACATTTCATTTAAAGACAACTCAAAATATAAAGTTACCAGATTTGATTAATGTATGTTATTTTTATTAGCTTATAATTTCACATAAAAATTCAATAACGAAATTTTCCATTTTTTGGAGAAGTTTGACAGTCGTTTCACGTTTTTTGCACCATCACTGGCCAAGTAAATATTATAATAGCATAAAAATAATACTACAATGGCACTGATCAAGTCATACAAAGCAATTATTGTCCGATTCTTAACAGGGGATGATCAATCTGAGTGTCCCTACTAATAAGTTCCCTGGCCACTTAAAGGTGGACTCAGTAGATTTTGAAAAACACTGTTTGAAAGTTAGTCAGGCTGACACCAATAACAAACGTGTAACCAATCAGCATTAGGGTGCGTATGACGGTTGAGGAGAGACAACGAGCAAGAGGGAGATTTGAAAAAAAGAAGAAGAAGAAAAAAAAAAAGCAGGCCGAGAGATGGGACACAATACAAAAGAGCTCAAAAGAATATCACTGGAATGAAGATTTATGACTGGGCAAGATCTTTAGGACCCGCGTTAATATTAGAAAAGCTTTCAAGCGCTGGAGAGAGCTAAGTGGGAAGGCCTGAAAACAGACACGGAGGATGCTTTGATTCCTTCACATGTGAGTAATACTGGGTTTTGATTGTCTGAAGCTGCTGTGCTGCTGGCGACTAACAACGAAAACATTGTATTTACTCTTGTGTACTGTACGTTCATTTTTTGTGCTTCCTTGTCGTTTGTTCATCAACTGTGCTTTATTTGTCGTGAAGCATTTTGTTGTGCATCAGCTGTGATACACAGACATCCACTCGCATTGCGTGTGTAACAGTGGCCAGATAGTGAGGGTTGTGCAGGTAAACCACAGAACACTGACGACCGCTAGAGAATGTGGTGTTTAGCGTCATTGTTAGTGCACTCGCCTCGCATGCCAGCAGTGATCGGGCCAGGGTTCGAGACTGACTCTGAGCAGGGTGGTTAAAATTAGAGTGTGACTTTTGAAGGCAGAGCAATGAAGAGAGGGGTGAGTTCAAATATCAACAATGCCCAACAGCGGTTTTCAAAATCTACTGATCCCACCTTTAAACAACTTCCCTTTTCTGCTGATGTAACCAAGGCCAAGTGGGTGGGAAAAAGTCATATGAACAAATCATATCACAGCCTAACATTCATGTTTTAATCAAATCCCATGGATAAATTAAGTCTGGTCCTACATTACCTCAAGAAGAATATTTCTCCATCTCCATCTCTTGTTTTCATTTAGTAGATATATAGTTAATCTGATTCAGCAACCAGTAAGTGTGTATGACTCTCAGCTCTGTATTTACATCCATCCCACAGAACTGCACAGACTTTCCCTACACAATCAGTGCAAAAAAGCACACAAAAATCTGTGCAGGCCTACGCATTCACCATTAAAAACATGATGTTTTTTTTCCAGACACATATTTGAATTTTATAAAAATTTGATTCAGTGGGAGTGCATCATCAATAATTTCCATGTGCTTTTACAGGATGGTAAAACTGCTTCATACTGTACAGCAGAGTCAAGTCTGCATGCTGGAATGAACCAGACAGGCTGACGACGAGTTCTGATGTCAAACTCTGGTGCCCCCCGTCTCCCTGGCCAGGGTGAGTGTGTATGTCTTTTTCAGGGGAGGGAATGTCGCTATTTTCCAGCCACTCAGCAGGAAACGCATCATCACTCATTGTGGTAGACGTGTGCACTGTTTTTACAGGAAAGTGCAAAAATAACCTCAAGCCAAAGGTTCCACCGGAGCCACTGGACTCAACATGACAAAGCTCCAATAGCAGCAGAAGTTTTACATTAAAGGAAGAGGATAATTACTGTTCTAAGCAGAGAGAAGAGAATGTTTGATTTAGCCATGGTTTTAATAAGATCCCTTTGGGGCAACAGATATGATTATGATAGTAGGCGGGATCCAAAAAGTTTTTTTTCCAATCACAAGTGAATTGAGAAAATTTACCTGCCATCATATATATATATATATATATATATATATATATATTAGGGGTTTAACAGTACATGTATTCGTCCCAAACCGTACGATTTGGTTCATGCAGTCACATGACGAACACAGTTGGTCAAAGGCAATTCACACTCCAATCCAGAAGGGGGCGCGTGCAGTAATGCAACGCTGTTTGCTACCAGTAAAAGGTGCCGAAGAAGAGATGATCAATTGGGCTGCGTTCAAGTTCGTTTTTTTTATAACCTTCCCTGGCTAACTTCCCTCAGTCTCGTTGACTTGGATGTACATCATTGCTTATGTTGCACGAATGCCCATACTGGCGGAACCTTTGCAATGGGCTGAATTGGAACGTCCTAAGCCCTTGATCACTTGGAATCTGCTATGGAGTTGATTTATTATTCATTTTTTTCCCCTTACAAAATTGTTTAATACAGCATTCTATATGTATATATGTGTGGGTTATGGAGCTGCCTGAAGTGTACATATGAAGTAGACTTGCTCCCTCGGTCAAAATCGAGGGAGCGAGGGTCTGTCCACTTCCCTCGTCCACTTCACGAAGTGGAACGCACTTCAAAATGGCGGCAGGGATTTCCCTGAGGGGAAGTGCTTAGGGAAGTTCGCAAGTGCGTGTCTAAAACTGGAGTGGAATGCAGCCTCGGTATCAAGCGTGCCACATGAGTCCTGAAAAGTGAAGCCAAAGCGTCTCGATCACCCCCAGGTGGCTGGATGCAGTATAGGTCATAAACCCTGCCCTCTCCATGTAATGTAATGGGACGTGAGACAAACTAAACAATCAAATTACACATCAAATATTTTTTTCCAAAGATGGTTTCTGTCATTTTAGGAACGCTAAATCACGCTGATGTTAGTTCAAGTGTTCGTTCTTTAAATAAGTATGGTTTTAGTTAGTTTTTTGATGCTATAAAAACATGGTTTTGATGTCATGATTGACAGCTTCTCTGATCGAAGTAGTCACTGAAGCACCAACAGAATTTTTTCTGGATCTTCAGGAGGAGATTGGAGTTTTAACGTTAATTTCTACATTTCCAGAACTGTTTATTTCACACCGACATAATGAGTTGTTCTGCAGTAAACTGTATTAACTGATTTTGCAGGACCTTGATATTGCAGTTCCCCTTCGCGCTCATCACTGCGCAGACTTGGGCTCCAAGTTCACTACTTTGCAGACTTGAGACTCAAGATGTCAGCGCCATATTGGCACACTGGTGGCTTCACTTACTACAATGGAAGAGAGTGTAGGTGCGTCATCCATATTTTTTTACAGTCTATGATCGGTATGTTTACATGTAATCTCTCAACCAGTGTTTCAACTGCAGAAAGATATCAATAAAACAGCTTGAGAATAATATCTCACATAGCATTACATTTAGCTCAGGTATTTAGTGTCGAAAGCATGTTAGTTCACAGAGAAATGAACTCTAGAGAGGACGATTTTGTATATGCACTATATTAGCCTATTCATTATATTTACTTAACCTGTTATGTCTTGATTATTTAATGTATGTTTAAATAAATGTCATGAAAACAAGTTATGACAGCAACTGTGTAAATGATTATATTTCAAAAATGAATTGCAGTAAAAATTAACTTTATAATTACATTTAGAAGTTAATGCAAAACCTGTCTTATGTGCAATTTACATTTTTTTTTTTTTGATAAAAAGCAACTGAATTTAATAATTTGGGCTCAATTTTTTTGTATTATATATATATATATATATATATATATCCAACAATTCTTACTGCCCATAAAATTTTATTTTGCCTTATTTTTAATTTTAAAAATATAATAATTTCAAATAATAGATGCATAATTTATATTCACATGTGTGAATACAGTACAAACTTTAGATGATAAAAAAGCTACAAGATGCTCAAGTCACAACAGATATTTCTACTAATAATGCACAATTTATGAAAATGGAAACAAGAGGAAAAGGAGAAGAGCGTGTGCAGGCATTCTCTGAACATGAATTACACACACAGGAAGGACATGGACTCAGAAGTCTAATCAATGCTGAGAATGATTAGTGGTAGAAAATAAAACAGGGGAAGTCATTCATCAGTGTTTTCTCAGAGAGAGCTGCTTTCAAGATACTGGATGCAGCAGCACTGGACAACGGAGACATTCTTAGGTCAGTGACCCTTATTTAGAGAAGCGGGATGTCAGAGAGGCGGGAAAGTTTCGAGTCACAGAAAAATAATGCTTCTAACAAGTCTTTTTGAATAATCACGACCATGATCCAATCAAATCTTGATGGATAAAATCAAGTCCTGCTGAATCAATGATTCAACATTGAATTAATGTTTCAATGTCAGCAATCAATGTTGAATCGACAATCTCACATTCTTTCTGATGTTGTCTTCGTGCTTTTAAAAGCGAAACACAGGGACCAAGGGGAAAAAAAGTTCCAAAATGACTGTTAAGCATGACGATATGAATGTTTGGTATCGGAAACATGGCACATTGTTGATGTTACAAATACAGACAAGAACATGAAGAAGTTCAAGCCAACTTCACTGATGTTCCTCTGTAAACACAAGCCACTGTGTTTTTTGATGGAACGCAGAGGAAATGCTTTAAGGAACACGCGAAGATGGAAATGAGCGCAGTGCTCAGGAATGGAGGATGTTTGACGCTTTTCCCTAGTAACCCCCTTTCCCTTCCATTCCTCCTCCTCCTCCTCTCCTCTCCCTCTCTCCACAATGCTGGAGAGTTGTTGTCATCTCCTGTGATTGTGCAGTAAGGCTGGAGTACAGTGAGGCCTACAAAATAGCCTCCTCTGCCCTTTAGTGACCCCAGATGCCTCTGAACTCTCTGGGATATAGCGAGAGGAATCCTATGTGTAAGAATTTTTAGACAGAAATGGGAACACAGAGAATATATATGCTCTGGAGGGTGTAGTTGCGCTTTAACAACAATGCAGACCTCCCATGGTACCTCCACCACTATAGAAATGACGTCAACAAGGTGCTTTTTTCTATATGACTGACAGGAGCTGACAACAAGATGTGGAGGAGGTTTACCACCGTCTGGATGTTGTTGACCTTTTGTCTTAGTTTGAATGACTACACAGCTGTACTGAACAATCTAAACCTGGCTGGTACCATGCAATGTTTTTATATATTTGTTTATAATACATAAAGATGTAAATATATAAAACTACATTAACTAAAATAAAACTACATTGTAATATTTAATATATTTGAAAATGTTATATATTCCTGTGATGGCAAAGCTGAATTATCATTACTCCAGTCTTCAGTGTCAGATCCTTCAGAAATCATTTTAATATGCTGTAATTAATAATGGTTCTTATTATTCTCAATCTTATTATTATTTTCAATGTTGAAAACAGCTTTTGCTTCTTAATATTTTTGTGGAAACTGTGATGCACAACCATTCAAAAGTTTGGGGCAAGTAAGATTTAAAAAATATTTCTGAAGGATCATGTGACACTAAAGACAGGAGTAATGCTGAAAATTCAGCTTTGACATCACAGGAATAAATGACCTACATAAAATATATTAAAATAGAAAACAGTTTTATAAATTGTAATAATATTTCATTAATTTTACTGTATTTTTGATTAAATAAATGCAACTTTGGTCAGCTTAAGAGACATAAAAAATTATTCCAAACTTTTTTAAAGCTGCAGTCCGTTTTTGCCTCTTTGTCGCCATCTCTGTTTGAAACCTGCAATTGCAGTTATTTGTGTAATTATCATCTTTATGTGGGTTGTGCATTGGCACAGCTCCTCAGCTCGGATGAATCTAATGCTTTGAGGAGAATGTTTGGCTGTCATTCACCGCACTGGTGGATACTGTACAGGTACTTCCGAATCACAGATTGTAATCTTGGAAGTATGACCAAAATAAGAATTTTCACCGGAAAATGTCATCTGAGCAAGTAACAAATCTGCCACTTTTGTTCTGATCAACTGAGAAAAAAAGCATTACAATAAATAGCGCTGCCAATGGTGATTAAATCTAACGATCGCTTAGCTCGGTTCACATCAAACCGTGCAAATTATTATTATTGTTATACTTTGTTCTCAAAGCAGTTAATGTTAACAACATCAGCATTGCGTGACTACGTGTATTTTGTGTGTATTAGCGTTACTTGTAGATATACATTTTTGCACAGTCTAATCTCTAATTGTCCATTTGTCATTCCATACAATCCACATTCAAAATGATAAGTTTAATTATTCCAGCTGCTGTGAGAAAAGGCTATAAATGATCCGTCACCTCCAGCATCCTCACATGCCATATAGCCTACTAGCTGGGACTAGCTGGGGCTTCTTCATGTAAACAGACGTGACATAATGACGCAAAGACAAATGGCGGCATGCTCAAACTTCCCGCAGAAACCTACCAGTACCACTCTTATTAGAAAACATTATTACAAGCTTACCGTTGTGAATCAGGCTAAGGTAAGGAGATAGTTTTGAACACTGGCTGGTTATGTACTTACTCAAAATTGATTTTGATCATTTTTAACCAAAAAAAAAGTTACGGACTGCAGCTTTAAATAATTAAATAAATAAAACAAAAGAATAAAATAAATAAGTACAACATGTCAAGACAAAATGGAAATATAAAACTAAATTTTCATATAAAAAAGTTTATCTCTGAATGAATGAATTGCTATCTAAACAAACACACACACAAAAAAAAAAAAAAAAAAAAAAAAAAAATCGACCTATAGCCTCGCTCTATATATAAAATGTACAGATCATTGTAATATTTTTAGGTTGAGAGACATGTTTGGTCTTTTGTAGTAAGTGAAACCACAGTGAGAGTTCTTGGGTATACGATTTCTTGTTGTGTGCTTTTGACAAATAACACAAATGCCTTATTGTCTTGCTGTCTAGAATAATTATCTAAAGTTGGCATGACTTCCACACGATGAGTCCAGGGAATGCTTCCAGCTAAAATGCATATGTCTTTCCGTAGCAAGCGCAAACAAGTCTTTTCAGGAATGTCTCTGGCAAGCTAAAGGGTAAATTCCTGTCTATCTCATACCTATTTCTATGTCTTCATCACGAAGGAGGCTCTATAAGCTTCTTTCTTACCTGCAAGAATGCTACACCTCAGTGCAATTCAATGAAAATCATTTCGATTCATATTCAGTTTTCCACAACAAATGTGATCTCACCTATGGAAACCCATTCAAACAAATCAGCTTCATGAATTCAGTTTCACCAAAAAGTCACTTTAAATCAAATCATTACCAATGAATTTGTCCAGTGCTACACCAATACAACAATTCTGCCAATGAATCAAATCCCCCACTGTTCATTATTATTTTTGGTGCTAAGTACATAATTAAACAACTCTTTTACGTGAATTGAACAAGGTGACAGCATAGCACTTTTTCTGCATTACACCTTTGCCACAGACATCCGGTTGTCGTCATTTGACATTTGAGTTTGGGGACTTTTTTCCTGATATCTGATGAATTCAGAGGGTTTTCACATGTAACTTTTTTTGTCACGCTACTGTCCCATGCATGCACACTGATGTAGCTCTAGATTAAAAGCCACAAGTACCCACAGAGCCAAAGTCTGCACCAAGCCACAGTGATGAAGTCTTTTATGTGTCTGTGGTACGGTGGAGCAGCGCTGCATGTGCTTTTTCAACCCTTTCCTCCCTTTCCTTTCTCTCTTTCACTTTGAGTGTGTGTAAGAAAGAGCAAAATGTCCCTCAATTTTGCTGCACCTTGCACAATGCTAATTACGCACTACCCAAATTATGTAGAGCAGGTATCATCTACAAACCACAAACTACAGCCTCTGCACACTTCACCTGTATGCACTGACATTTATATAGCAGATCAATTCTAAGAATCTGTCTCAAAGGTCGCAAACTGTAGAATTAAAATGTAAAATTGAATTGAATTGAATTTTGATTTTAAAACAAGCTAATGCACACTTCGAATCCACAAACATGTCAAAAGTGACTAGTTTTGGAGAATCAGTGGCCAGTACGCCTACAGCTGAAACTTACTGACTGACAAACGAGAATAGAAATTAGTATCTGCTCAAGATAAGCTTGAACAAATATTGTGTATGAGTTGAAATGGCCTGAAAATGCTATCGTACAAATGTATAGCTTGCATGTTTGTGCATGTGTGTGTGTGTGTGTGTGTGTGTGTGTGTGTGTTAGTGGGAGAGGTGAAAGCCTATGGTGAACTTCAAAGCATGTTAGAGGTAACCGGGTTCATGTGCTGTAAATAGGGCTCAGAGTTAAACATTTTTTAAAAGCCTGAGAAAGAGGGGGAAGTGAGAACATGTTTTTTCTCTAAAATAACTATGAAAACCACATGAGTTCATTTATTAATTCGGGTGAGTAACTCTTAAGCTGTTAATGACATTATGAATGGAATTAAAATGGTAAAAGTGTCAACAAAATTAGAAGCAAAAGAAAAATGATATGAATGGAAAAATATGTGTTCAATTACAAACGAGCTACAGTAGGTCTGCACACAAGATAGTATCACCACACCACAGACACATAAATACATCTCTAACTCTTGGTGCAGACTGTTAGGGCTCCGAAACAGAAAGTACATGCCATTTTTAAAGTCATGGTGGTTATGAGGGCACTTGGGAGTTACAAAACTGACCCACATTGAATTCTACCTGTATGTGTGTGTGCATTTAAGGCGTTTAAAACAATGGTGTGCATATTTAAAGACACAAGAGAGTTAAGAAACAGCATACTGGGAGCCAAAACCTCATAAAATGAGTCTAAACACTATTCTCATTATTTCACTTTGACTTTAAGGGGTATGAACATGGACTCTCATGACATGCTCCACAAACTTGGTGGCATGACCTTTAAATTTTAACCTTTGAACCCTGGAGACATTTGAACTACAGGGGAGCGTTTTCACTTCAATCTCCTTGACCTGGTGGTTACATTCAAATTCATGGCTTGAACTAAACAACACAGCACATCACATGAGGTTTTGTACACTGAACAAAAGTTCTAGCTTTGATTCAGTAATGACAGTGTTCCTAAAACAAACATCATTCCAGCGACAAGCTATCTGTCCACAACGGAACTGATGATGCCTAAAAGTCACAATAACAGTCAAAAAGAACATATTTGAAGTGGAGTGGGATTTTGGACCAATGAGAATCCAGTGGGTGGGGCAATTCAGTGTTACGCTACAGAAACTGCAACCAACCCAATCTGGTTGCTTATCATGGCTGGTTACAACAAAAACACATTTAGCACATGGTGTACATTGCAAAATAACTATCCAGTGGCCATGCCACTTGCCCTATATCAGATAGGTGGCGCAATATTGGTACATCTTATATTTGTTAATATACATTTACATTGTCATATGCAGTTTTAATGTCTTTCAAACTTAAAATCATTCTGATTTAAATATGTCACCATGTTAAATGTATCCAGCTGACTAACACAGATGAGGTTTTATCCCAATTCCAAGAATAATTTGTGGTGTCTTGCAAGCACCAGTTAAAAAGGGTTGAAAATCATAAAGAAATCGCAGTTTTGAAAATTTTCCAGTTTTGAATTTATGGCTGTCATGAAGTTATGTCTTAGATATATAATTTCCAGCTATGATTGCAAATTTAAAACCTAATATATATTTAAAACCTATATATATATATATATATATATATATGTATATATATAGGCATGTCCAGTGAAAATAAACTAATGTCCTGACTAGGCCAGCGAAAAAAAAAGTATAATCATATGACAATGACTCGACAGCACCATGACAAACCCCTTATTTTGGTGTTCAGGTTTTACTACGTTAATGGGACAGTCACAGATGGGAATCTACTGGGACAGGAAGCAGAATACGTTTCAGGTATGTAGACAGTATGATGATAAAGAACAGTCCAACAGTACAAACATCCAATGAGTGACTGGAATGCTGAAACTATGATGTCACAGGTGGAGGAGTTCAGACAATGTTTTGTCGTGGCGTGTAGAGCCGATGGCGGTGAGGAGGGGGGCGGACCGCACCTTTCAGGTAAATGTGTCTCCCTGTAATGACAGGTAATCCTGCCGGTATTTTTAGCTCAGTGATGGGAGGAGGCCCTGACATGTGTGACGGTAAGGATTTGTATTTCCATTTACACACAGTACAAGCAAAGAAACAAAAGTGGCTTGTATGGAGGGGTGAATCAGAGACAGGAACAAGTGCTCTAGAGATAAATGACAGGTTGACAAAGACCCTTTCAACACTGAAACCACTCTCTGTTTGCTCCACCTCATTCGTGGCAGCCCTCTTGGACTCATAATAGTCGGTTCTAGTCATCAGGCACCTTAAAGCACCTAAGAAGCTTTAAAAATCACAATCTCGTCAAATCACAAGACTTACTACATACCTCTGAGTGCTAGTACAACAGGTCACATGACTAAAACCAATGAAAATGACCACAGTCCCTCACATTACTAGATAAATTACACTGGTTTAAAAATTAAAGGGATAGTTCACCCAAAACAGAAACTTTAAAGACTTTAATGGTCACTCTTTTCATGTTTACAATAGTTTTTAATAGTGGTTTTGCATCCTTTTTGAAGCTTATAAGCTTCAATACCAGCATCGGTACCAGCATTGTGTTTCACAGGAACAACAAAAAAGGTCATACGGGGTAAATTTTTTTTTTTGTTTTTTTTTTTTTTAACATGAGCGGGTGCGATTTGTAAGATCCGTCATTTAACCCTCTTTGTACGTCAGAAAGACAAACCACAAGCTGTTTTGTCAAGGAAATTAAACAACGATTAAACAGAACTGGCATCACCAAACATAGAGCTGATACTGGGATGTTATGCATTCTTCTGAACACTGTGAGCTCTTTCGAGCCAGAAATTCCATAACAAACCGCATGTCATTCATTTGCTCGGAGAGGGAATCCACAACTACGCATTTGCGGGCTAATTGTTACTGTCATATACTATGCTAAACATTTGAAAAAGCCTACATTTGAAAAAAAGTAATCCAAACATGTACTTCATGTGGTAACACCTAAATTAGCTAGTCAAAAAACATCAGTCAAGTCAAAAAGATTGAACTGAATTAAATTCACCAATTTAGGCTCTAAGATATAAGGTGGCCCAGACAGTTGTGGGTGGTTGCATGGGTGGGCCAGCACATGGTTATTTTGGCCAGGCCCACCCAGGACCCCCTTTAAAGCTGGGTCTGAACTTGACTACAATAGGTCACCAACAAAAATGATTTCAATTCAGGTAGAAATAACAATTGCACATATAGGTTGAAATATACACTGCCAAAAATAAATAATGTAAAAAATCTTGTTTCTTGATTTTGTTAGATTTAGGCCTATACTTGAAATGATAAACAATACATTCTAATTTAATTTTTGAATCACACCTTATTTTTCCAAAGTGCTTTAAATGGTTCATGTTTTGAGTTGATCTTATAATAAAAAATGAAATACTTTCATGAACACTTCATATCAAAAGGATGCTTTCGGTGTGCATAAATACTTTTATAAATGTGAGTGTGTTTAAATCTTGTGAATTATTCTGTACTTATGCACATATGAGCTTCCAATGCTACTTTTAATCACACTTCTGCTTGGCCTTGGAGAGCCATTACCTTCCAGCCGGCTGAGCTGTTGCTGTCGCCCTTATCTTTGAAGTAAGGCACGCTCTTCACCATCCACTCGTAGATCTGAGACAGGGTGAGCCGCTTCTCAGGGGAGCTCTCGATCGCCTTGGTGATGAGATCAGCGTATGACATATTCCCCCACGCGTTCCTACGAGACGAGCTGCTCTTCCTCTGGGCCGCTGCAGAACTGGAGCTGCTGGCAGGGGCGGGGAGCGGCGGCACCTGTTGCGGGTGCGTCAGCTGGGGATTCGGCTGCTGAGGATGTTGTTGCTGGGGATGAACGCAGTTGTCCTGGCAGTGGAAGTCGTTCAAAAGGACGGGTTTCTCCTCCGGGTAGTCCTCGGTCTCCTCTAGTAAACTTAGGCTGTTGATAAAGTCCACGATACCTTGCTCCGGCTTGACGGACGGTGCCGGGGAGGACGTGTTCGAGCTCCCCGGCTCGCTGAATTCCGGTCGGTGCAGCGGCCAGGTGCATGAGCGCGGCCGGGAGAGAGGCTCGAAATCCGGGTCGATGTCAACCAGCTGTTGCTGCGCTTCTGCCATCACAAAATCAAAGCCAAGCCAACTGACTGTCCTTAAACAGATGATAAGTGCAGTGAAGATTTTGTCTAGTTTGCTAACACTAACAATCGCACATGATCAGATCTGACTGACAATGAAGCCCAGCACTTTACAACTCAACGATGTGTAATGACTCGTACCATGCCTAGCGCGGTTTTAAATGAAATGACTGTTTATGAAGCGTTTTAGAGTAGAGTGAGTTGACCACGCCCACAGCGGGAGTGAGAGCCGCGTCAGCCAATCACGAGCGCGTATTCAAAAGGTAAACAGAGATTACGTTTGCATAACTCACGATACTCCAGTTTATCCTTATGGCAGGCTGTTTTTACAAAGTACTATCTATTTTATGGTACTTTAATTAAGAGTAATTCAATAGTGACAGTGTCTATTTTCAATTTCACTAGTAGGCTAACTATAGCCTATGTTCATTAGATGTACTTATTTGACTAGTCTAGTATCTGAGCAACAGATCCCCATATGATTCAATGGCAAAAATTTGCAATTTATTACAGTAACAGTGGGACAGTTACTTGTCATTATCGGCAAAGGAACAAGTACTAGTAGCCAATCAAATAAATAAGTACTTGTGACTAACTGAATAGATATCGGAATAATACTGAATAGTTGTTAGTGAAATTGAAAAAGATACTAGTCAGTATTGGATTAGTTACTTAAAATATGTAGCCTACTAGTAACAAAAATAGGTATTAGTTTTAAAGAAAATAAATGTTAAAATGGCTTTCCCTATATTTAAGTTAAACAGGATTTACTGAGGATTATGACTGCCATGAAAGAATTTGACCACACAATTTAGCTTTCCATTCACCTTTTTAGTTGTCTAATATCAAATAATCACCAGTTTATATATTTTGTTAATAGGCTTTAAAAGCGGTCCTTTCATCAAGATTTAAAAGGGCCGAGTGCACTGAGATTTAGAAACCATTTGGCACTTATCCGCCTGTCAAATAATCTATATACACTGTATCTTGTTGGACTTGGTTTCCTAAATTTGTACTAAGATGCTTTATGTTTTCAACAAAGCATACGTGTGTGGCAAAGTCAGTGTGTGTTTTTGTGTGTGTGTGTGTGTGTGTGTGTGTGTGTGTGTGTGTGTGTGAGACCCGTGCTCATGTAGAGTTGTGCTGTCAGTTGCTCACTAGAGGGAGACATTTTAATTACACTGAAGTGACACCGAGTTTTAGAGCGGGGTGCATCATTACAGTTTTTAAATGAAGACAATTTTGTCAGCATTTTCAAACACACGGTTTCACTCTCAAGTGAGAATAGTAGTTAATTTAATATCACATTTTCCTAATGGTTTAACCACCTATGTATCAGCTAATAGTGTCCAATATTTAAGTTATTAAATAACATTTTGTGTGCACCAGATTATTAAAAACTAAAATAATTTAAATCCTCTAATACGTACAGTTGCCCTTTGATAAATTAAATTCGATTTGTTGCATTTTATTTCAATAGTCGCTATAAGACTTTTATTTTGAAAAACATATTTACGTGGACTATCCCGGAAGTAAAATCATTTCTGAAGCTTGTGTGTTTGTACATTGCTGAAAATCCTCCGCAGGTATTAATACAAGAGCCATATGAAGAATTAGCTAAATTTAATCATAAACAGTCTATTATAAACGTACATGCGTTGCAGAAGATAAAGCAGCTAGCTTGTGAAGAAGACGCAATAGTATTGATGTGGAATTGGACCAGGTGTTAGAATACAAAAGGATTCCAGTCCAGCACAAGGTGTCGGGATGAGCTTCTTCAGTTTTGGACAAAGTGCTGAAATTGACATAGTTTTAAATGATGCAGAGACGAGAAAAAAGGCCGAGCACAAAACAGAGGACGGGAAAAAAGACAAATACTTTCTGTTTTACGACGGGGAGACAGTCTCTGGGAAAGTCAACGTAACCCTGAAAAACCCAGGGAAGCGGCTTGAGCATCAAGGGATCAAAATAGAATTTATCGGGCAAATCGGTAAGTACAACGTAATATGAACGAGCGATGCTTGGTGACGTATGTGCTGTAATGTGACCGCTCAATACAAGATTTACATCTGTGTTTGTTTGCATGTGTCGCGGGGAAATTTATTTTGAAATGCAAGTTTCATTAAGGGGACTCCGACTGAAGCATTACAAATGCTGAAGTGTCAAATTACAAAAACCTAGTCTCGTGACATATGACACATTAGCGATTCGTTATTGAATCGTTCTTTCGAGTTGGATATTTTCAGTGAATCGAACGAGCCGGTTCACAAAACCGGTCTTAATGATTCCTTCACGATTCGGACCCAATCGTTCTGAAATCGCTCCGAACGTTCCTCGATATCTTTATATGACATAATTGCAGGAAAAGTAGGATTAAACACTAATATGCTATTCCACATTCATCCAACAACTCACCGACCTGTTGATCCGAGAACCATCCTGTTTAAGTTAGACATTTTCCGTAAATAATAGAGAAACGATGAAGCGAAAAGTTTATTTTTAATAGCTGAAAAGCAGAAATGTTACAAATAAATGGTTTAAATAAATAGCATTAACACTTTACAGCTAAGAAATATAAATTAAATTTAGTATTATTTAATGTATTTGCAAATTATATTTAGGTTCTAAATAAATAGCAGTATATTAGCTGAATCATGAATTCAACAAACTGAAATGGACGCTTTTTGTTACATAAAAATAAAGAAACACCCTTATTAATAAAACCCATAATAGTCAAAAAATATGTGCTACAGATAAAAGAATCACTGAGTCGTTTTTAACCTGTTTTTTTAAGTGATTTGTTCAAAAGAGTCGATTCTCCGAAGTGAATCGACTTCCTATCTCTAGTAAAAAGGCGGTATAGGAACCACACCTCTGGACGCTCACCATAAGTTATGAATCCAGTTTTTATTTTCAGTAACGAACAGTTTCCCTAAACCATGCTTGTTACTTCTTGTTCTAAGTTAAAGCCATACAGTATATAACCCTTGAAGCATCACCATGAAATATCAAGAAACTTGTATGTAAAGAAAACGTCAAATGTTTTCCCTGAGGTGATTTTATGCATCCTGATATTTATTGTATTTTAAACGGGTAATTCACCCAAAAATTTGCTCACCCTCATGTTGTTCCAAACTTGGCAAACATCAACAAACTCAAACATCAAATTTGAAAGAATAAAACAGAATACACAGACAAAATATGCAAATTTATTAAGAAATCACATTTTCTCTCCTGTGGCTTGTTCATTTTCCTTGTAGAATTGTACTATGACAGAGGAAACCATCATGAGTTTGTCTCTCTGGTAAAGGATTTAGCTCGGCCTGGAGAAATGGCTCAATCTCAGACCTTTGATTTTGAGTTCACACACGTGGAGAAACCATACGAGTCCTACACAGGCCAGAATGTAAAACTGCGGTATGTATTCCTGTCATTGTGTAGTTCAGTAAAGATTATGTATATGAGCTTACACAATATGTTGTACATTTATTTAATAGATTTTTTTTTTTTTTTTTAAATATCTAAATGATTTTATTATAAACTGTCATTTTTCCCTCAGCTATTTCCTGAGGGCAACCATCAGCAGGAGACTGAATGACATCTGCAAAGAGATGGACATCGTAGTGCACACACTCAGCACTTATCCAGAACTCAACTCCTCCATAAAGATGGAAGTGGGAATTGAGGACTGTCTTCACATTGAGTTTGAGTACAACAAATCCAAGTAAGTCTGAAAAACAGCCAGAGGATGGGAGGTTTTTATAGCTTAGATTATTTGTAAATGTTAAAATAGTTCATTAAAGTTTAAATTTGTCACCTACTGATATATTTTTTTGCATTTTTCTGTTTTTTTTTTTTCCTCTTAAAAAAACTTGAAAATGGCAGGTATCATCTGAAAGATGTGATTGTGGGAAAGATCTATTTCCTATTGGTGCGAATTAAGATCAAACACATGGAAATTGATATTATTAAACGGGAGACAACGGGAACAGGGCCAAATGTGTACCACGAAAATGACACCATTGCAAAATATGAGATTATGGATGGAGCACCTGTCCGAGGTATGAAACAATTCTTAAAGGAATAGATCATCTAAAAGTGAAAATTATCCCATAATGTACTCACCTTCAAGCCATCCTACTGTAGGTGTATATGACTTTCTGTTTTCTGCTGAACACATTTGGAGTTAAATTAAATAATATCCTGGCTCTTCCCAGCACTGAATAGAGCCCAAGTTTTTGAAGCTCTAAAAAGCGCATTCATCCATCTTAAAAGTAATCCATACGACTCCAGTAGGTTAATAAATACCCTCTGAAGTGAAGTGATTGGTTTTTGTAAGAAAAATATCCATATTTAAAACTTTCTAAACTATAATAACGGACTTCTGGCAACGGCCATATGCACGTTCACGAGAGAGTTCACGAGTGGTTTTCACAAGAATATCTTGGTATTCTTACCTGAGCTTACGCTACACCTGCTTCAGACATCGAGTCAGAAGTCACCCTTCTGCCAGATCTTGACTCTCTCGTTAACGTGCTTATGGCCAGTGCCAGAAGCCAGTGATTATAGTTTAGATAGTTTTAAATATGGATATTTTTCTTACAAAAACTCATCGCTTCACTTTAGAAGGCATTTATTAAAGGGATAGTTCACCCAAAAATGAAAATTCTGTCATCATTTACTCACCCTCAAGTTGTTCCAAACCTGTATAAATTTCTTTGTTCTGCTGAACACAAAGGGAGATATTTTGAAGAATGTTTGTAACCAAACAGTTGTGGGGCACCATTGACTTCCATAGGATTTTTCCCCCCTATACTATGGAAGTCAGTGCAGACAAAGAAATTTATACAGGTTTGGAACAACTTGAGGGTGAGTAAATGATGACAGAATTTTCATTTTTGGATGAACTATCCCTTTAAACTGCTGGAGTTGTATGGATTACTCTTATGATGGATGGATGCACTTTTTAAAGCTTAAAAAACTCGGGCACTATTCAATGACATTACAAAGCTGAGAAGAACAAGGACATTATTTAATATAACTCAGATTGTGTTCAACTGAAAGGAGAAAGTCATATACACCTAGGATGGCTTGAGAGTGAGTAAATTATTTGATAATTTTCATTTTTTGGGTGAACTATTCCTTTAATATTACCTGATGGTCATTCACATTTATAAAGATGATAAATGCAGTAAGCGATTCCTGAGAAACGGTGTTGAAACACACTTGTAGCCAATCAGCAATAGGGGTGTATACACTCATGATGGGGAAGGAGAGAGAGTGAGCAAGAGGGAGATTTGAAGAAAGACTGTAGAAATAGAGATGGCTGAGAGACATTACAAAAAAGATAAGGTCAGAGGAATATCACTGGAAAACAAGGATTATGATCAGGCAAGAGCTTTAGGATCCGCATTAAATTTAGAAAAGCTTTCCAGCGCTAGAGAGACCGAACCAGGAAGGCCTGAAAACGGACGCTGAGGTTGTGTTGTTTCTGCTCCATACGTGAGTAACATTGGTTTTGCTATGTTTCACAAAACCAAAGTATGCGGTTGTAATGTTAGCTATAGTAGCAGGACAGTTTTGAGTGTCATTGTCTGGAGCTGGTGTGCTCCTGGTGACTAACATCCAGCTCTTGCTTGTATATACTCTTCTGCACTGTTAATTTTTTTTTTTTTTTTTTTCTTGTCGTTCGTTATTTTGCTTTGCTTCAGCTGTGATGAAGAGACATCCACTCTTGCATTGCTTGTTTGTGCATTTTGGGGGCAGAGCAATTAAGGGAGGGTTGTGTTTGTTTGGGTTGATTTCAAATAACAGTGTTTCTCAGAAACCGCTTACTGCACCTTTAATGTGAAACTCATTTTTTCTATGTTGAAATGAAGTATACTGAATTTGAAATTTATCTTTACTGGCTTTAGGTGAATCCATCCCCATCCGTCTTTTTCTGGCTGGGTATGAGATGACACCCACCATGAGGGACATTAATAAAAAATTCTCTGTACGTTATTACCTGAATCTCGTACTCATTGATGAAGAAGAGCGACGTTACTTCAAACAACAGGTTGGTGTTAAATAAATAAAATTAAACTAATTAAAAATAGGAAACTAAATATGAAAACACAAGTCTACAAGTTTAACAGATCATTTTTAACTTCTTGTGCATTTTGTGCACAAGAAGTGTTCTTGATTCATACTTGTTTCCCTAGCAATGGTGAAATACTCACTATTAATTGTTCAGAACATGATCTATTTTGTGTAAATTTATTTATCATCCTATGTGGATTCATAGGAGATTACACTATGGAGGAAGGGAGATATTGTGAGGAAGAGCATGTCCCATCAGGCTGCCATCGCCTCCCAGCGCTTCGAGGGCTCGGCAAGCTCAGAGAAAGCACTCTCTCAAGCTAAAGAGGACAGCAACTAAACCCAACCATGTCAGCTCATCATCTCATGTGTGTATGTGTTAGAGAGAGAGTGTGTGTGTATGGATTTCAAGAAGGCGTGTGCTCTCAAAATAGATTAAGCAATGTAAACATGATATTTCACATTCCTAAACATTACAGTTTATGATCAACAAGTTCTTAAGTAGCTTTTAAAAAAGGGATGAATGTGAAAAGCAAAAACACTGATTCCAAAAACCATGATTCGATATTTACAAATTCTTGCTGGCGGTTCCTCTGAGATAGTTTACTTTTTTTTGTCCGCCACCCTGGAATTAATTGATTGATTGTATATTTAATTGAAACATTTCAGCAGACCATCTAGACAACACAAACTCATTCCACACTCTATATTCCACTTACAGCCTTTTTTAAAATCTGTATTGAATGTTTTGTTATTGTAGATTTTTTCTTTCATAACATATACATTGCATACAGTGTTCAGCTTGTTTTCTAATGAAATGGTATTTAACTAATTCATATTTTTAGTGATTTTTGTTTTTTTATACAGTATGCTTACCGATACATGCCTTTTTACTTTTTGTTGCCATTCCCGAAGATAAATTATAAGCACTTCAGGGTTCTTGCCAATGTGATTTCAGTGTCTCAGGAGGAACCTCCATATCAGCTTCAAATTAATCACACATTTCTGTTTAGATTCAACTAACAAACCAAATTAATTTCCCTACAAGTATGTAGCTGAACTGAAATTTTATTTTCATTTTAGGGTCTGTTGGTTTGTATTGACATCATAATACTTTACCAAGCTCCTTGCCATGTTTTTAAATGTAGAAAAAATTGAAATTTAATTCAGTATTATTGCTGTTGAGGTTTAATTATGTGAAACCAAAATGTTTGACGTTGGTTGCGGTTTTTGGTTAACACTTTACAATAAGGTTAACTATTGAACAACCATATTTTAAAGTGTTACTAAGTTGTCACAGGCTGTTTTGACGTTTAATGTTCTTGAACTTAGGAGGCATTAATGTCTTATTTTTGTTCTCATTTTTACCAACACTGGAGATCAGCTCTCATATTACATGTCATAGCTCTTATCTTTTACTAACCAAAACATAAAATCTTGGAAATCTTTGACCATAACAGTGCAAATGCTAATAAAGTGTGATCAGGATGAAAAGTGGAAGCGTTAACACTTAGCGTGTCCTGGTAGTGATTGCACCCCCATTTTGAGATCGCTGGCCCATAGACCTCAGTCGGGGTAGCGCCATATTTAGGTTTTGACAGGAATGAAAACAAGGCTGTGAGGGATAGAATTACAGTGAGTTCAATTGATTGTATTGTTGTTTAACAACAATCCGATTTTTCGGTGAAAAAAAAAAAAAATTCAGACAACTTTCAGTAGACAAAAACTCCATAAAACCGTTTTAAAAGGTGAGAGTTGTAAAAATGACATGATCTAGGACCTTTATACAGTGCGTGCAAGTGTATAAAGACTGTACGTCTATGCCTCACATCCTTGTTTTCTGTGTTAAATTTAATATGCTGTCTAATATGACTAAGGTCTATTACGGCTTCCTTTCAGAGCAGTGCTTTGTTAGTGGCTCTCACTATTGTGACTGTTTCTTGTCATGCTAGGACCGAAGGGGTGTTTATTCCGTCCGAAAAACGAGGATGAATCATCTCATGATGAGCTGCCTTCTCTGAGACTGCAATTTCACAAAATTGGGCTTTTGTTAGTACTTTCATTCACTTAAGTAAAAAAGGTCCTTGTGTCAGGGAATGAACATTAACTGAGATCTAGATCTGTGTTATGTTAAAAAAGGTCGTGACACACACTAAGCTATTCCGAATATTTTTTGCTAAAAAAATGCCTTTTTTTTTTAAACATGGCATGTAAAGGAACCCTTGCTTTTGGTGTCAAACTAGTAAAACATGACGAGGCCTTTCACAGAGCTCATGTTTTGATGTGTAAGTGATATTTCTGCTGTCTATTTCACAGATCTAATGCATCTCTTTGCAGAATACTCATGGCTCTATGTGCCAGACTGTGTTTACTGACTTCACGTATATGATTTAACAAATTAGCACTGTGTATCCTTTCAAAACAAAGAAGGAACCAAGAATTAATTGTTTCCTAACTTTCTTTACATTTATCATTGTGCAAAAAAGTGCTGCTTAAAACGGCATTAGATAACCATATTTCTATATTAATATTATGTATGTATAGTATATATTTACAGAAATGTAAGTATATGATTTTGAAATGAACTCTATATGATTTAGAAATCACTCTAAGGTACTAGCAGAGTTTACAAAAGGGATTCTAGAAGATTCTAGAACTGTGCTAATGTCAAACAGGGTGCAGAACACACACATGATCTAACTGCTCTTTCAGTACTTGTGCTATGACATATTTGTTTTTACTCTGATTCCTCAGATTAAAAAAAAAAAAAAAAAAAGCTCATCTTTTCCCTCATAGAAACTTTGTGTGTTGCGTGTCCTCATTTCACCAGCAATGGAAAATAAGGTGTGTAAAAGGAAATATAGTGTTGCAGTTTTCTCTTCTTGTTTAGGGGAAAACGAATCCTTCTAATTAGATATAAACCCACAAAGTCTATCTTATATTCATATGTAATTGTCTATTAAAAGAGCTAGGAGGAATCGGTCTTAAAAATGAGAAGGCCAACTGAAGTATTTCTTACCTTTAATTCATAAACGCTTGTCTTTTTTGATATATATATTTATCCAAAACAATTTGATTTGCATAGTAAAATAACACGTTTTGAGGTTAATTGGGTTTCTAAATGCTTAAAATCAGTCAGCAGTGGCACTTGATAACCCCTAGAGGGCAGACTCCCACCTCATTTGCCTAGTCAGCACTTTATAGCCATTTTGATGAGAAAAGCATTAAAACATATATTTGCATATTTTATTGGCCACACTTTTATATCAATCAACGTATCATGGTTTCCATAAAAACCATTAAAAGCAGCACAACTGTTTTCAACATTGATAATAGTAAGAAATGTTTCTTGTGCACCAAATCGGCATAGAATGATTTCTGAAGGATCATGTGACACTGAAGACTAGAGTAATGATGCTGAAAATTCAGCTTTGCCATCACAGGACATGGTTATATTACATTTTATATTCAAATAGAAAACAGTTCTTTTAAATTGTAATAAAATTTCACATTATTGTTTTTACTGTATTTTTTAGATCAACAGCTTTTTGATGAGCATAAGAAATATTCAGCTTTATTCAGGAAAAAGCAGTTTTATTAGTCACTTACTGTAAATTGTTTGAGATGGACAAGTATAAAGGCAGACACTCTAGCCGATGAGTTTTGAACAGTGTGTGTAGTTCTCTGGCTTTGAGGAGATGTTGTTATTGATCGTCTGGCCGTGGTGCTGACAGCTGTATTTTCCAAGTGAATTCTGAAGCTGAGAAGAGAAACCTGGGTGAGTATTGATCATAGCTGAAGTCCTCTTTCTCTACATCTGCAGAATTCAAGCCCATACACACTAATGAGGCCTGGGGAGAATTAACAAGCCTTTGTGTTCAAATCCTGAACTGAATCTGTCACACAATATATAGAGTAGCCGTGCAGCAGACGTATTCCTCAGGGAGGCTGTTTTGTTCCTTGTGAGCAATAAAATCACTTTTCATTTAGGAAAATTCAATCTGATTTCTAAAAAATTAAGTAATAAATAAGGTACTAGTTGAAATAGTAATACTATTGCTGTCAAATCGATTCGTTTGAAATCATATATATATATTGTAATGGAGGTTAAGCTTTGCACTAGTTCGGGTTAATTCGAACCCCTGCAGACAGTCGGTCAGAACTGTGTAGTGACATCAATGAGGAATTCACTCGGCACACTCCAGAATATCTTTCAGTGAGTTTACTGATTGAAGGTAAAGCAAAAGGATGTGTGGTTTTTGTATGCACGCACACGATATAACATCAGTAAACTAAGGATGCTGTCGACCAATGTGAGATTGAGCAGATTAATCTGCTCAGCGCACCTGCTCTGCTCCCTTGGCACATGATCTGTGATGACGTTGCAGATTTCGATTCGTCAAAGAGAATATTAAAGAAGCCTTTTGAACATATATATATACATATATATATATATATATATAATCAAACCAAATTTTATTCAGACACCTTGAACATTTCATTCAATATTACAGTTTATAGTTTAAAAAATGGTAATAAAATATGACAAGATCTCAGAGTTAAACTATGTCAGGAAATATTAATCTTAATTATGTCAGATAACGCTTAAGCAAAACATGGTCAGGTCAAAGTGTCTGAATAATTTTTGGTTTCAAATTTTTATAAATTTTACTGGTAGTCCACTGTATGAAGAATTTTTGGGTATAATATGTCAGTTTACTTTATTTTGCTAACCTCACTTACATAAATGAACTAGTGTCCTGCACCCACTAGTAAAAATATATATCAAAAATATCTGAATAATTTTTGGTTTGACTGTATATATAGCCTAATAAATGACAATAAATGACACTCTATACACACACATATTTACAAAGTTTTATGTTAGATGCGATTAATCGATTTGACAGCACTAAATAATACCAATAAATAAATAATAAAAATAATTGTTGCAATTGCTATTACTACTAATAATAACAATGATAAATTAATATTATCAAACTTTTAATAGAAAAAATTATTGAATTTTTTATGCATAAACATTTCAATGGCAATTTCATTTAGTTTAGTTTACTGATTTTTTTTTTTTTTGTCAAAGGTGACAGTCTCCAGAAAAAAATACTGTCTTGCCCTACAAAAGAAGTGGGCAGCATACAGTAACTTGCTGTCACTGCATAAACATTAAATGGCAGCTGAAACAACATCTTAGCTCGTTAATTTCAGCGGCCACGTCATTCAGACCTATTAGGCCTTCAGTGTGTTTGGAGGCGTGGAGCTAATGGGCCAGTTCCAATCCTCCACCAATAACCACAGCAACAGCTCCAAGCGCAATGCTCAGCTGCACAAACCCAGTTACCATGGCGATGGGGCCTCCGTCATTCCAAATCTTTTGACTGTATTGTGGAGGAGAGTTGCGCCTGTGTGAGCAGGGGGAGTTTTGCACAGGAAATCAGGTCATTGCGTGCGTTTTATTTTTTTATAATCTCATCAAATTTTATAGCTGCTAATGTAATAAGGATGGAAAGTGAACTTTTGACATGAGCAATTAGATAATCTGTGACTTTATTTTTAAATAAAGTACGATATTTTTTTTTTAAAGAAAGACATCCCTATTTTTGGCAAGTGGAAGGGGCTTCGAATGACGTTTTGAGGGATTTTTTGCATCGAAACAATGCCGCTTTGATGATAAAAATTGGCTGTTTTATGATCTAAGTGTTTTGTAGTTATTGAATACATTAGACAATGATTGACACTCCCATAGGAGATGATGTCATATTTGCTTTGAGCTTTGCAGAATATTCCTCCCCCTTCATAAAGACCCACTACTGTTACTTTTTGCTCTCTCCTCCTTCTTATTAACCATTAATGGACTTGCATGGTTTGAAGTCTGTTAGACAAAGCAGTGCCACATGCATACAGCCAACAAACGAACCAAACTGTGTCAAATATAATATATTAAAGCATGCTTGAATTAAAAATTTTCAAGCAGCCATTAGTATAATGCAAGTACACTTGCATTTGTATTTCAGTCACGCAGCATGCTTCAAGCACAGAAATGCATTTCTGAGTAAATCTGACCACATGGACAGGAAGCTTTACTATATAAGGACTGGACATCCTGTGATGTCTAAGCTCTATTAATGCAGCGTGTGCCACACTCTTGTTGTTTCCCACAGTCATCTGCTCGAAACTGTGAAAGCATTGTCTGTAATCCACAAAATCAGATGCTAATCCCAGGAATATGGCAAGCCAATTTTGAGCAGCTTGTATGCATGCAGACACATGCGTGTAGGATAGCGTCTCTAACTGTATGGGTCTTTTTAAAGGCTGAGACGCAGATTAAGAGCCGTGAAGGATTAAGGGCAGCAGGGAGAGAGTGGCATTACACATAGGAGGTGTGGGTATGTGTGCCGTAGAGGGCGGGTGGGCAATACAATGACCAAACTAAACTGGCTCTTTATGCTCCATCAGTTCCTATAAGCCACAGTCTTTGTCTTTGCTGCATTTCTGTCTCTCTGACTCATTGGATGGCCTACAGAGTCAGACATATCTTGGGGTCTAAAAGTCTGAGACCACACTGATATTCTGAGAATAAATATCTAATATAGACCAGGAAATGGAAAGATTTAGGATTCTGAGAAGTCTAAATCTAGGGATGCATCAATTAAATTCAGGACAATACAGACAATTGTTTTCATATTATGTTTGATAACTGATAAATGTCAGATTATTAAAATGATCTACACTATTTTACAAAATATTAATTACAAATGAAAAAATAAAATTTTAACTGCAACAAGCAAATTTGCGTATCATAACAATGTACATTTAAAAATGGATACTCATTTTGAGATTTGCTAAAGATTACATTTAAAAGCGCTATTAAGTTATTATTGTTTTTAAATATTAACTTTAAATGAGTGGTAGATGATGGCAGAGGTAATCTAAATCTAAAATGAAGGGAAAAGAGCATGTTAAATGGAGAGAAAAAAAAAAATCTAAAATTGGCCAATACAGATGTCAATAATTATTTTCATGTTCTGTTTGATAACTGATAAATTGCAGATTATTAAATTTCACACTATTTTGTCGAAATAAATTACAAATAAAACACTAAAAACTAAAATATATTATTTTAATTGTTACAAGCAAATTTGTGCACAATTAAATACTCAAAACGGCAATAACTGATATGGTACTGATATAATGCGCATCCTTATTTAAACAAAGAAATGTTGACAAAATCAACAAAAAACTTTTACAATTCCGTCACTAATACAAAGTTAAGTCATGAAACTCTAGATGGTGCAGGCTGATAGGTCCTTAACTCAATCTGCTTGCTATCACATCATAAGGCACAGCTGATAGGTTCCTGCTATATCAGTAGCCAATGAGCTCGCTGCTCAACCTTCAAATACTTGGTCAGCATTTGCTGTAGCAGTTGCAGCACGCTTTCAGAAACCCTTCACCTTCCCCAGCTCCACCTGTATAGATCTGCTACTAGGGGTAATTCATGTATGTTATTTTGTATAGCAGCAACATGTCTTACTTGCTCATAGCAACTTGTTGTGTGTGTATTGGCAGTAGCAAGTCCCGTACTTTCTCTGCAGTAGCTGCAATAACCAACAGAAGCAGCAGCAGCGTAGCAGATCTGTTCCGCCAAGACCAAATATATCAACATTGTCATATCCATTACCATGCCAAACACTCTGAGAGCTGTCATGACAGAAATCAAATAATAAAATTAGTGACATTTGGTAGTATGTTCATTTTAACTTTTCACTTAAATAGTTATACTAATAATATAATTTGTAAAACAATTATTAAAAAATACAATATAGAAGCATTTTCAGCAGTGCTCTCAGACTTTTGGACACCACTATGCTATATTTCTACGCTATATATGACCCTTCAACATAATTAATTTACTGTAATCTTGCCACATTTCTAGCTTTAATCTAATAATAGGAATGACTGACAGTAAGGAGCCGGCGTGCATGTTGTTAGCACGGCTTTCTCATTGAAAATCCCTTGAGCGTGCTTTGAGGGGTAATGAGAAAGGGGAACCTGCCAAGAGACCCCTGATGTGTCCGATGACAAGCGAGTTCAAGGTGTGAATAAAGCCCCACTACAGCTTCTCAGTTTTTTTCCCTTCCTCATGAATATGGAGGGATTTGGCTTATGGCAGATCGAGAGAAAGGGAGCGGGAGGGGTAGGGGGCGGAGAGAGTGAGGTGCATGAGGAGAGGAGCAGAAGGGGGAGGGGCGGCAAGGAGGATGATTCCGTCAGTTGCCGTAGCAATGCGCAGGCTCCGTGGAACAGGAGAGGACGGCTGCTGCTTAATGATCAGAAAACAACACTTGGCGCCTCGGCTGGCTTAGACAAGACGCCGTGGACTAGAACAGGGTGCTGAGCGGCCATCACGACACAGAGCTTGTGTGTGTGATGGGAATGAATGTGTCCGGTGTTGTTTCATCCTGACCAGGATTTGCTGATGGTGGTTTTGCTCTGACTATATTGGAATAGGAGGGGCTCATTCTACCCAAATATACAGGGAGAGATTCTTCTGCAGGTAATATGTTCCTCCCTCTCTCTCCTCCATCACTCCGTCTCCATCCCGCCATTGTTTTCCAGTTATTCCCTCTGGGAAATGGGGTAACCTTGATCTCCATTCGTTCTGCATCCATCCCTTTCTTTTTTTTTTATTCTCATTCTGTACATATTTGTAGAAAAAGATATTATAATTATTATTTCGATTTTTTTATAGTGCACAATTTGAATATAATTTATCCATTTGGATAATCAAAAATATTATTTTCAAATCCATGTGACCTAAATAAATGTTTAAAAATTCTTAATCCAGAACAGATACAGTGTGTTGTATTTTTTCTCTGCCATGCTTTATGATGTGATCCGCCATATTTCTTCCCGTCATGGCTCGTCAATTAATCTTATCTTGTGACATGGTTGTGTTCATATTCACAACATAGGTCACACCTGCCACAAGCAACCATTAACTGGCACTCACAAATTCATCCTGTAATCCGAATTTATCCTCCAAGTAGTGCGTTTGAGAAATATCTCTTGAATTTATCAGCACAGGTGATAAATATGAATGTAATGCACATTTAGATGTCGTCATCCTCAATGGAGGTCCCACAGCAAAAGTGTTTTATTCCATTGCCACAGTTTGTGTTCCATCGATTGATTTGAGGTCAATATGCTATTTACACTCCTGCTCAATTCCACCCCCTTCCCCAGGAATTGTGAATAAGGGGCAGCAGTTTATCACTGTAACATTGAATTACCTCTGTGCTTTGGTCATTGGATTTGGATGTTAAGGTTTTTTTGAATTGGTTTTGCCCATAGGCACAGAAATATGGGTGGCGCACAAACAAATCAATGGGTAGCCAAAAACTAGGAAGTGGAAAAGGTCATCACCTTAATTCTAACAGTCAGACACATACACACTAGGGTAAAGTAATAAGAGTGTAGTGGAATGGCACATTGCTGACTAATGTGATGTTGGGGTAAAAGCTTATGCAAGCCTGTTTTAAATGGATTTTTATCCTGCAGTCTTTTAGCTTGTCGTTAAGCCTGATAAAGCCTTTCGAGCTCATTCATGGAAACTGTCAGATGACAGGGGGAAAAAGGATGTATGAACTAATGTTATAATTACTTTCAAACTGAACTTGTTCATTATAATGAAGAGTGAATCTTCTTGGATGTCATCTTGACCTGAAGAGATGTATTGTAATAGCATCTGTTTTGGGTAAATCAGAATAGAAACATATTTCATATTTGTAGTATTTAATTTGCTAAAAATAAATGTTAATATTTTAAATCGATAGAGTGTATTATGAGGCACTAATGATTGCGTAAAAAAAGCTACTGTACATGCTTCAGCATTTATTATTTTTTTAATTTGTTCGAGCAAATGAATTTGAATGAGCAGTAGCTGTTTGACTTCGGCTGCCTCACAGTCCCAGAATTCATAGGGAAAAATCCCAGAGGTTCTGCTGAATCAACTGCCACGCAAATTAAACACAATTACTTTCACTCTGCTTGAGCGAAATGCAGTCATTCGTGCTCCATACTTGCTTAGTGGAAGAGAAAGAAATTAATTTAATGGGATGTCAACTGAGAAATATTGTCTAAGTCTAAATGTTCATAGTTAAATAAGCCTCACAAAATGTTCTTGACTCTGAGGAAGCCATTACTGTTATATAACTTCATATTCAAATACAGTTTTAGCTTTTTAAGAGAAGTGAAAAACAATTTGAATTATTCCACTTTCAGCGTTTTATGTTTTAGATGGTGATTTGAGATGTTGAATGACATATTGACAATTACTATATTTTTAATCAGGGATTGCTGCAGCGCCGAACTCCACGTGACTGTGCGATCAAGAGGGCATCAGGATGGAGGCCCCTCTGGTGTGCCTGGATGAGGAATTCGAGGATCTGCGGCCCTGCAAGATGGAGGAGCTTGAATCTGAGCAGCCTCCCTGCCGGCCTCACAAAACAATTCCTCTGGCCCCGCTGTGCCGTGAAGACTTCTCCGAGCTAGAGAACTTCTCTGAGATGATGAGCTTCAAGTCCATGGAGGACCTGGTCAATGAATTTGACGAAAAGCTGAACGTGTGCTTCCACAATTACAACACCAAAACAGAAGGCCTGGCACCCATACGCAACCAATCACATGCCGAGGAGGATGAGGAGAGGCTTCAAGATGAAGAGTAAGCAAGAACTTTTCTGTTACACTTCCAGAATATATAATGTAAATCCATGTAGGTAGATGAATTAATGAATTGATGCAATTGGCTTTATTTTTTTGCACCATTAAATACCACCAAATAAATGTATGAATACTGTTATCACTGTGCTGATAAATATGCCCATCCAGTTGGTCGTCTCTATGCCATTCAAAAAATGAGGACATGTCTCTTTGCTAACTGCCCTGCCAATCGAATTGTATAAAAAACACCCTTTGAACATCACCAGCGCCTGTCTGTGTGCATGTGTCCATGGTTTGGCTGTGAATTATTCAGCAAATTTTTATATGCCTCAGTGCTTTTGTTTGTCCTGACTTGTCTGTGTTGGCAGCCCGTCACCATCCTCTCTTTGCCGTCAAATCTGCCTCTCGCAAAACAGGACAAAAAAAAACCATTGGTCTAAATATAGCGCACATGCTTGTTGATTTAAAACAGTCAAAACATTATCACTGATTGGGACTGTAATGGCAAAAATATACACAAATACTGGAAGGAAATAAAAAAAAAAAGAGCAATACAACATCAGAAATGTAGATTTACAGTAGAGCATTTGCTTTAAATGTATTTTTTGGATGCACATTTTCAATTTGTAGCATTTTAAGAGATAAAAACGAGTATGTCATTGGGATTTCCAGTATTTGAGCATCTTGCTTATTACGCTCTTAGTGTGTGCTGTAAATATGTTGTTGATTTATGATTTGTTAGCATGTTATTTTCTGCGTTTCCTGCTGTGATGTGTTCTTATTGCCTGTGGCTTTTGTTCTTGGCTTGAATTCAGACACAAATCTGTCCTTGCGCTAGAATTCAGCCTGTGGCTGTGCATCTGACGAATTACAGAAACAAGTCTGCTGCAATTCTGAGGGGGTTTTTTTTACCCACAGTTGGTAAATATTCTAGATAACATGTTTCCTTTAGAGATCTTCAGACAGTAAACAGAAATTAATCTCTTTCAGACAATGACATATTGGTAGACAATGAGTCTGTACCAGTTTGGTGTTGTTGCAGGGCTGGAATGGAGGCTGGTAGGCTTGTGTCTGTATGCCCTCAGAGATCAGCGCACTTTGAATGGCCACTTGTTCCCTGGATGACTAGACAGAGGCACAAAGAAAGTGTGGAGAGTAATTTCAGTATGTAGATGAATAGATAGAAAAGAGAAAAGAAAAAAAAGAGAAAGAACGCATTGTCACTAGCCCAGTTATATAAACATGGAAAGCAGCTACTTAAAGAGCATCTTAAACATGTTGTAGCATCACTGTTGTGCATATAAAATGAATGCTGTACATTGGATCTGTCTCTATATTCTCAGTGCTAGCAAGTCATAATTACTACATATAAAAGTGGAATTTATTATTAAAGTCATTATTAAAGAATGTATTATTCATAATTCAGAGAATGAATGTCTCATTTGTTTCATATTCATTGTGTGTCATTTGGAACATTGTGTATATAAATGTCCATGCATGTGTTTTTGTAGCGTGTGGGATGCTCTGACTGACAACTACATCCCTTCCTCTGTGTCCAGCTGGGACGACCCCACCTCAGAAACGCTGAATGGCAACCTCTCAGATCAGGAGGTAAACATCTGCTCTGCTCTGATAACTTTCATGCTGTTGACATGATAATGGATTCGTATTTCCTGCAGGGTTACTGCATAGATTAGTGCTATAGGTCATGGCTATAAGTTACGTCTATACTAGTACATACTAGTACGTCTATTCTAAAATGCTAAGGACAAAAAATTATTTACCAATGCAGGCACAAGCTTTTCTTTTAAAGGGGCTATATGTAAGAATTTCCATGTATTGATAATTGCTTTTCTATTGACAATGTGTGAACAGCTAGTAACTAAACTTTAAAAACAAGACCTTTTCTGACTTCCTAGGTTGTCTATGAAAACCTGTAGACTGATTTTATGTGAAGATCTTGGGTCGTTTTTTCCGGGAAAATCAAAAGAATGTAAATGTTATGCGTGCTCCCGAGAGCCTCTGTTCTGTTCTATAACACATGAAACTAATGCTTATACAATGTTCAGGAGGGTAATGCAGAAAGAGCCACTGTACTGTAATGTCAATGTGTCATGCAAAGAAAAGGGAGTAATTCAAACTATAGTCTCACATAGTCAGATCAATATAGTCTATAGTCTCAAATATACTTTATAATCAAACTATCATAACAGTGTAATTTTAATAAACTCATCTGTCGACATGATACCGGTGATTTACAGAGCTGGTGCAAACATATCCACATCAATATGATTAAATGCTTTCTTAACTGCTGCTTTCTCACCACTGTCATTTTTGTTGTGTGTGTATTTTGTTATTGAGAGGAAAGTGTGCAGCAAATATTTACAGTACATATTCATCTAAACGTCGCTCTCAGCAGCGTGGACGGCGTCTGGATGTTCGTTAGCAGTATATCGCTGCAACATCTTTTTACTTCTAAGTAAAGAACAAAAAAGAACTTTGCCGTAAGTATATCAAGGCATTGAATCACGTTCAGTCTCTTTTATGTTAAGAGCACGAGCAATAGGTTGCTGGCTACAGTTCACGTAACGGCCACCGGTGTTGCTAAAAACAAGAGTTTCTGAATTCTACATATAGCCCCTTTAATACTTAGCTATATTTTGATATTATTATTATTTTGTTAATAATATCAATACATATTTATTGTTAGGGTAATTTAATAATAATATTAATAATATTATATTAATGGAACTGAATTAAAGGGTTAATTCACACAAAAATGAAAATTCTGTCATTAATTACTCACCCTCATGTCGTTCCAAACCCGGAACACAAATTAAGATATTTTTGATGAAATCTGAGATCTTTCTGGCTTTTGATAGACTGCAACGTTATTACCACATTTAAGGTCCAGAAAGGTAGTAAAGACATTATTAAAATAGTCCACGTGACTACAGTGGTTCAACCTTAAGGTTATGAAGCGACGAGAATACCATTTTTTTTCAACAATTTCTTCTCTTCCATGTCATTCTCCTACGCTGTTAACGTAGTAAACACAGTGCAGTGCTTCCGGGTTCTACATCAGAACACCAGCTCATTATTGGCCGGCTCCTGCGTCAGCATCACACGCATGCATCATGATGCTTACATGAACAACATCGGCCAATACTGAGCCGGCGTTCTGACGTAGAACCCGGAAGCACTGCACTGTGTTTACTACGACAACATCGTAGGACACTGACAGGGAAGAGAAGAAATTGTTGAATAAAGTAGCTATTTTTGTTTGTTTTTTGCGCACAAAAAGTATTCTCGTCGCTTCATAAAATTAAGGTTGAACCACTGTAGTCACATGGACTATTTTAACAATGTCTTTACTACCTTTCTGGACCTTGAAAGTGGTAACAATGTTGCCGTCTATCGGAGGCCAAATCTCACGGATTTCATCAAAAATATCTTAATTTGTGTTCCGAAGATGAACGAAGGTCTTACGGGTTTGGAATGACATGAGGATGAGTAATTAATGACAGAATTTTCATTTTTTGGGTAAACTAACCCTTTATGTTGCAAAGCAATTACAATTAAAGCACTAGCCAAAGCCATTTACTTCTTGAAATAATATCTTTCTCCTTCATTGAAAAAGCATTTATTTCCTCAGAGCAAATGACTGCAGCACTATATGAGAGTACAGCTTTGCCCTCTTGATTCAGGGTGTGGTATGTTTATGCCAAATGGACAGCAAATACAGTCACTTGCTGCCAAAAACCCAACCTGATCTACTTTTTCTGGCATTCAGCCTGTCACAAGCTTTGTAATAAATAGTTTAGATACCATAAAAAATCTCACAGAAGCTCTGAAAAATTTTGCAAGTCTCCATGACTGACTGGCAAACATTTCTGTATTTTCTGTTATATTTTGTCATAATGTGAGATGACACAGTAAAAGTCTTTGTAAATATTATGCTAATTATCATCTAATCCAATTGGTCAGATGACACTGGGTAATCTAATATTGTCAGCAGTAAAGTACAGTAGATGAGAAGTCAAGTTTTTGTTGTACATCAATGCAGGCCAGAAGAGCTGTCAAGCATTCTATAAGCTAACATCTGAAAGCACTCTCCTCAGCACATTACCAATGAGTGTAATGGAACTATATGGAGCCATTAGTCTCTGCCATCTTGCCATATTGATACTGCTGATGCTCCTAAACATGATGTGAAGCATTTCTTTGTCTTGGCTTTAAAGATACATGAAAAAGATGAGGATGAGATGAACGAGAAGAACGAAAATGCCAACTGTCTGAGTGAAGAACCTCTGATTACAGCTGATCAGGTGAGCCTAAACTTTTACACAAAGTAAATAGATGTGTTGAACTGGTAAAAAGCAAAGAAAAGGCAGAAAATGATTATATGATTGTTTACAGTAACAGTTTGACAACATTTTGTCACATTTGTGACACACTAATGCTTGATTTAGTATTGTATTTTAGGGTTTGTTTACACAGAGCAGGTTTCCACTTGAACAGTAACCTAGTTTTAAAGCTTTGCTAGATTAAAAATCATGTGTGCTATTTTTGTGATTAGTTATTCATTGCATACAAAGCTAAAATTCAAAACTACAGTTCTACTTGTGTCCTCAAAATTGTTTAAATGGCAAACACCCACTGAAATCTGTCATTTATTCCCTCACCAGGTGATTGAGGAGATTGTGGAGATGATGGAAAACTCACCAGATCCTGGAGAGACAGAGGAAGAGGAGGATGATGATATCGGGGTTTCTTCCTCTAAAAGCAGCCCCTCCCTACTGGAGGAGATCCGCATGCTGTCTCAGGCCTCCAACAACAACTGCTCTTATGAAGGTGCCCATATAAACCTGCAATTAATAAATATATGTGAACCTCAGGATGACTTTTTATTACATTCTTCAGATAGGTAACAGATTATGTGTATCTTTATGGTTAAAATACAAGCAATAGCATGTTTCATCAGCAAAAGTCATTATTATGAGAAGTACCTTGATATTACTAGATCAAGGTCAATGTAAGCATGCTTTACATCTCACCAGGAATAGAAAACAGTGTCTATTGAGAAAATAGAAAAGGTTTCTATTTTAAACCATGTTGTTTCAGATTCCCATGGACATATGAAACAGATCATGTTTTTGAAACCAGAGATGCAGTGGAACAAAAGTGAATGAAAAATAGCCCACGTCAACTGAGAAATAAATATTACGTTTAAAGCCCAACATTAGTCACAGTGTGAAAGTCAAGTGTTGCTCGCTTTGATCAAGTCTTTTGAAACTGGATGTTGTTATGCTGTTTGTCATGCAGGTCTGAGGCTGATGCCAAGCTCGGCGCTGCTTGACATCTTGTGTCGGATGGAGGCGGCGATACGAGAGTATTCGGAGGAACTGGTGGCTCAGCTGGCCCGGAGGGATGAGCTGGAGTTTGAGAAAGAGGTGAAGAACACCTTCATCACAGCTCTAATGGAGGTCCAGAACAGACAGAAGGAGCAAAGGGAGCTGAGCAAGCGCAGGCGTAAGGACAAGGCCATGAGTCTACAAGCAACAACCCGCTCCGAGAAGACTGGGACCATGCCTGCGAAAGTAAGTGTGTTGAAAGTAGCTGCATGATGTTTACCTCCATTCAGTCTCCAGACACGGACATCTCTTTCTGTGGTTAATGGTTCTCAGCCCATTACTCTTCAGCTGCACTTAGCACTTACTGGACAAGCAGAGGAAGCATTCCCCTGCAGTATGAGCTGTGAAGGCAATACCGGCCTCTTCTTACAGTAATGCCGCTGTGATTCGATTACATCATGCAAGTAATTGCATCTCTGTGTCCTCAACCTCCATGTTCTCACAGGGATGGGTTGATCATTTTTGTCATTTTGTACACAGAGACTAGAGTTAGTAAATGTGGCAGATTGTGAATCTGAATTCAATATATTATGTATGCACCATTTTCTTGAACTCGGAAGCCTAGGATTTTAGCCAATAAAAGTCAAAGGCTGTTGTTGTTTTTGTCGAAACTGGCAATAGAAATAGAAAGTAGCATGTAAAGACATTTTTTTTTTTGGCCATTATTATAAAGCTGATAAATATTTTCATTATATTTACAAATGACTGATATTATTCTTTTTTTTTAATATATATTTTAAAATGTATGTTAAATTACTTATATTTTATTTTGAATTATGTATGTGTATATATATATATATATATTAAAATATAATTATATTGAATTAAAATAAAACATAATAGAAATGAAATTAATAGTTTTAAATGCTTAAATAAATAAACAGCACCACAACATTGTTATGTATAAAGGTCATATGTTGAAAGAAACTTGCGAACACTTAAATTTGAAATAATTTCTCAACATCAGTTCTAGATCTCCAGTTGAATTATACCAGGTCGTTTCTCTAGCTTGACTTAGGATGTGTGCACTGTACAGTATGTAAGCAGAAGCCTCTGGTACTTAATATTTTATATTTTAATGTTTTCCAGCGCTTCAGCATGGAGGGTCTGTCCAACATCCTGCAGACAGGGATCAGACAGACCTTTGGGACCTCAGGGACAGAAAGACAGGTGAGGAGGAGCATTTCAGTTAATGTGCTGGACTAAACTTGCATATATACTGTATGCAGGTATAAGATCTGATCGTAAACTGTGTCTGTGTTTTTTCTGTGTGGTCAAAAGTACCTAAACACAGTCATCCCATATGAGAAAAAAGGGACTCCTCCATCTGTGGATGACTTGCAAATGCTCACAAAAAGTAAGTGTGCTGAACTGCACTAATAATTCAAGTATATAATATAGGGCTTCTCTGTAGCTCAAACACTAGAGAATGATGCTAGCAATGGCAAGCTCATGGGTTTGATTCCCAGGGAAAGCAAGAACTGATAAAAACGGATAAAAAAAAGGGATAGTTCACCCAAAAATAAACATTATCCCATAATTTACTCACCCTCAAGCCATCCTAGGTGTATATGACTATCTTCTTTCAGATGAATACGATCAGAGTTATATTAAAAAATATCCTGACTCTTCCAAGCTTTATAATGGTAATGAATGGGGTGTGAGATTTTGAAGCCCAAAAAAAATGCATAAAAATCATAAAAATAATCCATACAGCTCCAGGGGGTTAATAAAGGCCTTCTGAAGTGAAGCGATGGGTTTTTGTAAGAAAAATATCTATATTTAAAACTTGATTAACTATAATAACTAGCTTCCGACAGACGACCGTACGCATCGATCTGTGGCGGAAGAGTAACCCCTGACCCAACGCAAGACGTAATGACAAACGCAGAAGCACAGATGATAGAGCAAAACAAAACACTTTTTAAAGAGAAATGTTGGAGGATTTTGATGCACAGTTTGTTGCACAGCCCTATACGTCTAATTTTACGCTACTCCTACATCCTACGTCATACATCGCGTCACGGGTTACTCTTGTGGCGCAAGTCGACTTGCACAGTATGCGTAATCTTTAAATATGGATATTTTTCTTACAAAAACCCATCACTTTGCTTCAGAAAGCATTTATTAACCCCCTGGAGCCGTATGGATTATTTTTATGATGGATGGATGGATGCATTTTTTGGGCTTCAAAATCTCGTCCCCCATTCACTATCATTATAAAGCTTGGAAGAGCCAGTATATTTTTTAAATATATCTCAGATTGTGTTCGTCTGAAAGAAGATAGTCATATACACCTAGGATGGCTTGAGGGTGAGTAAATCATGAGATAATTTTCATTTTTGGGTGAACTATTCCTTTAAGGCTTTGGATAAAAGTATATGCCAAATGCATAAATAAAATGTAATACTGTTTTTCAGTTCTTTATGCCATGAAAGAAGACAGTGAGAAGGTCCCAACCCTCCTGACTGACTATATATTAAAAGGTAAATCTAAAATATTTTCACTTTTCCAGAATTAGAATTAAATATATATATCTATATATATTTTAATTGTTCTATGCTGTTTTTAAATGGTGTTTTTGGGGTTTTTAAAGTATTAATTTTTAAGATAATTTAAAGAACCTAAGTGTTGCTCTAAAATCCGGGACACACCAAGCTGATGGTCAGTTATTGGCCATTTTTGAGGGTCAGTCAGAACTCTGATTGGCTGTTCAGCTTAGCGAACAAGTCAGTACTCCAGAATTAAAGCGAAAGTGATGAAAGCAAGCAAAGAAGTCAAGACGGTACAGACAGAAAGCTGTTATAATTTTACGTCATCTTACCTGAGCTTCTAATGCACGAATATTTTCATAATAACATGAGCCGACTGGAATAAAGAGAAGTGATCAGCATGATTGATATTCAAAATGGTAGCCTATGCAAGCGCTGCTTTGTTTACGGTTTGTATATCTGCAGTCCTACTTTACCACTGATGGTATAGACAGATATTTACTTACATACAGGCGCAGAACGCATATGCTAGTTGACAGTCGTCTTTAGTCTTTTTGGTGTGTTCAAGCGCAGCTTTTTTGCCGAGACGCAGCCGGAGAGAGGTGCCAACACAGTCAGCTTTTGTAGCCGCTAGTTCTTTGACGTCGGCTTGGTGTGTCCCGGGCTTTAAATAGGTCACAAGATAAATATAGAAATAAGAGATAGAAATTGTACTTTTGAAATAATAATAATACATATATCTGCATTGGATTCCCAGGGTAATACTGTTCTCCAGCTCTAAATATTCTCTTAAATATAGTACAGTATATAAATGTACAAAGAACATTTTATTCTAGACTTTTAGTGGCGTTGAGCCTTTTAATACTTTATCACATCTCCATCTTGCAGTTCTGTGTCCTACCTAAAGTCCTGAGCGTGATCTGCTGTGGTGAGACTGTGGAGAGGCCAGGTGTCTTCGTTTCTCCTTTCTCAGTTCTCCAGCCCAGCTGCATGAGCTCCCTTACCCAGTATCAGCGAGGGACCCTGAACATCTAACCATCCTTCTCTTGCTTATCTAATGACCTTTGACCTTGCTCATCTCACTGCCCTTCCTGTATTCACATATCCATGAGGTTCATACCACAACGCCTGGTGCTTTACATGTTTTCTACTATGTACGTTATTTCGGGCCAAAAGCCATATGGAACGTGTAAGGATAACAGGTGAACTATAATCAGTTTAACTCTACAATCAGGTACTATTTTTATTTTTAAGGATATGCATAACAACATAATACTCGACCATTCACATCCATTCTGAACACAGGTGATGATGAGAAGGGCATTATTCACAATCTTCTTAAGGCGCAGATGCATTGATTTCGAGAGCACATTTGAAAATAATCCATCCAAACATTCTGCTTTTTGCCGTTTTAGTATTGTGGCTTCATTTCAGCCGAGGTTGGTTGAAGATACAGCATGTTTTAGTGTTCTACATTAATGCCAAGTTATAGGGAGAAACCTTGTGACTTTTTTTATTTTGGGTAACCTGAGTTTTGTTTTTCATCCTATGTATGAAATATACAGTTCTACATAAAGTGTTTTTTTTTTGATGATCCATCTGTCTAATAAAACGTTTTTGTTTTGTTTTTTTAATTAACATTAACTGTCATTCATCACTTGTGCTTACATCTTTAATGTATATATTTCTTATTTACTAAGGGACATGGAGGAATGTGAAGTATTGCTGAGTTACAGTTCCAATAAATGTCAAACCCTGTAAAAGCCTGAGTGACTGATTCATTGTAATACCGCAATATTCCACTAGAGGTCAGTCATACGCAAATCATTACAATTCATCAACATAAACACACGCTTGTTGAATTTTGATTTGGCCTTTAGTTTAATATTATTCTTAAAAGTGTTGGTTTGTTAACCCTAATAACAGGTGACATCAAAACGGTTGATAATACCATTACTGATTGGTTGGAAAAAAATTTCCTGAGTTATAGTGGGCATGGTTGTATGTGACTTTTCTAGTTCTGCTTAAACCAGTGTAAAAATACGTTATTATTTATTAAGGGGTTATTAGTCCCTTGGGAATTATATTCAGGGGCATCTTACCTTTATGAAGGGATATTTTTTCTAATATATTACAAACCGTGTTGTTCTTTTAGGTACGTTTGTCTGTTGAATCAGTTGAATCATTTAATTTAAATTATTACTACAGTGTTTAAAAACAATATTTGAAATATATCAAATATTAGATATAATATAAAAACAGGAATTAGCAAATTGCATATGTCTAGTAGATTATTCATGTGTGGAGAACTTCCGTCACGTTAGCTTAGCCAATAATGTCCCTGACTAAATGTTACACAAAAACGTATTTATGTTAGGCCTACATAACATTTTATCGTTTCCAAATATTATCAATAATGGATCATAGATATGCCATAAAACACTAGTATCTTACCTTCCGCTCTCTTCTTTTTAAAGTCAGTCAACTGATTCTTAACCGTGCACGTGGACGAAAAAGTGCGCGAAAAATAATGCGCACGACTTTTTTTATCTTTAAAGGGACACTTTTTTTTAGTTTACCATTTTCCCCCACCAAACCACTTAACTTTAACTATTAGACAGCCTCTTAGTTAGCATATATCTTCTAAACAGGTCATTAATTAAATTAAACAAATACACATATGAACTGTTAGGTCACAAAATATATGACTTACTTTACTACATCTTATATATTTCCTTGTAAATAAACGTCTAGACTGAGTTTTTACAGCCAGTTTCTTTTATTCAAAATATGAATACAAAGTGTTTTCATGTCCATAGACAGTAAATGTCCTATATACAGAACAGTTTGAGGTTGTCCAGTCTGCAGATGACAAAAATATAGACATGGGTACAGGCAATAAAACATTTCTAATTAAATAAAAAATATTTGTGCTTGAAAAACAGTCAGTTGCACAGCTGAGTACATACAAGCTTTTGTTTGAAAATAAAAATACAGCAGTTGTTTAAAAAGCATCTATGAATTATGTGGTAAATTTAAAAAATAATACAACATGAATTTTGGCATACTTACAGATACGCTATTGTGATTTATTGTCAGCTATTAAGTTAACATGAACTACCATTCACAACCCATTTTATTTCCGTAAAGACACATTTCTGAGTAAAACAGGATGTTCAATTATGTGCTTTAAGAAAATAAATAGGGCCAGTTTTGAGTTCATGTTTCACTGGTGCATTTATTTCCGGGAAACTGGAAATACCCTTGTGACCTCCATCCATCTGCAGCCTAATAACGCCTGTGTGCCTGTCACATATTTGTTAAGCTACCATTAATTTTGCTAGAATGTTACCAACTGCAAGAAAATGACAGTAGCAGTGCTGTGGACCAATGCTGATAATTACAAGGAAATTTATTTTCCCACATCAACAACCACTGAACAGGAAATCTTTGGTTTTGTATCCAGTATACCAGATAAATCATGAACTTATTTGCTGCCATGAAATAACCACAGACCTAGAGTGAGAAATAAATACCTTATTTACAGTAAGGTAAAGGAATGTTTATAATTATAGTTTACATAATCAATACAATACATTATCAAAGTTGTAAAATAGAATCATGGGGTACAAAACCACAATATAAATTAAGATACCGCCAAATTCTACACTTCTAAATTGTAAAAAGCTACCATCTCTAAGAGATAACAACACAGGTTTGTTTTGAAATATATTTGGCCAAAAAATATTTAAAAGGCAAATATAGCAACTTAATGTCACTTTAAGCGATGTCCTCGACATTCCCTTTAACCGATGATGCTATGAAACATATGCTATTGATCGTATGTAAACGGAATTATTAATAAGGAGTGTCTGTAAATAATGTGGAATAGACCTTTCATTTGTTTTCAACAAGGCAAGTTAGCATCTTTAGTTTGCAAAAGAACAATCAGCAAAGCAGTAACAGCAACAAGAACATAAAAATATGTTTTTCATGACAAAAAATGTGAATAATTCAAACATCTCAGTGTCTTTTTTTACCGTTTAACAAGTTCCACTTTACAGAAAGTAAAGGCTTTTCTGTAATACTTTGAACAGATAAAAAAAAAAAAAAAACTATGAATTTATAAAACAATACAATAGCATCTTTATATTTGTTTATGTTTCTTATGTATAAAAAATAAAATAAAAAATGTAAAGAAAGAAAATTACACCATGCTGTTTCCATACAGAGGCAATAACCTTATCGGTCCCAGTCCATCCTTTCCAATGTGCTTCAGGCCTTGTCCACACTAATATGTTTGAAAATGCATCATTGTCCCTTCCGTCCAAACTGAGGAGGTGTTTTTGTCCTGCGAACTGAGCTTTATGAAAACGCTTTCCCAAGTGGATACATTTGAAAACGCTGTTTTCGCGTTGTAGTGTGGACTGTGAAAACGGAGGTATGGTCATGTGACACATATTAAACCAATAGATATGCATGTTTATACCACAGTTGTGTCTGTTATATGCTATTCACTTTCACACTGTTGCAAAAAATACTTTGTACTCTCTTTATACTGCAGTCCTGTAAAGATGACAGAAAATTTAGCCTACACGCAACTGCTGTCCTGCATCAAAACATGAGAACAGTTGCGTTTTAGACCAAACATATGACCTGGACACATCAGTGAATGGTGAGATATTTAGCTAAATAAAATGATCCTTCCAGATCCTTTACAGTATGAAAATTTTATTATGTGGGCTTTTAGTTGTGCAGTAAGGTGAATTTAGCATTTTCCGATGTTTCAGTGTGGACGGAGAGCGTTTTGAAACGAAAATGTTTTCAAATGTATCCGGATTAACGTAGACGTAGCCTCAGTTTGTAGGACCGGAGACGTGAGGTCCTCTTCCCTCTTTCCCTTTGGAGGTTCTTCAGAAGTGATTGGTCTTACACCAGAGAGCCGGCCTGGTTTTGCGCTGGCACCATAATGGGTACCCCTCCCATGCGGGAGATATTGGCTGCAGTTACGGTGGTGGGCAGCACTGGCGGACGTGGAATATGAGGCTGGGCAGAGGCTGTCCGGGGCACTGAGGTGTGCTGGGAGCCTCCGTTGGTGCTGGGGGGGCCCAAAGGCCCATGGGGCAGGGTGGGGTTGGTGTTATAGCCCGGCAACGTGCGCTCCAGGGTGGCGTCTGCTGGAGGCTGCGAGCGGTAGCCGGCTGTGCTGCCCGTGGCCGTGTTGATGGATGCGGTGTCGGAGTGAGGGTAATGGTGGTGGTTGTGGGGGTCTCGCGGGTAAGTGCTGGTCTGAATGGAGGACAGGGTGCCGTTTTTAGAGATGATGTCAGATCCAGTGCCACTCTTGGCCCACGACACACGTTTGGGAGCCTGAGCATCCTCCCTGTAACACACAAACACACTTAGTGTCTACACAAGTTATAAATCATTAAATCAATTGTCACATCCTTGGATGTAACTTTGTGTTTTTACTCATATGTCCCTGTTGTGTGGGAGGGTATATGTGTGGGTACGTGTGTTTGTGTTCTTCTCTTCTCGTTCTCCACACTTATTTGAGTGAGACAGGTGCGGCTGATTATACAGGTGGGTTGCTTCAGACGTGTTTCTGTGTGTGCTCTCTATTTAACTGTGTGATCGTTTCATTAATTTCATTTCATTGTGTTCTGAACATGAACGAAGGTCCTACAGGTGTGGAACGACATGAGAGTGAGTAATTAATGACAGAATTTTCATTTTTGGGTGAACTAACCCTTAAACTGGTAATTGTATTGAATCAAAGTACTACTTTTAAGGGGGCTAACTTAGTAGGGAGTGGGGTGTCAATTTATTTTACAATGCATTTTCTCCTGTTTATGAATAGCAGGGAGGTAAGAACATGTCCTTTATTTTGCTTTTTGTTTTGATTCAGGAAAGATGTATAACCAGAGTAAGAGGTGTTATCCTCCTCCTGAAGATTTAGTTATTTTCCCTAAATGAACTCTTTTTGTCTAAAATAAACTCCTAATTTTTGCTGCATTCAGTTGCTTGTTGTGAGTGTTTGTGGGAGCAGGAGACATCAATACCTAACTTCAATCAATAAATCATAATTATCTTACTTGATATCATTGGCCAAATCCTCCTCTGAATCTTTCCGTCTTGTCCACATGAAGAAGAGGAAGAGAATGATCAGGATGAGAGCCACAATACAACCAACCGTAACACCCGCGATCATCCCAGCATTAGTAGCTGCACAAAAAGAACAGGAAAAGTTAATGTATGCCACACAGAGTAACTCTAAAGTCTAAAAGACAGAATACACTATACAAATACACTACCGTTCAAAAAAGTTTGGGGTCAGTATGATTTCTTAATGTTTTTGAAAGAAGTCTCTTATGTTTACCAAGACTATATTTATTTGATCAAAAATACAGTAAAACTGTTTTCTATATGTTTAAATGTTTTATTAAAAATTTAATTTATTCCTGTGATGGCAAAGCTGAATATTCAGCCTTCAGTGTGACATGAAACTTCAGAAATTATTCTAATATGCTGATTAAGTGTTCAAGAAACATTCTTAATTATTGTCAAATGTTGAAAACAGTCATGCTACTTAACATTTTTGTGGAAGCCGTAATATATTTGATGAATAGAAAGTTAATGTCATTTTAATAAAAGTTAAAAAAAAAAATAAAAAAAAATCTGACCCCAAACTTTTGAACAGTAGTTTATGTAATGACCAAACAGCAGTACATACATGTGATGACCTCCAGGTTGATGTAACACGTCTCCTCTCCTGCAGAGTTGGATGAAGTGCACATGTATTTTCCTGACATATTACTGCTCAGATTGTTCAGTTTTAAAGTTCCTGCCGTTTCATCTGCAACAACACAACAGTGTGAGGTTAAAGTCAGACTTGCATGTTTAAAAAAATAACATAGCCAGAGATCACAAAAAAAAAAAAAAAAAAATCAAATATTTGAAACAGATCATGTAACAGTAACCGATAAAGTCCTGCCAGCTGAATTACGGGAATGTTTATCCAACATATATATCCAAGGATTCCAGTGGCTCAAGAATTACATAATTAAGGTCAACAAATATATGGTTTTAAGGTTTAATCTCAGCCCAAACTGTTTCCCCATCATGCTTAAAGGATTAGTTCAGCCAAAAATGAAAATTCTGAAATGATTTATTCACACTCATGACATACTTTCCTCCATGGACCACAAAAGGGAATTTTTTGAGTAACAATTTTTAATTTTTTTTCACTGAAGCTCAAGTTTTTTAAAAGGGATGAAAAAGCACCTTCATAGTATCATAAAAGTGGGCAAGTAACCCGTGTGCTGTATTGCAAAGGCATACTTAATGTGACAAACCGACAAAAATAAAGTGAATATTCATGAATAACCTTATCTACCAGTGAGCTGTTCACATTGTGAATGGAGTTATGTAGATGACTTTTAATACACTTTTATGGCCAGTGGCAAAGAAATTCACCTCTTTTCCACAGAAGACATTCAGTCAAACATGTTTGAAAGACATTAGTGTTTTTTCATTTTTGGTTGAATTTAGCTTTCATTTTATCTCTGCTTGGTTAACTACCGAGTAGAGAGACACAATATGCTAATAGAAAGAAGACTGAAATAAATACATAGACTCACTTAGTGCGGGAGAGAAAAAGACTTCTGAGGTAGGGCTCATCTTGGTCCACCTGTATTTGGGGGCTGGTTTACCATCATTAGAGTTACAGGCCAGAGTGATGTTTCCTTTAAGAACAGGCCTTTCTTTAACTTGACACACCGGCACTGAGGGAGGAACTGAAAGAGACATGATGGGTCAAAGTGATGTTAAATGTGGAGTAAAATCATTTTTTGGATGCTCTTTCTGTGAAACACTGCACTTTACAGTATTAAGTGTTAAAAAAAAAAAAAAAAAAAATAGAATATGTGGCCTGTGTCACAGAGCACATCTGAAAAAGGATTAGGGGATGATGTGCATGTTTTTTGCATCTGACATGTGCGTTTTATGACTTTGCATGTGTGCGCCACAGTGTGGCAGCAAGTACGCACCTTTAACATTAAGTGTTATTTGCTCTCCAGTGAGTCCTGGGGCCCCAGGGATCATGACCTGGCATACGTATTTCCCTGAGTCCGATGCTTTGGTGTTTTCAATGTACAGGGACAGGTTGGTGTTTGGCATTTTATGGACAAAACCAACTCTACCTGCAAACTGGGAAGTGCCATTACTATACCCTTCACCGACGTATGAGATGACCTAAAGAAAGATAAAGAGGTGGATGGAAGGGATCATAATTACCTGAGTAATACATATATATTATTGTAAAAGATTCTCACATATATGTATTACTATATAATTTACATTAAATACATTTAATATAATTAATTTAATGTTTTTGAAACATTCTGCTCACTAAGGCTGCATTTATTTAATCAAAAATACAGTAAAACAGCAATATTGTGAAATATTATTACAATTTAAAAACTTTCTATTTGAATATATTAAAAATACTTTAAACTTTAATTTACAGCATCATTGCTCCAATTTTCAGTGTCACATGATCCTTCATTTTATGTCATTCTAATATGCTGATTTGGTGCTTGAGAAACATTTCTTATAATTATCCTTTTTGAAAAATATTTTTAATGGAAACTGCTACACACTACTAAACAAAAGTTAGAGTAAGAAAATAAAAAAAAATAAAGAAATTAATACTTTTATTCAGCAAGGATGCATTAAAATGATCAGAAGTGTCAGTAAAGACATTTATAACATTACAAAATTTATATTGCAAATAAATACTGTTCTTTTAAATTTTCTATTCGTCAAAGAATCCTAAAAAAAAAATGGTTTCATGGTTGCCACAAAAATCTTAAGCAAAACTTTTTGAATATTGATAATAAAAACCATTATTAATAATTGAGCACCAATAATAACTGGGCACCAAATAAGCATTAGAATGATTTCTGAAGACTGGAGTAATGGTGCTGAAAATTCAACTTTGAAATGCACTATAAAATATAGTAAAAATAGAAAACCGTTATTTTTTATTTTATCAATATTTCACAATATTACTATATTTTTGATCAAAGAAATGCAGCCTTGGTGAGCATAAAACATAAAAAATTAATGATTCCAAACTTTTCTTTTTTTTTTTTTAAATAAACCAAACAAAATTATAGAAACCCCCCACTTTTTTACAATAACAAATCATAAATTTTGAAAATATAAATATCTTGTATAATAAAATATAAATTGATGGGAGGTATTAATAAATAAATATAAAATAATATAAATTATACACACACACGCACACACACAAACACAAAAAAACATTTCTATTACTAATGTCAAACATAAAAAGTTGCAAAAACAAAAAGACAAAAACTACTTAGGCAAAAGGAAAGTAAACTTCAAGACCGAGGCAGAGCAGAGGCAGAGACAGAATCTCTCATTGGACAGGTCTAAAAGATTCATATAAGAATAACCCTTCCCAGAGTTAATCTCAACTGAAGAAAATGCAGGAAAGAGGATTTTACAATCTGCAGATAATACGGTTTCTTACAGAGTAATGAGATGCCATGTAATCCAAAATGAAAGAGAATTGCTGCCAAGAGTGGACATTTCAATCACAGCTCTTAAGGTAAGATGGAGCTTGCAGAGTTGTGAAGACCCACATGACTTTCAGAATGGTTAACACAAAGTGATTCTGTGATGTGGATATGAGCATCCATTCAAAATGATTTAAATAAATAATAAATATATATATTTAAAAAAAATGTATAATTTTTAAGAACTATTGACATCGGTCCACAATAATTTTCAATAAAATCTCTGCCATTCATAATCCAAATCATAACAAGAACAGATGGTGCTAAACTTTCTGGCATCTGCACAAAAACTAAGGAATGATCCCACCCATAATACCATTCGAAATCTAATTTGGGCTGACATAACATTATCAGATTTCATTATAATTCTTTGCTGAATCCTCTAGCCGTACTGAACTGGAAACATGTTCACGCGAGTACTTGAGTGTGTATGATGATGAAGGAGCAGGATTTATTCTGTGTGCACTCTTGAGCTCTAGAAGTGACCAGGGTCGGTCCAGGGTCAGACATCAGTTGCATGTTACGTTCTTAACTACTCCAAAGGAATCTGTCTATTTATAAATCATTATAATGTTTTTATAAAACTATAAAATATGTTTGAAAACAGCCAATATGTGCACATGACCTAAGATACTGCACTCATTACATTGATACTGCACTCATTACATTGCAAAGCAATCACAAACAACCTAGTTAATGAACTAGTAGTGGCTAAAAGTGATGTCCAGAGGGGATATATTTGATTTTAATAACCCTACAAGTTCAATTAAACCATCAAAATATGAGGAAAATATTTTTTAAATATTTTAAATATTGGGGGGTGCTAAACTTGGTTAAGATATTTAGCTTACAAAATTATTTGGCCAAAATAAATAAATAAATAAAATAAAAAAATAAAAAAGCATAAAAAAAACAAAAAGCTCACAGGAAAAAAAAAATTACATTGACTAAATTTCATGTGTTATTAATATTTTGGTGGATCTCTCTTGTTTTTGCTCGTGTTCATAAGAAAAAGTTATGTCCGCATAATTTGGCGTTTCATTGCATTATTACAAATAAAACAAATGACTTCTAGCACAACTATGCTATATGCTTACAAAGTCTTTTAACAGATTTGTGATAATATTTGAGTAAAGGGTGAAGATGTTAATTTTCCCAGGTGGAATATCACTTTTGTTCCCTACTGTTTATAACTTCATAAAGCAAGTCTTTATTATGATATAATAAAGACTTGATGTGTGTCATAGTTGATATATGTCATAGTTTTGATATGTCATAGTAATTAAATCCCTTAATATTAATACCCTTACTCTAATAAGTTTTAATTGTTTATTAGTAACTAAAGCACATTATATGGGCAAAATAGTAAGTTTTACTATGACAAGCTTAACTTATGCTTTATTATTATTATTACTACTGCAGTTTTGTACTTCCTACTGTATTCTTGCATATTCTCTGTACATCTGACTACGTACTTGTCTTAGTCTGCTGTATACAGTTTTTCCTCAGGTGTTTTTATAATCCTACTTGCCTTATTGTTATTTTGTTTATTATTATTATTACTTATTCATTCCATTATTATTTCTTATGTTCATCTTATTTTACCATTTTACCTACTATTTATTTATATTTAATGTCTCAGTAGTCTCAGTGTCAGTAGCTGACCAGGTTTACATTTCACTGCAAGTTATATTTTGTACATAACTGTCTATATGATGAATAAATTCTTGAATGAATCTTGAAATTATAATTTATTTAAGGAAAAGTGACATGTCCATGTTTTTTAACACTAATATTTTATGGTTTTTAGGTGTATATCATTTTTAAAAGTCACTATTTATTAAAAAAAAAAACAGTTTTAGTTTTGCAATTCAGTGGTTCTGCAGTGTGACAAATTGATTTGTATTACGTACAAATATTCCATGCAGTCTCTCAATTAATATGACTAAAATAAATATGTATGAGTAAATTAAAAAATATAAAATCATAAAAGTGTAAACATTTTTAGATGAATTATTGCATATCACACTACAGGACACTGCTGTCACTGCCAACACATACAAAGAAAAGCAATATATAGCAAAAGACAGTCACCATGTCTGTGCTGCTGGAAATGTAGTTCCAGACGACCGTGTTTTTCTTATTATCAGCACTAGTGTAAGAAGCCTGCAGCACTACCGTCTTCCCTTGGATCACTTCTACGTTTTTTTGAGGCACCTGAAGAGCGGCCAGGTCACCTGGAAAGAAAAAGACAGAAAGCAAAAATTGATTAACAACTTGCAAAACACGAAATACTGACATCCTAACTAGTTGACAGACCACATGTCGAGGTGTACTCTCTTTGAAGCTCTGAAACATCCAGGAGTGACTTACACTCCCCCAAGTGGAGGTAAACAAGCTGAATCCAGCTGTCCTGGTTGTCCGTCTGTTCCGCCAGCTTGGCCAGGACGCTTCGGCACGGCTCCCGTAGAAACAGATACTCGCCACACACAGAGACTCATAAAAGAGAATCTGCTTCTAAAATCCTCTTGTCATTTAGAACTTTAGATGAAAGTCCACTGGGAAAAAAAACGGGTGACGCAACTGCCGAGCATCTTATTTTAGGCTTAGTGGAAGGTATGAGCGAGAGAGAGCCTCAATGTCATGTGTATGTCGAATTCCCCTCCCTTAAGTGTAAAACCACTAATCCTCAACTAGAATCCTGTTTGTGCTTGTCTCTCTAATGTTTTCTTCTGCTTTATGTTTGCGAGCTGGTCTTTAGCCCGATTACAAACTAGCAACGATAGTGCAATGGCTTTCATTGACCCTCGCCAAATAAAGGCGTCACTTAGAGGTCAATTCAGAAATTTAGCCTATATGTGGGGCAGGATAAAAAATTGAATCGCATTATGAAGGTATAAAGGTATTAATCTGCTTTCATGGAAAATCTTCATCAACATTTCATTTTATAGGTCAAAGGGGAAAACAGATTTCTGGTTGTGTCTCTTTCAGATTTATCTTAAAATCAGTGTCAGTTCTATAGTTTACCAAAAGAATAAAAAAAATATATCTCTTAATCATTTGCTCCAGTTCGCCTCCCTCTGTTATTTTAGGGCATTGTCAAGGACCAGAGGTCACTGCAGTGATCTGTAGCCTGTATCCTGAACTGGTTACAACTATACTGTCAATCACAAATATTAAAATATAATCAATCTATCCACCTATCAAAAACATTTACAATGTTTCAAAAAATGTCTAATTCAAATAAACACTTTTCTTTTGAACTCTATATTCAAAGTTTCCACAAAAATATTACACAGCACAACTGTTTTCAACATTGATAATAATAAGTGTTTCTTGAGCGCTAAATCATCATATTAGAATGATTTCTGAAGGATCATGTGACACTGAAGACTGGAGTAATGATCACAGGAATAAATTACATTTTAAAAGGAGGGATATCAATTTAATGCATTAATTAAATTAATTAGTTATGGAAAAATAACGTGTTAAAATGATTTAACGCACCCGCCCGCCTCAGACTTACGTAGGTCATCTTCCATTTCATACAGTTGATTTGTGGCAAACATGAAGCAAGTCAACAACTGTGTGTGATGTAGTCTATAGACTGCAGTTAGAAAGACCCTAAAATTCAAGATATCGGGGCAAAAATGCCCCATATATGAGCTTTTTTCTTATATTTATTATATCATATCATATAGTTAAGCAATGTCACGAGTAACAAGCACAATATCACACGAGTGCTGTTTTTATCTCTTTATTTACATGTACTCACCCGCATGTCGTTTCAAACCGGTATGACTGACTTTCATTTGTGGAACATAAAAAAGATATTTTGAAGAATGTTGTTAACCAAACTGTTCTGGTCTATAAATATATCTAAATACCAATTCAGATGCAGCTTCTGGAGAGAAAAAAAAAAGGCCGTTGTAGCCTTTATATGTTGAATCAAATAAGAATATTTATTTCTAAAGCTAACTTTTATAACATATATTTGAGGCTAATACAATAATGAATTCAAATTATATTTTGAGGGTAATTTCTCAGCCAAATTTGATGTACCATTAATTTGTGATTTAATCGGCACATCATGTAATTAATTAGATTAAAACATTTAATTGCTTGACAGCCCTATTTAAAATATATTCAAACAGAAAAGTTATTTTAAACTAAAAATATTTCACAATATTAATGTTTTACTGTATTTTTGATCACATAAATGCAGCCGTGGTAAGCATAAAAGACTTTTCAAAAACATAAAAATAAAAAAAAATTCACGACCTGAAACAATTGAACTGTAATGTATATTAAATATTCTTTAATATTTACTTGAATTAAATATAAACCAGATTAGTAAATAAAAAGTTGTGTTACCTTGTTATAGTTTAAGTATGAACACTATAGCACTTTGAATTTACAATTTTCATTCACAATAGCACATATTTCTACAACATTTTCCATAATCTGCATGCTAGGATACACATACAAAGCATGTTAAGCCCTAGGCAGCTTAGAAATAATGCTTGAAGACATAGAGAAATGTTATATTATTATAATTTTCCATGGACAAGCCCAAGAATTTGACCTGAAACTGTATTGCTGTCTAGATACCAATAGAGGGCAGCAAATACTATGCAATAAACTTGCTCAGTTTTACACTACACTACTTATACTGTTTTGCGAAGAATAAATAGATAAATATTTTGTTAACTAATAAATATTAATAGAAATTAATATTAAATATAATAAATGAACTGTAAGTTACAAATAAGAACAAAGACCAACATATAGTGTTTCTTGCACTTCACTAAAATCCTTGATTTGGGAATTATATGACAGATATCCAATGACTCATGCAGTCAATCTATGTGTTCAGTGTGTCTATTTTATCAGCTTCTACCTCAGCAGAGCTTCTGAATCATTAAGTGCATTAACCAGCATTCCCAAGTCATCTCTTCATCTCTAGATCTCTCTTCTAAAGCCTCAATTAGAGATTAAACTAGTAGCTCAGTAGGGAACCTGTGTCAGCATCAATCTCTCTCATTAATCAGAGCACTTTTGGGAGTGTTTCTCTCTCTTGTGAACACAGTCTCTCTCAGATCCACATAAGTATCTTAGCAGTGTTTAAACTGTCCTACTAAACTCAGTGACTGGAAGAGCAACCTCAAACAAACACGAAGACCTTTACACGCCACAGGAGGAAAGCATTAGTGCTGTGGATGAGGAGAGTTTAATGTGCGATAACCAATGACCAATTCAAAGTGAATGTCCACTACTAGTTGTTTATAGTCATTTAACAATGATGAATGACTAGTCTGGAAGACGTTTTGAGGGATTTTTCTGTTCTACTGTGAGAATGACAGAGGGACAGAAGCAAAGAGCCTATTTCCTGACTCTTCGAGCATAACAACATCACAGCATCTTCTGATTTAGCTCCTAATGACAAGACATTCCAGCGATGTCCCAATCCCATCAGCCTAATGAGCCTGCAAATGATTTCTGGCATTATAGTCCTCAAAATCTCACATCTGTGTACACAAATGTTTCGCTGATGCAAATGTGCTTTTGTTTGTTCTGTTGTGAACCTTAGAAAGTTTGAAGGAAAGCTTTAGGGACAGGTATGGGCAATGAGAAGAACATTCAGCAAGAGAAAGCAGATCATATAGAAGTCAAATATTGAATGTGGACTTTTGTTCTTTGGAAATCCTCTTTATAATGGAGAGAAGCTCTGTAAGACTAAAGAGAAGAAGAGAGTGATGTAAATCTGCTCATGGGTCTGATTTGAATAATATATGTTGTCGAGTGGCATGAAGTCAGAATGGAGATGGAAAGATCTACATGTGCCTTAAATTAATCTCACTCCTGCCACATAGCTGGGGAGGTAATGAGGTGTCATCAACCAAAAACTCAACAAGTCAGGGCTTGACATTAACACCCGCCAACCCGCTAAATGCGGGTGGATTTCAGCAGTGGCGTGTAACGCAGTCACTCCTACTAGACACTTTGGCATCTTAAATATTATAGGCCTATATTACATATACATTTTTTAATTGTAGTCTTTTAAAAATACATCTGAAATAATGAACTAAGTATAATGTAGTGTTGTCAAAAATATCGATTTTTTGATACATATCGATATTGAAATATCTGAAACACTTCCAATACTCATTTTCTGCAGAACAGATACACGATACCAGCTTTCTCGCTCTCTCATCTCTCCAACAGCAAGTTGACACACAAACCCGCCTTCCCTCACTCACTTGTTTCATTTGCTCCAGATGTATATTGTTGGTGTTACAAGGCTTGAATTTTGCCGTGGGATTGCGCATATTGCGTATAATTTTACTCATTCCCGCAGATTTCGTAAAGCCGCCTCTCAGTACTAAATTGAGTTCTTTTTCACAGCTTATTGTGCTTAAACAGTCAAATACATAAAAAATAATGTCAAAATGCCGGTCTTGGCGAGTATTCACGTAAACACATTCAGTTATGTTTTAAGTGAACGTGAACAGTTGAGAAAGAAAACGTATGTGTAACAGTGTAATAGATCCGTACGTCAGGTCTTAAAGTGACAGCAGCCTAACATACCTGCTGCCAAATTATAATTATCCTGCATTTTTTATTAAGCTAAACAGATTATGTACATACAAAATGACATTAAATAATGTAATACAACTCAAACTGCAGAACATACACTACCATTTAAAAGTTTGGGGTCAGTAAGTTTTTTTTTTTTTTTTTTTTTAAGAAATATTTTTACTCAGCAAGGACGTATTAAATAGATGAAAAGTGACAGTAAAGATTTCATTATAACAAAAAAATCTATTTTTGAACTTCCAATTAATCAAAGAATCCTGAAAAAAAAAAGTATCCCAGTTTCCACAAAATATTTTCAACATTGATAATACCACATAGCACCAAATCATCATATTAAAATGATTTATTTAGGATCATGTGACACTAGTAATGATGCTGAAAATTCAGCTTTGACATCACAGGAATAAATTACATTTTAAAATATTTTTTATAGAAAACAGTTATTTTGATTTATAATAACATTTCACAATATTACTGTTTTTACTGTTTTTGATCAAATAAATGCAGTCTCTATGCATTGGTATAAAATACCACTTTAAAAACTTTAACAATTGTCCCAAACTTTTGAACAGTAGTGTACATAAATGAACAACTAAATTTAAAAAAAAGAAAGAAAAGTATTTAATCTACCAACTCACTTTGGTTATATAGAGATAGAGAAATCGTAATACAGAGTAATACACACTTGTACGCTGAGACTCTCGAACATACAATGTGACTGCGTGTAATTTTATCTGTGATACGCAAGTGCTAGGTTATTAATTATTTAGATAATTATAATTTAATTAAAAATAATTTAAGTGCAAATAATTTAATTATTTGCGCTGCACCTGTTTAACATCAGCTGAGCCTAAATTTTCAATGTGGAACATTTAGCTGATTATGAGATTCCGAAATATCAAAACCTAAGAAAAAAAAAAAAAAAAAAAAAAAAAAAAAAAAAAAAAACCTCATAGTTTCTGAGATAACCCCATTATTTTAAAGTGCTGCGCTGACATACATTAAGACTCTTAGTAATGTGCTGTGCAAACCCAAAGTAAAACAATGGGTTTAATATCCTTTGTGGCCTAAGAATAACTAATCCATCTGACTTTAATTTATGGGTGACATGAACAAGCCCTCTTAATTTTAATTTTAAACCCCTCCCAACAATCTGTCATATAGGGACATTTTTTGCAAGTCCTGCCCAACATTACTGTATCAATGAAGAATAAACATTGTGTTTTACTCTGAAATAGGTCACATTATGAACATTATTAAAGTCATGTTGACTTTAACATAACTTTCTTAAGGGAACTGAGGATAACGTGATTCACAAAGACAAGAACACGGCAGTTGGAGCACAACAGAATATGAGTTTGTTCCCATGCGTACGCTTATGTGCATTACTGAGATAGGGAGAGATGTTGATGCTTTTAATTGCAGGAAGAGCGCAAATTTTCCTATTTATTTTACAGAGGTTGGCACAAGGCTCTGATAAAAAGTTCGGGAAAGGCCTTTGATGCATCTGACAGTTTGCATGGATGCAGAGCACTGGGCGGAGACCAAAACTTCCTGTCTTAAGTCTATCTATGCTGCAAAGTTACCGTTAAAGCATTCCTGCCCTGGGTCTTCAGTTAGATCTAAGACCGAAGGCCTTTTCAAGACAAGTTAACACCCAAAATGATTGCAGATGCTCTGACAAAATGAGTTAACAGAAAATGACAAATCTAATCTCGACCATAAAGCCTTGATACGATCAAGCAGAGAACTGATATCTGGGGTGGAGATGTACACAAGTACACTGCAGATCTGAGAGATTGACCGATGGCTTTCTTCATGTTACTGATAAAACATTTATGAAGTGGTTTCGTAATGTGGTAGAGAGCCTTCAGGGAAAATCACCAGGTTAGGGACAGGATTTTAAAATGCTGAGTAAACGATACATGCTAAACACACATAAGCAGTGTGAAACAATCTTTTTTTCAGAATGAAAAGAGATAAGTGTTTAAACTGGGGATTTTGCAAGCATTTTTTAAACCTAATATGATATTTTATTTTAAAAAAGCAGAGTGATGTTGTTTTAAACGATTATTTTGTGTAAGTTAGTGTTTTACTAACATACTGTATGTGAAGCCTTTTTGTTGTCTGGTGACAAAAAAAAAAAAAAAGTGAACGTTTTACTTGGTTTCACTTTTTTTTGTAGAAGAATTGGTTACACTATTGTAAGGTCTCCTTGTTACAGTGTAACTATACATTTAATTACTGAGTAATATTTATTAACAACGTACGTTTATTATTACTACAGTAAATACATGTAACAAGGACACTAAAATAAGTGGGTAGTCATTTGTACATATGTTACACAGAGTTACTATAGTAATAACTATAAATTATGCATAAATACATGTAACTAACCCTAAACCAAACCCTAATCCTAACCCTATAGTAAGTACATGTAGTTACTTAATATCACTCAGTACTTAAATGTATAATTACAGTGTATCAAAGACACCATAAAATAAAGTGTAACCAGTTACAGTTACTGAAAAATTTTATAATTTAAAAACAAAAACAAAACACCACCACCACAAATATAAAAGTTACATTTTTATGAACTTTTACAAGCTTGAGCATCTTCATTTGTCATTGACTCATGTATAAAGACACCAGGCAAGGTTGTCCTCTGACAAACTCCTTATCTGACAAGAAAAAAGTCTTATTCCCTTGTCTCATTTCAACTCTCTTTCTCTTTCTCTACTGGCATTTCTCTTTCCAATCTCTTCTTCTCTCTCTATCTCTCAGTAATTACAGACGATGCTCGAGAGCGGATAGAGAGCATCAGTTCTATCAAACTGTGACTCTGTGTGGTTCATTTGAGAAGTATTTGTAAGTCATTAGTTTAATTGCTGAAGTAAGATTTCATGTTATCCACAATATCTGTGTGTGTGTGTGTGTGTGTGTGTGTGTGTGGGTGCATGTAAGAGAGAGCAGTGAGGATGGATGTGCCGATGAAAAGGATTGTGATCGACTTTAGTGCAACTGAGCGGATCAAGGTTAATTGAAGCGGTAATGAGGGTGCAGAGAGAAAACTGATTGATGTGGATAGTGAAAAATGGACAGGCAGAGACTATTGTGGGGGAAATTTTGAGTTTCTGTATAATTTCCATATGAATTTACTTATATTCTTATGGTTAATTGATTCTGTTTTTCTAAGTGCTTAAGTATGCATTCTTTGGGTGACAAGTGGAAAAACACTGAAGTGGTAAACATGTTCCTAATATGGTAAAAGGACAGAGGCTTCAGCCTTGGAGGTTAGAGATATAAAAGTGAGGGGAAGCTTTCATTCTTGGTCTTACACTCTGCAGCTACTTGTGTTTCTGTATGACTGTCTGACCTTTCTTGCAAGAAATAAAACTTTGAAAAAGTTTTTGATTTTGTGGTGAAATGTGACCCGGACAAATTTTCATGGGATTGACCCTAGAATTCACACATATGCTCATCTGAAACCAGTTATGCTTGTTCTTTAAACTATGGCTGATGCGTTTTGGGTGAGAAATACTGGGCTGACGCTGACATATAAGACAACGCAGGAAGTGAAGTCTTAAGTCCTGTCAGTGTATTCATTCCTATTTCCTTCTTTCCTGTTTCCTGTGCATTGTGTTAAAACAGGGATACAGGAAAAAGAGCTGGGCCAGAGAAGACAAAGACTGGGACACACTCCAACAGAACGTAAAGGATGTAAGGTCACACACACACAAACTGTATATTCTCTCCCCCTACACTAACCCTACCCCTAAACCTACCCATCACAGAAAACTTCTAAACTATAAGGTCAAAATGTATTTGTACTGGTATATATGGGGACATTTGGTCCCCATAATGCAAGGAACACCAGGTACACACACACACACACGTCTCCATCTAAGATCCTGAAATAACTTCAATATGAGCCCTTGTCACTCCTCCTGCTTCAAAGGCTCAGGATGCTTCTCTGGCCCAGATCTGATCAGTTCAACACAGTGACTGACAGCTGGGAGTCAAATCTGTACAATACTGAGAGATGGCAGGTGATGGAATCTGTCCAGGAGACAGTGGATTAACATGATGAATTGTGCTGGGATTACCCTGTGTTTTACAGGAGCTGCAAAATGTGATCATCTGTGACACACAAACCTCATGCCTTTAATCTGATTCAGAAACACCATCTATCAGCTCTGTTTAATGCTGTATTAATCATACCTCACACCACTGCGGTCATAATAAGTGACACGAACCCACTACTGACAGGTGAAATGAGAAAGCCCATATGCGGCTTGACACATTAAACTGATTGAAATGACCACAGGATGCATTAAATATATAATCTTTACTGTCAATTTTGATCTATATATATCTATATGTGTGTGTATGTAAATGCATATCATGTACCGAGTAAATGCATACAATGTGAGCATAAGAGAAAAAACAAAACAAAAAACAGCACAATACAGTTTTAAACAGTATTGTAAAAATAAAATAAATGTATATACATATTTAATATAATCATTTATAATATCCAATTATCTATAATTAATACATTTCATATTACGTATTACTAGATGATAGCAAAGGTTATCTAAATGTAAAAACAGATTAATTGGAATTCACAAAAAATCTAATAAATCAAAGTGATGATGCAACGCCTGTGTGTACGTGTCCTGAAATACAGCTGCAAGCAAACTATGCCAAAATATGTCCATCTTGCATAAGTAATTTAAGAAAAATGACTCATTTGATAATTAAGCCACATGCTGAGGATGAATGTTCAAAAACTAATTACCCAACTCTGAAGACAACGTAATTACCATAGAGCTCCAGTCCTCTAAATCATATGGAAAATAGCGCAGATAAATCAATGAGACCAAAGCCTTATCGCTACACTCCACAGAGCTAGTGTGATTATTTTTATGGGTAAAGAGATACAGCTCACTCTTGGATGGATGCAGTTTATCAGACTGAGTTTGAGGAGCATTATGGACTCTTCGATTAAGACTTTCATTTCATTGCAGCTTTCCGAATGTCAGACGCTTGACCACAACAGTAGATAAAGGCCTTCTGGTAGGCTGAGTGAGGCATTAATCTTAATTTGACATGAGAACCGATAAAACAAATGTTTGTTGAGCCAAATAAAGAATCACTCTGCCCAAATACCATCAGAAAGGAAAACATACAGCTTTCTTTATGCCCTCTTTTCTGTCCTTTATCTTCATAACACCAAAACAAAGTAGCGACAGTACTACTTCAAAATTATTTTTATACGTAGCCGAAAATGTCAGTTTTGAGCCAAAGATATTTGCACTAAACTTAGCAGCACCACCAGACAGGCCGAGCATTATGGGGGATGGATTACATTACACTCTCAGAAGACTTAACGTTTCCACTGTCACATCAGGTTAGCGATTCTGTCGCAAAAAAATACATACAGCTTTGATCCGCCACTGAAACCCCACAGTTAAACCTGTCTTAAAAACACACAAGGCCATTACTGATGAGTAAAGCTCCTGATACGGGAGGCTGGAAGGCCAAAAAGAACGGGCAGGAGCGGGAACAGCAGGTCGTGATGTTGTGTTTGGCCGTAATTAATCATCTCTGTTTTGTGTTTCTGCATTAGAGGAGCTGTGATTAACCCGAGGATCAACAGAAACAAACAGAAGTGGAGAGGATGTGGATCCTGTGGCACGTCTCAGTACACAGGCGCACACACGCATGCACATCCTGGGGCCAGTCACGTTTCCTTATTCTGTGATCAAACTCTCAAGCTGTGTAAAAACAGCACATCCACAGCATGAATGCTGGTGTATGTAGTGGCTGGTTGAATAGAGAGAAAAACAGCCAATGAGAATAGAGCAAAACTATTTCATTTGAAAACAACGAGTTATGAAAACACAGTCCCTGGGAGAACAGTGACGAGTGGTTTATGGAAAAATACCAATTTACAGTGTCACCACCCTTGACAAAACTCCTGCAGGGACAATTTCAGCCACAGATAAAACTCCCATAAATCCCAGCACAACAAACAAGACCATCACAATAGATAACATTGTTATTCTTTATCAAAAGGAACTTAAAAACGCAATGTCTATGGACCAGCAAATAAACTTATAACATGAACAAGCCGTATGGTTTAAAACACACACACTCTAAAAAACGTTGGGTTGTTATTTCCACCCAAACGCTGGTTTGAGCCTGTTGAGCCATTTTGTTGGTTATTTTTCCTATGGTTGGGTAGTTTTTGTGTAACCCAGCCATTGGGTTAGAAGCTGGTAAACAGTTGAAACAATACACCCCTCCCCACCCGCCCTCTGATGCAACAACAGGCTCCAAAAGGGTGTCAATCCCATAGACCCCCCATGTTAAAATGCCCAACTTTACAGCCTGGTATAAGTAGTTTCGGTCTATATAGCTAATTTTGCCCTTCATGACAACTCTGTTGGGGGTGGATTTTTTTAAATTATATTAAGCCTTAAAGTTCTGCATAATTAAGGGCGTGGCCACTTGAGTGACAGGTGAATTACCGCTGCTGTCACTACTAGCCATTTGTCAGCTGTCTGTTAGCTCCACCCATGTCCCGCCTCTTTGCCCATTTCAGTTATCTGGGAGTGACGCGCGGTGACACGCTGCCAAGATGGCGACGGCCGGCTCCACCCACTTTGGGCTTCAAAAATGTTCTTCAGAAACCTACAGGTGACGTCATGGACACTACGTCCATTGTTTTATATAGTCTATGGTCAGTCAGCATTGGTCGTCTCGCATGATCGAAACGTCTTTTTACTGATTTTTATTCATTATAATACTGAATGTTATTAATTTGGATGTTAAAATATGTTCTCAGTCAGAACTCGGTTCTGTTTGTTTATGTACAGGTTATAAGGAGCCTGTCACGATATCTTTCGTCTATGAGAAACGCGAAGCAGCGGTCTGAGGTTTGCAGCACCCTCGCCGAACAGTGGCCCATCACCGGCTGAGATTTCGGCAACACACCGCTGCTCTCACAACAGGAATATATGTGGAAATTAGCTGTAAAATTGAGTTCATTCTTTTCTGCACTTTTTCACTCACATGTACACATTGTTTTAACTCTTGCCTATATTTTTGTGCATTCCTGGGGGTTCATTTTAAGCCACACTATAAAAAAAATAATTGTTGGTTTAACTTAAAAAACTAAGTTGCTTGGTTGACTGTTTAAAATCAACAGAAACTCAAAATATTATGTTATCTGAACCACATTAAATTGACAAAAGTTGATTTGACAAAAGAAAAAGTGATAAATCATGAAAACAATTTTTAACAGTGCAGCAATATAGTAATTTTTAATCAATAGTTGAGTTTAATAAAAACAACCCAGCATGCTGGGTCAAACATTTAACCCAGCCAGCTGGGTAAAAAACAGTGCTGGGTTGCCAAATAACCCAAATTGGGTTGTTTTTAACCCAGCACACACACACACACACACACACACACACACACACACGAGTATATACATATTTGAATATTTACATTTTTCTGTTTATTTATACACATTATATTGAAATCTTATCTGCAGTTATGGTGTATATAGGGATACAGCTGAAAACCCCCCCCACAATATTCCAAATAACCCCCACAATAACCCCCACAATATTCCAAAATACAGCTGAAAGGAGCGACTCAAGCTGAAACAGCAGGAAGACTTATTCCATGTCTTTTTTATCAGTTATTGCCTCACTAATGTATCTGATGTCATAAAAAGCAAGATTTAGTTCACAGCTGATGCCACAGAGGTGTAACAGCAGTGATATCATCTTTATTTCATGTCACTGACAGGTGGTCCGACTCTAAATGTAATATTTCCCATCAAGCTGCTCATGGGTTAATCATGATCTAGACACCCACGACCCAGATAAAGCTTAACCACAGCTATGGGCTTGATATTCATAATGCGTAACAAATCTCATTAGAGGCCTGCTGATCTAGGATCATATTTGTGATGTTTATACCAGTTCAGGTGATTGCATTATGACACAGGGATGTTACCTGTGTCATAATCCTTTCACTTGTGTTGCCACCAGAAATATTTGATCCAGGCCATGGGCTCAGGGGGAGCTGTTATTGAGATAAATGCGCCTCTCGATCAGGGATTTTGCTCATCAAGAGTTACCCAGCAGGTTTTGAATATGACACTCAGTCAGCACTGATCTCATAAAAGCAAATTCTAAGCAAAAACCAAATCCATCCCTGACTTCAAAGTGTTTTTCAAAATAATTCCTGACATTGACTGAAATCTGTGTTCCCGAGCAGAGACGTAACAAATCCAGATTTTTAAATAATTGACTTCAAGGACTCTCAGACATGTTTATTTATATATAATAATAAAATAAAAATAAAAATAAAAAGATATGAAAAAGATAAATAGATAAAAAATATATACAAATTAAAAAGATTAATAAAAAAAAAAAAAAATTAAATACAAAATAAATAAATAAATTACAGATTTTAGACCTCATTGCTAAAAAAAACCCCTCCAAATACTAGCCCACTTCAACTCTTCAGGCAAACACATCAGCAAGCTGGATGGTTGCATCTCAGTGTGATTTTTGTCAAGAGCTGTCTAGTGCAAGGCTTCAACAGAAAAGATATTTGCACTTGAGTGCACAGTCTGACCTTGAGCAGCTATGAGTTCAAAACGAGAAATGGCCAGACACAGCGGTCCACCAGGACCATCTAAGCATTTACCTGCCTCCCATTGAGAATGAGTGCTAAGAGAGGGTGGACCGATGTAGTACACACTGCTGAAAGCACAGAAACGCAGCAGAACATGCCTCACGGTTGCACCTCGGCATGTCATCTCTTTCATGCCTCCTCACAGCAAGTCTCTTTGCAATTCTCATTTGGGGTAACTGCATGAGATTGCGTGTTTGTTCACCGGACCGACGATTAACTCTGACTCGTCTTCGATATTGGATTTGACGCTTATTGCTGAGTTTATGAGTGTTTGGTCAACATTTTCTTCAATTCCCAGTGTAAATATTGAACATAATAAGATGTTTGTGCCGCAGGGAGAAAGAAATAGATTTTGAAGCATACCCAGAAATTACATGTGAGGTTGGATTATGATTTTCAATGGTGCTAAGCACATTTTCCTGTAAATTTGAATGTCAAGTATTTGCAAATATTTTCCTCTCCAGTTTATGCGAATATAGTTCAAATAAATGGAAAAGGGAAAAACAAGAGGAAAAGATAAAAATTATTAGAGAGTGTTTATAGGCATATAAAATGATTATCTGTCTTCAACTATGGCTGTTTCTCATAATGACACAGATGAGAGAGAGAATCTAAAGCTTTTCGGATTAAGGTGTGACAAATAAACTAATTACTCAATGTGTGAATTAAGAAGATGGCAAGATAAGCCAGAAAGCTTACAGCTGACTGTTCAGGGTTAATGATCTGTCTGATCTAGAAATCCCAACGGGCAGTCCGTTCCTGAAATCCCTCTCACACACCCCGAACACATGCAATAAAAGATAGGCAGGGTCCAAAATTTACCACACCTGCCTATTGAGAGTGAATAGAAATATAGTCTATACATAATTCTTACTGTCCAAACTGTATTTTGCATTAATATAATATAAATCTCCTAAAAAAAAAAAACTGTTAAAACTACATTTCGTGACATAACAACAGTAGTATTTTAAAAAATTATGGTGGATTTGCTTGACCGCCATGACAGTTGCCGCAAGCGGAGTGATACAAATGCTGAAACCGTTCCAGTGCTGATGCTGGGGAATATCGCACGGCTCTCAGCCAATCAACTTCGTGAACCAGAAAGAACTGTTGTGTAATGTAATGTAAAGTAATACACAATACATCACACAGCCACATTCTATAGCCATTAGTGACATTTATGTCACCAGTTTGCTATTTATTTACCAGAATAGCAAATGAGTGGGAACTCAAGCATTCTTCTGCTGCCCACATTACAACTGTAGCCCAAAAACAAAGCCCAATGGTGCAACAAAGGCCTCTCAAATACAGAAAAAAAAAAAAAAAAGACACATGCATGGCTGTCAAATGTAAGTGACTTATTAAAATCCCCTTTATATTTAAATTCCACACATTTGTATGGAAAAGTCTATTCAGCGTGTATGAAATCCTGTACGAGTGAGAATGACATGGCTTTCAACAACTATTGATACTGTATAATTTATAGTGATGGACAGCCAAGCCAATTTATCAGATGATATTTGGCCATTTTGACAATATTCTATTAGACAAAAACAGGGTCACTTAGCTGATTAACAGAAACGTGGAATATGGAAAACAAAATATTTTTAATTAATATTGAGTAAATTTGAGGGTTTTTTTTTTAAAAAAAGGAATATTTTTCACATCTCATATACTATAATTTCATTATCCTACATTGGGGAATGGAACATTGGCATTTGAACCCATGAGTTCTACAGCTCAATAAATTTTTTAAGGATCAACTCTTTAGACAGAATGTGAAGCTGGTTTCCGATCTGCTCTGACAGACAGGGGTCATTGTGCACCGCCATCTGTCTTCGAAATCCGCCTGTCCGAAATCTGTGCACCCCTAAGAGACTGACTTCGAAGAAATGACACAACGTCTTTGAGATCTTGTGTACCTTAGGTACACACGTTTTCTTCGGTAGATGTTTTTGTTTAAGATGATTAACTGGAGGTGAGATAAGTCTATAAACATCCTACCACCTCTATCACCCTCACAACACCCTCCTGTTGCACTTTCTGAGATTGGGCTCGTCTTTTCTGCCAGTGTCTAAGCCTCGTCTCTTTCCTTTAATCTTCTCATGGCTCAAAGCCGCCTTTAGATGTGAGCAGCTCCACACTCGCGCGCACACATTCAATCCAAGCTTTCAACGCAATAGAAGTGAGATACCTTTAGGCAAAACCTTCACAAATACCTAAGATTACTACCACACAGGCAATGACCAGACAAATGGTCAAGCAACTTTTCAATCTGAAACAGAGCAGACAGAATTAGCAGCGAACAAGTTTCCCAAGAAGCTAGGCTAGTTAGGTTAAGAGGATCAGAGTTGTAAGATCTTCAAGCCATGTTGAAGAGCGAAAGCTTCACTTGTTATTTTGATGACCGGATGATTTGTCAGGACGCATTCAAAGAACACTGTCCTGCAATAGCAATGCCAGAAAAAAAATATTTTTGCCATCTCTTCACCTACAGAGCGCATTCAATGTTTGTCTGCAAAACGACTCTGTGGTTGTGAATCCCGAAGGACAATAAACAATAGCGCCTGCTACTGAATCCCAACAAAGCTTTCCTTTACAAGTCCCTTTTTTCAGCAGGGGTCCATTTTCAGGAAGGATGGGTGGAGGCCTGGATAACAGAGTCACATTTCCCTTTAAACTTTGGAGATTAGATTGCAGACCTTCCGAACAGTGACCATGTTAATCTGCTGTGACTTCTTTCATCACAATGGAAATCTTATTCTGGAAAACACGCTTGAAAAATCGTTTGAATTCCAGAATGACTTACTGAAAAACTATTTTCAAATAAAGTTATTCTACACATGCCACTGCTGGGAAAGTCAACATTTAAACCACAATCATTCAGACCGACAGCATTTTATCCATCGCTGAATGTTGGAGAAGTTTACCTATCTCAGGTTCAGTCACTGCAGTGATTACGGAATTACTCAGAGGACAGCAAAATGTATTTATTTACTTGGTGGCGTTATCGAGCTGATCTGGGAACAGTGGAATTGCCCGGTGAGGGAATGCTGGAGCTTATCAGGGAGTGCCAGGCGGTCAGAGAGGAAGTGGAGAGTCAGAAAAAAGAAAGGCCTAAATGCTGTCTCTTCCTTAATTTATTGCTCTTTCTCCCCGCCTCTCCCTCTTTCTCCCAACCTCCTTCTACTTTTCCGTTCTTCCTTTCAGCATTTCAAAAGAAAACATGCTGCTAAGATGATATGTTTTTTTTGCACAGAACATTAAAGAGAACCGTTTTCCACACAACTACCAGATATAAGCCCTTTTTCCTCAGAATAAAAGGGCATTAAAGTAATACAAGCCTTTAAAAGAGATATGTCAGCCATTATAGACCATTTCAACGGCTATTCGTCTGTTTAAGGAAGTGACATCATTGTTTTGAATGTGCTCGACAACTAACCAGAAATGTCCAAGGAACAATGGCGGGAGGCGCTTGATGCACAGTCGGTTTGTGATAATTTAGCACTTTTAATATTGACCCACCCTTTGTTCAGGAACTCACTATTCCATTTCTGTTCGTCAAATGTCAGTGAAATTTGTTCATTTTATGTTTCAGTTGAATCTTTTTATATTCATTTAAATATTTATTAGATGTTATAGATGGAGCATTCAAACCCTCTTAAGGTGATAATACACGGGGCAAATTTTTGAGCGATGTTGCTTGGGTACTTTCCCATTGAGAATGAGCAACAAATTTCTATCTGGACACTTTAGATCGGTCGTGGGCAATTTTTTGAGATCCTCCAATCAGAATGCTAGCAGCTGAACACGTGACCGGCTTGGAGATTTCAGAAAAAATTCAAACAAGATGGCGGCCTCTCAGCGGCAGTGGAGCAAAGAAAAGGAATGTGAACTTATATCTTTTTACGCTGGTAAGTTGTCATGTGTCAATCCAAAACAGGGAATTTACCTCATTTAATGCTTAAAATACCAACAGGTGTCCAATTTAATGTGCGTAGGCTGTAATTCATTGAATGTTTTCAGTTAAATACTAAAAAGACGCGTTCTGTTTAACGTCCGTTCTGTAGTGGTGTAGGCTGTAGGGTGTATAGCACGTGAAAGTAGCTTTTGGAATTCAAACGCTCGACGCAGGTTCAAATCCGCCTTTTGCAAAACTCGCTCTTCTCCCTTTTCCTATCACAAATCAGATCAGAAAGGCATTTATATTTAATAAAAATGAAGAAAATATGTGACGAGTTGAAATAAAGTACCTAACAAGTGTTTATAATAAAGTATTTATTGGGTTGGCAATAGATTTGCTCCTCTCTGATTGGTTGCTGCCAACTGTCCGTTGCCCTAATTAGTTGCCCTGTGTCTCACCAGGTTGCCCGTTGATGGCAACATTGCCCAGCAACATTGCTCAAAAAGTTGCCCCATGTATCATCACCTTAACACACTGTTCCACAGCAACATGGCTACAAACCTTACCTAACCCTAAGCACACATATTTTGAAATAAGTAATAATGGCACACAGCAATTAGTTTAATATCATACAGTTAGCAATGTAATTTACTATTTGCATAAATACAGACTGCCCCAGCCATGCAAATGGAATGTAAACTGATAACCTCCTCGGGCACCTTAGCAACGAACCGTGATGAGTACATTTTTGACACAGTTTGACTTGTTTCAGCTTCACCAAACAAAAGACAAATGTCGTCCACATTGTAAGAACAAATGTTCCCAACCTTTACACCAAGAAAGTAATTATACACATCCAGACTGCGTTGCGCTTTTAGCGCATCTCTCGTGTAGATGCAGGGCAGTATCAACCAGGTAATTATAGTCGCCTAGATAAGATACTTCAGCTAAACGTTTAATGTTCTGTGTGAAAAGTTTGCGCCTCAAAGTCTTATTTAAAGGGTACATTAATTCCACATCATTGTTTATTTTCATTTTTTTGTAAGTACCTTAACTGTTCCGTTTGTGCTAGACAAAGTATATACTTGTTTTGACACTTCTATGATTTAAAAATGGCGCCACCAGACATGCACAGTAGCATTCCAAAGTATTTGTTATTGTTTACATCCTTCAAAGGGTCTATAATGTAGAATAAACTCTAAAACTCGCCACAAGGCTTTAGTATTGGAAAATTCTCATATACCACGCAGATACAAAAATCTATGCGTCACCAGTCAACTGTATGGCAAAGTGTTTATATAAATTCAATGGTCATAAAGAGTGAGAAACAATAACAGGTTTACCACTAGAGCATTTAATTTTAAACAAACATCAATTATATATCTATACTATGTTATTTTGGGTTATTTGAGACACTTTCAAACAACCTTTATATTAAATATGCAGTTTCACTATGGAGAACCACATAGGCCACCCAGTATTAAATTGATTGCCTATGGCTTTTTAATTACATACAAGACATTTACGCAGAGATTTAAGCATTATGATATAACAGATTCTCTTTCGGTAAACAAACTTGCTACTAATGGGACTGCAATGATGCATATCGAATGCAAATGCAAATTAGTACTTCATGTAATTACTTTTTATGGAAGGGAAAGCAGAAACTAGTGTTCAACTCACAAATCAGTGTATCTAAGAAAAAAAAAAAAAAGCAAACCACCATTGAGACAAATGGACATAGCATTAAAATGTAGCTATGCAGAGACTAATATTGCTGTAATACCGCTAATACTAGCAAAGAGGCAATTGTTTTGTATACAATGTAGCAGTACACTAACAAATTCTGAAGGAGTTTCGAACTCATTTTTAAAAAATATGATTAGTCATTAAATCAAAAGAAACGCTCTTCCTATTAGTATTATCAGTCTAAGCTCGAAGAAAGCACAATTATTTCCAGACTAAAGGGTCCACATGGTGAACACTTTGACCAATCATATAGTGCATGCCTTTAATGAGTAGCCGAGTAATTATAACAGCACTATGGTGCATTATGTGTGTGTGTGTGTGTGTGTGTGTGTGTGTGTGTGTGTGTGTGTGTGTGTGTGTGTGTATGAGAGAGTGTGTGAGTGTGTGTCTCTAGGGAGATGTTCCTGGAGGAAAGCAATCTAGCCCTTCATCTTTTCTTTTAAATTACTGAAAGAACAAATAAAATCAAAATTATTTTCAGCAGCATGTCAAGCAGATAAACGCTATGGTCAAGGTGTACACAAAATGACACACACACAGAGATGGACCACCAAAACACACAATACCATGAAATATCTAGTGATATATACATATATCAACCTATCTGTTCCACTAATATTGGGCATTTTAAGACTATTGGCCAATTAACAAATGTTTTATTGCATTGTTTTTTTTAAATGGAAAATAAAAGGCAAAATTAATTAAAATAAAAAAAGGAAAATAATAATAAAACAAAATTAATGATTCTTATTAATTCTGTGATTTGGAGATTTTTATTTGCTATTATTTAATTATATTATATTTCATAAATCAACATCATACTGGCAATCAGCCACAAGCATCTCTAGATGGATATCAGCTATTGATAAACGTGTGTTTGGTCACAAGGAATATCTTCCAAACCAAACCAAATACAAAACCAAAGCCAAAGCACTATTCATACAACACAAGTCTGCAGCCAGACTGGTGTCTATCTTAATAATAATACTTTTCCTATTCCTTTTTTTGTATTCAAATGTTAATTTTATGATTTTAAAGTTATGATTTTAAAGGCCACTGAAGTGCCTTGAAACACGCAGCATTATTCAATGTGTTGACGTAATTTCCACTGAAACAGGAAGACAGGGCAGGACATATCGAACAGCTCCTCCCCTTTTTAAAAAATAGCCAATAGCATTTCGTTTATATCACAGCTCAGCCAGAGCCGTTGAGCTTGGTAAACAAAGTCGCAGCCACAGTCTAATAGATTCCCCTTTTAGATTTAATATGAAACTGCTGCTAAAGCAAAACAGTGAACATAGTCATGCTGAGGATATGTAGTTTGAATAGTGTGTAATTTATGTTGGTGCGTGGCACCGGTGTTATCTCTTCCATTCGTCAGTGCTGTTTCTAATGTCGAGTCTGTCTAACCATTTCTCCTCATAATCTCCTCCATATCATTCTGTGCAGAATTCAAATGGGTCCGATGCGTTTTCTGGTCTCTGTGACTCTCGAATATGACCCGCTCTGTGATATCGTGTCTCTGGACCGGAGCAGACAGTGTGTGCGTGTGCTGAGGAGGTTTACGTGAGTAGCGTGAAACCAGACTTCATTTGCCCCAATGGAAAGCGTATTTACACTGTCTGAATCGTTCCCTATCCCTATAGTGAGAGAACGTAAGTTTTGAACGCTTATATCTCCTAAATGCGAATTTTGTCATTGTTTTGGAGCACACTAGTTTATAGATAACCTTAAGGCTAACATATTCATACTAAAAGCCAAAAACCAATAAATTGATTTCATGGGGAGTTTAAGGAGGTCTGACTCCTGTGAAAGAGCTGAGAGTGCTGCTATCTGAGCCACAAACCACTGTGACTAAATGTAAGGTGATCGCAACAGTCTTTTTGCTCTCTCTCATATGTGATTGTGACAATTTGATCAGACAACCCAGGACAAACTTGCGTACTTATCTGCCGTGCCCTAATAACTTCAGTAACAAAGTTCCATACTCAGCTTTGCAGTATTAATAAATAATTCTTCAGATGTTCCACTTTAAGACTTTTTGCAGACGTTCTCTGCTCAGTCAGTCATGAGAAGTGAATGGCATGAGATTTACCTTAATTCTGCCACCAGAAATAGACAACTCACTCGAGGGACAAACTTCCTTCATGGGCGCACAACTTATCACCTGCGTGCAGGTTTGACAGCTGCCTCGCTCACAGAGCTGCAACTATCATTCATGGCCAAAACACCGAAGCTTCAAAAGAAAAGCGTGAAAATGAATCTCCGAGTTAATTTGCGACAGCTGAATGCTGAACAATGTGAATCTGAAGGTGTTTCTTCACATATCCCAGAACCATGCATAGCGTTTCCAAAGATGATATAAATTTCCAGTTGCGCTAATATGTGTGAAATGCAAAGTACTACCTTGCACACAATCCTCAGGCGGCGTAGTAATCCTCTGCAACTGTGCATTTCAAATCTTTCATGTCTTTATAAAGCTTTGGAGAATGATTTCAGCTTCACCTCCAAGTTATCAACCTGCACAAGTTGTAATATTGAGTAAGGTGATTTGGAAAAGCAAAGGATACCGTCGCTTTAAAGGTAAAGACCTTGAGCCTGTATTTACGCTGATCTCAAGTTCAAGAAAACCAACTCCGTTTTCTGAAAATGTGAAGACCTTTAATACTTAACAAATAAAGGAATTTCTTATTCTGCTTTTCTCTTTACTCTAGTAACTTGATGCAGGCAAACCAAAAGATAAGATATTCTTATCAATGGTAAGTGCAACAAATTACACAACAGCTGCTTCGCATTATATAAGACAAGTCTAAAAATAGCACAGTTCTACAAATTTGTCATATCAGCCAGTCCAATACATTTTATTACTGAGTATACGCTCCACACATACACACAAACAGTATCTGTGCTTATTCTGTGTGTCCTATTCCCGGATTAAACCCACTAGCTAATTTGCTGATTCTTCGCAATGCCTGAATAATCCAACCCTAATCCTTGCAGGCTTGATTAAACAGTCAAATCTGGAGCTCAGAATCTTTCTGTGTTTTTAATAGACACCTCACTTCAATACTCTCTGATCCAGACATTGCCTGCTGGTGTTTCCTCACAGCCTCTGCTTGATGTATTACAACACGTCCATTTATCCTAGAAAGAGTTTTCCTTCCATTGCCCACTGACCCCTGAGAATATTTGTCCCCAAAAGACTGCCAGCATTCAGTTTTAATTTTATACAAGACCTCTTAACTGTAATGAACCTAATTAAAATTCATAATTTATTCTGCAGTTATCAGCATCTGGCTATTATGTAACTTAAAATGGAAAGCTGAAAAAACAGCGCCGACCCACCGAGGCGTGGGCTCTACAAGACCCCTGAAGGTGTGCTGTGGTATCTGGCACCAGCAGATTCATCAAGTTTTGTAGGTTGTGAGGTGGAGCCGCCATAGTTCAAACTTGTTGGTCCAACACATCCCACAGATGCTCAATTGGATTGAGATCTGGGGAATTTGGAGGCCAGGGCAACACCTTGAACTCTTCATCATGTTCCTCAAACCATTCCTGAACAATGGGCCTCATTCATGAAACTTTCGTAAATTTATGAGTAAATTCAGAGTAATTTGCGCGTAAAAAGTACCTCCCCGAAAACTCAACTCCGGATTCACAAATGCTTCGTAAACATCAGAATTCATAGTTAAACATGTATATTAATGAATTCCGACCATTTGTAAATAGGACGCACGTGCACGCTCATTCACAATTACCATAATTCCTGCCTATGTATTACAACTACGCAAATTACATGTCCAGGAACGCTGTGGAAACTTCTAGACTCCCTTCTCAGGTTTGGCTCCATTATATTGCATAAATGATAAAGAGACTAATAGGCCATATGCCTTGCCTAAAAATAAATATCCAATTAACATGTATCCACCAAAGCATTTTAAGCAATTGAAAAAATGCCTGGTGGTCTTCTGAAAATGGCCAGCATTTGAGAGCGCTTTGGAAACGCAGCGTTTTTCCATCAGAGACACTTTGGTTGCTATGATTTGGAATATCAATGCCAGTAACGTGTTACCAGTATCTCATTTTGAAGAATATTACTGAATATAAAAATGCAGTAACCAGCAATATTAACTTCTCCATTGTTGTTTAGTCATTGTACAAGTAGGATGGTTGGGCGGTGTAGTATTTGTCCCGCCCCTCCTCCACTGTGATTGGATGGCTGGGAACAAATTGACAGGGACTAGTGCTGTGTTTTACCCAAATAATTTTCAACTCTCAGCTACAAAAAAAAAAAAAAAGGGGGGCAAACGAACTTGATGTTCAAATGTTTACACACCATTTACACGTAGTAGGGAGCAGTTGTAAATTTCTTTCTTACCAACTAACATTTTGAAAATACGAACATATTCATGAATCCGAAAACATATGTCAGAATGGCTTTTACTAATGATTTACACAAAAATTACTTCAGCTCGTGTTTCATGAATGGAGGCCCAATGTATGCAGATTGGTATTTTTATCTTTGGAAGAGTTTCATAAATCTCAAAGATAAATGCTTGACTCCCAATCATTCCCAATTTCATTAGTATTCACACCCTCTCCAAGGCTGTCGTTGTGAGAGGCAGCAGGTTAAAGGTGAAACTGTTTAAATGAACATTCACAGGTTTTCATCAAGTGCTCAATTATGTATCACACAGTAATTAGGAGCCTGAATTATCGATAGTGGAAGGAAAAAGCAGGCCTGCTCCTGACAGCTCCGGCTATTTTTACACTGATGGGGAGAAGATGAACTCCCTGTTGCGCCTCCTGTACTGATTATTTCTGAGTGGTGAGTGGGAATGAATGGCTAATGACAGTGACTGCCAGTAATGGATTGGGCACAGGGTGAGAACAGGACATCTCTCTCATTCACTTTAATGTGTTTTTGGAAGCAACGCTCTGTTGGGGGACCCTGGGCTATTATTTTCATAAGTGTTTCCACAAATGTCAAGCGCAAACTGGGAATGGAGGGATGCATGGAGTGCTGCCTGTATAAATTAGGAATAAAATAGATGGGGGAAAGATAAAGCGGAAAAATATTACTCCAGAGATTGCGGTGGCAGAACATCCAGAAAATGATCTGTGCTTGAGCTCAGAGGACCACAGGGGAAATAAAAAGACTGTATTTGATGCAACACCAGGGTTGGTGACAACCGAAAACCTGGGCTTAAATGAAAGATGTGGGGATCTAATGGAGTAGATCTGAGAATTTGGATTGGATGGAATATCGATGGCCTCAGGCGTGCTGTAATTCACAGGCTGCAAGACATGGGTAATGAGCAATGCATTGTGGGATAGAAGATGTTTCCACTTTGCGATTAGGTGTCAAGTAGAGATATCCAACTTTGAGTGTAGACAGATGTTGGGGCACAGATTTATCTACACCATCTCAAATGCACACACACACACGACATGCGTGTCCCTGCATGTACTACTGCATACTGCATTACCCCGCTTCAAAACTGCATGCTTGATGTAGCTGATGGGAGCAGCAGCGTGTGAGATATTAGCTCGATGCATATACCGCAGAGATGCAGCATCACCCCTGGGCTTTCTTAGGAGGATAAAATTATCATTAATTATCATAGAAATAGTCTATATGCTTAGATTTCAAGAAATAAAAGCAGGGGCACATTTAAACATCTGTATTATGTATTGCATTGACAGTAGATTGTAGGGTAAGAAATAAAACGCACATAAATGCAATGGCAAATCGGAGCTCTTTAATTAGTCTTTAGACCTATCAGTAACAACATCTCTTTATTAAATCACAATGTGATTTAATTAAAATTTTAATTACATTTTTTTTTTTTTACAGTGCAGTTATATTACATTGGTAATACATATCTGTCTTCATAATAATAATAAGAAGAAGAATTTATATTATATGTTAGACAATGTTATATTATTATAATCTCTAGTATTAAATTATATTATTATTATATATTAAGTATTAATTATTATATTAAAAAGGTTTCTTAAAAACATCAGTGTGAATGTAATGTGGACTGAGAAACTATTACAACTATAAAGAGGTTTGATTCCAATTTAAAGTCCAGGTACAAATCAATGCAAAGACATTTTTTATTCTGTTTAATTTGGTCACCGAGGCCCTGTTTTTACACCTGGCATTAAGATGCATTTTGGCCGATCAATTCACAAGTGGACGAGGGAGACACATTCCTGTTTATACCTGGTATTTTAATCCATCTCTTCTGTCCACTTTCAACCACTTCTGTCCTGATTTCTTCAAGGGAAGGGTCTATGGGTGGGTAAATGTATGGGCTTTTTTTAGATCTTTCGATCTAATAGACGAAATAAGGAAGGCAGCAGCTTTCATTTCTGCTCTGACAGCCGCAAGCCCACACGCGGTGAGTGCGTGTTAGAAATCAGGAATGGTGAGAAAACATTGTGCTTGGTATGTTTTTCAAACCAAATTTGGGTCTTTAGCTATCAAAGTTTAAATCCTGTCAGGCTAACACATATCCCATAATTTTTTCGCATTAGGTTAGTCAGTAGGTGGAGAGTAGGCGGTCTTTAGTGGCTGTTCGAATGCATTCGACCACATGAGCGTTTACACTACGAAAGCAATCCAGTCGAATATGTTTTTGATTACATCTGAAAGTGATCGAAAGTGGACTCAAAGCGTTTTAGACCCCGTTGACACCTATATTTAGCGTCGTCCACTTATGATCCGATCAACCAAAATGCCTCTTAATACCAGGTGTACACAGGGCCTGAGAAGGTGTTGGAGTTATTTTGCTTTCAAAGTGCACTAGATTTATTTTATTTTTTTAGACTTATTTTTAAAATAAGCATGTCCCCAGACCCCCCTAGATGGTCCAGTGTCCAGGCACCAGTCTCATAAAATCATGTGGGAAACACTGCAAATATACATTATTTAATATAATGGATGGGTCATTGACGAATAAGGTTTTTAAAAGTGTACTAAAAAAAAAAGTTTTATTAAGTGTTAACAATGAGATTATGTGGTTTTTATAATCAATTAACACTGCTTTTGTCATTTTTTACAAGATGGACAAAATTTGTCACCAAAAAAGTCATTTAGTTTAACCAAAATTTCGGTTTTACCGAATGACACTTTTGGTTATACCGAATGACGATATTTTCAAACAATGCTAACAGGCTGATATCTAGCTAACTGGCAAAAAGACAATCAAACATTTTATATTTAGTACAAGTTTTTAAAATATTACAACATTTTCTATGTTTTTTAGCGGTTGTACCGAATGACCTGATATTTCGGGACATGCATATGAGCAAGTGAAAACATGAATTTTTCAAATAGTTAAGAGTTAGTTACTTTGCTTCACGACCATGTGATCCTTTGCAGGTGTCTGAATGATGTCATATCCTGTCACATGATAGTGACCGCATGACTTGATCCAAAATGGTCCCTTTCTATTGGTTACTCCGAATGAATGAAATGAAATGAAAATGAATGAAATCAATGAAATTCATTTTTCCGGACATTCTTTCTCATAACAAAGCAACGATTTCTACACATAATTTTAATACCATTTTGCACTATGTTGATATAGGATGTTATGAAATCATGCCAGAATATAAAATATATACATTTATTTCATTTTAAGATATTTTAATCACTGATATTTTGACACTTCAAAATCTTTAAAAAAAAACATTTATATGTAGCAAAATATAATTAAAACCTTTTGGATTCAATAAAAGAGATCTAACTGTACTACCTTATATACTTTGGATGTCATATCTTTGTTTTTTATTATTATTAAGGCCTTTGGACAAAAAAATGATCCGTCACGTCATTGACCCGGATACAAAAAAAAAAAAAAAAAAAAAAACCATGAAAATTTTATTAATCAAAATTAATAGAATTAATTCTAATAATTTCTTTATTTAAAAATTATTCATTACTATAGTATGAAAACAGTCAACAATTTTGATTGCAGCACTAGCAGGCACATCAAACGAATACACAACAACTTCTGCAAATGACAGCCAAAAATAACTCCATAATGAGCAAAAGAGGATCTACCTTAATGACTAAAGGATTTAAGTGAGAAAATCAATGACAGTAATGATCAGTCACTAATGAGGAAAGAAACACACTCAGAAAATGTCAATGAGGTCACAGAGAGCCAAGCAGCAACAGCCTGAAGTTTAATCACAATACCAATATACAAATTAAAATGTTACAGTTGATCTCTTTATTGAAGACATTTTTTTCCAGCATAAAACTACAGGTTAGCATATGCATTAAGTGAGTGTTTTGATGAAATTCATGATTGTTGCCCCACAACAAAGCCATTTTTCCTTTATTTCCCTTTGTGTTTGCTCAGACTTGGCACAAAGTGTGTGTCTGTTAACAATAAGGTTTAACTCTAAACATAGTAAGCTCATTTTGGAGAATTTAACCCTTAACACTGCTAATGAATGAGCATGAAACAAGAGGTCAGTGCCTGAGGCTCGGCCCCCTGATCAATCCCCCCTATTTAAACTGTTACTACTCTTGTGGGGCAATGGCCATTCGGTCAGTGCAACTTTAGTGGCCAAAAAAAATGTTAGCTTTGGATTCATGGAACTCACATTGGACTAAACTAAATGTGTTATTCAGGAACAACCCATTCTCCTGGCACCCTTGATTGAATTACAGTAACATCTTTTCTGTGGAATGGAGATGGAATCCATATGAAGTGTAATAGAGAATTAAAACAACATTATGCTAATTAAATCATTGTTCATTTTAGTTGTGATTGTGAAACAGCTCTGACAGTGTGTGTGTCTTGTCTGTGAAAGCTCGATGGGAGGATAAAACCAGCGAGACAGAGGGTCTTTACCTCTGAGCTGTCATTAACATAATGAAGTCTTAGCACTCCAAAACACTGGTGTGTGCCAGTGATCCTAACACTCCCTCTGAGAGTCTATAATTACAGCTTATAATGAGAGCCGCGCCAAAATTATTGTTATAGTCACCAGAATGTAAACACAGGTTCAGGACCCTTCAGTTCAAGTCTGAAGTATGAGTATGTAATTATATGTGAAGATGACTGTTCTCAAAGGTTATAAATGACTGTGTGCAGGGTGTTTTTTTCGTTCAGCAATGATGTTTTGAGGCTATACCCCGCCGCAGGAGCAGAAATTGTGCTGATGAGCTGTAAAGTAAAGCTTTCTGTCCTCTAATGGCTGATGGGATGACAGGTGGGCATAACCTCAGTGACAGCTTACTTCTGACTCCTTCTCTAACTTCTTTCTCTCTCTCTCCATAATAATCCACATATTTTTCCCTCATTGTCTCGCTCATTTTTGTTTCTCTAGCTATTTCTCTGCAGAAAGAGGTGGTCTTCAGGAGCAGGAGAGCTTTATACAACACACGGTCACCTCAAGGCTGCCAATTTTACCCAAAGAAACTCTTGATCAGTGACTGAGGCTTAACAAGAACAGACCCCTCAGTGGGCCGACAGGCATCTAGCAGTAGGTGCTTAATGAAATTTTCAAGACTCAGAGCAGTCGTGTCATATAACAAACAGTTATTTCTAAAAACAAAATAATGGACACTGTACAAGCATTTGTTCTTGAGAAACTGTCATACACTGTTATTCTTGTATAACATTCTTTTAAGGACATAATTGGAATATTTTCTCTAAATAAAATGTTTTTGTGAAGAATAAATACAAGATGGTGGATGAAACAACAAGAAACATTTCAATATAAATAAATTGATTATTCCATTCAATACTGAGAAGTATCCATTTTTCTAGTCGACTAGTAGTTGTTCATTTAAGCCATTAGTCACCTAGTCGCACATTAATGATATTAATTTAATTAGGCATCTGAAAATGGTTTGAGTAAAAAAACATAATAATGAGCATAATAATAAGCACTCAAGCGCTCACATAAAGCTTGCCGCAGCGTATCGGCAATAGTAATGATTATGAATGTGTCAGAAAAATATGGAAGTAAAACAATGCCATATGTTTTTGAAATAAAAAAGCATGTTGAATTGCACTACTTGAAAAAAAGAGAAATGCATTGCATTAACCGTGCTTGTATTCTAATGCATTGTGTTTTTAGGGCTTGCATTTTTATGGTCTGAAATTCAACATGGTTGTATATTTAAGCTGTGAATATTTCAATTCAAAATATTTCACTCACATTTTCATTGTTAAAAATTCAATAATCCATATTCACCTTTCAGATTTCACTTCCAAAATATTCATTCTGTTTAAAAATATTCAAGGCCATTTTATTTCGCGTTACAAATTCGCGTCCACAAATTCAGTGGTTCAAATTTCAACATTTCACATCCGGGAACTGCAGGAAAAGCAGTAGAGTACCGAGCATAATCTCCATCTGCTGTTAGTCGTCCCAAAGTCAATTGGTTATTTGAATAGGATTTTGGTTAAATGGCTGAAATAAGGTCTGTGGTGAACACAAGCTCAAGACACTTTCACGTTTTATTCTACAACATAAAATACATCAGTATTACCCCACTCTTGATTTTTTAAGCGGTTACGTGTCTTGAGAAAGGTGGTTGCTAACAAGTGGCTAAATTGGACTACAGAGGCTGTCGGGGACATAAATGTCATCACGCCGAACAGGTAAACTCAGTCCGCTTTTACAGCCTCATCATGCTTAAAATTGTGCCCTTATAAACTATTCTAACTCAAACTTTCTGGGAAAAAGTTTTAAAATAAAAACTGAAAGAGCTGTTGGAAGCTTAGTGATGGTGACACTGAAGTTGTGGGACCGTGGTGTAGTTCGTTTATAGCTTTTTACTTCTGGCAACTGCATTTAGGCTTCAAAATTCATAAAAGTTGTGTTCATCTGCGAAAATTATCTTGATGGACAAAACGTGCAAGGGTCATAAACTTTTGTTGATCACAGAGCTTGTTTTTTGCGTAACCCTATGGAAAAATCCTATTGGGTTTTTGTCAAAGGAACTAGGGTGAGTCGGCGTTCTGACGTAGAACCTGGAAGCACTGCACTGTGTTTACAATGTGAACAGTGTAGGAGAATGAAAGGGAAGAGATTGTTGAATAAAGTCGTTATTTTTGTTTTTTTTATTGATACCTTTAGTACCATTCTGTGCCTTGACAGTAGTAATTAAATTGCTGTCTATGGAGGAGTTAGAGAGCTCTCGGATTTCATCAAAAATATCTTCTGTTCCGAAGATGAACTAAGATCTTACAGGTTTGGAACGACATGAGGGTGAGTATAAGACATACATTTTATTTTTGGGTGAACTAACCCTTTAAGAAGCTACCTGAGGTCAATGTTTTAGGCTAAAACTGCAAACAGTGAACTCCAGGTATAATGGAACAATCTGGCAGACAGACAGCAAGTTGCTGTCACTGCATTTCAGGACTGGATGATTCCTGACCAGCCATATGAGATTACACTGGATTTCAGAAGTGGTAATTACTCTGTCACTTCCTCTACAGACGCTCAGCTAGCTCACTAAGATTACTCTTCGGCTGAGTAGCATTAACTGGATTTTCAGGATTCATTTAGTTTCATGTCAATAGTTTTGATGCTAAGTTATCAAAACATATTAATTTCAAAAACAAGGGTAAAGATGCTCAGTTGCAAGGTAAGGATAATCAATATTTTGATGGTAATAGGAATGCAACATCCAATACGAGTATGATTTTAAATTAATTGGTTTCATATAACGATATGTAAGTCCTCTTCACAAGACACAATGGAAATTCACTAAGAATGAATTGCACGGGCTGACATTCATTTGCACGCGCTGTCTGCGTTGTTTCAGCGTTCTCCAAAGGAATTATGCAAATTAAGGAAATGGTGCAAAGATACCCAAAAAATTGCAATTTGCCTTAATTTAAATATGCATGGCTTGGTTAAACTGGACTGTAGGTTGCTAGTGAATAAGTCATAGGTGTTGGCTCTGAAATGCAGCACACTAAAGTGGCATAACTCTGTCCCTCTGTTTCTCTCAGTGAGATATTATAAGAGTGAGAATCTCTGGGCGCCTTTGAGAGATGACAGGACGGTCTCTGCATCTGACCTCAGTGTCTCTAGTCATGAATTGTTACACAGATTTCTGTAAGACCAGACAGAGAGCAGAGTAAAAGCATCAACACACCGTCACCCCGCATGAGTTCATTATAAACTAAACTGACACATCGGCATGACGACCTGCCACAACACCACATCAAGTTAAATCGAATGATAAATGGACAGGCACACACTAGTGTTCTGACATAGATATCATGATCTTATAAAATTTAATAAAAAAATAAATAAATAAAATAATTCACTCATATATATATATATATATATATATATATATATATGAGAGAGAGAGGGAGAGAGAGAGTGTATACACTACTTTTTTTCTTGATAATGATTTAGGCCAGTGGTTTACTGAACATACTGAACTGGTTTTATGTGCATAATAGTGGAATGTTTATTCTTTATCATGCTTGGAAAATTTGTCAACACAATGACACAATGGAACGTCAAAGGACAATTGGTGGTATGTGGGTGCAATTACTATAAATAGGTACAACTGTTCTACAATAACATCACTGTACAAGCTATGTGATTTAAAAACGTCTCAAATAGGATATGGCATGTCTTTTTAAAAATGGATTATGATGCCATTACACATATGTTTGTGAGTGTATTTCCAAGAATGTCAATAGGCCAAGAAGAGAGTTGGGAAAGTCGCCCACTAGTTTTCTCATGACCCCAGATCGCACTGAGCACGTTCCTCTGGGGACACAGCACTGAGAGAGGGACTTCTCTCGCTTCCGTATAAGGGACATCCTGATACGCACAACACAACCCACATCTGAAACGCTAACCAACATGGCAAAAATGAAAAAAAATAAATAAATAAAATATATATATATGTATATATTTTGAAGAATATGGGTAACCAAAAAGTTGATGGGCCCCATTGACTTCCATACAATGGGGAAAAAAATACTATCAAATACTATCAAAAAAAAAAAAAAAAACTATCAAAAATACTACTGTCAATAGGGTCCATCACTGTTTGGTTACAGACATTTTTCAAAATATCTACTTTTGTGTTCAGCAGAAGAAAGAAATTTATACAGGTTTGGAACAACTTGAGGGTGAGTAAATGATGACAGAATTTTCATTTCTAGGTGAAATGTCCCTTTAAGTCACACTTAAAATATATGAATGTAATTGCATTAAGCAAAAATGTCATACCAAATGGCACTGGCAAACAAATGATACAAAAGTGTTTCTCAGAACCAACATTTTCTGATATTTTCAAATATTTGAAATTCTTTAAGGCAAGTTTTAGTGGATTTATTAAGGCATTCCCTCTCAATTTCGCACAGGTGTGGTTGATCACATTACTTATGGACATGAAAGTGTCCAAATACATTTTTGTCTTAATTTTAAACAATAAATCTATTCTTTTAACATTAAAACATGACAATCATATATATTTTTAAACAAACAAAGCTTGTGCTTTCTTTCTTTAATGAAATACCACATGATCTGACCTTTTGTAATCTGATGCAAAGATATTCAGCCATTTTAAGTGTGGCTTAAATGCCCAAATAATTTTTGGGACACTTTAAATCAACATGAAGTTTTCAGTTTCTATTCTAGAGCAGCAGTCTTATCTGTTGGGAGTTGTTGCTTTGTACTTTTATATATAAAAATAAAGACAGGATAAACTAAACCTTTGAATTACCCCTGAAATTGCTTTGTTGTTACCAGTGTCGCCAAATGGCCAACAAGGGCTTTTACCAAAAGCCATGCTTTGACTTGTACACGCTACCAAAGCAATGCAGGATTACTGTAACTTTTGATGTTCTTCTGAACTAATTTTATCCCTGCCACCTGGGCTTAACACAGAAACCTGTGATGGAATTTTTCTGTGCTATTTCATTCCAGCGGGCTTAGTAAATCCTTGGTTTGCACTACAAACGTGAGACCTGCAGCTCACATTCAGGTCAAACTTTTTCTTTGGTTAAAGAATTACAGACAATTAGTATGTCATTTCACTATTTCTCACTCGCCTTGATCAAGTTCTGTCCATTTTTTTTTTTTTTTTTGTACTTAATCTAGTCAAGGAAATACCCTGCTGTTAATCTTTTTCACCCGCTTCCCCCATTTCCAGGCACTGCAGAAAAGAGGACGCACCTGCAAAATGTGTGTGTCTTTCTCCATGTTTGTATGAGAAAACAATGATTAGTAATCTCAGTACTCCCATCAGTCAGATCCTGTTACAACTTCTACAGTATTACTAAGATCCAAACAATATCAATTGTGTGTAGGCTACTTCACACAGAGAATAATTCATGGAAAATGACATTATTGCCTAGAAAAGTAGCTTGTCAAACGGCTCAGTAAGCAGATGACCACACCCAGGATGAAACTAGTCTACTCATGGAACTGTTTAGATAAACAGTGTTTTATAAGGGCATGTGACTCAAGGGTTTACCTTTACTAATGCGGGACACCAGGAGATAATATTATGGGTTACATTCATTTAGGCTACTAACCTAGTTTACCAAGTGGGAGGGGAAAAAAAGACTAAACAAGTATAACAGTAAGTAAAATATAATAGAAAATGTGTAAAATATTATATGAATTACATGTTATATGAATATGACAATATACACAAAAATATAATTATAAATACAACATACATAGTTTTAATATGTAGGCTAGTTACTAGCAGGTGTCTTTAATAACCTACGTTACCGATAAATTTTCTGATTCTGTCTGAAACCGAGTCTATAAATGGCTTGTAGTCAGTTTTTACATTTGGTCTGTGAAAACAGCCAACAAACGCAAGAAATAGGCTATTTAAAATTAGAACAATTTACACAGTATTAGTCAATACTGTTGACTTGTTGTTTTTTGTAATCTTTGGACTCTGGAAACTACCCAGTTCTACCAAGTATATGAAAACATGAAGTATTTACATAACCAACGCACACAGAAACAGTTCGTTTAGTGGTATAAAAGCAGCCTACCTGAAATACAGCACAGAAATGTGAATACTGACAGGCAGGTGTGAAGTTTCGCTGCAGTTAGCGTCTCCATGGCTCAGCATGTGAAGAGTGTCCGCTCTGCGCGCGCTCGTCCGTATTAACACTGCGCGTGAAGTAGATAACAGTTATCTACAAACTAATCAAAGCACTGACGCTCTTTCAAGTGTCCTAAAAGTGTGTGTTCTCCTCAAAACCAGCGATGTTCACCGTGGGAAGACCAATGCTACATCCAAGCTGGAAATCATCTTTGACTCCTCAGAATTCAGTGGCATATGAGACTGAACAAGTGTCCGTTTGTTTCGCGGCGAATATCCCAGTAAATTCTCTCAGTGCGGGAGTTTCTCTGCGCACTCCACAGGCTACGAGAGTGCGGTGAACACTAGCGGTAGTTCAGTCCGAGATGAATGCACCTGCACTCGCGCAGAACGCCCCCCTGCGTGCACTGACACGTCATCACTTCTGTAACAGGTGAATTCTGCATAAAACTGCACGGGATATTGATGACCCTACTGTGCTTATCCGCACTGATTAAATTGACTGACAGATAGATAGATAGATAGATAGATAGATAGATAGATAGATACACAGAAGGCAGATAGATAGAGAGACAGACAGATAGATAGAAGTCAGATAGTTAGACAGATAGATAGATAGATAGATAGATAGATCGATAGAAGGCAGATAGACAGACAGATAGGTAAACAGATAGATAGATAGATCGATAGAAGGCAGATAGATAGATAGATAGATAGATAGATAGATAGATCGAAGTCAGATAGTTAGACAGACAGACAGACAGATAGATAGATAGATAGATAGATAGATAGATAGATAGAAGGCAGGCAGATAGATAGATAGATAGATAGATAGATAGACAGACAGATAGGTAAATAGATAGATCGATAGAAGGCAGATAGATAGATAGATAGATAGATAGATAGATAGATAGATAGATCGAAGTCAGATAGTTAGACAGACAGACAGACAGACATACAGATAGATAGATAGATAGATAGATAGATAGATAGATAGATCGAAGTCAGATAGTTAGACAGACAGACAGATAGATAGATAGATAGATAGATAGATAGGTAGAAAGATAGATAGATAGATAGATAGATAGATAGATAGATAGATAGATAGAAGGCAGGCAGATAGATAGATAGATAGATAGACAGACAGACAGACAGACAGACAGACAGACAGATAGATAGATAGATAGATAGATAGAAGGCTGATAGATAGATAGACAGACAGACAGACAGACAGACAGATAGATAGATAGATAGATAGATAGATTGTAATTTTCTTGGCCAATTCCGATTTCCGATTTTTTGTTAGTGTGATCTGCCGATACCAATTTTTGCCGATTCCGATTTTCTTTCTAAGAAAATTGACAACATATACAAAAAAAAATCTACTTTTCTTCAACGCAAAGTTTTATTTTCATAAAAAAACACACACAAGTAAAAAGTCAGTAATAAAATATAAACAGCTCAAATAAATGCAATAGAATAAAGAGAGCTATGAAACTAAGTTTTTCAGGTTAACTGGGTTTTTATTCAGGTAAGAAATACTACAGAAATTAAAGTAATCAAATGTAAAATAACACATTCAGTGTTATTTTACATTGGTTACCTTAATTTCTGTAGTCTTTATTGTAAATATTAATACAGATCAATTCTTTCCATTAAAGTTATAAAACGTATTCAGTCAAGAGCAGAAAGTGATTTTTTTTTTTTTTTTTTTTTGTCTTTTGTTCTTTGATTAACATGACAGACAGCAGCAGGAATATTGGACTGCTGTCCCTTTAAGAGTTTATGAACGGTGTTCAACAGACCCAATACTGTTACGCACAACATGGGTTCACTTTCTTAGCTATTTAACGATTCAAAACTGACTGTGTTTATCTGAATACTCGCCAAGATTGCCTGTGCCGCTGGTTTTGACATACTTTTGTATGTATTTGACAGTTTAAGCGCAGTAAGCGACTCATTTTGGTACTTGTGACTCTTCTGTCTCTGTTTGAGACTGAGCGTGGCTTGTCCGCTCGAGCGCGAAACCTGCGGGAATGACTAAAATTATGCGCAATACAAGCACTATTTAACCGGAGCGAATGAGACGAGTGAGAAAGAGCAGGCGCCCGCGCGGGCTGTGTGTCACTTCACCGTGACAGAGAAGAGAGCGAGAACGCGCAGCTTACGTTATTGCCTGTGCCGCTGGTAACAAAACGGATCGGCTCGGAATCGGTAAGAAGTGAGACCGATCGGCCGATCGCCGATCATGAGGGAAATCGGCCGATTCCGATCCCTGGCCGATCGATCGGTGCATCTCTAATAGATAGATAGAGAGATAGACAGACAGACAGAGATATTTTGACAAATAACCATTTCATTTATGATTATAAGTTTTTTTTTGTTTTTTTTTGTTTTTTTTTTAATTAATAATATGGGTAACACTTTATTACTTTCATTACTGTTTATTCCCTTTCATGATAAGTCATTTTAAAGACATTATATAATGTTTCACATATCAGTAATTCATGTACATACTCATGGTTAATAAATGACTATGACTGCAGTCACAGTTCATGCCACACAGTATCAGTTATCCAGGTTCATTTAACTCTTTAAAAGACTGAAGACTAACAAAAGCACAGCCAGGCTGCTCTAGTGTTGTTCAATAAGACAGCACTAATGTTGTGCAGTTCCTTTATATCACCTGAAATGATAATGCAACAGGACAGGGAGTGGGGCTTGTCACGGCGGTACAGTGGCCTCAGCCCTCGGAGGTGAATACCTCCTCACTCCTGTTTCTTTAGGATGGCAAGTTGCCATAGAAACAGGGCTGAGGTGGATGCAGTCGGACTGCTGGATTATTAGGGGCAGATGAGCTCAGTTCTGTGATTACACCCTGGGCTACTTGGACAAGATCATGTGGTTTTGCAGTCAAAGCTAATATCTTAAATGCACTCGAGCACCTCAGGCAAACTGCATCCAGACAAAATTCAAAGCACAGGGGGAGCTGGGGTTTATGGGATAGAATGAACAGATGTTTAACACACCCTGACACAGAGGGTCATTTTTACTCTATAAATGACTGTAAAGGGGCATTTTTACTCACGACTGTAAAGGGGCATTTTTACTCTATAAACGACTAAAGACACAACACATCAAAAACATGTCATAGAGGCCATTCCCAAGGCAAAACTGACAAATTCAGAGCTGTAAAAGCAACGTCAGACCAAAGGTCAGTGCTGTTAGTTGCACAGGTACACAAGAGAACAAATTCAGAGCCACAATCATCTCACAGCTCCCAGACGAGCAAACAGAACAGATAATGACGTGAACAAGAGCTGCAGTGTAATTTAGACCCATCATCATTTATGACCACACATAGCTCACACATAAACAACCAGGAGATAAGCATGAAAAACCGTGAGGATTCAGGATTTTAATTAGTTTTTTTTATTGTTATTGTTTAAAGTTATATAGGAAACATGAATATTAACCTAGACAGAATAAGTTGGGTAAGCCATCATTTAATATATGTATACAAGAACCTACTTAAAAATCTAATAATAAAGATTTAAATCAGAAACTGATTTATTTATTCACGATAAAACACGGCTATGACCGATTCACCCAACGGTTCTGTGTATCACTACACAACACCCTTAGCAACCACTCTTAGCAACGTAAACTGTATGTTCTCAATTGATATTGTTCATTGAAGCTTACTGTATAATGTAGAAGAGTATTGTGAGAAAGAGATTGATTGAGCGAGTTTATTACCTGCATGCAGATTTAGCATTTTCCTTCAGGTCAGTCCTATGTTCATAATAAAAAAATTGTTTAAATGTCCGCTGCGATATCTTGTCCTTTTAACAGTTAAGGGGTTTTCCTGTGACTGACAGCGCTAGTCAAAGCATTTGTCAGTTGCGTCTTGTTCCGTGTTCACAACAGTTCAGTCTTTTCAATATAAAAGTCTTCGCTACTGACTGACACACACTGACAGTCTTTGCAGCCATCTAATGGTGTAATAATGTAACTTCTGTTGCTGTTCACGGTCAGGGACTATTTTTCCGGCGGAAGGAAGGCTTTTAGTAAATGTTTACTTCATGAAAGTTGCATTGATTCATATTTTAGGCTTTAATATTTGTATTGTGTAGTAACTGTTTTATAAAAGCAATAAGGTACTCAAGGCTAGTGCTGTATCGTGAATTCACAGAAGTCACGGCTGAAGGGGTTGCAGGCACTCTCGTACCTTATTGCTTACACAATGAATGTATAATGAATATAATCAAGAAAAGTGATTTTATGTTTTATGTTGTATACTATTTTTCTTAATTGTTATTTATAATGTTATATATATATATATATATATATATATATATATTGTCGAGCAGAGTCCGACATATGAGATGAACTTTACTGATAAATTTCTGTCAAAAGAACCACATAAAGCAAAAGAACTTAGGGTTGATATGGTTGATTTGATCACTCAAGGTTTGCAAAAAGAGCAAGACAAAATCTCGAAGAAGCAAGCCAAAAAGGAGAAGAAGAACTACTAGGATGGAAAGAATGAAGATGGATTCCAAGGCCAAAGAGATGATTAAATTACTGAGGCAACAACAGAAAATTAATTTGAAATTGATTATGCTTATAAAACAATCATGTGCTTTGAGTACTTTTATGGGTGAAATGGAACAGATTACAAACGAGGTTGAAGCTTTGACAATGGAAGCTTCAGCGCCGGTTGTATCTGAAAATTGTGTTAAAAGGTTAAAATGATGTCTAAACACAATGTATGTTTTTATTATATTCATTATATTCAAATATCATATAATATTATATTTTATTTTATTTTATTTTATTTTATTATATTCATTTTATTATATTCAGAAGTGCTCAAAAACTACCCGATATGTATATTTTTATTTTAACCTGAAGTGTTAAAAGGGGAACTAACACAATGTATGTTATTATTATATTCAGAAGTGTTAATCGAAACTAACTGAGATGTATATTTTTATTTTAACTAGAAGTGTTAAAGGGAACTATCGTGAAGGTCTTAAGTTCAGGTGAATAAAATATGTCAAAATTCGTAGAATGTAACGCAGACTTCAAAAGGTGTTGTTTAGCAGGTTGCAGCTGAACTTTGTTTCTTATACTTTGTATGAAACAGGAAACAGTGCAGTATTAGGGGCTGTACTCCTGTTTACAAATAAGGAAATGTTTATGTTGGGAAAAGGATGTGGTCTTTGGAGACTATATATTGAAAACATTGTAACAGAAGGTTGCCACACCTCGGGTGAAGACTTTCTCGTCTTTATGTTCTGTTTTTTATTCTGTATCTTGTTATTAAACCGATACCGATAGCCGATTATTCAGAGTGATATCTGCCGATACCGATAACGATACTGATAGTTTGGGGGTTCTGCCTTTTATACCTTCTTTTAAATTAATGATTTTTTTTTTTTCATTTTAATTAATAATTAATCATTATATTTTTATGGGCCAATCTTTATGGGCTTATCTTTTCTTCTTCTTCTTCTTCCGCTCTCGAGTCAATGGCAGCCCATAGAACCGTATGGTAAAAACTTGTGAAATTTGGCACACAGTTAGAGGACAGTCTGAACTGTGTCCATAGCAAATTTGGAGTCTCTAACTCAATCCCTCTAGCGCCACCAGCTGTCCAAATTTGCACTCATGTTTATGTTAATAACTTTTGAACCGTAAGGGTTAGAAACAAAATTATTTTTTCCTCTGATTTCTTTGGGTCAAGATTGATTGCAACCTATGACGTCATTTTCCGTCATGAAAATTTTTCCGCCATTTTGAATTTTCTGAAAAACTTACTTTTTCGAACTCCTCCTAGATTGTTACTCCGATTTTCACGAAAATTGAACCAGATCATCTTCAGACCATGCCGACAAAAGTTATGGAATTCAAGTCGATTTCTCAAACCGTTTTCGAAAAACACGCGAACGAATTGTACACTGCGCTTGCGAAAATAGACATAAGGCTGTATCTCCGTAATGCTTTAACGTATTCAGCCCAACCTTGGTACATGTCATCACAAGCATGACCTGAGGCAACATGCAGCGTTTCGGTGCAGTGCTACCTACTGGACCGGAGATACGAAAAATGGGTATTTTTGCTTATAACTTCTGATGGGTTTGTCCAAAAGTCATAAATTTATCATGCCAAAATCACTGTTGAGTCTGTATCTCTGCAATGCTTTGAAATATTGACACCAAACTTTGCAAGTGTCATTGTCACCTAACTCTGACCATACCACATTAATTTGGTCACAGCGCCACCTATTGGTCGAAAGTGATGAACCAGTAAATCCTCATTTTTGATCATTTTTCAGCTCTTTTGCCTAAAATGATCTTAATAGGTCTTTAATTCCTCACTGTTGCAGTTGGTTTGATGCTCACAGCCATGTTGGCTGGCTTATTGTGCCGTTTTTGTGCTTGGCCCCGTAATTGCTGCTTGCAGCTATATTTAATTATTATATTTTGAAAGAAATGCAAATAAAAACTTTATTCTCTTCATTTCATCAACTTGTTTCAGAGTAAATGGTATCAGTTATAAACAAACACATTACTCAAATGAACATTAACACACATTAACTAAATTCTGAAGATTAAACTAATATTTCTTAACTTTCTGAATGTTGTTAATTCATATAATTACTATTAATATTGAACATCAAATTGATTTCTTAGCATTTTCTTTACACAAAACACAAATTCATTGCATTTTCCTACACTCTTTTTGATTGAGAGGATATACCGGCCCTGACTACATATGCCGATTTATATATATATATATATATATATAAATACACTAACACTCACACATTTTTCTTAATTCTAAGTCAGTTTCTGTCTGATTTACATATAATTAGTTTAACAGTACTATTTTTAAGTAGGTTCTCATAGGTGTATTTCTCATGTACCGCATGTATGACTTTTGTACCTTTAAGTATTTTTAAGAACACGTAATATTAGAGAATTTTGTTCACTGTTATCAACGGTTCCTGTAGTTCCCTGTTATGAAAAGCTAAATAATGTTTTTAAAAAAAGATACAAAGAAAAAAACTGCAAGGATTGAATAAATACCCATGAGACAAAGGTGCAATGAACAAAGTGAAATCAATATATTTTAGTCATCATCCAATATTTTTAAACCAGAGAAATCAATCAATAAAGCAAATAATAAATGTTTGTGGTTAGATGAAGTGTAGCAACCTCCATTGGGAGTGTTTTTTTCCTGGCCGAGGGAGATACTCATCTCATATGACAGGCTAAGCAGGGAAATTAGACTTTGCGTTTGAATTATTGATTCACTTAGCACATGCTCGACCAACGCCAGCACTCCAACTACCTTTGCAACACCATAAAAGAGGTTTACTACACAAGCAACATTACAAAGAGAAAGTGCGCATTGTGTTAAATAAAACACTATACTGTCTTCTGATTTGGGGTATCATTCACTGCATCAGGGTCAAATTCTAAAGTATTGCATGTTTTAAGATTTACAAAATGCATTTTACTTCAAATGTCTGACAGGTACTTTGACATGCACTACTTAGGGCCTATAAGTAGTATTCTAATACATCATTTACTATTCTAGAATGTGACGTTAATGGACACTTATTTAATGGGCACATCTTTCAGCCACTCACAGATCTTTACTGCCACCTGCTGGTCACAAAAAAGACCATCTCAAGTGCTCTAAATGTGGTGCAGATAAATTAAACATTAGAAGGGTTAGTTCACTCAAAAATGAAATTTCTGTCATTAAGAATTCACCTCATGATGTTTCAAACCCGTAAGACCTTCATTTATCTTCGGAAGACAAATTAAGATATTTATGATGAAATCCAAGATTTTAACCATGTCTTTACTACTTCTCTGGACCTTGAATGTGGTAATTTCGTTGCTTTCTATGGGAGACAAAAAAAACAAAAAACAAAATTTTTTTTGAAGATGAACAAATGTCTTACGGGTTTGGAACGACATGAGGGTGAGTAATTAATGACAGAAATTTCATTTTTGGGTGAACTAAACCTTTAATTAACATTAATGTGTTATTCCAAAAGGTTTGAATAAATAAAAATACCTTAAAAAAATAAAAAAATAAAGTAAATAAACATTGCTTAATTTCATCAATTTATTTTTTGTCCTTCAAAACATGTAAACAAGACTGTGACCTGGAAACAATCATACATAAAGACACTGTGTGAGCTCACAAATAAAAAACAAATATGAAAAACATTCATCGAATGTTATAGTTGAAAATGCTGGAATGCTTAACAATATCAATATATACTCTTAAATATATATATATATATATTTATACTTCTATGTAGATAGACTTTATACTTAGATTAATTAAGAGCTCTCGTTGAGGATTCCTTTTTTTTCTGACAGTTCCTGCATTTGGATCTCTGGCTCGAGAGATTTAAATAAAGGCAGTTTGCTCCCGTTTACGCTCCCTGATAAAGACAATTACTGCAAAGGAGACTAGCACCCCTTTCGGAACAGACTGTGCCTGACGTACCACATAAATACTTTGAGTTCAAGTCTATATTTCAATATCCTGGCTTAAAAAGCTTCACTGGCAAATGGAACCGTTACAGTGGATCCTTCTTGTTGAACTTTAACGAATAACCGATCGCAGTCTCTAAACATTCCACTAAAGATCCGGCGGAGAGAAAGTCCAGCTCCACCTCGATAAACTTAATGTAGATGTGTAATCCAGAGAGGGCGCTTTCCCTGGCTTGGCCGGTGCAGTTGTCCTGCAGGAACCTGGTTATGGCCGAAGGCTCGCCTCGGCCGTAGTGTTTGCCTGAAGTCTGAAAGTGCTGGAACAGACATTGCTGTAGCGTCCTCTCCTCTGCAATGCCGAGGTAACAGTAAGTGACTTTGGCTGATGTCCTCTTGTCCTTCTCTATGCTCTCGCAATGGTCCGTCTCCTCCTCTTCCTGTGAGGATGAGGACTTGTCCTCTGCGCTAGACGAATCAGACCCGCTCGTCTCCTCATAGCCTATCGCGTACAGGCCGTATGTTTTTGGGATGCCCCCTGGCAGGAGGTACTGGGAGCCGTTGCTGCACCCCGCCGCTCTCGTCTGTGCGATCGGGATCCAGTCCACCTCCATGTGCAGCTCCAAACAGCGAGCTTCGCTAATAGTGATGTCGAGGAATTTATAATACACGTTTTTCCAGTTCATCTTCTGCACCTTGGTCATGATAACCCTGCCCTCGGCCTTCTCAGGGTTGAAGTATTCCCGTAGTCGTTTTCCAAGAGGGACCTGCGAGCTGATCTCTGCGTAGTGGTAGCGGATGTCCTCTCTCCACCGCGTGTTGTAGCCCACTCCGAAGATGGCCAGCTTATTTGACAGGTGGAGGCGGGAGAAGTCTGTCCATGTCTGGAAGTGCTCCCATTTGACCTCCACTGACTCGAGGATACGCATCACGTTCTGCATCACTTCCTGCCGTCTGGAGAAAGCATAAGGAGAGGAGGAAGTGAGTAGAAATACTCTGAGTATTTTGGGAAGGTTTTGGGAAATAGAACACTGGTTGATACTTACTGAGCGTGCTCAGATGGCTCCAGTCGGATCTGAAGAACTCTGGTCTTTGGAAGCTGGTTCTCCTCTGTGAAAGACAAGATTGAATTATATGAGATATAAGAAATACATATTTTGGTGGCATCAGATTTTGAGTTGGGTCTTAAATGTGATGATTTTTCACAGATTGTGGTTGATAACTAGGCCCACATGGCATACTTTTATAACATTTTAGCTGAAAATTGGAAATCTGCTGAATTTATTTATTGCAGAAAAGTCCAAATAATATTGATAATAAATATTGTTATTGATTTGGGGTCAGTATGATTTTTTTTACTGTATGCAAAAATATATTAAATGATCTGGAAGTCAGTGGCGCTTCACGTGGAATTCTGTGGTAGCAGAAATCGACTAAGACTCTTATGGTTGCCTGCCCTGATTTTTAAAGGGTTAGTTCAACCAAAAATGAAAATTCTGTCATTAATTACTCTCCCTCAGTCACATGGACTTTTTTAATGATGTCTTTACTACCTTTCTGGGCCTTGAAAGTGGTAATTAAATTGCTGTCTATGGAAAATCGGATTTCATCAAAATATCTTAATTTGTGTTCCGAAGATGAACGAAGGTCTTTCAGGTTTATAACGACATGAGGGTGAGTAATTAATGACAGAAATTTCATTTTTGGGTGAACCAACCCTTTGACTATAAGGCTACAGCTCTCATTTTAAAGACAGATGATATTACAATTGTGACTTTAAACTTATTCACACAGCAAAGATTATTGCTTTCACCTGTCTCTATATCTCCCTCATTGAAGGCAGCAGAAAGGTCCTGATTGCACCAGTCTTCCTGAGAGTAGTCCTCCATAGTGCTGCCGTCTGACTCCATCTCCTGGTAGAGGCCGCTGCTGTTGATCAGCACAGGCTGACAGCTTTGGGAATCCCAGCCGCCCTGTCCGAACACCTTCTCCAGCTGCTCGATGGAGTAACTGCTCTTCCTCTTCCCAATGCCGTGCTCCTTAACTCGGCTATAACACCTTCTTAGTGTCTGCAGAGGACAACAGAGATTAAGGTCATGTTTATAAAAGCAGCAATACATGTGAAGATGGAACAACCAATTCTGAGAAATAGATCACAAATAATCAGTTGCTCTTTATAAACCGTGAACAACAAATTTCTTAGTACTTATACCCCTTGCACTTAAAAAGACACGCTCAATTTCCTTTATCAGCTTCTAAAATCTGATAATGTCTCAGCTCGCATAGTTTTATGAAAAAGAAATGTGCACACCATCATACAAATTTGACATACCGCTTTTTGCATACTATATAGCACAGACATATGCATATTCATACATATTCAGTTGGCGTGGTGTAGCAATAACCCTGCAATAACTCTGATCATATTGGTTACAAACCAACCTTATATATATAAATGTAACTTTACATTTGCATTAATCAGTTTTTCCCGGTATTATATTTGTATAATATATTTCATAAATATATGTTAATATGCGAATATCATTTCAATCAAATATACATGATGAAAGATAAATCACTGTCATGTTGTGGGTAGAATAGGTGATTTCACAGGTATATGCTGAAGCAGACAGTACGGACAGTGAAGCTTTTATGTTTTGTGTTAATATGTGAATTTGTGATATCTAAAGTTCAATGCCCTAATCGCTGCCATTTGTTTAGATTTTGCCATATTCACCAAAGCTCAGTGGAGCGGAGACAACATGACAACAACTCCATGATCACAACTGACTGACAGCCATCGGTCTAATAAGCCTGAGATGAAACCGATCTATATCTCGTTTTGATTTTGACAGCTTCACCGAAGCCCTGTGTAACAAAAACAAACTGCCATACAAACATGACAACAAGTCTCTGAGCATATCCGATTGACAGCCATGAGTTTCGATGTGTTATTTACCTTCATCCTCTCTCGACACTGGGATGGGGTCCTTTCATAACCCAGCTCTGACAGCGCTCTGGACACCCGCTCGTACATCGCTGGTCCCGGCGCCTTACCAGAAAACACCGTCCCGGCCACCTCCAGCTGCTGCATCCGCGCCTCCGCCAGCCTCTCGTTGCCCCACACGGCGATCAGCGCGTTTGTTTCGGACGGTGTCCACGACATGCCTCGGCAAGCGGTGAAGCTGTTGGAGGCAGAGGCCGATCCACTCCGGCCTGCGCCCCCGGACAGCGAAGCTCCGACGTTCAGAGGAGAGAATCTGTTAGGGGTGGAGGGGTTGGAATGGTATTGGTTGCTGTCACTCAGATCCTCTGATTCTGGGGAAGGAACCTCAGTTTTGGGAATCTTCAGCGGCACCGATAGATCAGGAGAACCCTCAGCGTTACTGGGGGCCGCCATCTTGCCTCTGTTGCTAAGGGGAGGGGGCAGAGAGGAAGCGCGCACGCGCGCTCACCTCAAGCGAGATTGACAGCTTCTCTCTTATTTTAATATTATGCAAAATAGTATAAATAATTACGTTATAGCTAATAATATTATATGCAAAATATTATAGGTAATTATTATGAAAAGTAATAATTATATATAGACAGTCTAGAGTTATAATTTGCATTAATGTTACTGTTTTGAAGTATAATAATAATAATAATAATAATATTGTGAAAAAATATATATATTAAATTGTGCTGATACAAAATATACCCTCACTAGGACGCTTCACCGTTTGTATCACTCCGCTTGACCAAGTTCACGGCGTTCTTCCTTGTGAACGGTGCGGAGTGGAAGCCGATTTGCAAATCAGACATAAAAGAAGACTGCAACAAACAGCCGAGAGGATAATGGTGTGCACCTGCACTGCCCAGCCTTCAGGACTTGTACATCTCCAGAGTGAAGAAACGGGCAGGTAACAATATCACAGACCCCTCTCACGCAGGCCACAACCTGTTTGGACTTCTCCCCTCAGGCAGACGTTACAGATGCACTAGACTAGAGCATCTAGGCATAAAAACATGTTTCCCCCAGGCTATCTCCACCTTAAATAGCTAGCACACAATTAGCCTACCTGTTTTTATAATCCATAATTCAGTACTCATGGCGTTTTTGCCACCTGAGAGTTAGGCAATAAATAATAGGCCTACATGTAATACATATTTTTATTTGTACAGTTGTATATACAGTAGGCCACATAATGCACACATGTGAACATAAGTGTTCTGACCTAGATGTATATTAGGCTATTTTATAGCTTATTTTTCTTAATCGTACTTATTTAAATGTTCTTTCTGTTCTCTTGTGTATTTGTATGTACCAAGAGCTCATAAAATCCACAATTTCTTGTATGTTTGCACACACTTGGCGAATAAAGCTCATTCTGATTCTGATAATTCTATATTATTCAAATAAACATTTGACATTTCAGATTTACCATTTTATCACTGTAACTCGCAGCAGCAAATTCTCTCTATATTTAATACCAGTTGCAATTATATAAGGCCTATGTAAAACATTAACGATTATTATTATTTTATATTTTTTAAGTATTACAAGTAATTACCAGTTTTAGAGATGGTTATTTTCCTCTGCTGTTTTATTTTTTTACATTACAAGGAAAAGTACCACTGCTGACCACTAGGCGGGGTTGCTCATCCTCGTTCTGCCTTGCGTCTGATAGAGTTTGTCAAAGTGGCAGCAAACAGACTTGGCAAATTTTACTTGCATGTGTTTTATCCACAACGAATACATTTTTTATTTCTATAAAAAATAATGCATGCAATCATGCCCTTTTCTTGCTCTAATACATAAAATAACAGCTTTAGATTACTCTTCTTTCTTTATGTCCTGTTTAATTCAGTATATTTTTGTTATAGTTTTAATTCTGGCAGCCACTATTGTGCATTTTGTTATACTCACAGAAGCCCAAGCATCTGCCCTTTATTATGCATGCATCACTCCTTAAGTAATGCTAAGGATTTAATGATGCTGTTGAGTTATTTATTTGTGTTGAAATTTGTCATCCTATAGGGAATACAACTTAACTGAGTTGCAGCTTCACAGCTGCTCACGATTTAACAGAGTCTATTTAAGGTCAGAGGTTATAGCCCGTCCTAAGAACAGTGAACCATCCTGACACCATTTTATGTCCATATCTGAGTGTTTTCTGACAACTTCATAGTGTTTGATGTCTGCTAAAGGTTATATGTAAAGTCAGGAGACAGTGTAACCTTTAAAAAACCCAAAGATGACAAGATTGTGTCTTCTCTTGAGTTTCTAAAAGTACCAGTACATTAATGCAAAGATTTTCATGAGCATATGGCGATGGAACCTGAATACTAAGCTGTAACTGCATGCATCCTGATAAAGATATCAGTTTGTTTTCCATATAACTTTTTATTACAAAATATCCTCCTAAGCTCATATTTGCTATTATTTTACAAATTAGGAGGAAACCCATGCGGATGATTCAATTGTGTATGAATTTAGCCTAAGGTGTTCGTTTCTCATCAAGATGTATTATAAAGAATCCCTCAACCATGATGAATATGAATAATAAAGAGCCGCAACCCTGTATTGTAAAATTGGCTTTGTACTACAACACTGGACATTATATTTGTGAATGCAAATCTAAAATGGGAATCTCTTAGCATATGCATATTATACCCCATAGCCATGCATTGCCATACCTTCAGCTTAATGAGGGAATGGATATGTTTGCTCATGATCAGAAGCATGGCCTTCTGATTAGACTCGCTCTAGAGGCATTTCTAAACGTCTTGCTGGCATTAAGAGGAGCACTTCTTAGTCAGATCACATAGTAACTCACAGCTTCGTGAAATCAAGCACTTTTTTTTATCATCAGCGAAGTCACGAAAGCCCTTTAAATGGCTGAATGTGAGAGAAATTGTAATGACCCTCTGACACATTAAGGGGCGTTGAGGAAGCAAGGATAATTACGATTATTATTTCATAATTTAGCATTTTAGCAAAGATGCTGGAAGCGTTTAAGTGAATTTGTGTCTGAGAGATTGCTTTTAGGATTGGCAGTCAAAATTCCTTTGCATTTTATAAAGCCCAAAGTGCTTATTTGCATAATATCTAATGGGCAGAGATATTTCTGTTTATCCCCTACGAACAAAAATTCGCACACGCATTCACAGTCAATTAGAGCAAATTGTGATTATTATTTTTTTTTTAATCTAGTTTTGGAGGTGAGGTTGTTTTCATAAACAACCTCTGCATGGCATGATGGTTGCCAGGCAGCAATTTTGGATCTTCAGGGTGTCCGCGCTGACTGACCCCCTGCAGGGTCACAGATGTGCTACTTGTCCGACAAAGTGTGCTCTGCCCAGATTCCTCCTGCGTTGCCCTTCCATAATTTAACCTATAAGACATACCAAGCCTAAAAACCCAGAGCTTTTACTTAACATGAAGAGAGTTTATTCAGATCTTCATTTCGTTCCAGAATCTAGAAGTACAAATTCTGCCAGTGATACTGATGGATGCTTGCTCTATTTTTTTGTATGAGTGAGTCGTCAGTGATGGGAGGTTTTTACACCCATCTTCAAATTCTGTTTCATCTCATCTCCCTCGACTGGCTTTAGATCAGATCATTATCACGGTGGTGTGAATGATCATTAGATTCACTCAGCGGCGCGGCTGATTGCAGCACCTGCAGACTCCAGTTCAGATAAAAAGCACATTTTGGTTTGGAGGCTTTCATTATAAGGCAGCCATCTCTCTTTTTTCACCTAAAGCATCATGAAATCACACTGAAATGCTAAAATATGTGCATTTTTTTTCGTCCGTACACTTTGCGTTATACGTGACATTAAAGGGAGCTGAATAGTTTTTGTACCTTGAGAAATCATAAATGAAAAACCTATTTTTGATTCTTCAAACCATATTTGATTCTTGATTCTATGCTTGATTTTTGAGTTTTTAGTTAGGCTAAAGATGATGAATATTTCTAATGTAAATTTGTAGAGAATGATAATCAGTTAGCTTGTTAAACACTTGCTAATTGTAATCATAAAGAAAGAGAAATTTAATTGAATTGATTAAAGGGATAGTTCACCCAAAAATGAATAATCTGTCATTAATTACTTACCCTCATGTCGTTCCAAAACTGTAAGACTTTCGTTCATCTTCGGAGCGCAAGTGAAGATCATTTTGATGAAATCAGAGCTTTCTGTCTTTCCATAGACAACTTACGCAATTGAAACTTTGAAGCTTCATAAAGTTCATAAAGAGATCAGAAAACAAATCCATATGAATTGAGTGGTTTAGTCCAAATTTTCTGAAGAGACACGATCGATTTATATGATAATTATATAAATTAACAGATTTAATTTAGGCTTTTACTCCCATATAAACTTTGATCAGCGAACATAAGAAGAAGCTCAACCGAACTTGAATGATGCGTGAGAACAAACCTCTTCCGGAAGCTAAAACGTGCTGCATAACCAATGAGGTTCATTCCAGAAGAGGTTTTTTCTTGCACGTCATTCAGGTTCGGTTGAGCTTCTGCTTATGTTCGCTGATCAATGTTTATATGTGAATAAAAGTCTGAATTAAATCTGTTCATCATAAAAAGCAATGGAATTTCTTCAGAAAATGTGGACTAAACTGCTCAATACATATGGATTAGTTTTATGATCTCTATATGAATATTTTGAAGCTTCAAAGTGTCAGTTGCGTAGCTGTCTGGACGGACCGAAAGCTCTCAGATTTCATCAAAAATATTTTAATTTGTGTTCCGAAGATGAACGAAGGTCTTACGGGTTTGGAATGAAATCAGGGTGAGTAATTAATGACAATTTTCATTTTTGGGTGAACTAACCCTTTAAACTCATATGTATTATTTTTAATTTTTTTTCTTTTTTCTTCACAGGTACCAAAGTTCAGTCAGGCAGTGGAATCGCTTTGGAGTTTTTTGAAGGGCAGCTCTGAAAGAGAGGCGATTCTCAGGTTCAACGATTTGGTGAGTTGTTAACTTAAATCACGGCGAGTCAGACATGTCTGAAAGAGACATTCTTGGTTCAGTGCATCAGTGTGTTGACTTGCTTGAAACCGGCTAGAGGGATTCAGTCTTAATCTTGAACAAATCGCTCAGGGGTGTGTTTCCCGTACAACTATGTAACTCACTCCTTAACCACCATAGTATGATGCATCGTTGAAGAAATTAACTAGTAACGACTGTTTTCTGAATCCTTAGTAACTTTGTCCGTCATTCGGTCTGTACTAGAGCACATTCGTAAACCCAACTGTATGGTTTTGTTGGCTGAAGTAAGACTGTACATATACAGTATTATAAACTCATTGAATAAGAAAGATAAAGACTTTAAAAGTTTGTGAGCTTTACAAAGTATTTATTTTATATTTTTATATTCTATTGTACCTTGTTACGCCCCATCTTGGGGTAAAGGAGGCAACATGAAATGAGAGAGTGGAAACAGGGGATCTTTTGAGGGTTTTAATGATATAAACACGAGTACAGCGATCAAACATATAAATAGGGAAATTTGCTTCGGGAGCTGACCAGGCCAAAACAACAAACAAAAAGTCTATACAGATTGCAGCACTTGCTAACCTAACAAGAAAATGAAAGAAAAGCAAAATTCAGTCCCTACCTACCTATCCAAAAACAAAGAAAAGTGAGCAACAAAATGGCATCAAAATCCTTATTTCCCCAGATTCTTATACAATGTTTTTACAGGCCAGAGCAAACTAGTTAAGAGGGCAAACCAAAGTTGGTAAACAGGCAATGGGGCCAACATACCAAACAGTTTCTAACTTACAATTTCTAATTTACTCTCATAAGAATGATCACCGAACTCTTAACACTCTAATTATTGTCTAATCACACAGCCAACCCAACAATACACTCCTCACAACAACACAATGTTCTGCTAAAGGGAGTGACGTCACAGCTTTTTAAGGTGTGCCTGGAATTGACTGCCGTTTCAAATGCTTTACTATCATTCCGGCCCCCAAAAATCCCAAAATCATTGGACTTAATCACTACAGACCTGTTGCTCTCACATCTGTGTTCATGTAGTCATTTGAGAGACTGGTGTTGGCCTTCCTGAGAGACATCACTGGAACCTTGCTGGATCCTCTTCAGTTTCCCTACAGAGCAAACAGGTCTGTGGATAATGCAGTCAACATGGGACTGCATTATATCTTGCAAGTTGCAACATCTCGACAGACCTGGGACTTACGCAAGGATCTTATTTTCGGACTTCAGTTTGGCTTTCATCACCATCAGACCAGATCTTCTATCATACAAACTGACCCAGCTTTTTATGCCCACCCCAATCTGTCAGTGGATCACCAGCTTTCTGACCGGTAGGCAGCAGCTAGTGAGTCTGGGGAAAATCACATCCAGGACTCTCACTATCAGCACTGGTGCTCCTCAGGTTTACATCCTCTCCCCACTGCTCTTCTCCCTGTACAAATGAATGCACCTCTAAAGACCCCTCTGTCAAGCTCCTGACGTTTGCAGACGACACCACAGTCATCGGCCTCATCCAGGATGGTGATGAGTCTGCATACAGACAAGAAGTTGAGCAGCTGGCTGTCTGGTGCAGTCATAACTGCCTGGAGCTTAACATGCTCAAAACAGTGGAGATGATTGTGGACTTCAGAATCATCATGAACACCATCTCTCAAGACCTGATTTGGGACAATCACATTGTGAAAAAGGTCCAGCAGAGGTTGTACTTTCTTCGCCAGCTGAGGAAGTTCAACCTGCCACAGGAGCTGCTGACACAGTTCTACTCAACCGTCATTGAGTCTGTTCTGTGTTCATCTATAACTGTCTGGTTTGGTTCAGCCACCAAATTAGACATCAGGAGACTACAACGGACACTTCGGAATGCTGAGAGGATTATTGGTGCTCTTCTTCCCACCCTCCAGGACCTGTACTCTTCCAGAGTAAGGAAAATTAAAATCATCACAGAAACAGTTTCTTCCCACAGGCTATTTCCCTCTTGAACAGTTAAATGCCATCCAAGAGCAATACCCCACTTTTTTGTGCAATATCCTTGTAAATTCATTTAGTCCTATTTAGTCCGGTTCATTTAGTCCTGTTATATTTATGTGTGTGCACTAGAAGCTTCAATACCAAGGTAAATTCCTTGTGTGTGCAAGCACACTTTGCAATCTTTAATAAAAACAGGACAGACCACTCATTACCCTGCATGAGCCAATCAGCACTGTCCCTGGACACAAACACTTCCAAAAAAAAAAAAAGACAGAAGACTGAAAAGACAAAATAAAGAGTTGTAACAACCCTTATTCATATTTTTTTTGTAGCTCTTTTTTCTGTTTTACATTTTGTATGCATAATGTAAATGGAAAAAAATGAAAGTGCATGTATAATGCTAATGTTTATTATATGTAATGTTACAGAGCTTTTCAAAAACAACACTTTAATTCTTTTGAAAAAAAGAAGAGATGAAGAATAAAATTTGTATATATATGGAATGAAAGATTTAGATTGTATTGCATGCTATTTTTCTCCATTTAGTAACAAGAAACTATTCTTCTAACCATATGTCGAGAGCTGTAGTTCTGACCACACAGCTTTGCGATGCTGTTCGCGAAAGTTTGTTGGAACTATGGTTTTAGGGAAACCGAATTGTTGAACTATGTTGATAATGATGTAACTTGTGACCATTTTTAGCTAACAATGGTTATGGAAAATGCACCCAAGACCAGTTTTGTGGATCATTTCAAATGATTCATTGAAAATATTTGACTCAAAAGACTGATTCATTCACAAAGCAGAATGGGTGTGACAATTCACTTGTGTATGATTCAGTTTGACCGATCTTAAGATGCAGTACTCTTATGATACTTTGAATAAAGCCAATACGTTTTTTTATTATTATTACTTCTAACACATGGTAAATTGTTAGCAGAAAGTACTATACATTAAAATGCTAAATTTTATATTACATCAGGGGTAGACTTGAATAGGCTTGGACTTGGTCCTTTTTACTCACATGCTTGCATATGTGTTTAAACAAATCAGCCAATTTCTTTACAGTTTTGTACTCATAGTTGTCTGTCCACATTAAGCTGAGATAGAAGTATTTTAAAGAGAGAATTATAGTTATATGTTTTAATTTTTCCACTTAATATACAGTATTTACAAACCTTATGATTTATGTAAATAGGTGCTCATTCGCTACTTCGAGTGGAAAACCTCTCCGACATCCTCACCGTGCCAAATGAATACCTAAACAGACAAATTAAAATGCCAGAGAGATTCATATGGGCAGCATCCTTTAGTTCATTATGTTAGTCCGTCATCCCAAATTCTCCTGCATGTCTTCAAACAAAAGCCTCTCATGCCCATCAGACAGATAAAGACAAGGTCTCTTACGTGGCCACCCACCAGCCCGATGAGAATTTACCTCAGCACCTCTCGCAGATGGGACCTGATCCCGTGGGAGCACTGTATCCGTGGCTAACCCCCCTCCGGCAGCGAGGCCCAGGTGTCTCCCCTCAGTCAGACGCCAAGGTAATTCAGTGGCGGCTCCAAAACACACGTGCACCCTCATCAGCAAGCTCTCACCGGAGAGCAACTTTACATTAAAGACTTGTCTCATTAGAGCGCAGCGGACACGGCCAGGGCTAATGAGAGAGGCTGTGATGACGGCAGGCTCTGATATTCAAGTGCAATAACAGATCACGGTCAGGGCCAAAGCCATGTCACGCCTGGGTGATGGTGAATGGGAACGGTGCCGTGACGTTGGCTTAGACGGCATCCAAGTTCAAGGCTCAGCAAGATTGTATTGGTGTTGGCCGTCTCTCTGTGCGTGTCGAGGGAGTTGCTGTTTACAGAAGGAGTCTTGTAATGAGCTGCGCCAGATACAGATAGTTGATTTTGTGCATGATATCATGTTGGTAAACATATTTGGTCAGATCATCTGAGATTCTTGCTGTTTTTCAATGATTAGTGGATTATGGAGGGTTTTTTTCAGATTATTGAATTCAAGTGCGCATCTAATGTAATTATCAAAGTGCTTCGTGATTTTTGTCATTTCATTTGTTCCGTTGTTAAAGTAGAAAATATTTTGAGATGAGACCCAATGCACATCTTTGTTTTGCAAAACAAAACCTTTTTTCTGAACAAATATGTCTGGTCTTAAGGTGCTTTCACATTAGCAAAATTTAACAGGCAAAATAGGTTCACTGTCAATAGTGTAGCAATGAATAAAGCACAGCTCACACAAGGCATGTTTACAGATTTTTGTCAATCCGGATTTTGAATGAATCCAGTCTGATTTCAGATTCTGAAAGTTCTGTTTATATGAACCCTAAACTTTGCAATTTGAAATGCTAGGATGATCTGAGCAGTGGGTTCCTGTGTGGGCTAGGGTGATCTGAGTGGTTCTGTTTGATCACTATGAAATCACTATGTGGTTATGTGATTTATGGTCCAAATCAAAAAAAGCCCAAGAAGAAGTCAAGTCACCTATTTATATATGGCTTTATACAATACAGATTGTTTCAAAGCAGTTTTACAGTTATAAACAGGAAAATAATGATTCCATGATGCAAACAGGATACAATTCTATGGAAGCTTGTTTCTGCCATGAAATAAAAAATAAAAATGGTGATTGCGACTTTTTATCTCACAATTCTGGCTTTTTTTTCTCGCAATTCCCAATTTATATCTCACAATTCTTACTTTTTTCCTCAGAATTGCGGGTTTATATCTCACAATTCTGACTTTATAATTCGCAATTGCATGTTATAAAGTCACAATTGCAAGATATAAACTCACAATTCTGAGAAAAAAGTCAGAAATGCGAGTATCTCGCAATTCTGACTATAAGATGCAATTGTGAGTTTATATATAGCAACTGAGAAAAAAGTAAATTGCGAGTTATAAAGTCAGAATTGCATGATAAAAACTCGCAATTGCGAGAAAAAAAGTTGGGATTGCAACTTTATATCTCACAATTCTGACTTTATAACATGTAATTCTGACTTTATAACTTGCAATTGTGAGTTTAAATCTCACAATTCTGAGAAAAAAAGAGTCAGAATTGTAAGATAAAAAGTCGCAATTACCTTTTTTATTTTTTATTTTGGTTTAGCGGTGGAAACGAGCTTCTGTACAATTCTGCTTTAAAGAAGCTCTAAAAACTAAATAGTCTTATTGTTCAGATGAAGGCAGTTCAATGTGTTTGCTGATATAGAGAATAACTTTGGATAGGACTTTGTGCTTTGTAACTTTGCAGTCCTTTGCATTGCTACAATCACAAGCAGAACATAGAAGTGGACTAATAAAATAAACTTTCAGCAGCCCTTTAAACAGATACAATTGTGTTTTTCTTTAGAAATGTTGTTCAAGTGTTGTATGAGGGGTCAGGGATGGTCGTTACTGCCCTCATTATCCCTTTATCCCCTCACCTCCATGGACCTCTTCATTTGCAAATATAATAAGATGGAGCAAAAACATTAAGGAGAAAATCACTTCATTTCCATTGATTTTTGTATGACCAGCACTTCAAAAGCTGAAGGATTTACAAGACAGACTACTTGCACATGCACAAGTAGTCTCATAAAAGCAAATTAAGGACTCTAAAGCAAACAAAAACATTTTTAAATTTGTTTCAAAGGTTTTGAAGCCCAACTGAGCACTTAGTGAAGCATATCCATTTTTATGATTATTTATTTTCCTCTCTTTGATGCACAATCAGCGCTGATAACTCTCAGACAGAATGAGTAACTGTGAAGGGAGTCAATAAAGGCATCAACATAGCGATGAGTTTGATATATGAGTTGATCGAGTAGTCTACTCCATTTTGTATTGATGTGGTTGGTGATGAACTGGCCTGATAGTTGCGTGGGCAGGAGGAGGGCCGAGGATGGGCAGTTCTCTGTGGCCCAGGTGTGGGGCAGCTGCATCCTTCGGATGGATCAGTGCAGTCCGGCCCCTGACCCCAGCACTGTCCGTCGTTCAATACACCATTACCCCCAGCAGCTGCACTGACCACTGATAACTCACATGCCTCGGTCACCGCTCATTATAACAGGGGGTCTGCAGAACACATGGCAGCTTTGACAAGGCATGCAAGCAGATTGCAGCTTATTTGGCCATATAACTTCATTTATTTGTAAGCAGCAATAGGCCAGGCTAATTAATCATTGAAAATTGGCAGTTTTGAGGTAATTGTATCAGTTTTATAATCAATATTGGACAATAACAATGCGCATTCTGCCATAAATAATATATTTTGCAGAGTTAATTTTAAATAAATATTGTATAAATAAACACAATTGTTATTGGGGGTTATTGGTATTGGTCTTTTTATTTAAAATAAGAATAGTAAAACAAGTTCAAGGTCTAATTGTAGTTATGAGGTAATGTTTAAACTATTTGCAAATAATATTTTATTTTACAATATGCACCCATTTACTCTTATTCATATGTCTAATATGCCAAAAATGCTAAACGTTTCTTGTCTCATCACATTTAGTTAGGATTACATAATCTGAGAATATTTACTTGAATTGGTTGACAGTTGGTTGACATTTTAAGCTTTCTATAGTTGATATATCATGTCTGCGAGGCAAGTATACACTGAGTTTTGGTTTATTTTTTTTGATCGAGATGACAGAAAAGTGCATCCTGATTGTTTATTTTATAAAGGCACAACATTTTCTTGTTATTTTGAGTTTACACAAATAAAAGTAGACCTTTCAAATAATGTATTACTCTTATTTGTATGACCAAAAATGACTGAGTATTTTAGGATCGCGCTGGATATGCGCCTAATAATAACGCACATATATCTAGGTTAACGTAGAGTGAGCAGCCATGTGAAGTTGCAACTTACATGCTTCAAATGGTAAGAAATATTTGAGTTCGATGAATGATAGGCGAACATTTGGATTTCCTGCCCGACATACTGTAATTACCACAAGGACCCGCCATTAAAGGGATAGTTCACCCAAAAATGAAAATTTGATGTTTATCTGCTTACCCCCAGGGCATCCAAGATGTAGGTGACTTTGTTTCTTCAGTAGAACACAAATGATGATTTTTAACTCCAACTGTTGCAGGTCTGTCAGTCGTATAATGCTTGTCAATGGTAACTCCATCCATAAGAGTCAGAAAAACACGCACAGACAAATCCAAATTAAACCCTGTGGCTCTTGACGACACATTGATGTCCTAAGACACGAAACAATCGGTTTGTGCGAGAAACCGAACAGTATTTATATAATTTTTTACCTCTAATACACCATGTCCAACTGCCTTGTGCATCCGGTTGGTGAGGTCTGAACGCGCTCTGACAACGGAAGTGATCTCTCGCACTCATTGAAGTATAAGAGTGAGACATCATTTCCGTCATCAGAGCGCGTTTTTAGACCTCACCAACCGGATGCGCAAGGCAGTTGGAAATTTCTCTCATCTTCTGTGAACAGTAAGGTCTGCCTTCTTTGATGTGATTGGCCATATCAATCATTTTGACATTGACAAACACTGTCACTGAGGCAGTCTTTTAAAACTTTGTCATCTTAACAACAAACAAAGTGGTGTGTCAAGAATATCAAATATTAAGGGGGGACAATTTGGCCACTTCTAGTTACATTGGGGGGGATGGGGGGTTATGGTGGTTATGGCCCTGGCTTATTCTATAGAATGAACCTCTTTACAGGACTGGTCCAGTTCACTTCCACATGTGCTTGACAAACAGTAAGTCAAGTTTGCATGAAATCCAAATACACAAGCACAGGTTGTCATTTTCAATAAGAATTTCGACCTCTGAATTTTCCACTGAGGCTGTAGCGTGTGATTGAGGCGTATGAAATCCATCACAGCATGCCGTGTCAGACATTGGCCTTCTAAATCTCTGCACGGTGATTCATTCAGTCGACACCTTTCAGCTGCCTCATAATGAGAACGCTCTGCATGTGGAAATTGGCTCACTTGCTGTCCCCTGACTTTGTGCGCTCTTGATTGATAACCACAATCAAAGCTCAAGAGGATATGTGGTGAATGTGTTCCTTATCTCTCCCTGCTGAGGGTGTTCTGTCTGCAGTTAAGGCAGTTAGGATTTCTTTATTACTAGGCCTGATACATGGGCGGAGATACTATGGCTGAAGTTTACATCAAGAGAGATTCAGTTGAGCCTTAATAAAGTCTGTGATCCAGAAACAGTCTTAACCTAGAGGATAATGTTATTGTTCGTAGGTTGCTCTTTCAAAGCTCAGGAGACGTAGTTACGTATCTTCTAACAACTTTGTCTCAAATGTGTCTCAGAAATACAATGAATAGAGATTATACAATTTTTGCCATTCAGTAAGTTGTAAAATTAATGTGGATAGTAGGGACGCATTGATTATAGACTGATACAGTTATACTTATTGGACTATACTGAGAAAATGAGCTCATTTGAGATTTTCTGGAGTTGAGATACTTCAGTTTTAAGATGCAACTTTTTAAAAGTGGCCCATTGTCTTCTTGAAAATCATAATTAATGAATTGTATTGTATTGCGGGTGTCATTCTGCTTCGGGGGTTGAGGGGTCGTTGTCCTGGGGTGAAAACTCTGTGGCATGACATTTTCCAGCAGGGTTAAAGGTCTACAGCCAAATGTCAGCGCGCAGGGGACTGGGCAGATGGCCAGCAACACTTCCAATCCTCCCCTTTGGTAATAAGCATCCCGTTATCCTAAAACAGACAGATACTCTTTAAGTTTTGCATAGTAGTGTTTTTCAACAAATAGAGGACACCTTTTGAGTTCTGTACAAACTATTTAAATCCTCATCCTGTTCATTTTATTATTGGATGAAGTTCAGACTGTTCGTCACACTTCTTCTTATTTAATATTGGGTACTGACAGACCGAGGCAGGGAAATGGTCTTTTGAGCACATGACTATGATTATGTTCTGGCCCCACTGGGGCTCACAGACAGTAACTCATACACTGGGTGGAGGGGATGAACGGATGATAGAGTGATGGAGGGAGCGAGACAGAGAGGCACGTGTGTGGGTAAGGTGTCCCTGCTGTGAGTCTAATTAAAAGGGGCTGGAAACAGAGGGGCTGCAGCGGGGCCCACCGGGGCTCTTCCTTTCCTTCTGCCTTTGATTAACGGCATGCACTAATGACCCTTCAGACTATAAACATTTACTGTAAACATTACATAGCAGCCTAATGTTTCTTTGTTATGCGGTAGTTTTTTGTCTTTTATAAGTCATGCATCACTATTTCTTTTGAAGTAGAATTTCAGCTTGAAAAGGAAAGGTAGAGCAAAAGTCAAAAAATCCCATAGCCTTACATTAAAATAGGACCAGAATAACATAGAGACTTATAGGTGGGCTCTTTTGACTTTTAGCAGTAAGAAACCACCTAGCAACCACCCAGAACATCCTAGTAACCACTTAGCAATGTTCTAGAAGCCACCCAGAACACTCTAGTAACCACTTAGCAACACCCTAACAACCACTCAAAACACTCTAGTAACCCCTTGGCAACACCATAAGAACCACCCAGAACTCCCTAGTAACTACTAGCAACACCCTAGCAACCACCAAGAACACCCTAGTAAAAAAATTCCATAGACTCGCATTGAAATAAGACCAGAATAACATAGAGACTTATAGGTGGGCTCTGACTAGGCAGTAAAAAAACAAATAACAACCACCCAGAACATCCTATTAACCACTTAGCGACAACCTAGAAACCACGAAGAACACTCTAGTAACCACTTAGCAACACCCTAACAACCACTCAAAACACTCTAGTAACTACTTAGCAATGCCCTAGCAACCACCCAGAACACTCTAGTAACTCCTTGGTAACACCCTAGGAACCACCCAGAACTCTCTAGTATCCACTTAGCATCGCCCTAGCAACCACCAAGAACACCCTAGTAAAAAAATTCCATAGACTCGCATTGAAATAAGACCAGAATAACATAGAGACTTATAGGTGGGCTCTGACTAGGCAGTAAAAAACACATAGCAACCACCAGAACATTCCATTAACCACTTAGCAATGTCCTAGCAACCACCCAGAACACTCTAGTAACCAGAGCACCATAGCATCGTGGTGAAACGTTATAGTTAGACAAGCATTACTCACATTGACTTGGCAGTTGGCAATTTCACTCACATTGATTAGGCAATTTTGGTTTTGTTTCTTTTGGAGATAAAGTAGTTGAAGCATTTGCAAGGAAATTCAGGGAGCACTTGTGTGGCATTGTGGTCTCATTCACAATCTAATCCCCCCTATTTCAAAAGGCTTTAATTGCATTCATCAGATATAATGGTGCTTTTGTTGATTAGAAAAGTCAATGTTTGTTTGGTTTTGAATAATTTAGCAAACAAAGCAGCCATATCTAGACATAACATCAATGGACTGCATTATTAAGTGTCGATGAAGCGGTAGCCTTTTGTTTAGTTAGTTGTTGTGAGTTTTGAAGAGAGAAACTGAGACTTTAAGCTGCATTGTCACTTTTGCACCATTACTGGCACCAAGTGGAACTGCAACAAAAATATCTTTTTTTTTCCCAGAAGGGTTTTCCAAGACTTCCACCACACTTCACCATTAAGAAGAATGACTTTCCATTCGTGTCTGTGTTTGAGTAGGGATTTTCAAACATTTTGAAGCCAAGGACCTCTCAATATTTGAGGGACCTCCTGCCTAAAATATCAAAGCAGATATATTTTCACATTTAAAAATCATATGTGAGAAATATTACAAAGACAACAAAATGAAATAATTGTTCCCTAAATGAAATATTACCATTTTTCCCCTTGCTGTTAAAAACTGTCAGTAAAACAATCACAAGAAATTATGTTTAGGAAGCAGAATACTAATATTTCAAATTTGGTGAATGTAACAAGTCATTGTTAAACATATTTCATTAATATACTACCGTTCAAAAGTTTGGGTTTGGTAAGTGATCCTTCAGAAATCATTCTAATATGCTGATTTGGTGCTCAAGAAACATTCCTTATTATCAATGTTGAATACACTTGTGCTGCTTAATATTTTTGTTGAAACTGTCATATGTTTGTTCAGGATTCTTTGATGAATACAAAGTTAGAAATAGAAACATTTATTTGAAATAGAAATCTTTTGTAACATTATAAATGTCTTTACTGACACTTATCAGTTTACTGCATTGTTGGCCCCTTGTGGGTCCCCGGACCCCAATTTGAAACCAATGCTCCAGAGAATGCATTATTCCTGGATATATGCTTACTGAGTGTGTGTGTGTGTGTTTCAAACTTCACTCTTGACTTCTACTGCATGGTCAACTTTCCTCAAAGGTAAACTTTTTACCATCTTGTCAAAACCCTTCACCAAGTCATCTTCCGAGTACTTAATTCCGTATTCATCTCATCTCCAGGAATTCTCCCGTGTCGTCTTCTAGAAAGGGTCAGAGAATTCCATCTCTTGCTTCTGGAACTCTTTTCCCCAGTGTTGGCATGTCCCTCATTAGCATGGCCCCTTCATTAGCCGTGTTAAAGTCTGGGGGTCTGGGCTGCTCTTTGTTCTCTGATCCCCCCTCTGGATGATGCCAGGCATCCTCGTCCATCACACTGTCATTGGTTGATGCTCTTGGGGACCGGTCCATACCAGCCCATGCATATTCAACCGATACCCCACAAGCCCCCTAAAGCAGGACAAATGTGCCTCTGGTAAGGGAAACAGTGCCATATCAACCCCCCAAATATTAAAATGCACTAATAAAGACCACATGGATTCCCCTCAATAATGTGTCCCACGAGAACGGCTGGGTAATTAAAGGCCTCATGCCTTATACGAACACCCTATCATTCATCTCCAGAGTGGACATGCTCATACATACAAATTGCTTGCTGTTTTTTGAGTACTGTTGTAAGTTTAACCAACTACACAACATTTTTTTTCTGGTGAGAGAAGGACAGTTGGCTGTTTTGAAGCACTAATTCACCAGACACTTCAAGGACAATCCAAATTTGATCTGACTGTAGAATAGAGAGATATATATTTTTATATGAATTGCAAGGAGTGCAAATGAAGGGCAAGGCCTTAATAAAGCTTCTTATTAGAAAAAAGAGTCACAGTAATGAGTTGGATATAGTAGAGCCTTCTCTACATTTGGTATTCCAGCACTGCTTTTGTTTGTAAGACAGGAGCAAATTGATACAAATAGAGGACAAAGGAAATACACAGAGCATCGTGACTGAAATGCAATATAGCTTTTTCCAAGTGTTTCAAAATGGCCAGAGAGGTCGGCTTTACCGTTCCCCCGAAAAACTGAGAGATAACACCGGATGAGGGAGCAAACAAAATATGTGTTTCAAGAAAACTTTTAATTGTGTTTGGCAAACATAAGCTTGTTTGTGTATGCAGGAGCACATAGGTCGGCTCTGTGCACTTCAGGCCTCTTCAGAAAGTTGATTGTGCGTCAAATTGTGACAAGGGTGTGATGATTATGTGAATGAAAAGATGTGAACCTAATTACAAGGCTCTCCTCGTTGTGTGAGAGTGGGTTTGGGAATAAGCTTTGTGCTTGGAGGGCGACAGGGTCCTCGGGGATGCAGCACTCACCCTGGCTGTGTTCTTATTCTGTAATCAGTTTGTCAGCTTTTGTGTGTGCGTTTGTTTGTTGTAAAAAAATGACATTAAGCAGAATGTTTTTGGCATGCGATGCTATTTATCAAATTAAAACTAACAAAAGAGAAGTTCACAAAAAAGTAAACAAACCATTCACACCAAGGATGATAATAACTGTAAAGTTTTAATAATTGATCTAAAATCCTAATGCTAATGACATTGTTGGAACTTTCAGAGTAATTTTTTTTCCCAAGCTTATGAATGATTAAAAACATTGACATTGATTTTAAAAATCTCAAATGTTTAAAGGGTTAGTTCACCCAAAAATGAAAATTCTGTTATTAATTACTCACCCTCATGTCACCGGTAAGACCTTCGTTCATCTACGGAACACAAATGAAGATATTTTTGATGAAATCCGAGTGATCTTTTATCCCCCATAGACAGCAATTTAACCACCACTTTTAAGGTCCAGAAAGGTGCTAAAGACATCGTTAAAATAGTCCACGTGACTGCAGTGGTTCAACCTTAATTTTATGAAGTGACGAGAATACTTTTTGTGCACAAAAACAAAACAAAAATAACGACTTCATTCAGCAATATCTTCTCTTCTATGTCATTCTCCTATGTTGTTTGTGTTCAGCGCTTCCAGGTTCTACGTCAGAATAAGTATGAGTAATTAATGAGACAGAGTTTTCATTTTTGGGTGAACTAACCCTGTAAAGCAGCAGATGACATAACAGCTTATAACATAATTAACATAATTATAATATTGTATTGTTATAATGCTTATAACAAACGTTATTGTCCGTTGAAATGGACTCTTGCATAGTTATTATATTTAACGTCCTTGGTGTGAATGGGGCTTAAAGCTAATTTTTTTTGAGTCCTGTCTATTAATTCTTTAAAAAAAAAATCATAAAAAAAGCTAGAATGTTAATGAACAGTATATTTGGAATCAGTTTCAGAATGTTTTTTCCAGCTGATGAAAGATAAAAACATTGACAGCCAATCAAAAGCCATCTGACTTTAAAGAGCTTGAGTTTTTTTCCCCCTGTCTGTTAATTTATTTAAAAATTCATTAAAAAGACACTTCTTTGATGATGAGAAGTAAATATTCATTTTGATGCAGTCCAAGTTGTCAGGGTGATACAACTGTCCAGGAAACAGGAAATTATGTCATATAGAGGATCCTTGCATAACCTAATTTCTGTCATGACAACTCTCTGAGTTTTTGGCATGGTAATGCATATGACAAAGTTGATATGTTTAGTCTTGGCTAAATAGCTGCTGTTAATGCTGCTGCTGATTAATGCTGCTGCTGCTGCAGAGCAAGTACGAAACTTGCTACTGCCAATACATACACGACATGCTGCTGTGAGCAAGTAAGACATGCTGCTGCTGTATAATATAGCATACACGAATTAGCCGTAGCAGATCTATACAGGTGGAGCTGGGGAAGGTGGAGGGTTTCAAATGCTGACCAAGTTTTTGTAGGTTGAGCAGCAAGCTCGTTGGCTACTGATAAAGCTAGAACCAATCAGCTATGCCCTATAGAGGATGATGCGATTGCAAGCAGATTGAGTTAAGGACCTATCAGCCTGCGTTATCTAGAGTTTCAAGACAAAACTTTGTATGACTGTGTGCCAAGGTCAGTAAGTTCTTAAAATAGATAATATGAGCTTTTATGACATGGCATGTTTAGTTCAGGTTGTAAAATCTCATATGGTGCAACTTCAAATATTCAAATATCATAAATTATGTTTATAAATTAAATGCTTTTTTCCCTTGAAAATACACTTAAAAACAATATTGAAAATGTATATACTAACATATATTCAAAATGGTGCACTAGATGATTACACTAGATGACATTTCATTAAACTGAAATTTTGTATGAATGATTTTAAAACCCATATGAGACTTGGATTTTTAAAAGATTTTTTTCTTATCTTTATCATGGACACATTGACCTGTAAATTGGTTCTGAAATCATTTTCGTCTGCCTTTGGTGCTTGACACATCTGCAGTCAGTCATTCAGCGATTTCTGACCTCCGAACCAAATTTTACCCTGGATTTTTCTTGTCCTCTTGCAGTAAAGCAGTCTTCAATAAAACAGTTCCTCAGATCTGTAAGAAATATCATTATAAGCCTGTCATTTCCTCTGAACGTTGTTAGCTCTTGGCCTCAGTGCGGGGTCCTAATAGCTTCAGTGTGAGAGATCTGAGGGAAGAGCCATGCCAGGTCTCAGTCTTTACCTGGAGGATGTCAGCGGGTGATGGAGCCCTACCAGCCGCTCTCTTCATTTGTTTAACTAATAAAAAAGCCTCTTGCTTCCCCTATAATTGCCCCCAAACTTCAGGAGGCTGGGGTCCAGAGGGGTAGGTGGGTTTGAGGAGGATAAGCCTCATTCGAGAGGTTTGTTAAGCAGCTTGTACCCTCAGGAGACTAAGAGGGGCAGCAAAATGGACATCAGAGAGAGGCATGAAACAAAAAAGTGGGAGGCCTGGCTAGACAGCATGTACAAAATGTATAAAACATTTTGATGAGGAAAAAATACCTTTAAATTACAAACAAAAGCACATGATGATAAATTAAAAATGTTTAAAATGATGTGCACTATTAAGACTCCAGGCAAAGCTTTTAGAAGTTTATTTTTTTTTATTTTATTATTTTATTTTATATTATTTTATATTTATATATTTTTGTTGTCCCGACCATATCTTCCATACTTTCTTTCTTAAAAAAACAAAAAGAACTCTTTTATACTTGTTCTTTTTTTTTTTTAATCATAATTTCATTCATTTAGATTGTTGTTTGAACAAATATAAATTGTGTACACCAGGCAGTGATATTTATTTAGTTATTTCTTTGATGTGTGATGTGTGAAACTAAATTAAACTAAGAGCAAAGAAATATGGGCAAAAACCCGAGCAGCACAAACAGTTTACCGAAACCACTGGAAGGCTTTTCATTGTCTGCCGAGCAACTTTTAATTTTCCAGCATGTGATCACCGTGGACACAGTTAACCAAGCGAGCCCTTTTGCATTTGCATCTTGGAAGGAGGGAATGGGGTAAAATAAAAAAAAAACCGAATTAAATTGAGTCAGAGAGGCTGAAGACGAGCAAACCTCATTGTCCCATCCGTTAATCATTCACTCACCCCTCTGGCTTCAATAAAGGGTTATAAAAGAGTATAAAAGAACAATTTGGCCAGCCCAGCTGTGAATAGCCAGCCCATCAGATACACAATAGTTGAGTGACGGCCACCGTAATTTAGCGTGTGATCTCGGAAACGCCCCCCTCTACCTCAGTCTTTGTTTAACTCGTCCAGCGATGGGACTTTCTTCACTTGGCCAGATGGGCAAATCCATAATGCAGAGAAGGGTTTAGGAGAGCCCCCCCCTTCCCCTCATCTCTTCATCTTTTCCTCAGCGTACCCCATTCTAGCTTCACAAACTGGCCCATTACGGGCCAATGGGGGCTCCCTCTCGGCTAATTAAGCGCAGCTTTGCTAGCGCTGCGCGCAATGGGTTAGCGACCCTGCTGAAGCTCCAGCACCTGGGGATGCTACCTGTTACTCTACCCCTCCCGCCAGCCCTGCGGTGGGGACTCAGCTGTTGGGGACGGGCCCCTGGCCAGAGCTGACTGGTGATGCATGGTGTTCATATTACATTGTGCATACACTGTTTTTCTAACAGACCCGATGGGCGGTTTCCTGTCTCCGTGTAGGGTGAACAATAGACAGGCGACTTCATTAACAATGGAGCTATGGATCTAATGCTGTCATAGTTTCATATACTCTTGGCATGTGGAATTGGTCTCTGTATAAGCAGTGGAATTTGTAGGAGCGCTTGTATAAGCATTTGAAATATTCTTGTTTTGTGGTGTTTTATCAACTTAACACAAATTAAACCAGTGAAAATGTAAAAAGTACATTTTAAGATAGTTTTTTTTTTTTTCTAAAAGTGTCCAGAGTTAAACAAACACTCTTGTATTTCAGTGAGATTGATGGACATGCATTTCACTCTCTTTTAAAACCAATCTCATTTTATGCTGACTTTTCAGTACTCCAAATGCAATTGATCACCACCGCAGACTTACAAACACAACAAACAAGATGGAATCTCTCACATGTGTGGAAGTGCTTTGTAAGGATTTGCTCAATGACAACAGCCGTTCCATCTGCAAATTGCTTTGCGAATAAGTCGAAATTCTTCTCCGAGGGACTTGATCAGACTAGCATTGATTTTCCGCAAGGTTAATTCACCTGCAGAGGTCTGTCCTTCTCAACAGGCAGTCGAAAGGCATTTTTCCAGAAGCAAAGCCAATCACTGAACTCCTTTTCCCTTTCACTTTGGAGCGAAAACAAGTAGTTCATCTTTCCTCAACAGTCAATATCGAGCCCTCTTCTTTCGCACCAGCGTTGATTGAGATGAACTCTCCTGTGTTCAAAATGAGATACACTGATTGTAGGAGATCGAGGGGCTTTGCTAAGTACCGGTAAGGTCTTTCAAAATTGTGAATGCTAAAGCAGAATGCTGTGCTCAATTCAGAGCTAGTTATTTGCTGAGTTAAGCTCTAAGCTTCAGACACAGACATGAGCCAGACATGGTCTGAAGGTTTTTTAAATTCCCACCTCATTTTAGATGGGGGTGCTGCTCTATGCATATTTAAATGAGTGTTTAGCATTTTCACAAATTAGCTTTTTTGAAAAAAAGGGGGAATTAAAATAAAATGAGGGATTGAGGCAAAAAAAAAAAAAAAAAGGATGATAATGCAAATGTCTGAAAGCCATGAATCAAGGGGGCGTGCTTTCCAAGCTAATATCCATGGGGTTACGGCTAATTGTGCTATTGTTGTGCGATTATGCTGAGTTTGCTTAGCGTTTATGGAGAGTTAACTCTGTTGACTGAGGAACAGGGTTTGTTTGAGTTCTCTACACCTTTGCCCCCAGTGTTCCCCAGGCCACCTAGCAGCCAATAGTCCCTTGGTACCCCAACATATTGCTTCTGTCACCCTGACCTGCCTCCTTGACTTAATGTCCACAAAAGAGGGAATCGGGTTATGTGACATCCTCTATTGTGAGTCTGTAGACGTAACAAGCCATTTGTGGAGAAACAAGATTTTGACTGTTTTATGTTATTTTTGATAAAACAAGGCCTTTGCTTTCATGTTATGTCAGTTTTATTACAACATTAAAACAATAAATGTTGTTTTGGTACTAATGTGTTGTGACAGATTAAACAGCGCCCCGAACGTGAAAAGATCATCTCATCCTCTTTACTGCTAGTTATAGCATGGAAAACGTGAATGAACATCAGAAGGTTGTTGAAAGATACAGTAGAAACTTACTGCAACTTAAAATCTCTCATGTAATTACAGTGTTTTAACTGCAGAAAGACATCAGTAAAACAGCTTGTGAACAATGGAATGTGACGTTACATTTATCTCAGGAAAGTTCAATACCCATAACTTGTTAGTTTGTAAGAAAAAAACTTTAGGCACTATCATATCGCTAAAATCGTAAATATATTAAGGGCAGTCACATTCATTGTTGTTTGGTGAATTTTCATGGGTGAAATCCAGTCATTTCAATAGGAATCCACATAGATTTTTGTTTGAGAGCCAAAATCAGGTTCCGAGTTGATTTTAAAGTCCTCATGCTTACATATAAAGCACTGCATGGTCTGGCCCCCCAGTATCTGTCTGCACTTTTAACCTTATACACACCCAAGCATCATTTACGCTCCTCACAAGCAGGTCTATTGGCAGTCCTACAGACACGGCTGCGTTCTGTAGGGGATAGGGCTTTCTCATCCTACGCTCCTAGGCTTTGGAATGCACTCCCTCTTCACATCAGAGATGCACAGAATTTAAGTATTTTTAAATCTTATTTAAAAACTAATTTTTTTTAGGGTAGCTTTTTCTTGACTGCCTTGATTTTATATATATATATATATATAATATATATATATATATATATATATATATATATATATATATATATATGTATATATATGTATGTATATATATAATATATATATATATATATATATATATATATATATATATATATATATATAATGTGTATATAACTTGTTTTGCTTTGTGTGTGTTGTATTCTCATTTGCTTGTTTTATGTAAAGCGCCTTGAGAAGCTACTTTAAAGGCGCTATATAAAAATAAAGTTATTATTAAAATTCCACATGCAGATTTTCATTCAGTGCATAAACTCAAAATGATGGAGCAGGTCGCATATGTGCATGCCAATTTTTTTTTGTCTGTGGAAGCAGAGGAACTGGTGAAGAACCTTTCCATGGCGTGGCATTTCCTCTCAAGAGACAATGAACGTTCTGCTTAGGCTGGATTGAGAAGAAAAGGACCAATTATATCTCTTGGCATATGGGCAGACCAGCCTAATGATGAAGAAGACCAAATGCTTAGCCATCAAAGGTCAGAACCTGTTTGTGCTCAGAGCCAAAAGACGCCCAATTACAAAAAGGGTTTTTACCCTGCTGGAGCTTTTACATCCAGCTGTGGGACCTGGTGGCTGCACCTGGATTCTGGGCTCCCCAAGATCACCAATCTGTCAGATGGTCCCACTTCACACAAACCCAGGTCCAACGCGTCATCCAAACCTCATGACAGGTCCGTCGTAACATAAGCATCCCAGCAGAGAGTTATACCAGACCCGGGCACAGCTGCTTCAGACAGCCCTGGCACAGCTTGGCACACTGGCAGTGCTCTTTATTATCTTAGCTGGAGGTCTTTTGAGAGAATGTGTCCCCCACGTCCACACCCCAGACCGAGCAGACACATCTCTATACCTTTCACCATGAGCAGGATGGCACGTGTCAGCTTGCCGTGTGTGTGCGAGCTCACATGTCAACATGCCCACTGATTATTCTGCTCTTAAATCATGTGTATAACCTTCTGTTTTGCTACATGAATTATTTAGTATCTTCCCGTTTAGAAGAGAGATATAATATATGCTGAATGTAATGCAAATGTTCACTGTCTTGGTGAGGTATAGTTGAACTGACTATAACTGACGTTTTTGCATTCCAAATGGCTATAAAATTAAAACAATTTAAAATGCATTTTTAAAATTAAAACAATTTAATATGCCCTGACCCATAAATAATATCACCAGCAAACAATATAGCATATTTTATATATTTTTATTTGTACTAAAATGAATTATTTATAAATAAATAATAAATACATACAAATTAAAAATATATATAATAAATATCAAATATAAAACAAGTGTATATCATTTTTTTCATTAGTAAGTAAATACATACAAATACATTTTTAAAAATATTTTTAAATATGCATATGTTATGCATATATATTTTTTTTTAACCATTATATACAGTGTATATATATATATATATATATATATATATATATATATCTTATCATGTTATTTTATTTAAAATTGTTGAATTGACAGCCCTACTTCTTAGATATATGAGACTATAACAACAAACAGCTGCAGACTTACAGTTCAGGGGAATCAATTGGTGACACAAAAACACAAATTAAAATCTCTGGCAGCTGGCATTACAAAGAACAAGTCTAATAGTCTTTCAAGAAAACAAAGCCTGCGTCTCCTCGCTGCTCTTCCGGCGGTGTAAAGTTTTATCAATGAGGTGCCGGTCCATGTGTCTTTTAATTGAGTCAGACTGATTGCTTTGGAGTCCGCAGAGAGAGTGGAAGAATCTGTGGTAATGAGTCTTCGATTGTGCTGGTGTCGAGCAGGTAAAGGGAAAACGGCACAGTTGCTGTCTTGAGCGCAGTATCGATTTCTCTCACAGAGCTCTCTAGCCGTGATGTGACTGTTAGGGACCATATTTAAAGGATTGTATAGGATTCCAGAGAGACAGCAGAAAACTGAATCTTTAAAACAGCAAAGTGCCACTGCTAACAGCCTGGTAAATGGCATTAAATAAAGTTCTTCTGTTGTAGAATAGTTTGCATTGATGTGTAAGACTACATGATGTGCTAATCCTGTGTTAGTGTGGATGTTGTATTCATGAATACAAATCCTGAGGAAGAACCTGAGCAGTTCGTCTTCTTTTTCTTTTGGATTAAAAATAGTTAACATACTTAGTATATATGGTGTCTGCAAAGTTTTGGCTTTGTGTTTTGTCTTTATAGTGTTCAGAAACATTTAAAGTCATTTCTGTCTGAAGTTATTTAGTTGGATTGGAGCAACAATGAACTTTTTATTGGACTTCCTCGGTAAAAATGTGAATTTGTGGCACTATAATATGTCCACACAAACACGGTATTTTCAAAATCGCAGCTTTTTGTATGCGGTTTAGCTGTTTGTCCACATGCAAACGCAGTATCCGGTCACTGAAACCGAACTTTTTTGAAAACTCCGGTTGCAGTGTTGTCGCGTAGATGGTGAAACTGGAGATTTTGCCTCATGGCTTCGGAACCGGTAATAACCTTTTTTCCAGGCTTCTGATTGGCCAACATGGCTTTACGGTTAGGGTTATATCGCCACCTGATGGCTTGCATGCTCTCCCGCTTCATAGCGTGTTTTTGCGTTTTCATGTGGATACAATATACATATATTTTTTTTTAAAGGAGGAGGAAAAACTGTTTATAAAAATACCCATGTACTTGTGGACTAGGCCTTAGTACCCATGAGAGAGCAATAACTCCATGCTGGGGTCCACAGAGGAAAGAATATGATCATAACAAGATCATTATGCTCTTCCTAACCAAAAGCACTTCAATTCTGATGACTTTTTATGCTTCATATAAATTGTTCAGCACTGTTTGGTGTTGAAATGATTAAAGGCATCTGTTTTGCATCTTTAACATGTAAGTTCAGAATTTACATATTATGGTTTGGGTTTGGTTGTTTGTTGAATGAGTGAGCATCAGCAGCATGTTAGAGAATGAAACATTCAGTGATGATCATGCAAGCTGTGCATGACTTTTAACTTCACACAGAGCTTTAAAGTTTGACAGAGCAAAAGAATGACTGCTGTATTGGTTTCATCTTTCTAAGAGAATTAGGTTATGGATAGCTAGTCTTGCGTTTCCATAGCAGCCACATTCAGTGCGTATCACATCTATTGACAAGCTGATGAGCTATTTGTGGTGCATTTCGATGAAACTGCTGTGTAAGTGAACTGCTGTTTGCAGGATCAAAGTTCATTAATATCAGTGTGATGTTTTGTTTATGTAGCATCTTTACATATAGTCCTATAGGACAGAACTACAAATAAGATCTCTTTGAGGTCTCACTTGTTTCTGTCAGACAGTAGTGAGATAAAATGGAAAACAAATGAAGACTTTTGCCTTCAGATTTTTTTTCTTAGAAAAAGATTTGAGTAGTTTTACATTTGTCTCCACTTGAGTTTTAGAAGTCTCAATTTATGTCTGAAACTGTACTCAAATTTGGCAAGATACCAAAGTCTTAAAGTGTACATATTATGCTTTTTTTTTAATATATTCAACTGTCTTTAGCCTGCGTGTCCACCAATGCGTTTTTAGCGCTCTGCTGAGAACACCTATCTGTGAGCGCTTCGGCATTGCAGCATTTTTTTTCAGTTGAGACGCTTTGATGCTATGATACGGAATATTCGCAGCACTGTTACTTTGAAACTGATTTCACAGATAATTTGTTTCAGACAAAAATGTCGACACAATGTAGAGTACTTGTTATGTTCAGAAACCAGCAATATTTCATCCATTTTGTTCTGTTCTCTGCTTGTTGATGTCATTGTACAGCAAGAATTTTGTGACAGTTGGTCGGTGTTGTATTTGTCCCACCCCTCCTCCACTCTGATTGGATGGCTGGCTAAAAAGTGACAGTGATGAGCACAGCGTTTTACTCAAAGTTGAACATTCTTCAACTCGAGGCAACCGGTAAAAAACGCTGAGCGCTCAGCACTTGAGCTTGAAAAAGATGCTCAGCGCCTCGTTATGCTCTTGCGTTTAAAAAAAAAAGCGCTCCCATTGAAAACAATTGGAAAAGTACGCTAAGCTCTGGAAAAAACGCTTTGGTGGACACACGGCCTTAGTATGTAATGTTGATGTTTGAGCATGAAAAACATTTGCAAAGTTACAAAGCACGAAGTCCACTCCTAAGGGAGTTATCCTCTATATCAGTAAGCACAGTTTTTGAATTCTCTGAAACGTCTAGATTGTAGCCTTGTTTTTCCGGGAAGGTACACGTCACAATATTCCTCATTTAAATAATTTCCGCCCAAGGTATATGCACAAAAAAGGGAGAGATAACTGGTTGAGTTACATTAGTAATTTGTTGTTGCCATGTCCAAGAAACAGTTTTTTTCCAGAAGCTGAAACAAGTGATCTAGAGTTGTCAAAAGTACCCACTTCGGTACCAGTCAGTACTGAAATTTTAGAAATTTGACGCTTTGAGCGCTGTTGAGGGGATTCGCTGATTGTGTTCACGTGCTCATCGAATATGTCTGTGATTGGCTACAATGATCAACGCACAGGAGCGTTTGAAAGCGGACTGGTCCGCGATAGACACCTGCTCTCAAACACTCCAGTGTGTATCTGTGTAAGTGCTCGGTGAAGAGCATCATTGATGTCTATTTACAACGTTTTTGAAGCGTTGATCATCACCAATCACAGACATATCTGATGAGCGTGTGAACACAATGGCCAATCAGAGGTGTTTACGAATCCGCTCAGCAGCTCTCAAAGCGTCACATTTTTAAAATTTCACATTTTGACAACTCTAATGATAAAGATGTAACATTTCTGAAACAAGCTTGAAACAGCTGACCAATTGCAACACACTGGTCCAGCTGACCAATCAGAGCCCTCCTTTTCAGAAGGAGGGCCTTCATAGAGACAGGAGGTGTGTTTGACTTGAAGCAGCACAGCGCAGACCGATCGGTGTATGACATCAAAGTACAGCAAGAGCAATTAGAGAGCAGGACAAACCCAATCGTTGGGTTTAAAATTTTAATTTAAAATTGTAAACTAACAGTTGAGTTGGTCCATATTTGATTTTTTTTTTTTTTTTTTTTAGAGTGTACTAAACAGAGCGATACTGACAGACTGGGAAGAGAGGTGCTGCAACAATGAAAAATATGTGAAAAATAATGTGACAAAATTATTTTTTGAACTTTCAATCATGAAAACCTATTCTAGAAGACCCCAAAACAAAATCAAGACTTTGTAAAATATGGATAATATGGCCTCTTTAATCAAATGTCAGAGATTTCAATATGAACATTTGATGAACAATGAATGTATTGTTAGTCACTTTGAATAAATCTGTCAAATTCATAAATGTAATAGAAATGGGAAAAAGTTTATAATAAATTAACTGTAATTGAGAACTGGCCTGTGAAAGAGAAGCCTTTTTTATTTTTATTTTTTATTTAATAAAATTTTATGTAACAATATATCTAAAGAATTTTTAAGGCCATATTAATAAAAATATATATAAAAAAAAATACATTTTCAGGACATTTAGCATGATAGTACCATTATATTCTTTGAAATACTGCGTAAACACCACAGTATATGATTATAATAATAATGCAGCGCCATGGACTATATCAAAGTACTATGGTATTACCATCTGATACCGTCCCTGCGCAATAGTACCGTCACATCTCTTCTGTGTAAAGTCTTGCAGTCTATGAAATCCCCCTAACTCTGTGAAGATTGGCACCCTGTGTTGAAGCCTTTGGCACAACTACCCCATGAATACAAAACATCACTGACAGAAACGGGGGCTGGGCTGAAAACTTCCTCTCCGAAAGTGCTCGATGGGGGTCGTCACGCTAACTTTGTAGCGCGGATGCGTCCCTTTGTCTCGCGACGAACAGGGGAAGGGCCACGCTAATGGGCAGCACACTGATCCTGTCAAGCGCCGTATCCAAAGCACATGAGTCCAGTGAGACCGCCTCATACACACGCATTCACATACATACATGCATGCACACGCAACAACCCCAGAGCCCTCCTGCTGAGTGTTGTGTGGACATGAACAAAAGCTTTTTCTCACAGGAATGACACCGTTCTGTCCTGTGCATATGGTGATGTGCACAAGAAAACAGATGGAGGAAATAGATTTTCTTTTTTTGAATGTGTGGATGAAACGCCATTTGATTTGATACTTGTTTACAAAGGATGCATCTGTTCTTTCAAAGATCAAGAGCACAGAAAATGCAAACTGTATGAATTTTTAACTGTAAAAGTGATCCTTTTCTGTACAAGTCACCACCACAATGATTGCTAAGTCTGTCTGTCCATCCATCCATCCATCCATCCATCCATCTATCTTTCTTTCTTTCTTTCTTTCTTTCTTTCTTTCTTTCTTCCTCCCATCCATTGTACTTCCTTCCTTCCTGTCATGTTGTATTTCTTTCCATCCATCCATCCATCCATCTTTCTTTCTTTCTTTCTTTCTTTCTTTCTTTTTCTTCATCTTCCCATCCATTATACTTCCTTCCTGCCATGTTGTATTTCCTTCCTTCCTCCTATAATTCTTTATTTCATTCCATCCATCTTTTCTTTCTTTCTTTCTTCCTCCCATCATTATACTTCCTTCCTTCCTGCCATGTTGTATTTCTTTCCATCCATCCATCCATCCATCCATCCATCTTTCTTTCTTTTTCTTTTTCTTCATCCTCCCATCCAATATACTTCCTTCCTGCCATGTTGTATTTCCTTCCTTCCTCCTATAATTCTTATTTCATTCCATCCATCGATTCGTCCATCCATCCATCCATCCATCCATCCATCCATCCATCCATCCATCCATCCATCCAACCAACCAACCAACCAACCAACTTTTGATTTGCTTTATTTTATTTATTTTATACTTTAGTTTTATTTATGCATTTTTTTTTTTAGATGTTTTAATACAATATAATTTATTTTTTTATTTTTAATATATAAATTTTTTTTTATTTATTTTTATTATTGTTATTAAAATAGTTTTTAGAATTGTTTTTAATACATTTTTTTTCCCATTTTTTATTAATAATAGTATTTTTGTTTGTTGTCAAAATGTTTTATTGATTTTTAGATATTGTCAAAAAGCAGATATAAAACTATTAAAAAATTGGTTCTGTATATCGGTTATAATCAGCTATCAGTTATAAAATTACATTTTTTTTTTTCAATCATTTCATTGTCCACTAGGTGAAAATTTCCAGTCTGAATAGCACATCTCTCCCAAACAAGACGCACTATTTTAGGTATCATTCATGTGAAGACTTATGCATCAGAAACAAGTTTAATACTTACAGTTAAGGGGTTTGTTCAAATCCCTAACCCAAGTATTGAGCAAGCACCAGTAACTACAAATCGACTGAAGAAATTTCCACAGATTGGATTCATAAAACTGGCAATAGAACAAAAAACATCTCCACTGATTCCAACTGTTACCCAGAACAACACTTCAGAAAAATATCCTCTTTTAGGATTTCCAACACACAGCCGAGCCCTCTGAGATTTCTCTAAAGTGGAAATGGTGGAAAAAGTCTATTACTGTAGGAGCACATCACAGTGTGAGATCACAGTGGGCTGCTTGTTGTGAAAAGGCAATGTAGCAGTAATTGACACATCAGCTTTTGCCATATTGCCAGACGGCTGGAGTTTGTGCTGCATCATGTTTGTTTGTTTGCGCGTGAGTCTGCGGGAATACATGCACATGTATACGGATCCGCCGGCGGGACAGTGTATCGTCCTGTTCATGTATGCCTCCAGGGATGATTATTAATCCAATAATTAAGCATTTATTGCCAACAGCACCTGCTCTCCCCTCTTTCGGTGGCCCCTGGGGACTCAATCACACCATCACAGGAAGCCAGAGGATAGGAAGAGGAGAGGGAGGGGTGAGGGAGGAGGGAGAGCGAGACGGAACGAGCGAAAGTGGGAGGGGTGGGGAAAAAGAGCAGCGATTCAGGAGGGTCATCAGATAGCCAGATTCTTTCACACCAGCGAGGTGTTATTGTGCAGAAGGACAAACGTGTGTGAAGTTATGTGACTCCACAACAAAGGACAAAAGACGAGGACGAATTTAACACGTTCCACAAGAGAAGAACAACAGAAGGATGAAAGAGGGGCGCCCCCCTTCATCGAGACATCCCTCCGAGTGCTGACAACTAATGAGAAAAGTTTCCTTCTTCTGCCTGAATGGACTTTTATTGCCATTTTCGTGATTGTTTCCAATAGGACTGAATTAAGGAAATAATTTCTTCCACCCTGGTCGAGCGAGGAACTCCAGTATCTACTCTCAGCTTCACTCCGAGAACCAGAGGACTGTCAAACACGTTACAGGAGAGATAGAAGAGCAGATCAAGAGGAAGAGGGGCAGCGTCCCTCCGCAGCTACAGCAGAGATGCTGCGTTACCTGATAAAGACACTTCTACAGATGAATCTGTTCACCGATACCATCCGTGATGCCACCAACGGAACTGACCTGTTCTTCAACATCTCCTCCATCCCGTCTTTCAACTCGTCTCTGCTGGACTGGGCCAACTTCACTGGTCTCAATGGTGAGGACGATCTTTCTCTTTAATTTTTTACTGCAGAGTTAAGAGAGTCATGTTATGAAAATTTAACTTAATGAACAATTTTGAATTTTGGTTCATGTTAAATTTTAAATATACATAAATAACATATTAAAAGCTATAATATTGTTATATTTCATATGGTCAGTGTTAAATAGTATAAATATATATTCATGCATTAAGCAATGTTAAAAATAAACTTTTAATGTTTAAAATGCTTTTGCTGAGACTAATAAATGCTCTAAAAGTATTCATTCATTGTTAGATAATGTTAAATACAACCTTGTTGTGAAGTCTTAATAAATGTATAAAGTTTTTTTTTTTTTTATTATAATTCTGAGATATAACTTTCATTCTGAGATTGATGTATTATGTATCACTGCATCTGAGATCTTACGTTTCTCAGATCCTCTGAAAAAAGTTTGTTTTATATTGTACAAATGTGTATCAAATGAGTAGGATTTTTTTTTCTGTAGACTGATTCTTGTTTATGATATTTATTTGATATTAGAATTTTAATGTGCTTGCTAGTTGCTGAGATATTTATGGAGCGTTGAGGTAACACTTTTGGCACATATTTTATTTCAATAGACCTACAGTATATTATATCAGAAAGTTAGTCAGAACTTGTGCTTGAAATGATTCATTTGATTCACAGCATTTGTCTAAAGCTTTCATGGTCTTTAGTTTGTGAACCACACCGAGCCAAACACACTCAGTGTGGCTCAATATTGATGGGATGCTTAACTTAATTTTCTAATCAATTGAGCATAGATCCAGCTGAAGATGTGCACAGAATATTAAATAAGAAGAATATTGAATCCCTCAAACTGTCCTGACCAGCAGTGCCTAGATGATGTCCTGTTGAAATGTGGCTATCTCTTACAGAAGCTTTCTATATGCGAATGATGTGGTGAATCTGTATGGATGTATTTCCTCTATTGTCACAGAGTGTGTCAGCTTGTCTTTAAGCAGTGTGTGTAATGGGAATCTCCCGCTGTGGTGTTCTGCTCACTGGAGGTAATGACAGAGAGCTGAGTGAGTGAGTGTGTGTTTGTGTTAAGGTAATTGGGAGGAGGTTATTTTACCTTGATGCCTGTTTAATGAGCTTTCATGTATGTGGCAGTGTTCAGATCAATGGCTCATACTTCCTAAACGCACGCCTCCATTCATACTCGTCACACTCTGGGTTATTTTCTCAATCTCTCAAACTCTCTCTCTGTGCTGAAGCTCAGCTGACAGACTGACTCTCTCACTTACTGTCAGCTCACATGCTGCCTGTTCATCACGTCTCGTTCTCATGTCTGCCTTTTGTTACGAACATCTGAGTTCTTTTCTTTTCCATCCATCCATCCATCCATCCATCCATCTTTTCTTCCTTCATTTTATTCCTTCTATCATTTTCCTTTCTGACTTCCTTTCTATCTATCTATCTATCTATCTTTCTTTCTTTCTTTCTTTCTTTCTTTCTTTCTCTTTCTTTTTCATCATCATTATTATCTTTCCCTCCATCATTCCATCCATCCATCCATCCATCCATCCATCCATCATCCATCCATCTTTTCTTCCTTCATTTTATTCCTTCTATCATTCTTTCCTTTCTGACTTCCTTTCTATCCATCTTTCTTTCTTTCCATCCATCCATCCATCCATCCATCATTATTATCTTTTCCCTCCTTCTTTTCATCATTTCTTTTTCTTTTCATTTCATCCATCCATCCATCCATTCATCAGTATCTTTTCTTCCTTCATTTCCTTCTTTCTGTCATTCTTTCCCTTCTGGCTTCCTTTCTTTCCATCTTTCTTTCTTTCTTTCTTTCATTACTTTTTCCTTCATCTACCCATCCATTATACTTCATTCCTGCCATGTTGTTTTCCATCCATCCATCCATCCATTCCTTTTTCTTTCTTTTATCCATCCATTTCTGTCATTTTTCTTTCTTTCTTTCTTTCTTTCTTTCTTTCTTTCTTTCTTTCGATCATTACCTTTTCCTTCATCTACCCATCCATTATACTTCCTTCCTGCCATATTGCATTTCCTTCATCCATCCATCCATCCATCCATCCATCCATCATCTTTTCTTCCTTCATTTCCTTCTTTCTGTCATTCTTTCCTTTCTGGCTTCCTTTCTTTCCATCTATCCATCCATCTTTCTTTCTTTCTTTCTTTCTTTCTTTCTTTCTTTCTTTCTTTCTTTCCATTTTCACCCCTCTCCTTTATGTCATCTGAGTGTCTTCCTCTCTTTCTCTCCTCTTCACATCCTGATGGTTAACTTTCTTTCTTTTCGATCATTACCTTTTCTTCCTTCATCTACCAATCCATTATACTTCCTTCCTACCATGTTGTATTTCCATCCATCCATCCATCCATCATCATCTTTCTTTCTTTCTTTCTTTCTTTCTTTCTTTCTTTCCTTCCATTTTCACCCCTCTTCATGTCATCTGAGTGTCTTCCTCTCTTTCTCTCGCTCTAGACTCCCTGCTCCATTTCAATGTACAGTTTTATTCACATCTGCTTTCTGGAGAGAGAGACATACAGAGAGAGAAATAAAAAGTAGGGTGTTTTTTCTAGAGATGGTCATGTAGGAGGTAAATTTGCTTTTGAAATATACCTTTGAAAAGAAGCTTATCACAGCTTGCGTTATCTGATTTGGTGAGCAATGATAATACTGAGACTGTAGCACCATTGAGACCTCTGCTCCCACTGCGCCTGTGTCTGTGTGTGAGAGAGAGGGAGTTTGGAAGCTACATGATCAAAACCAATACTCCCCCTATCCTTTTCCCCAAACACTGCCAACACAGCACTGATTGAAAGCACAAAACACACTCGAATACACACTGCCCAGCTCTGGGCAGCACCTCTCCATCTGCTGACAGATATGAATTAGAATTTTGCATCATGCTGTGTGTGTATTTGGCCTCCCGTGTGTTTTGAGCCTACTGAGATCTTCCTGGATATTTTGTTATTATGTAAATAGATTTTGCACTGTATTCCTTAGCATTTTAGTATTAATTTTGTGCTAGTATTGTTTATAAAATGAATATAGAAGTTGATCTAATAGTTTCGGGAAATGCTTTGTATTATACCTGAGTGAGTGTGTGTGTGTGTGTGTGCGTGCGTATGAGTAAATCAAGAGATGAGAGAGTATTAGACCTGATCCTGCTCTTCTATTTCATACCCGTGCTGATGACCAGCGAGTTTGTCCACTGCATTCACCAATGACAATGTGCTGATTTCTATGAAATGAGTACTCTGCCTGCTGCCGGCCCTCCAAACTAATCGAAGATGGGGGGGAAAATCAATAGCGCCTGATAACTAAGCCAGGAAGTAATGGTGAATTCACATAAACACAGTCTATAGGACTCTTGTGGTAATGCATAGCTGACCAATGTGTCTGCATTTATCTTGTTTTTTTTCTTGAGGTCGCTATGATTTATGAATGTGGCATAAAAAGTTAATTTCCGTTAGCTTTGCAAAAGGATCCTTTGTGTATTTCTTTTCATTCCAGCTCTAGCGGTGAATGAAAGTCCAGACCCCTTTGATTTGGTTTTTGTAACATTCTCTGTTTTTCAGAATGGTAATTGACCCGACGCAAGAAAATGAAATTTTCGGTGACAATCCAGCCTGTCATGACAGCTTATTTCAGTGACTAATCTGACAATGAATATAAATTCATGAATCTACAATGAATAGTGACAGCAAATGAGTTTTGCCATGTGAGGAAGCGTATTGCACCTGAGGCCGTGGCTGCGAGGTTTCCAATGGATTCCTTTGCTTTCACATCAACGCTGCATCCTATTGTGCGTTCAGTGTGTGAATGCGTCTAATATACACATTTTAATGAGGCCGCTCGGTTTCAATGTATGTCAGAGGAAGTGACAGGCCGTCCTCTCGCTTTATAAATCTCAATTAGTTTACTGTATGTTTAAGGCGGTATAATTTAGTAACTCAGATGGCAGGTTTGATTTAGTCAGGGCCAGCGCTTCCATACTGCACTGTACTTTAGTATATACATCATTTTGTACTTGCGTTTAGTTCTATAAAGTAATTTCATGTAGCTTTTGTGTCTATAAACAAGGATGAGTACAGAATAGCCATATATTTTTCTCATTTTCCTTTTCTTTTTTGTCCATTATTAATCCAGACCGCAGTAGGGGGCTGATCCCATGTTCTCTAATTGGCTGTGTTGTTGTCGGGGGTAACGGGGCCGTGTTCTAATCCTGCTGTGCTAATGTATGTGTTTGTGTGCTCAGAGAGGTCAAGTGGGCTCATCCCTCCCTCATCTCATGGGTCTTTTACTCCCTCTGGGCTGACACAAGGCATCTTTAGGGCAGCAAACCTACTACATTTATCATGGTTTGGTGCTTGTTCATCTTCATTCATGTCCAGATTTGTCAACTTTCTGCTATGTGAATGAATAACTGGGATAAAAGAAGAAAAAAAAGTTAAAGGATGCTTTTCAGACAAATCCTTCAGGAATTTACCATGGTATGTTCCTTGCCTTGTCATGGCTTGGTGCATGTATTAAGAAACCACTATGTCTGAAACCAATGTAACTATAGTTTCTGGCAAAATACCATAGGTGCTGCAACAAAACTGTGGTAGCTTTTAGGGATAGTTAGTTCACCCCAAAATGAAACTTTTTGTCATCATTTACTCACCCTCATGTTGTTCCAAACCTGTATGAGTTTCTTTCTTCTGTTGAACACAAAAAAAGATATTTTAAAGAATGTTGGTAACCAGACAGTTGACGGCAACCATTGACTTTCATAGTATGAAAAGAAAATGCTATGGAAGTCAACTGTCTGGTTACCAACATTCTTTAAAATATCTTCTTTTGTGTTCAACAGAAGAAAGAAACTCATAAAATATCTGAAAAATCGCTTTAATATTAGGTACTTTTGTCACCAAAAATGAAGCCTGAATAGGAGAATGAATGTTTACCATGGTAACTTTTTGTAAAGGGTGTTTACAGAGCAAGTGTTTAAACTTTCTTTTTCCAGTTATCCATTCACATAGAAAATCTTAACTAACCTTGAAATGGATAAAGATGGATAAGCTCAGTTATATTACTTGTGCTTATGTGTGAATTACACTGGAGGAATGTTCAGAATTCAAAACCGTTGTAAATGCTTACATTATTTGTGAGTTTTGCATAGAAGTCAGATGCCGGTGAAAGTGAACAAGTGGTTGTCTAGATAGTCACGTGTTTATCAGATGCAATTGGAAAACTCTTATTATGGTACAGATAGAATACAAAAGCAAGAGGCTGTAAAATGTCCACGCCAAGTACTGAAGGAATTCATAGTTAAACAGATTACTTTAGTGCGTATGCTTAAAAATAAATTAAAGTTTAACAAGGAGAGGATATTTTTCTTCAGTTTTTTCTTTTTTGTTAGATTTATTCCTTACAAACACCACAATAATCATTATGATTTTTTTGATATTTTGCTTTTTTTGGATAATGTTGGATTTATAATTTTAATATTATTGTATATGATTTTTGCATATTTTTTGTATGTAGTCTGGTATATTTATGTATGAATGTATAATGTTAGTGTAAACATTTTTTTAATGCTATTGATGTATATGCACTTTTAAATCATTTTTGAGTTTACTTTATTCAATGAAATACAGTAAAAAATGTATTGAAATAGAATCAGGTGTGTTGTTGTCTGTTACGACCCTGATGACAATGTAAATCGAAAACATTTTGTCTTTGTATTTGGCTTCTAAATAAAGTTTTTTTTATGATTATGTGTGCAATCTCCTCTCCTTGTTGAACACAAAATACATACAACATACAACATTTTTTTACTTTTAGGTCTGTTGTACAGTACTACACTTCATCAGCTAATAAAATCTTAACCCCTCCCTCCTCAACTTTTGGATATGCAATATAAATGGAACAGCATGGACACACAGCCAGCTATGTTTATTCATAATATGACACAACCTGGAATGCAAATCAGCACCACATCTGTGCCCATTCCAAAGGCTTCTACCATAATTAACACACTAATCATATGTGCGGAGACACACACACACACACTAAGAGTTTTTAAAGTGACAGAGGTTAATTCCTCAACCACCCATCATTAAATCTGACCTTTTCACTGCAGCCTGAGACTGTTCAGTTAGTCTGCAGAGGAAGATAATATCAGATATATCTATCCGTCTATCCATCTATCTATCTATCTATCTATCTATCCATCTATCTATCTATCTATCTATCTATCTATCTATCCGTCTATCTATCTATCTGTCTGTCTGTCTGTCGATATAATTTTATCTACACACCTCTTCCTCTTCTGTCTGATCTATCTGTCTCTCCATCTGTCTCTCACTCCCTCTCACGTTATTTCAAGCGATTTCTCTCCCCTACATCAGTCCTTCAGAGCGTCAGGCTATGAATAACATTGTGAGGAGCGATGTGTCATGTAGCAGCAAATGACTGTCATTTCTGCTCCTGGGCGGACAGATGAGCTCCCTCAAGCTTAATCAGACACAAACTTATTCACTTTATATCCTCCACAACTCCTCCCTGTCGCTGACAAGCTAATCCAGGGTTTTAATAGCCCCTGCGGCTCCGGATGATATGCAGAGTTATGTACATATCAAAACGTGCATGGAAATCAGTTATCGGCTGCATCTGCAAGTATGAAGGTGACTAGCGCTGAAAAGGCGGATTCTCCCAAGACCTGGCAACCCAACGGTGTTCACATGCATATGCAAATGACTTCAAAATGACCCTTCTCAACTCCTTCAGTAGTCTGTTGAAAAGAAGGGCATTGCAGTCACAGACTTGGAGAAGGTTTAGAGATAGATGTCGATAATCATAGAAAAATAATTAAGCACTCCGTTGTTTCATTTTATGTGCAATAGGTTAAATATCATTTGAATTTAATTCATGTACTCCGTTATTAATGACTGAACCTGGTAGAATCAGTTTTAAATGAATTATTACTTACAGAATGTTTGTTTGTGTGTATTTATGTGACTCAAGTATGATTGATGAAAGCAATGTTTTTTTAAAATATTAACCTGTCAATCAACCTAGCTGTGTAGCAAATAAGTATTTCTATATTTCTTTGACTATATTACACACTGTACCCTGATGCCGTTGCATCGCCCTAAATGAAAATCCCTCAAAATGTATGAGATGTTTCAATTACAGCACTGTATATTGAATCAATTTGTTTGTGGCAGAGTAATTCAGCTGCAAGCTGAATTGAATACTGTGTCATTCCTTGTTGTACGGTCCTTTGGGGGAAACTCAAGTAGGCGTGAAGTCAATGAAAGTGTGGGGTTCACGGTGTCGATGACGGAGGGGTCAGGGAGAGGGGTCGTGACCCCAAACCCTCCTTCTCATCGTTACATAGAGCTGAGTTCATTTATTTCTCTCTGTCTGACACAAGTCAATGACAGAAGTCCATGCTGCCTGGAGCAGAGTTGTCCGGACTGCAACCCAACACATCTGCCCCTCTGCTTTCTTATGCTAATGAGGGTGATCCCTCTAGCCATAATGGCGAGCTTCGTGTGTATACACACAGATGTGCATGAGTTCACTTACGCACACACACTCCCGTACATTTGCATACATTATGCATATTAAAATTACATGCATTTATGCATAATAAAATTGTTTACAGAGATAAACGGGTGGACATATAGAATGACATCCATTTGCATGCACATTACAAATGGGGTAGTTCGCAAAAACCAAACTTCTTTTTCCATTGTCTGCGGTACTGAAGACCGCACGGACAGAACCATCATGAATATTCATGCAGGCGCACTGATTTGCACAAGCGGTTTAACAAATTAGATGTTCTTTTTGGAAGATTAGTAGAAATAATTTTACTGTGATGAGTAAATGGCATGCAAGATTAGATGAAAGCATTGAATGTTTATCTCATAACTTGCCTTAAGTTTTTTGACAGCTTTTTGCATGTTTATAGCACGGTTTTGAAAACATCGACAGTCAATTTGCAGAAAGTGATTGTGTTTAAACATATCAAATTTTAAACATCATTTAAACATTTTTTTCTAATTCATAATAGTAATGAACATCATGAATTACAAAAATTATATACAGTAAAACCATATTTGATTCAGACACCTTGAACATTTCATTCATTATTACAGTTTATTTACTATAGTTTAAAAAATGGTAATAAAATATGACAAGATCTCAGAGTTAAACTGTGTCAGAAAAAAAATAATCGTAATTATGTCAGATAACACTTAAGCAAAACATGGTCAGGTCAAAGTGTCTGAATAATTTTTGGTTCCAAAATTTTATCAGTTTTACTGGTAGTCCACTGTATGAAGAATTTTTGGGTATAATATTTCACAGTTTACTTTATTTTGCTATCCTCACTTACATAAATGAGCTATAGTGTCCTGCACCCACTAGTAAAAATATATCAAAAATATAAAAAACTGATATAATTTTTGGTTTGAGTGTATGTATATATGTACATATTCAATAGTTAGAATAATAGCTTTATTGGAAAGACTGTAAGTAATACAATATTGCCAAAGAAAGCAAATATATGCAGAAAAACCAACCCGATCTCATGGCAACTCGTACGTATTTTACGAGGTGGCTAATTCGTACCAATTCATACGACCTCACTCGTACGAATTCATACTTTTTTGCTCAATCGTACATTTTTTTTTTTTTTTGTACAATCGTACGTACTTTTTTGCTAAATCGTACATATTATTATATTACAAGTTGACAAATTCGTATGAATTCATACGAATGACCTACCCCAAACCCGCCCCTAAACTTACCCGTCACTGGGTTTAGGCAAATCTTACGAATTCGTAAGAATTAGCCACCTTGTAAAATACGTACGAATTGGTCGTGAGATAGCATTGGAAAAACAGAACACTATCATGGAACACTGCCCAGCCAAAAAAAAAAAAAAAAAAAGTCGCTGTTTGGATTTAAATAGGCAAATACTTAAGAGTCTATGATTGGATCATTATTGCAGTGATCATTATGTTTGTAGCATGTTATATGTTTGGCAACGGTTCTTTTAACCCTTAAAGATGGAGTGTGTAGCTTTTCATTTCTTAAACAGCCATGTAGGAAGACACATCATGGCCATATTCCAGGATGACAAAGCCAAGATACATTAGGCTCAAATTGTGAAAGAATGGTTGGGAGGAAGCATGAAGAATCATTTTCACACATGAATTGGCTCCTCTGAGTCCAGACCTTAAATAATTGAAAGTCTTTGGGATGTGCTGGATGAGACTTCACAGAGTGCTCACCTCTTGCATTGTCAATACAAGATCTTGACAAAAAATTGATGAACCTCTTGATGGAAATAACATCACAACATTTATTTTCATCAAGAGGTGCATCAATTTTTGTCTCTCTCCCAACCATTCTTTCACAATTTGAGCCTGATGAAAATATATACTTTCTCATACATCTATATTCATTTTAGCCTAACTGGATTGAAAAAAAATTTCACTTACTTAAATACATATTTCAACAATTATGATTTAAAATTTCTGTATATGTGTAGTGATATTGCATATATAAGCTGACATGTGTACTGATCATGTGTACTGATTCATCATGCACTGTGATTTATGGCTGTGGATTTTTCATTAGGCTATTTTTGTCTTAGTCAGGATGTGATTGCAGTGGGTATTATTGATTGATTAAGTTGTATCGCTAAGAGCCCACTGATTAGAGAGAGCGGACAGGATGGATGAATCTTTCTCTCTGTGTATTGAGAGAGGCCTGCAGTGAACCTCTTCCCAGCCAATCAATGTGTGTTTCACACTTAAACACTAATTAAGTCGTTAGAGGGCAGCAGTGTCAGTCCTGCTTGGGTGCTTGCACACACCACACACACATATATTGGCCCCCCTCAAGGGAGTGTGTGTGTGTGTGGAAGGGGGGCACTAGGGCAATGTGCCAGCAAAAAACCTCTCCGTTATCAAATATGCACACTCACACACTCTCACACACACTGTGTTGTTAATAATGTGTAAAGCTGTGCTGTGCCATGCATTGTAACATATGCGGCTCTAATAATCTGACTCATAATCACTCTAAGGACTACTGCAGATCTGAGAAAGCAGCAAGCGTAAACAATAATAGTAAACTAATCTTCACACACTGTGCTACTGAATAATTACACATTGAGCTGTGTCACATAGTTACAGTTTAGGGTGCAGAGTGCATAGCTGAAAAATTAAACTTAGAGGATGCTGTTGCAATAGTACATTGACTGTGACACATACTGTTCATTTTTAAAATCCACAGCCATAAATCATAGCACATGATGAAATAATGTTACACATGTCTGCTCATGTATCTGCAACATCATTAAATATAATACACAGGCTTTGATATATAATAGCTGAAATGTGTATTGAAAGATAACGTCCATGTTTTGTTTTTTTTTAGGTTAAAATTGATATATAATGTGCTTAATCTAAAGTGGACATTTTTTGTCGCTGTGACCATTCTTTGAAGTTTTTCACCATTTTAATTATATTTTAGTTTTTTGCAGTGTACTTGAATAGTCCTGCTGTGTAACAAATTAATTTTTAAAGTACTAATATTGCAGGTAGCCGCTCAATTAATATAAGGTTATAAAAACTGCATGAATAATGCCACATCACGTCGCTGTCACTGCTTGCAATTTTATGTCAGACATTATTTGTGGTTAAACAATTAATTATTTTTTAATTTTAAAAAGAGCAATATCGATGTGAAAAGTTGTCAAAAGACAGGCGAAGTGTTAGACAAATTAATGCATTGACTGTGGTGCATACTTACTTTTTCAGTGCACTACTGGTGGTGCTTGCTAAGGGAAGCTTATTCATATTGCTCGAACTTAACCTTAACCTCTAACCCTAAGTATTAAACTTTTGCTCTGACTTGCACTGTTTATGCTATGGACATTATAGCAACCATATAGCAATTTCCTAGCAACCACTCAGAGCACCCTAGCAATGCCGTAGCAATGGCCTAGAACTCTCTAGCAACCATCTAGTCTAAGCAACCACTCAGAACACCCTAGCAATGCCCTGGTAACCACATAGAAGACCCTAGCAACATCCTAGTAACAACCTAGCAATCTCCTAGCAGCCACCCAGAACACCCTAACAACCAGCTAACAAAGACCTAGCAACCATCCAGAACTCCCTGCAACAATCTAGCCTAAGCAACCACTCAGAACAACTAGCAGCCATCTAGCAATGCCCTAGTAACCAAGTAGAAGACCCTAGCAACATCCTAGTAACAACCTAGCAATCTCCTAGCAACCACCCAGAAGACCCTATCAACTACCTAACATTGACCTAGTCACCACCCAGAACTCCTTAGCAACAATCTAGCCCAAGCAACCACTCAGAACACACTAGCAGCCATCTAGCAATGCCCTAGTAACCACATAAAATACCCTAGATACATCCTAGCAACAACCTAACAATGACCTAGCAACCACCCAGAACACCTTAGCAACTACCTAACAATGTCCAAGTATCCACATAGAAGACCCTAGCAATGTAGTAGCAACCACTCAGAACACCCTAGCAACCACTCAGAACACACTAGCAGCCATCTAGCAATGCCCTAGTAACCACATAAAATACCCTGGATACATCCTAGCAACAACCTAACAATGACCTAGCAACCACCCAGAACACCATAGCAACCACCTAGCAATGCCCTAGTAATCATGTAGAATAGCCTAGCAACCACCTAGCAACATCTTAGCCACCACCCAGAACTTTGTAGCATATGCACACTTCATTTTTTTTTTTTTTTTTTTTTTAAATCTGATCTTTTTTCTGGGCCTGTGGAAATAAAATTGTGAAATCTGTTTTTTTAAAGTGTTTTATGTTTAGATTATGAAATTATTTAATCAGTAATTAAACATTTGATAGTTTCATTCTAATGGTCTGTGGTTGATTGTTAAAGGCAAGGGTGTGTGTTCACCTGAGAAAGATGAGAGTGTTGGCGGAGCGCTTGATTAGTATTCAGTCTCTGTGAGACTGCAGAGAACCTGTAAGAACCTCAGCGTGGAGGATTGTGGGAAATCATCCTCACTGTGCTGAATACCCTGATAGTGCTGGAGAGAGAGTGAGAGACAATAGCACACATTACCCAGAACGATGGAGTGTAAATCAGGTACAGGGCAGATGGAGCTTGAGTACCTGATTCAGAACAGAATCTATTCTGTTCAAAGCAGCTTGAACCACAACCAAAAATTCCAGAGGAAGAGCAAGAAGAGCAAAGCAAAAACAATCTTCGAGTGGGTAAAAAAGTGGGAGTGATGGCGTCAGAACAGGCAGAGGCCGGCAGAGATGCCCTCTCTGTCCCAGCATCTGATCGAAATTTAATAAGTGTATTAGGATTGGCAGCTACACTCTCCGGCTGCCCCGGACATTAGCATAAAGCTATTTATTAGTCTGATTTCCCTGGCTGAGAGCGACCCGACTCTGACTCGCACAGGGAGCACGCGTTGCCATAGCAGCGGCAGAGCGGAGTGGCCAAGTGTTAGGAGAGGAACGTGCGAGAGAATCTCGACTAGTCATTTTGCCAGAGGACGAAGAAAGTGGGGTGGAAGGGATTGAAACAAAAAGAAACAAGAAGGCAGGGAGGATTAAATGAAACTTAGATTCAGGGAAAAGGTTGGATTCAACTTACTTCAGCTCTATCACCTCTGGGAGAGCTTCAAGGGATGATACTCACCTATAAAGGCTAGGGATATTGTGTTTTAGAGGTTTTGAGACATGTATGGCATACGCATTTAGGCTGCATTTACACTGCAGGTCTTGATGCCCAATTCTGATTTGTTGACTGTATCTGAATTTTTTTTTTTTTTTTTTTGACGTCCAGCTTACATCTTCTTTTAAAAATGACCCATATCTGATATCTGCATTTACACTATACACTTGGTGAGACAACCCAAGTTAGACGTGCTGTCTTGGAAAAGCTTAGGCTGAACAGGAAGTTAAAAAGGCATGATTTGCAGTTGATGCAGACGAAATGATAATACGAGCTTTTGCTTTCTGCACCATCTTTAAAGGTCAGCAACACATTGGGTTGAGCCTTCGTCCTCCAATGCGCCACTGAAAAGAGTCATGTGATGATTCGTCACAATCGTTTGTTCAATGACGTAAGACTCGCATTGACAGGGAAATATCTGATTTCTCTGCTTACATGGCAGACACAATTGCATATTAGATTGAATGAGGCCTAAAATCGATCTGAGAATATCAGAATCTGTGTTTTTTTTCCTGATTACACATTTGTGGGTTATATTCAATCTGTGCCACATGGGAGGAAAATATCGGAATTGTGTCACTTGAATCATGTAATGTAAATGTGGCCTTGGTTATCACGAGGGCTTGACATTAACATCCGCCGACCTGCCAAATGCGGATTTCAGCAGTGGCGTGTAATGCAGTCACTCCTACTAGTCATTTTGATGGGTTGAATTTTATATATAATGTATACATTTTTCAATTGTAGTCTTTTAAAAAGGCATCTGAAACTAAGTGCAATGTAGTGTCAAAAATAATGATTTTTCTATACATATCAATACTGAAATATCTGAAACGCTTCCTATTCTCATTTTATGCAGAATAGACACACAATACCAGCTGTGCTTTCTCGCTCTCATCTCTCTGACAGCGAGTTGACACACAAACCCGCTTCTCCTCACTCACTCGTTTCATTTGCCCGGATGAATATTGTTGGTATTACAGGGCTTGAATTTTGGCGTGGGATTGCACGTATTGCACATAATTTTACTTATTCCTGCAGATTTTGTGCTCACACCCAAAGTGCGCACACATAAAGCCGCATCTCTGTACTAAATTGAGTTCTTTTTCGATTCTTGATTAAACAGTCAAATACACTGCCGGTCTTGGCGAGTATTCATGTAAACACAGTCAGTTATGTTTTAAGTGAGGGTAAACAGTTGAGAAAGAAAACGCATGTGTAACAGTGTAATGAATCCATGCATCAGGTCTTAAAGTGACAGCAGCCTAATATACCTGCTGTCAAATTATGAGATAATATTAAAAATATCTATATGGCAGTTTTTCCCCATGGTATCAATGTCAAAATTGTGGCCAGTGAAAATGCTGAGTGGCTAGTAACTTTGGAAAAAAACTAGCCACAGTATCTGGTGAGCAAAAAAAGTTAATGTCAAGCTCTGGTTATCACTCTTAAAAGGTTTCAAAGGCTGCGTTTACACTGCAAGTCTTAATTCACAGATCTGATCTTTTGACCATATCCGATATTTTTTTTTTTTTTTTTTTGTCCCGCCTGTTTACATTCACTTTAGACACAACTGGTATCCTATATCTGTGTTTACATTAATCCCCACCCAAAATGATTCTGTTGGCGATCTATTACTTGATTAATAGATTACTCGATTGATTACTATGCGATATGGCTGACGGGTTGAAATTCACGGGGCAGAGTTTGAAAACCAGTTTCTATGCTTCTGAATGTTTCTGTGTGTGCACAGTTTCTTAACTATAAAGTTTCTGCCTCAGAAAAAAGCTGCGAGTTTTAGTGTGAGCGCATACAGGCACATCTGCTTTATGTTACAACATTTGTACCAAACGTGTCGCCATCGCCTTGTGGTGGCTTGGAATTCCAAGGGGAACTGGATATATGTGTTTAGACATAGGTCAATATATTGGATATGTATCTGATTTAAAAACACATTTGGAAGTGGCTTAAAACGGATGAGAAAAAAATCGTATTCACTTCTCTGTTAAAGGAACAGTCATCGTTTACTCACAGTAAATGTCACTGCTCTTTTCTATACAGTAAAAGTGAATGGTTAATGGGGCTGTCAAGTTTCAAAGTGTTTCTAAAAAAAAAACACCCTAAAAGTATGATAAAATTTGTCTATATGACTTGTGCATTGTATTTTAAGTTTTCTGAAGCCATATAATATAACTTATTAGCCATGTAATAATAATATCTTGCTAGCAGTGACAAGATTCTTCAGGTTTGAAGGTTTTGAATAACATGAAGGAGATTAAACCATGACAGAATGGATACATACTGTAGAATCAATCCGCCAAAAACCAGTAAGAGTAAGCTATAGAGTAGAACAGAAGATAAGAGTGCAAGTAAAAATGTAAAAAAAAAAAAAAAGTGAGAGAAGTGCATCTGTGCTCTTCTAATTTTTATTATTATTTTTTAAATATGTCTATTTAGCTTTTTAGTTTTAGTTCTTCAGCTTAAACTTATTTCAATTTAACATTTTTATTCTCATTTACATCTTATTTTTATTTCAACTTTTTATTTTTAATAGTTTTATTTTCAGTTAACAATAACAGCATTAACCTCTGGTTATGGTTGTAGTTCCTGGAAGAGGTGTCTTCAACTGTTTGTTGAAGGTTGCAATAGTCTCAGCAAATCGGGTGATGGTTGGAAGCTCATTCCATCACGGTGGAACAGAAAAAACATGGTTCTTGGAAAGCCACTTGTACTTCGCTGTGATGAAACCACCAGGTGGCGCTCACTCACTGATTGTATAGGACAACACTTGTAGGCACTATGGGTCACTTGAATGTTCCAAAGAGAACATTAGTAGGACATTTGTATAGACCTTATGTAGCCCCGCCCCTTTTCAGCACTGCGCTTATTGTCTTTTGACTTCCGGCTTGTATTTCCACAGCGATCTTATGTATTTATGAAAGAACTGCTCATTTTAAAATCTTCCTGGTCTACTGACATTTGTTAAGACATCTGCTTTAAACATAGCAATGCTCATGATAACTTTCATTAACTCTACAACAGGTAAATCCACTTCACCAGCTAATTATTCTTCAACAGCGATGCGATAGAAATATACAGAGCTACCGCAAAAACGGAAGTTCAAAGACAATATTCTAAAGATGGCGGCGCGCTTGTTTCTCTGGTAAATAAGGTCTATAATGAGGAAAATGGAATGTTCTCACAACGTATTGAAAACGTTCTAAACACAATTGACAACTAGATGTTTGAATGAACTTTCATTAATAGTTCTTTTACTGCTTTTACCTTAATTGGAAAATTATCAAAATGCTCTTAGAACATTGAAAAACCTTTTGTTGTGGGTTTTTTTCTTTGTTTTGGGTATCGCAGCAGTCTGAGGTTAGGATTTAAACGAATGAAGCATTGTAGCAGAAGACTAATCTCTCATTCTCTTTCACCTGCACCTTTGAGAGTCCACATTAGCATCCTGCTGCGGCCAATTACAGTGCTAATACCGGACCTGAAGGTTTCAACCCCAGCAGGCCAGTGAATGAAGGTTTCAGGTGTATGTGTGTGATTGCAGGGGAGTGTGTCACCACTGATGACTGTGTGAACCAAAGTGCTTCTCCTCTCCTCTCCTTTGTGTAGACAGAGGGATAAGATCTGGTCTGATTCCCTCTCACACATCTGTAATGAGATTCGACGGCTCAAAGCTCATTATTATTCCACTCTTAAAGTGTATTAGGTGAGCTCATTCTCTCTCGCTCTTCCTCCCTCCTTCTTTGTCCCACTCGCTTTCTTCAGGTCATTTTCAGTCACGCTTAATTTAATGTGATTATACTCCAGCCCAACTCAGCACAATCTCAATGTGTTTAATGAAATAAGTTGAGGAACTCTCAGCAAAATTTTATAAAATGTAATTTTTTTGCTGCTTTTTCACTGTCAGGTTACAAGCAATTCAGTATGTTCCAGTGTGCAAAAATATGTACTATTCTCTGGCAGCTTTGTGAGTGAAATGCTAAAGGTCCATTCACATTTATCATTGCTCAGCTAAATTTTGCAGGAGAAATCCAATCATCCCAATAGGAATCCACGTGATCGGGAGTTTCACGTAAGGGCAAAAAATTCCCCCCCTTGTGTTCAAGTTAGTCACATTAATTTGCCTCGTTGACCAACAGAAAGCTGATTGGTTTCAAAGTCAATTGTGTGTGAGCTGCGCTTCATACATCGCTATACTTTTGACAACGGCCACGTTCACACTGCAACAGAATACAGTTGTCAGTCCTGTATTTGAATCGGTTACGTTCACACTAGGGCTGTCGCAATATCAGATTTTTCACACCATGGTTATGGCCAAAATATCTAGAAAGTAGGAGCCTTGAAAAAAATTAATCTTTACTTTGTTTATTTTGTGTTTTGCTTTATTTTTTAGTCAATGAATCACATTAGTCATTGCATACAACAATTGAGACAACAATTGTCTGAATTGAGAAGAAGTTTATTTTATAGTATTCTATACAATGATTAAGGCTATGTCCATTAGCATTGCATAATAAATACATATCCTTACAAAAAAAAACAAAGACGGCTTGAAGAACCCGGATAAACCACAACTGTCTGTCACAATAATGTGTGTTAATTCTCTTCATGTTTAATCAGTCAAAGTGTATCTATCTGCATTTTATCAAAGACTATAGAATAACACAAGACATGTTACTCGTATTGTTTTGAATGGGAGAAAGTGCAACGCGCAATATGGCAGAATAAGTCCCGCCTCCTAATTAAGAGCCAATCGCCGATTGGTAAAGTCATCGTTTCACTGCAGGGGCCGTTAGAAGCTCTGGTTCCTATAGAAACAGTCAGACGCACGCCTACAAAATAAGGCACAAGAGACGTGCATTTAGGACTGCGCATGCGCATTAGCTTGATCCAGCCTGGAAAAATACAATTTTTTGTCATGATTTGAGCGTTTAGAAACAAAATTTATGAGACAGTTGTCAGATTTCATTGGTGATTTCTCGTGGACTCGGATGTGCGTCATTGCTAAAGAGTGCCCACTACTGGCAGAAGTTGTGCATAAGGTTTAAATGAACCTACACTAAGCCCTTGATCACTTGGAATTGACTATGGAGCTGATCTATTATTTAAATAGATCTATATAAACTATGATAAACTATGAATTTGTTTCATGCACCATTCTATATGCTTATAAGTATATAAGAAAATATATTAAATCCTATGAGCTGTTGGAGAAAAATAAAATTACACAAATGAAAAAAAAAAAAAATCAATAGAATAAAGTTTGACTGAACATAAGGTAGCTGCAAGTATTATGCAATTGAATCTCAACATAATTAATATATTATAGACTATTATGCGATTAATTCTCAAAATAATTAATATATCATACCCTTCGTTAAGCGCGATCACCTGTGACGTCACGATCAAGTTGAATTGTGGGATATAGAGCTGCTTGAAGTGTACATCAGAGTAGACTCGCTCCCTCGGTCAAAATCGAGGGGACGAGGGTCTGTCCATATAAACTTCCCTCGTCCACTTCACGAATTGGAACGCACTTCAAAATGGCGGCAGGGATTCCCCCCGTGCGGAAGTGCTTAGAGAAGTTTGCGAGTGTTTGTCTAAAATTGGAGTGGAACGCAGCCTTTGTCCATATATTAGAGATTTCCCGGAACGTTAAAAGTTTAATACTTCTATGGGTCTCACTTGTGGACTTTCTGCGAGAGGGCGCCCTCCGGTGTCAAGTATGAATGAAACAACTTACATGAGAGAGTTTAGCACTCCATAATGACATCGCCCTATTTTGGATAAAAAATACAAAGATATTTGAAGTAAAAATCCATAAGTTTTTATCTTAATTGGCTAAAAGCCTCAAGGGATTTAAAATATAAAACACAGAAAGGCGTCAGCAGTTGACACTTGACAGGTTAATGTATACATTATTTCTCGTTTCAGAACTAGCAAAATAATTGCAACTTACTCTCTGTATAGTGGCAAGAAGAAGAAAGTGGAAGTGGGTGAACAGGATGGTGGTTTTGCTCCCTTTTGCGCTCACTGTTGGTAGAGATTCTCCTCTGTCTTATCGGACATCATGATTTTGCACGACGCTGCGTCTTCTGCTTTATGACAGATAGCAACGTTAAGGTGCAATACCGCAACCTATTGTACTTTGGGATGTCAAGCAGGTGCTGGCGTCATATTATCATATGTGTACTATTCCTTTTAAATATTATCGGCATATATTGTCAAACCCTTAATTAACATAATATCGATATTTTATTTAATATCGATATTTTCAATATAAGGGTTATCATCAATACCGGTTCACACACAGTTCAGTTATTTACAGGAGTGAAAACCGCATTCTATAACTGAATTCACATCCTCAAATTTTCAGGAATCACAACCGCATTCTCTGAAAACCCACTCTGTGTGAAGAGAACTGGACTGGACAACTTACTACAGTGACAGAGATATGAGCTATGTGTCATCTGAAGGTTTTACATCCAGTCATTGTTCTTCACTGGAGCTGTTCCTGTCAATTTTGTGTTCGTGTGACTCAAACGCTCCACAAGATGCTGTCAGTAAATGAAAATTTGATGAATGAACTCGATTGGACTGTTGTCATATCAAAAGTGATAACTTTTTAGTTTTATGGACATTGCCATCTTTGATATTATGGTTACTGGTAAGAGAATATGGGCTTGACTCCTGTTGCACGTTCATACATACAGATATTCTACTGTAAGTTGCTGTGTGAACGGGACATTTCGAGACTCACATTAAATATGGTTGTCAATCCCAAAAACTGACAGTGTGAACGTAGCCAATAGACAATGGACCTTTTTTGCCTGCAACATTTTGCTGAAATTTTGCTAATGTAAATACATTTCAAAAGAAAGAGGACATTTTCTATATTATCTATCATAACATGATTTTGAGGCATTTAGAATTCGCAGATTGAATCTAAAGTGATTCAGTGACTCGCAAAATGAGATTTTCAGACATTGATGGATTGTGTCATAACTAGAAAACTATGATTAAATATTTACTAAGGAACTATGCTTCTTGATAACTGAATCTGACCGATTAAATGGATTCAATAAGCACAATAGCTTATTCATTAGCACTTTTGAAAAATGCAAAAATGTTTGGTTGAGTGGTAAACAGTATAATTGGGTTCTGTAGCTTTTTAGCCACTTAGTATAATTTCATCTTATTATTGGCTCAAAACACAATTGCTTCAATAAAAACGAGAAGTTCATATGCTAATCAAACCCAGTCGACCTGGCAAATTAAACTACGGGACCTTTCATTTGTCACAGAAACAGGCCCTGAGGTAGACTAGCATTTCTCTTTGATGATGAGACAGAGTTTGAGGCTTTGTTCAGTTTTGAAGCGGTGAGAACACAGTGGGCATGGCAGTCGACTAGCTTCAGTGTGCCTAACTAAAGTTCTAAATCTCTGACTTCTACATCTAAAACACATTGACACACAACCCAGTTGGAGGCCTGCAATGTTAAGCCCACCCTGACAGGCGGTTTTGAGCACAGGTTGCATTTGGATTCAGGCTGGCTGTGGGGAGCTGGCTTTTTGAGACACTCAGTCTTTATTAAAGGTCAGCTGCTATTGATTTGAGTGAATAACTCATGATGGCGAGAGGAAACCGTGAGGGGGCAAGGAACAGATGCACAAGACTTTTGTCTCTTTTATTTGTCACACCAAACATACAGGACCTCAGTAAATGACAGTTCAGAAAATCTCATATTGGGTTCTTTGATGACTCAGAATGAAGGTACTGTGGAAGGTGTCTTCCACACAATGGAAAATATTCTAAATGGTCACAACTGATAAAATTGACAAAGTAGTTTGAGGAGCAGAAGTAAATCTGATCTTTTTGGGGAAAAACATGTGGCCAAACTAAACTCAAGGGAACTCATTTGTGTCAGTTCTGACTGTGGGCCTTTGTCGCATGTATTTTCTTTTCCACATAATATATGCCTTTCCATCTTTCACAAATCACCCTTGCTGTCATCGTCCTTTCGACCACAAAGGGGCAGTAGTGATGAAGTCAAAATGAAGTATGAACACTAATGGACCTTTTCTCAGACTTTTCCGGAACAAAATAACATCATAAATCCAATAAAGTTTTGTTGTTGTTGTTATTATTGGTGGTAGTAATTTTTTCTATGTACATTCATAACATACTTTGTGTTATATTACCCTGGCATTCATGTTTGAAACTTGAGCCCTGGGGTTTGTAATATATATATATATATATGTGTGTATATATATATATATATATATATATATATATATGTGTGTATATATATATATATATATGTGTGTGTATATATATATATACACTACTGCTCAAAAGTTTTTTAATGTTTTTAAGTTTCATCTGCTCACCAAGGCTGCATTTTTTTAATTAAAAATACAGCAAAAACAGTAATATTGTGAAATATTTTTTACAATTTTTCTATTTGAAAATATTTTAAAATAATTACTTCTTCAGTGTCACATGATCCTTCAGAAAACATTCTAATATGCTGATTTGCTGCTCAGGAAACATTTATTGTGTACAATTGTACAAAATATTTGTGTACAGTATTTTTTTCAGGATTCTTTGATGAATAGAAAGTTCAAAAGAACAGCGTTTATTTGAGATATAATCTTTTGTAACATAAATGTCTTTACTGTCACTTTTGATCGATTTAATGCATCCTTTCTGAATAAAAGTATTAATGTCTTTAATTTCTTTTCAAAAAATTATTAAAAAAAAAAAAAAGAAATCTTACTGACCCCAAACTTTTGAATGGTAGTGCATAATGTTACAAAAGCTTTGTATTTCAGATAAATGCTGTTCTTTTGAACTTTCTATTCATCAAGGAATCCTGAAAAAAAAAGTACACAACTGTTTTCAACATGGATAATAATCATAAATGTTTCTTGAGCAGCAAATCGGCATATTAGAATGATTTCTGAATGATCATGTGACACTGAAGACTGGACTAATGATGCTGAAAATTCAGCTTTGCCATCACAGGAATAAATTACTTTGTAAAATATATTCAAATAGTACACCGTTATTTTAAATTGTAATAAAATTTCACAATATTACTCTTTTTACTGTATTTTTAATTAAATAAATGCAGCCTTGGTGAGCAGATGAAACTTATTTTAAAAACATTTAAAATATTCTTTTTTTTTTAGACTTTTTTTTTACAATTCTAATCACAACATTGTCTAAATTTAAGTTTTCACTTACTAATACTTTAGTGCAGTCCTTCTAGATCACATACACTGTTTATCTATAAGAAAAATATTAGATTTGCGCATAGCCCAGTAAATATTCATTAGCCAAGCCTTTGCCATTCTGTGACATCACAACCCTCCTCCACACTGTCCCCACTGCTTTTTAAAACAAACTAAAGGCCATGTTTTTGACATTTAGTGGATGAAATTTAGTTTGAGTTGCACAGTGTGCTGTATTGGGTTCTTTTTGTATAAATATTTACTTGATAGCATGAGACTGACATACACACTAAAGGATAAGGTCAACTGGGCAATTAACATTTCACCATTTTAAATGTATTCTGGGATTGCAGTGGATTTCATGCATATTCCTTTTGTGTATAAAGAATGAGACAATCTGAGGAGACAGCTTTGGCATAAAAGCTCCGATTCTCCATGCGCATTGGGGTATATGGTTAATATTAAACATTAAGACACTGTTTAATTCAACATATGATTTAGTCATGATTTAGCGTCAGACTTACGGACGCCCTGCAGTAATATCATACTGTCTGTCCCGCTGTGTGACAGACAAGTAGTCCGTGGAGAGACGGCTTCTCAAGGGTGCTTCGATAAACTCGCTGTTATAATTACATCAGGGGGCTCACAGCAACTTCTAAATGTATTCTTTAAAAAGTTAAAGAGGGTCTGAATTCCTAGCTACATTACTGCCCTGCCCTATGTGCTAAAGCACTCAAGTCAATTTAGAGAGAAACGGTAGAGATGGATAGATGTGCGCTCTTCTCTCTCAGAGCTTCACCCTAAACACCGTCCACCTCACTTTGCATTTAAAAGACCCAAAACTGTACCTCTGTCTGTACTTGAAAGAAAATGTCAGGGTCGGAGTTCGCCTCAGATAGCCGCGCATCAAAGCGGCCGATGGCTGCGTGACATTTCGGGGATCTCGTTGCCCAGCCCCGCTGTGGCGGGTAGACAGACGGAGCAGGGGCAGGGGTGCAGGTATTAACCCCCAGACAGCCTGATGTACTTCGACCCAGTGAGAGAGATTGAGTCTGGATAGCACTGGTCGATTATAAGGCTTGCAGGCTATTAAAGTACAGCACACAGAAGTGTGACGCTGGGCTTTTGTTTCTGGCATTGTTGTTCAAAATACGGATCTTAGAAATGCCAGTTTAACCTTATTAGTGTTACAGAGAGAGAGAGAAGAGAGAGAGAGAGAGAGAGAGTTTGTGTTGAATTGACCATGAGAGGATGTCGCCATCTTGTGGTTAAGTGAAAAAAAGAGTTTGAAGCGTTAGTGCTTGTAGTACGTCAAGATGGGCACATGAGGGCGCCTAGTAACAACTAGTCAAAGGGAAATTATTAGCCTAAATGCAAAACAAGTGCATTACACACAGTTACAATAAAGTGTGCATAATAATACATAAAGGAAGTAGCCTTCTTTAAAATGTTTTATGGTAGAATTACAAGATAACTGACGAATACAATAACAGAATGTTTTTGTGTATAATTATTAAAATACATCAAATAAATGGCATATACTACTAGATAATAATGAAAAACAGAATTTTACCCATAAAGTGTCCCTCAATTTATTGCTGCTCATAGACAATATCCATGTACGAGATATTCCTTTTTATGCAGACAGATGCTCATAGGAATTCCCAAGAGATTAATTAATTTCACATTCAGCCTTCATTATGAAGACTGCTTCCAACACAATGCCCCAAAGAACCATTGGAGGGGGAAAAAAAAGCAATTTGCCCACATGGCCATCAGATGGCAACGTATTCACACAGCTTGCAACATGACTGGGGTGTTGGCAATTTTTATTTCATTTCCTTTGTGTATCTTTAGAAAAACGTCTAGTGCAATTCTAAGTGTAACCCCTTCAAACACAGTGTCTATTACAACTTTCTCATATATATATATGAGAAAGTGCGATTAACATTTATGGCTGCATTTAGAGTAGAAATAAAGCTTAGCCTTTTTTCTTTTTTTCTTTTTTTCCCTGTCCCTGGAACGCAATTAGGATCTGAATTGGTTAATTCAATTCAATTCAATTCACATTTATTTGTATAGCGCTTTTCACGATACATATCGCTTCAAAGCAGCTTTACAGAGAACGCATGTCAACAGTACAATTTAGAGAATGCAGTTAGCTAATAATGTAATAATTTAATTTAATCACTGTTAGCAGTTTAATTGAAGGTCGAAGCAATGAGCTCCTGGAAATAATGAATTACATATTAACAATAATTAGGATATATAGAAAATTGGGAATGTTCATGTTGATCCAGATATTGCGTCTTCTAAAGTCCTCGTAGGAGTTGGCGGCATTTCCAAATATGAAAATGCTCTCCCTCCTTTAGTGGACTTAGATATCCTAGGTACAACCAGAAGTCCAGAGTATTGTGATCTTAAAGAGCGTGAAGGATTGTAGGGCGATAGAAGATCAGTTAAGTACACAGGAGCTAAACCATTTAGAGCCTTAAAGGTCAGTAGCAGTACTTTATAATCGATACAGAACTTAATAGGTAACCAGTGTAGAGATGATAAAATTGGTGTTATATGATCATATTTTCTTGACCTGGTAAGAACTCTAGCAGCTGCATTTTGTACTAATTGTAGCTTGTTTATTGAGGAAGCAGGACAACCAGCTAGTAATGCATTACAGTAATTTAGTCTAGACATCATGAATGCATAAACTAACTTTTCTGCATCAGAAATAGATTACATATTCCGTAGCTTAGCAATGTTTCTGAGGTGGAAGAAGGCTGTTTTTGTAACATATGAAATATGATTTTCAAAGGACAAGTTGCTGTCTAATATAACACCAAGGTCTTTGAGGTTAAAGGGATAGTTCACCCAAAAATGAAAATTCTGTCATCATTTACTCACCCTCATCTTGTACCAAACCTGTAAGAGTTTCTTTCTTCTGCTGAACACAAAAGAAGATATTTTGAAGAATATGTAACCAAATAATCAAACAGTTGTTTGGCCCCATTAACTTCCATTGTATGAAAAAAAAATATACAATGGAAGTCAATGGGGTTCATCAACGGTTTGGTTACAGACATTCTTCAAAATATCTTCTTTTGTGTTCAGCAGAAGAAAGAAATTCATACAAGTTTGGAACAACTTGAGAGTGACTAAAAGATGACAGAATTTTCATTTTTGGGTGAACTATCCCTTTAAGATATGCTGTATAAATGTCTTAAAACCAAAAATTTATGAACAGTTCTAAAGAATTATAAGTTTAACACACTAACTAACTAAAGTAAGAAAGACAAAAATAAAGAAAGAGTGTTTCTAGTGATGTACAGTAAGTTGTTTTCTGCATCACTCAAGTGTGTTTCCTGCATCTGACCAGTAGAGTGCAGCACAACTTTGTGCATGGTCATCTTAATGAAACATAATTAGGAACAGCTTCCAAATGGCTTAGCCTTTTATCAATATACATAAATATTGAATATAAAAGACATTTGTTGCTTCTAACTGTCACTTTTATATATATATATATATATATATATATATATATATATATATATATATATATATATATATAAAAAGAATATGTTGATTAAACACATGCATTAAACATGCCAATGCATACCAATCCATAATTAATCCATAATGTGTGAATTGTATCATTGATAGTAATTCATTCATTATTTGATAAGGTATTTCCTTTGTATTTACTATACTAAATGGCTGAGTCATGATGGTGGTATTTATAAAGTGATTGTTTTATTTATTTACCACGATGTTACTGGCAGTTACTCACCAAAGAGTGGCATCCGAGATGAATCATCATCATCATCATGTTCATCCAATTTACTCAAAGCCTCTATTTAGAGTCCAATTTGAGCTATGAGGCTGGGTTTAGCTTGCTCAGACAACTCATTGCTCTCTTTTCTATGCACACAGCCGTCTTTATGACTGTTTAAACAATCTGTAAGTTTATTAATATCCTCATACGCTCATGCAGACAAAGAACTCAAATCTTCAACCTCAGAGCACAATGTTTTACTGCAACCAGTTGCATTCAAGAATTTGCCTTTCATTGATTATCTGAAAGAACTCCATTTCTTTTCGTCCTTTCGCTTGGTGTTAGATTTTTGTCCTTGGGTTTACCACAATGCCTGTCGAAATAAAACCTCTTATAATGGCACCTAACTTATCGTCCATACAGAGTCTCAGACCGTCCCTGAATGTCTCAAATTTCATATTGTAGAATAATTGACTAATTATTTTTAACAAAAAAGCTGTCGCATAGGAACAGACGGAGCACTGAACCAAAAAGATGCCAGTCATCCTGCCATTATACATTCTGATGGATGTGATTTTTGGGGTTTTGTTCCTCCCAGGAGGCGGATCTGTGAATGTGTGTGTTGATTGACAGGTGAGGAGGCGGGTTTTGGCCAGATCTCCAGTGTCAGCCCCACCTCTTTTCTGGAGATCTGACCATATATGGTTTCTAACAATAAGCATCAAGTACTGTCCTACAATGAAAATAAAATTGGTGTAGGATTTACTTTAAAACTATTTTCACTATAAATTGTCACAAATAATTTCAAAGAAATGGCAAGTGAATTAAACAAACCCCAACCCCGCCTATTTCTGTCAACAGCCACCTCGGTAGCCAAACAGTGATTGATCGGTGTGTGTGTGTGCATATTTAAACGTCATTTTAAGCATATGTATGTTTTTGTTGTCGCAGTGCGCTCATGCGTATGATTGCAGAGTGCTGCATGAGTCAAACTAGTGTTGTTTTGTGTTCACGCAGTCTGTAAATGTCTGTCTGCATCTTATTCTCATGTCAAGCCTCCTGTCTTTGACCGCTGACCTGCCTGTCTTCGGCTGTAATAGGAGAGTGAGTCTCAGATGTGAATTTCAGGCATATGTGTGAGGCGCTTGAGGGAATACAAACCATCATCGCCGTCCACACATAGGGCGACCTCAGCCGCATTACACAGGAAAGGCAGTCTAGACGCCGAAAAGTGATATGGCAAATGGGAATAATATGTGGAGGAATGAATTAATACATGACCTTCCTCATATTCATAAAGCTAAATGTACTGCATAATGGAGACGCAAACGGTGGTGTCAAGCATAAATCATGCGATGGTCTTTATATATTGCTCTAGTCTTTGCAATATAGATTTATATGGAATTCATTAGTATTTCATTGTCAGTTGGTTTCTATCGCTATTTACGTTTAATGTAGCTCTATTTGTAATGAGTCTCCAATTTTCCAAATGCAGCATTATTGCGGTGTTTCTTTTTCTTTTCCTCATTGGATCTTATTGATTTTTCTCCTACCGCTATTGATCTTGGGTTCAGGTTTCCCCTGTGCCGTGGAATATGTGTGTGTGTGATGGAGAGAGAGGGAAGGGTCTATATACTGTGGTATGTATAGGTTTTAGCAGTTCTGCTTTTGTGTGTGTGAATTTTTTTTAGCATCTTTAGGAATTTTGATTTGTTAAAGGGTTAGTTTACCAAAAAATGAAATTTCTGTCGTTAATTACTCACCCTTCGTTCCAAACCCGTAAGACCTTCGTTCATCTTCGGAACACAAATTAAAATATTTTTGATGAAATCTGAGAGTTTTTTTTTTAAATCCCCCATAGAAAGCAACGTAATTACCACATTCAATGTCCTGAAAAGTAGTAAAAAAAATTTCAACGTGACTACAGTGGTTCAACCTTAACGTTATGAAGCGACGAGAATACTTTTTGTGCGCAAAAACAAAACAAAAAAAAACTTTATTCAATACTTTCATCTCTTCCCTGTGGATGAATATGGTTATCCTACTGCTCATAAAACATTCACTACTAGGCTTAAGAGATATAAACAGTTTAAATGGAAAGGATCTCAAGCTGACTAGCTGAAGACATTACTGTAGCTATATCCATTAATAGACATGGTATTTCCTTGAAAATAAATACCAGCACAGCACTACAACAATAACCATAATGAAATGACCCTTCACAATAGATAATGCTTTATGATGAGCTCTGTTAGAGAACTACATATGGCAATTTATCAGTTCAATAACCTTACTCACCTGTTGATGAATAAAACAGTCATCTCTGCAATAAAAACGCTTTTACAACATCTCAAATCCTTCAGTTCTCGCCATTTTTTTTTAAACGAGATTCCCTGGAGGTTTGAGATTTAACGTGTCCATGTCAAACTTTCTTTCTTGTTGTGACAACTAACCTATGCCACTCCCACACCATACACACATCAAAGTAGCCAGAGCCACTTTTCTCTATATGATTAGACACGCACAGGCTAGTGACATGTATGCAATTTCCCGCAGAAACCATCCCATTAGGTCTAAAATATAGACACTTACAATAGTGGATTAGGGTAAGAAAAAAACGTTAGTGTACTTTTAAGTGTTGGTAGACAGGGAATATATGCTCCAAAAATTATATATTGGCAAAACATCTACAATAATATTTATGATTTACAAATCTATATGACACTTGCAAATTTTAATTTATTTAAAAAACATATTTAGTCTGAATTCACAGCTGTAAGGCTGTCAGTAAGGAAAATCCATAGTTTCGTATTATGACCAGCAAGGGCTAACTGTGCTATGCTAATCAGCTAAATCATGAGTTACAGGTACCATTGTAGACTACCTTTTTGCATTCAGCGGTGGTTCATTTATTTATAAAGTGAATAAATAGTAAAATGATAAATTATACAATTTAATAAAGAGGATTAATAAATTGAGTAGTGTTCAGCTGGTCATATTTTTGGTATGTTGCACAGCCATTCCAGCACTTTAATTTTATATATGCATTTTTTAAAAGATGTTTTCTCATATCTAAAATAATTTCAGTTAAAATTTCATGCGTTTATTACTATGAATGTTATGTATTTAAACAGCTTCTGACCATTACTGCAAAGCCAGCTTGTGAATAATAAAGTAATTAACATTTATTAGTATTTTTATGTAATTATTCAATATTTTTTTATTTAAAGGGGACCTGTTATGCCCTTTTTAAAGTCTTGATTTTGTTTTGGGGGTTTACTAGAATAGGTTTTCATGCCTGAAAGTTCAAAAAACATTATTTTTCGCATATTCTACATTGTTGCAGCACCTCTCTTCCCAGTCTGTCAGTAACGCTCTGTTTAGTTCCGGTCTCTATGAAGCCCTTTCTTCCGAAAAGCACAATGTGCTCTGATTGGTCAGCTGGACCAGTATTTTGTGATTGGTCAGCCGCTTTTGGGAATGTTACACCCTTTACCATAACCGCATACTTAACATAACACACTACTAATGCAACTCAACCAAAGCCTCACATCTTTTTTTTGCATCTGCCTTGGGCAGGGAATTATTTAAATGAGGAAAATTGTGACATGTAAGTTCCCGGAAGAAAACTCAAGACTACAATCGGGGTGTTTCAGGGAGTTACAGGGAGAGATACTGATACAGAGAATTACTCCTTTTGGAGTGACTTTGTGCTCTGTAACTTTTCAGGCCTTTTTCATGCTCAAACAGCAACATTACGCAATAAAGAAAGTGGTAAAATATAAAAAAATGCATAATAGGACTCCTTTAAAATAAAATTTTAATATTATGAAATTAAATATAATTAAATAAAATAATTATTTTTAAAAATAAAAAATAACTCAGTATTTGTCAGTAAAATAAGTAGTATTTGTTTGGTCAAATGGCTGCCTCCATGTGAGTACCTGCTCCATGTGAAATACAACAGCTTTTATTAAGTCACTGATATGACTTGATTCGTCATCTCATGTGAGTTTACATAATTTTAAACATCATTTTTCAGGAAGATTCATGTGTAAAACTTTTTTAATGAGGTAAAAATGTCTGAGTGTACCTAATTGAAATGATTGCTAGCAATTTCACAGAGATTTTAAACCCATTCAGACGTACTCCTCTGTTCTGTCTAACCTTTTTCCTGTTCCTGGCTTCTTCTTTTAGTACCCAACGCCTTGTTTTGTGAGCTCTATTCAGTAAATGTCTGTCATTTGTAGTGCACACAATTTCTTCACTGGCACAGCACACAATCAAATACACACACACACACACACACACACAGTGTAGCTCAGATGTGGTCATGCAGTCTAAAGGTATTAAATTATTCCAGCCTAGCAACTGAACAAAACTGCATGGGGAGATGACAACGCGATACACACATTTAAAAAGCTGAAATGCGTTTTGGCAAAACAGCGAGAGATGATGACAGCGCCCTGAATAGCTACCGATGGTTGTTATGTGTAAAATATTTCAAAATTTGCTACATTCAGATGAAGCCCTTTTTTACAGTTAGGTTTAAAACTAACTTAACTTCCAGAAGTCTGAGCTGCAGCAGGGTTTGTTTAACACTGTGCACAGCTGGTGTTCCCTGATCAAACTGATGTTTTTCCTGCTCAGAGCTCATGGTCTTTTAAAAGCTTTAGTGAGTTGTTGGGCAAAGGCTTAAAGACTTTTGCCCTCTGTAATGTGCCACTGAGCAAAGAGCACAACCCAGAAGATCCATTCTGCAGTCTTGCTCATTTTAGCATCTGTTGCCATCACGTACATGTCCAAGACAGATCAATGCTCGATACAGTCTGATATATGTAGTGGCACGCGCACGTGTGTGTTTTTGCTTGAGTATGTGAGAGTGATATAGTATGTGTGGCTGATATAGATTGATGTACTGTTATGTTATTGGCTGTAATATTGTGCAATGAACGTCTATGAGCAAGATCGAATCAAAATGATTCCTACTTGGACCTACTGATGCTGAGGGGTGTTTTTTTTTTTTTTTTTAAGGTTTTTTTTTAGAACAGTTTTTTTAAGTTTACAGGTTGATGCCTGGTTTCTACTGGTGGCATGTTGCACAGCTGTTCCAGGACTGAAAAAATCTTTTTTTTTTCTATTTGTATTTATGTGTTTGAAATAACCTGTCCCTTTGAAATAAAATTATTTTATTTAAAGATATCGTGCATGTATGAATCTGAATTTTATTTAAATGACTTCTGACCATTATATCAAAGCAAGCTTGTGTTCTTAGCCTAAGGCTGTTTATGTGTATATATATTTATATTTATAAGTATATGGCGGGTATAGTATATATGTTTATATATTATATTTATAAAACAGCTGTGCAATCCAAAAATAGAAACCAAAATGACTTGTTCTCCATTAAAAAAAAAAAAAAAAAAACATCTCTCGGCCTAAATAGGTCGAAGTAGGAATATATTTATTTGTTTTATAGATAGATATGTATATATAGATAGAGACTGTGTATTTTTTTTTATTTTACTTATTTTTTTACTATTATTCCCATCCATCTAAAACACATTTATTTTGTTGACAAATATCATGATTTCTTATATATCAATTGAACTTTTTTGCCATACAAAGTTCTGTCATGAAACTCTAGATGGCACAGGCTGATAGTTCCTTAACACAAATCTGCTTGCTATTGCATCATTCTCTTTAGGGCACAGCTGATTGGTTCCTGCTGTATCAGTAGCCAATGAGCTCGCTGCTCAACCTTCAAATACTTGGTCAGCATTTGTTGTAGCAGTTGCAGCACGCTTTTAGAAACCCTCCACTGCAATGATTAATCGTATTTTAATTGCGATAACGATATCTGCTTCTCTCGATTGATTACAAATAATCGTCACGATATTGGCCCGCTCGTTATTTATCCTGAAAACGTGTTTTTTCTTTGGGATACGCTTGTGGTTGCCAGATGCAAAGAGCTTAAATCCCCCAAATAGAGCTTTTCCCTTTAAAGGATATACTTTTCTTCCCGGTGTTTTACTTAATCTGTGCAATCTGGCAACTCTGTGCATGCACTCCCTCTAAATGCGGAAGAAGCACTGATGATCTGAAAACAAACGTGTGCTGTTTTGTAAACGTGAGTTTAGCAATCTCCACAGCGAAATTGTGCTTCAATGAAAGTGTCATACAGCCAGTCTTTGTTTCTCCACAAGCCACTCGTACTATTTGTGTGACTAAATCTGCCATGATCAAACCTTCAGCGATGAATTTCAACAAATGCAACACGGATCTCCACCTTACTGTTTGCAGAATGCACTTTTGCAACCTATGTGATAATTCAATCGGGAAAATGAACATAATTTGGAATTATTGGAAATAATATTAGGAGTTTCGCCGTTTTATCTTTTGAAGTTCCTAAAGGTTTTACCAGTTTTCATAATTGTAATCATTTGATCATATCATATCGCCACTGAGACGTTCTAAAACGCTTAACATGAAAACGCTTAACGTGGCTTAATTTACTAAGACAGTGTTATTAACAAACCAAACTTAGTGAACACCATACTAATAAAGCATACTATGTACAGAAAAGCAGATGAGCCCAGAATATGAACGCAACATGTTTAATGAAGCATTTTCCTCCCATAAAGAAAATGCTTAACGTGGCTTAATGTAGACAGTGACATTAAAAGACCAAACTTAGTAAACACTATACTAATAAAGCATACTATACAGAAAAATACTTAAGTAAATACTCAGTACATTAAGCCACGTTAAGCGTTTTTTACGTTAAGCATTTTATAGAATGTCCCTAGCCAGGGACATTTTATATATATATATATATATACAGGTGCTGGTCATATAATTAGAATATCATCAAAAAGTTGATTTATTTCACTAATTCCATTCAAAAAGTGAAACTTGTATATTATATTCATTCATTCATTACACACAGACTGATATATTTCAAATGTTTATTTCTTTTAATTTTGATGATTATAACTGACAACTAAGGAAAATCCCAAATTCAGTGTCTCAGAAAATTAGAATATTACTTAAGACCAATACAAAGAAAGGATTTTTAGAAATCTTGGCCAACTGAAAAGTATGAACATGAAAAGTATGAGCATGTACAGCACTCTATACTTAGTTGGGGCTCCTTTTGCCTGAATTACTGCAGCAATGCGGTGTGGCATGGAGTCGATCAGTCTGTGGCACTGCTCAGGTGTTATAAGAGCCCAGGTTGCTCTGATAGTGGCCTTCAGCTCTTCTGCATTGCTGGGTCTGGCATATCGCATCTTCCTCTTCACAATACCCCATAGATTTTCTATGGGGTTAAGGTCAGGCGAGTTTGCTGGCCAATTAAGAACAGGGATACCATGGTCCTTAAACCAGGTACTGGTAGCTTTGGCACTGTGTGCAGGTGCCAAGTCCTGTTGGAAAATGAAATCTGCATCTCCATAAAGTTGGTCAGCAGCAGGAAGCATGAAGTGCTCTAAAACTTCCTGGTATACGGCTGCGTTGACCTTGGACCTCAGAAAACACAGTGGACCAACACCAGCAGATGACATGGCACCCCAAACCATCACTGACTGTGGAAACTTTACACTGGAGCTCAAGCAACGTGGATTGTGTGCCTCTCCTCTCTTCCTCCAGACTTTGCGACCCTGATTTCCAAAGGAAATGCAAAATTTACTTTCATCAGAGAACATAACTTTGGACCACTCAGCAGCAGTCCAGTCCTTTTTTGTCTTTAGCCCAGGCTGTTGTTCAAGAGTGGCTTGACACAAGGAATGCGACAGCTGAAACCCATGTCTTGCATACGTCTGTGCGTAGTGGTTCTTGAAGCACTGACTCCAGCTGCAGTCCACTCTTTGTGAATCTCCCCCACATTTTTGAATGGGTTTTGTTTCACAATCCTCTCCAGGGTGCGGTTATCCCTATTGCTTGTACACTTTTTTCTACCACATCTTTTCCTTCCCTTCGCCTCTCTATTAATGTGCTTGGACACAGAGCTCTGTGAACAGCCAGCCTCTTTTGCAATGACCTTTTGTGTCTTGCCCTCCTTGTGCAAGGTGTCAATGGTCGTCTTTTGGACAACTGTCAAGTCAGCAGTCTTCCCCATGATTGTGTAGCCTACAGAAATAGACTGAGAGACCATTTAAAGGCCTTTGCAGGTGTTTTGAGGTAATTAGCTCATTAGAGTGTGGCACCAGGTGTCTTCAATATTGAACCTTTTCACAATATTCTAATTTTCTGAGATACTGAATTTGATACTGGATTTTCCTTAGTTGTCAGTTATAATCATCAAAATTAAAAGAAATAAACATTTGAAATATATCAGTCTGTGTGTAATGAATGAATATAATATACAAGTTTCACTTTTTGAATGGAATTAGTGAAATAAATCAACTTTTTGATGATATTCTAATTATATGACCAGCACCTGTGTGTATATATATATATATATCAAAAAGCGTCGTTCTTTGCTTTACGAATTTGCGGGCCAATCTGGATCTGTGGTTTGTCTCATTTGCAAAGGAATTGTGTTGCTTTAAAATCTAATGTGAATACAGATTACAAAGTGCTCACCCAAACCATGTGTTTTGTATTGATTTACCATCTAACGAAGTTATCATAGTTGGTTGAATGAAGTCGGTGTGCCACCTACAGGCCTTTTGGGTGAAGTGTAGGTTGGTAAAGAACTTGCAAAATGGCCATAACTACATTACCCTTTTTGATAGAATAATCGTGATAAATAATTGTGATTATGATTTTGAGCAAAATAATCGTGATTATCAGTTTAACCATTATCGTGCAGCCCTACCCTCCACCTTCCCCAGCTCCACCTGACCAAATATTTCAACATTATCATACCCATTGCCATGCCAAACACACATATATTTAAAGGATTAGTTCACTTTCAAATAAAAAGTTCCTGATAATTTACTCATCCCCATCCAAGGTGTCCATGTCCTTCTTTCTTCAGTCGAAAAGAAATTAAGGTTTTTGATGAAAACATTCCAGGATTTTTCTCCTTATAGTGGACAGTTTCAGTGCAGCTTCAAAGGGCTTTAAACGATACCAGACGAGGAATAAGGGTCCTATCTAGCGAAACAATCTGTCAATTTCAAAAAAAAAAAAAAAAAAAAAAACACAAATGATCGCCTTGCAAGTGCTTCCGCCAGACCGCCTTCCTTATTCTTCAAAAAGCTTACGCTGTATGTCCTACACCTTCCCTATTCAACTTACAGAAAAAACAGAACTGGTGCCGTGTTCGTTCCATAAGTTGAATAGCATCGTAAGTAACATCGATTATGGTCTCAAGCTTACTAGTTTTAAAACATCTTTTGTTTCTAACCATATCAATATACAGCATATTGTATATTATCATTGTGTAATAAAAAAAACACAAACATACAGGTGCTGGTCATATAATTAGAATATCATGAAAAAGTTCATTTTTTTATTGTAAATTATTTTTAAAAATGAAACTTTCATATATTCTAGATTCCTTACATGTAAAGTAAAACATTTCAAAAGTTTTTTTTTTAAATTTTGATGATTAGAGCGTACAGCTCATGAAAGTCCAAAATCCAGTATCTCAAAATATTAGAATATTTCCTAAGATCAATCAAAAAATGGATTTGCTAAACAGAAAAGTTCAAGTTCTTTAAAGTATGTTCATTTGTGCACTCAATACTTGGTCGGCAGCACATATTACAGCAAATGACTTGCTCCTAGCACAAATTACAGCATCAGTGAAGTGTGGCATGGAAGTGATCAGCCTGTGGCACTGCTGAGGCACTATTGAGCCTTCAGATCATCTGTATATTGTTGGATCGACTGTTTCTCATCTTTCTCTTGAAAATATCCCATAGATTCAGGTCAGGCATGTTGGCTGGCCAATAAAGCACAGTAATATCATGGTCAGCAAACCACTTGGAAGTGGTTTTTGCACTGTGGGCAGGTGCTAAAGTCCTGCTGGAAAAGGAAATCAGCATCTCCATAAAGCTTGTCAGCAGATGGAAGCATAAAGTGCTCCAAAATCTCCTGGAAGATGGCTGCATTGACTTTGCACTTGATAAAACACAATGGACCAACACCAGCAGACATCACGGCCCCCCCAAATCATTACTGACTTCAGAAACTTCACACTAGACTTCAAGCAGCTTGGATTCTGTGCCTCTCCAGTCTTCCTTCAGACTCGGGGACCATGATTTCAACATGAAATGCAAAATTTACTTTTATCTGAAAAGAGGACTTTCGACCACTGTTCACTGTCCAGTTCTTTTTCTCCTTAGCCCAGGTAAGATGCTTCTGACATTGTTTCTGTTTCAGAAGTGGCTTGGTAGTCCTTTTCCTGAAGATGTCTGAGTGTGGTGACTCTTGATGCGCTGACTCCGGCTTCATTCTACTCATTGTGAAGCTCTCCCAAGTGTTTGAATTGGCTTTACTTGACAGTATTCTCAAGCTTGCGGTCATCCCTGTTGCTTGTGCACCTTTGCCTACCCAATTTCTTCCTTCCAGTCAACTTTGCATTTAATATGCTTTGATATTTCACTCTGTAAACAGCCACCCCATTCAATAATGACCTTCTGTGACTTACTCTCTTTGTGGAGGGTGTCAATGATTGTCTCCTGGACCATTGCCAATTCAGCAGTCTTCCCCATTAGTGTGGTTTCAAAGAACAAGAGATACCCGGAATTTATACTGTAGGGATGGTCATTTAATGAAACTCAAATGTAAATATTCTAATATTTTGAGATACTGGATTTTGGACTTTCATTAGCTGTACGCTCTAATCAACAAATTAAAAAAAAAAACTTTTGAAATGTTTTACTTTACATGTAGGGAATCTAGAATATATGAAAGTTTCATTTTTTTAAATAAATTACAATAAAAAAATGAACTTTTCATGATATTCTAATTATATGACCAGCACCTGTACTCTCAAATAACAAATGCAAAATCTGTTGTTTGTTTTGTGTGTGTGTGCTAATATAAGTAGTAAACCAAAAAAGTAGCCTAGTCTCAAGCTTACATTTTATTGGTTAATTTTCATTCTTCTCTTCTCATGCTTCACTGCTTCCAGTGTAGACTCTGTGTAAGATATGAGTTTCAGGTCACGTGTAGACTCTGCAATGAACGTGTCTCTGCAATGAACTGCTGAAATTACATTAGGTTCTTTGCAGCGTTTGCATATGTATGAGTGCATGTGTGTGTGCGTTTGTGTGGTGGTGTATTCACTCATAGGCCACTGAAAAGCCCCTAATGCAATTTCACACTGAATCTGGCTAATGTAATTAGCAGCTCTCAGTTTTTCCTAATGAATGTAATCACCCAAATGGACAAACGGATTAAACTCAACTTCAGCGTTTGCAGCAACGAGAACAAGATGCCATTATGCCGTCTGCAATGGAGTTTGTGTGAAAAGATTAGGAGAGCATTCCTACAAATTAATGCATTCCTTAGCAAACCGACGTGGACATTCCGCAACCGAGATACGATACTAGCTTGTTATTCGTGTGGGGGATTCGTGTCTGAGCAGATACCCGAAAATGTTTCCTGGCTCCCGTTCAGGCTTAATGAGTTTGACAGGTGTTGTGCTGAACTGGGAGCAGGAAGCAGGAAGGACAGTCCTGTTCTGGGTGATTGCTGGCCTTCAGGCTCCATTTTCAGCACCTGCGGAGCAGATCTTGGATCAGTCTCTGGGGCGTTCGCTTTCAATGCGACTCCCATCCTACAGGAAGCCTGAGCCAACTCTGTAATCATCCTCACAACAGGCCGAATGTGACAGGATGCTCCGTCCGAGCTCCTTAAAAGGGATGGTTGTGACATCCTGTAGTGGTTTGTTTGTATTTGCTTGAGTCATGTAGAAGATAAATGACATCATATCCTGTTTACAGATCTCTCTGGCCGTTTTTTTTTTTTTTGCTCTCTCTCTTTCCTCAGATACTATCTCAGGAATCTCCCATGTGGAGCACCGGACTGTGATTGATCCACCAATCCTGGAAAATGAAAGTGTTTCTTGGTCATTTCAAAAATGGAATGAGGTCCTTGAGAAGTATTAAATTCTGTAATATATTGTGTCCCGCTATAGAGGAGTGTATGGGAACTCTCAAATAAATCAATACAGAAAACAGCAGCGTGGGGGTCGCTGAAATATTAAACAAGCGATTTAAAACACAGGCCGAAGCCTATTTGGAAAAGAATCCATTAGGGTTACTCTCCGCAGTTGTCTGCGAAATTGAATTCGGGTAGCGAGTGGTTTGAGGACTCATTTGCGATGAAATTGAGAAGGGGTTTAATCAATAAGACATACTGTATGTGGAATGTGAAACATAAACAGGGCTGGAAGAAAAGGGGTAGGGTAAAATTGAGGGATAAGCTCGAAGATGATTGCTAACTCCCTTTCTCACACCCACGCATCCATAAATTCCTGAAGAACACCTCAGAATTGCCTTCCTGCCAGCGAAAGTGTGAGTTTGAGAAATGCAATGCTCAAAATTCTTTCATTTAGGGAGGCATTATAAGGGAATTGCCCTTAATGCTAATCTTGAAGCTAACCTCCATCCTTTTCCCAAGAGCCCAGCTCACACCACCACCATACATTTCCAACTCACACAGGGTTCCTGAATCAGTTTGCTTCAGATTGAATTCTATTCATAGTCACATTAAGTCTCTAAGGACAGCCATAAGGATTTACGTCGTGCTGCTTGTGAATTACCTCTCCCTTTACTCGACATAATACCCACGCATTTGAGTTTTCTAATAATTTAAGTTTAACAATGACAAGAATTGATTTTTTTTTTCACAGCAATTGCTCAATAGCATATTCCAATGCGAGTTTAAGCTTCCATTTCGGAATCTTCCGAATCGTAGCCTTTGGAAATGAGAGGTAGAATGCTAGTGAAGCAGAATGTCAGAGAAAGAGAGAGAAACCTGCTGTTCAAGCACTTTGAAAAGAGCATGAAATACAAGAGAAAGGGAGAGTCACATCACACCACCCGAGATCCTGCGTTTTCCAAAGTGCAGCAGACATCCATATCAAGCGAATCCACGTCACTTCCAACAAATGCCTCAGGTAGAAATCGATCTCCTCTGAGAGTGAACTTTGCTCTGGAATGTTCCTGTGGTTTGGATGCTGCAGACAAAGAGAGAGAGAGAGACACAGGGAGACGAAAATGAAGGAAAAAACTCTCTCTGGCACTCTAAGACCACTGGCAAGTTGAAGACCTCCAACTTTCTTGATTGCTAGAACTTCATGCATTGCTTTGCAGTCATGCCTGTGGCTTATTCTGGACCCCTGTTGTGGGTCTCTGTATCTTTTCGACTCCCTTTTTCTTCTCCCACTGGTTTAGTGTGTACTAGTACTAGCTGTAGCCTCAGTCTAGGATCAATTCTGAGCTTGGAAAGCATGGAATTCTCTCTTGCGCTCCTCTGGAGATCATTGTGTATCAGATTGCTGTGGGATACGCCAGTGCTGACCTCTGACCATTTAAAGTCAATGTGAATTACCGCAACCCATATTGTGACATATTTCTGAAAGTGACATATTTCTGAAACAGTGAAACTGAATATTTAATGAGAAAAAAATGCAGGTTGGGACTTGATTTTATCTGTTGGGAGTGAATGTAATGAAATATGTTGTATGTTGGCATTTAATACATAGTTAAGGCCAATTATTGGACTGTATTCATTCTGCCTCTCAAAGACTGTGAAAGCCATTTAAATATTTACAAGAAATGTTTTTTTTTAATCATTAAAAATATCTCATCATTTGTTAATGAATTTGAAATTAAATCTTGTACAAGATATTTTACAATAAGTGTGATTTATGAAACCCTGAACCAGTTGAGTTTTTTTTTTTTGAGATCCCTCTTGCTTTCTGAAGCAATAGAGAAAAGATTATTTCATGCCATTTTGTGCCTCAATTGTCTTGATAAATTCTTTGAATGACTGCTGAATAATGCCTTTGTGAGCGGAGCCGAATGTAGCGGTTCATCTCAATTACTATCCCCTTCCGCTTCTACGGCAGAGCAAACCGATTCATCAGCTTGTTTTATGTGGGCTAATTGCTCAAGCAGTGGTTGATAATAGAGATTGATTCTGGACATTTCCACATCACTACTTCATTTTCGTAGCGAAATCAGCTTTCTTTTCCTCTTCTAAACCAAATCAATCAGCTTTCTGTCTCTCTCACACACTTTCACTGTTCCCCCTCATGCTGGGACCCAGCGGGCCTGTTTGACTGAGCTCAGATCTTCTGCATTAATTAAGACACAGAATGTCATCAAGTACTGCAAGGTCACCTCTGACTTTTAGAAGGTCTATCTATCTATCGTTCTATCGTTCTATCTATATTTTTTTCGTTTTATCGCTCTATCTATCGTTTTATCGCTCTATCTATCTATCTATTTATCTATCGCTCTATCTATCATCATTCTGTTGTTCTATCGTTCTGTCGTTCTATCTATCTATCGTTCTATCTATGGTTCTGTCATTCTATCTATCTATCTATCGTTCTATCTATCGTTCTATCGTTCTATCATTCTAGTTTTATCGCTCTATCTATCATTCTATCATCGTTCTATCTATCTATCTATCTATCTATCTATCATTGTTCTATTGTTCTGTCGTTCTATCTATCTATCGTTCTATCGTTCTATCTATTATTCTGTCATTCTATCTATCTATCTATCGTTCTATCGATCTATCGTTCTATCTATGGTTCTGTCATTCTATCTATCTATCTATATATCGTTCTATCGTTCTATCTATTGTTCTATCGTTCTATCATTCTAGTTTTATCGCTCTATCTATCATTCTATCATCGTTCTATCTATCTATCTATCTATCTATCTATCATTGTTCTATTGTTCTATCGCTCTATCTATCGTTCTATCTATATTTTTTCGTTTTATCGCTCTATCTATCTATCGTTCTATCGTTCTATCTATTGTCCTATCGCTCTATCTATCTATCCTTCTATCGTTCTATCTATATTTTTTTCGTTTTATCGCTCTATCTATCTATCTATCTATCTATCGTTTTATCGCTCTATCTATCTATCTATCATCGTTCTATTGTTCTATCGTTCTGTCGTTCTATCTATCTATCTATCTATCTATCTATCTATCTAACTATCTGTCTATCTATCTATCTATCTATCGTTCTATCGTTCTATCTATGGTTCTGTCATTCTATCTATCTATCTATCTATCTATCTATCTATCTATCGTTCTATTGTTCTATCTATCGTTCTATCATTCTAGTTTTATCGCTCTATCTATCATTCTATCATCATTCTATCTATCTATCTATCTATCTATCTATCATTGTTCTATTGTTCTATCGTTCTATCTATCGTTCTATCGTTCTGTCTATTCTATCTATCTATCTATCTATCTATCGTTCTACCGTTCTATCTATTGTCCTATCGCTCTATCTATCGTTCTATCTATATTTTTTTCGTTTTAGCGCTCTATCTATCATCGTTCTATCATCATTCTATCTATCTATCTATCTATCGTTCTATTGTTCTATCTTTCTATCTATCTATCGTTCTATCATTCTATCTATTGTTCTGTCATTCTATCTATCGTTCGTTCATTCTATCGTTCGTTCTGTCTATCTATCGTTTTATCACTCTATCTATCTATCGTTCTATCATTCGTTCTATGAATGAATTAAAATGAATTAAAATGAATTATTTTAAGAATTTATTAAAATGAAAATAAAATTTGGTAATTAAGCAGGTATAATACATAATTCAATATATATATATATATATATATATATATATATATATATATATTATTCAAAATATATCTATATTAAATATATTAAAATGAGCTAAATTCCAGTTTCAGACTTCCCCCAAAATCAGCGAAAAAGATGTGTGCAGAATCTGCCTGGGCCTAGCTATATGTATGTATCTGGTTATGTTAGCATGCTCAAGCAGTCTGAATGCAGACATTTCTGTCCCCTATGGAGTAGAGAGAGCATGCCTCTATAAGTGTGTGTGTTTGTATGCGGCGGGGACCGCAGGGAACTGTGTGGTCAAGCTGCGAGAAAGCTCTCTGCATGCTTATCATCTGTTGCTTATCTCTCTGCATGCTACTGAATGGCTCTGACCTACAGGTGAGCCATACAGGCACCTCACGCTGGGCTCATAAATTACAGGGGCCTTGAGAGACTGCTAGAAACAGAGAGCGAGAGAGAGGCGGAGGTGGGGAGGAGAGGTGTGAGGGTTAAAGTCTTTGTACCTGCAGCTCCTGGAGCGCAGAGGGGGTGGTCATTTCTCTCCCTTCCTCTGCTGACAGCTAATCAGCATCTGTAAATTAGGATGTATCCTCTCCGCTCCTGCACGGTTGCTATATTATTATTAGCGAGGAGCGGCAGACAAAAGACAACAACCTCGGCAGTGCTGCACGGCACCCTTAGCCCTGAGCTGCATCCTTGATTTAGGCAAAGGCAAGTGTGGTGCTTTTGATTCCTGGAAGCCGTTGCAGATAACAAAGAACAATAAAACATTGTTACGGTGCTGCATTGACAGTGTGATTCTGTCTCTACCTCCTACATAATAGAAGCTGAGCAATCTGTATGTTAGCTGTTTCCTGTCAGAGCCTGCTAGTACAAAAACCAGCAAGATGCAGAGTTCATCACTGAAATTATAAATAAAAATGTGTGGTAAATACATAGATGGAAACCTGGTGACTCCTGGATTTGGCTCTTGGTTTAGAATTTCCTTGTGTGGTCACCGTTACTCTGAGTTTCATACTCCAGGTTAACTGAATTTACTCCAGACCGCGGTTTTGGAAACTGCATACCTCGAGTAAGCAAGTTCAGGCAGTGCTGGGTAGATTACTTACGAATTGTAATCGGTTACTGTTTCCAAATTACATGACAAAAATTGTAGTAATGTAATCCATAACATTACTTATATAAGGTAATGTAATCGGAGTACTTTTGGATTACTTTTGACCTAACATGTTTATCACAATGATTTGAATAGGATAATCTTGTAACATATTGATATAAAAATACAAAGAGAAAGAAAATATATTACATTCTTTGCTATCAACATTAAATATTACATGATATCAGGGTTTACTACACTGGGGTTCATGATGAAACTGCAGGGGAGTTGTGAGTTTATTGAAAAGTTATTAATTAAATCATAAAAATGTAATTTTAAATAATTTTAGAATAAAAACAAAATAAAGTGCTTACTAAAAATATGAAATATTTGTTTACCTGCGTGTCATGTGAACAACCAACATCAGAGAACTGTGAACTTTATTTATTTATTTATTTATTTATTATTATCATTATTATTATTATTATTATTATTATTATTTACTTCATTTATTATTGACCTAACTTATTAACCTAAAATCTCAGGGGGTACTTCAAGTAAATATATTAGGTCAAAGACATTCAGCTGAGAAAAAAAGTTAGGGAATCCATGCATTCCATGTAAATATGAAATTACGTGAATTTGTACATTTTAATGTATTTGAAAGACAAAAGCCTTCCAGAGGCAGTAATATATGATTCAAATTCAATTAATAATATGAGAACATTTTTAGAAAGGAACATTTAAAAGATAAAAAAGAAATAGTTGGGAGAATCAATAAATTATGAATAATTTACTACCATTTTGAGAATAACATGTAATCATGTAATCAATAAAAAAGTAACTGTAATCTAATTACAAGTATTTTTTATTTTTTTTTATCTGATTATGTAATCCAGATTACATGTAATCATTTACTTCCACACTTCAGAGGTATATGTGATGGTAATTTAACCTTGCTTTCTGGAATACCCCACTGGCTAATGAAGCAAATTATTTTCATTATTATCATGAATTAAAATGTTACTTTCTTTTGCTAAAATTATATTCCATTTATGTTACAGTAAAATGGTCTAAAATGAATCCATGATGAAATATAGACTACATTTTATGCATAAACTCTGACTAAAACAAAAACAGTAAAAAAATAGCAAAGCTGGCAAGGTAGAAATGACATTTATTGTGCCCAACTTTAAGACATTTTTACATACACATACGTACCTTTTTGCAATAAATGGGTAGATATTGCAAAATAACAACACTCATTTTATTTACTTCAAAAAATCATTGTTGTTCTTTTAAAATAGAATTCTGTCGTTGTAGAGCTGAAAAGCCCAAGCTGAAAGTTTAAATTATAGCTGAAATTGCTCATGTAAATGATTGCTTGCTTCTCAACATATACAAAAACACCCAAGCCTCATCCTCCCTCCTAGAACACCATCTCTTTGTTGTCTCACCATAAAACCGAATGGGCACAGTAAAAGGGTTAGTGCCGACAAAACAAGCAAATGTACCCAACAAGTGTGGTCCTTCAGGAGGAAAGATAGACAGATGTTGCAGTTAAGAACAGCCATTAGGCATTGGAGGAGAGCTTGGCTGAATTTACTAAAATTACCTCTTTGTGCTTGCGGTATCTGTGTGCGAGAGCTTGTATTTTGTTTGTGCGTGCGTGTATTCACTAGGTGTACTAGATGTGTATGTGTGTGTATTGTGATTCTGCCTTCAAGTCCTCCTGGGAAGTTGTCAGGGGAGTTTGGAAGCCGTAATTACGATGTGATGTGCGTTTAGGTGATTTGGATTGGAAAATTGAATGGACATATTGGGCAGTTTCATATTTCTTCCTTTTTATCTCCAGACAAAGGTATGTTTTATGTTTTTGTTGTTGTTGTTTCTTTTTTTTTTGCCACTAGTGAAACAAATTGGAGATGGCGTGATACACACCTCATCAATTACACACCTAATGTACATGTTAACATTCATGCTGCCATAGAGAATGATGGGAAATGTAGTTTTCTGTCTGTCTGTCTGTCTGTCTGTCTGTCTATCTATCTATCTATCTATCTATCTGTCCGTCTGTCTGTCCTATCTATCTGTCTGTCTGTCTGTCTGTCCGTCCGTCCGTCCGTCCGTCCGTCCGTCCATCCGTCTATCTATCTATTATCGTTCTATCTATCGTTCTATCTATCTAGCTATCGGGCATCCATCCATCCATCCATCCCTCCCTCCATCCATCCATCGTTTGTTCTGTCTTCTAGAAAGACAGATATATAGAGTATATGTAGTTGAGACTCATTTTGACTGCGTGAGAGAAATTGTAATATTGTGCAAAATTAAATAATTGTCTGTTACTGTACTGAAGCTTTTTTCTATCCACTATTAAAGAAAAGTTAGATGCATAAACCAAAAGTAAATAATTTTCAGTTAAATTCAAGTTTATTTGTATTTACTTTTTCTTTTCTTTTCTTTTTTACAATAACTTTAAGTTTTACAGTTGACTTTCATAGTCCCAAAATACACTATTTTTTTTTTCTCAAAATTTTTCCCCTAGAACTCTCTAGACCCTAGTTTGAAAGATTGTGAGCTAGATATTATAGCTGGCAAATCCCTGGCTCTCTTTGAGGGTCTATCCCTGTAGCAGCTGCAACAGACAGTGTCTACAGAAAGCACAGTAAGGTGAAGACATTACAGATGTACCTGCAGGGGCACAGACATATTGTATTGTGTGTGTGTGTGTGTGTGTGTGTGTGAGAGAGAGCTCCTGACATGTTGATCTCTCCGGCTATAAAACCCTTGAGTCTCTCAAACCCTTCCCCTGCAATAAGACCCCTCTCCCCTGCTCTTTTCTTTCCTCATCTCATTTTCCTCCCCTTCTCCAGGCCAGTCAGAGGTGTATCCAGTCAAGTCGAAAGAATGAAAATTTTTCCTCGTTGCCTCCTCATCTTTATCAGCAGCAAGTAGCAGAGCATGTATGTGTGTGTTTGTGTATACACCGCTCACGCTGTGGCCTACCTCTTCAGTCCATTCAGCAAACACAGAGCACTTGTAGACATTACCTTAGTAATGACACACAGGGCATGTTTGTGTGCGTATGTGAGGGCCAACATCTGGAACTCAGTGAGAGCATGTAGATGAAATATAACCTGCTGAGTTCTCCGAGTGGAAAGCACTGTAATGGTGTGTGTCCATTAGATGGACTCTGCTTGATGTATCTCTTGGTGCCTGCGGTACCATTCCTGCTGGGCCAGACCCATCGCATTTGGCTCAAAAATTACATTTCAGACTCCATCCATCTGTGTACTTCCTGTCAGTGCTCCTAAACAAATTACTGATGCATTTGCTTTCTTGTGCAGCGTTGAAAACCACAAACTTTTGAATTAAATAAACACGTGTTTGAATGGATGAGTGGATGAGTTAACGTTCAGAGATTGCTAGATAAATTTCTGATAACTATCGAGATGCTCGACAGCCGTTCCTTTCATCCTCGCGTCGCCGCGGAGTGAATTTAGCTAGATTAGTTTGACGTGAGTGCTGCAATTTGCGAGGAACATGATGTCTATGGATCCTAGGCAGATGAGGCCAATTAACCCGATCTAATCAAATTGTTACATCTGGGTATGGAAATGCCGACTGTTGTTGCTGGGTGGGCTGTCATCCTAAAGGTCGCTTTTGACATAACTGTAGCATGTTTGCAGTGAGCGGGCTTATTGGTCCCTTGGGCGCTTACGGTAGTTCATTTCACTCCTGTGAGGTTATAATTTGCCAGTGTGTCAAATGTGACTCTACCAGCAGATTTTTTCAGACGCTCAAATTGATATGCAAAAGCTAAAATTAATTCAGTTTGAGAGCCAAGTGCGACATGACATGATGAGTGGAAATATCTTAACACATATGTCTTCAAACTAAGATGCAAATATCAGGCAAGAAGTTATATATGGCTGGAGATACACTCGCTCATTTCATTTGCTCCAGATGAATATTTTTGGTGTTACAGAGCTTGAATTTCGGCATGGGATTGTGCGTATTGCACATCATTTTACTCATTCCCGCAGATTTTGTGCTCACAGCCAAAGTGTGCGAACATCAAACCAACTCTTACACCGTGTCCTAAACAGATGCTATGTGATAAGATTCCAGCGACGGGCAATTTGACTGTCCACACTAGACGCGACGTGAAAATGAGAAGCGATAAAATCAATCAAAAACCACAGCCAATCAGAAGAGAGTGTGGGCGGGCTCTCTCGGCAAGAGCACAACGGACACATGAAATGGGCAAGTACCTAGTAAAATTCATAAATATTACACAATTTAAACATTATTTAAAATATATACGGAGTGACTGAACCAATCTTTGTCATAGAATAAACTTGTTTGTGCACATTGAGTTGACAGTTTGAACGTTATTGTGCCCATTTATTTATTTTCAAGATCTGAGGTGAATTAGCCAGTGTTGTTTTCATTACAGCTAAAAAGCCAGGAACACAGAACGATTTTCTCACGTTAGACGCTTTTAACATCAAATAAAGCACATAAACAGTACCTGATATTGTCATTGCCATACTTTGTGTTGCTGTTCCAGCTGCGATGTCTCGGAGAAATAGAAACCATTTCTAAAATAGAATATTCGCGTGTCGCCGTTGCGGCTGGTTAGAACAAAAACTCAGATTAACATGGAAAAGATACCTTTTATCGCTTGTCGCGGCGTCGCGTCACATCTGGTTAGGACACGGTGTTAGTATTAAATTGAGGGTTTTTTCGCTGTTTTTTTTTTTTACGCAAGTATTCACGTGAACACAGTTATGTTGTAAGTGAATGTAAACAGTTGAGAAAAAAAACGCATGTGTAAAGGTGTAATGGATCCGTGCGTCAGGTCTTAAAGTGACAGCAGCCTAATATACCTGCTGCCAAATTATGAAATAATATAAAAAATATCTTTATGGCAGCTTTACCCCCATGGTATCAATGTCAAAATTGTGGCCAGTGAAAATGCTGAGTGGCTAGTAACTTTGGAAAACCACTAGCCATATATATGTTAAAAAAATCAAATGGTGTATGATTTGTTGGAATCTGACAAAAAATGACTGAGCTACACCTCAGCAAAGTCAATTTTGAGAAAAATCGAGTTAGAGTTTTCTGAAGGCTCCAAAACAAAATCACCTATCAACCAAACCTTTAATATCCCTGGTAATACCACCAAATTTGGCACAAACCAAGTCAAAACCCAATATCTATTGGAAAAAATAAAATAAAATAAATATATATATATATATATATATATATTTCAACTATTTTTTCATGATTCCACAATTGTTTGATTAACATTAATGAAACAGACAGCCTATACGTATATTAAGACCTACTGTATCATATGGTTCTAAAATAATGTTACACATCAGATGTTTTTTCCCAATAGTTAACCAAACGTGCACTCAAGACGTAACAGATAATGTTTGCATGAATATTTGGCAAGACAGATTTTTTGAAATACTGTAATTATGTGTATATATGTATATCAGGATCATGGCGTCTTTGTGTGCGTGCTTCGGATCTGTCAGTCAGCGCGAGTAAGATCGTTTTGTTTACATCAGCATGAGTTTGAAAGTCACATTTCATTGATTCAGACTCATGCCATCAAGAATTCGCTAATGAATATTCTTAAAGTTGCAATGCTGCACTTTACAACAATAACAAACTTGTGCCGAGCAGAGAAAAACAGCATTTTTCATGGTCAAAGGAAAGGTACTCCTCTCAGAAAACGTACAAATGCTATTTGGAGCACTGGGATCGCTAGACAAGGGCTTAATGAATTCATTTTTGTGAAAACCTCATATTCAACCAAAATTGACATTTTTCACTTGTTTTGCCTGTAGTTTGAAATTAGCTTGTGCGCATTCTGACTCATTTTGCCAGCACAGGTCACATATATATATTTTATTTATATATATATATATATATATATATATATATATATATATATATATATATACTATATTGACAAAAGTTTTGGGACGCCTGCCTTTATGTGCATATAAACTTTAATGCCATCCCATTCTTAATCCGTAGGGTTTAATATGGAGTTGGTCCACCCTTTGCAACTATAACAGCCTCAACTCTTCTGGGAAGGCTTTCCACAAGGTTTAGGAGTGTGTTTATGGAAATTTTTGACCATTCTTCTAGAAGCGCATTTGTGAGGTCAGGCAGTGATGTTGGCAAGAAGGCCTGGCTCGTAGTCTCCGCTCTAATTCATCCCAAAGGTGTTCTATCGGGTTGAGGTCAGGACTCAGTTCCTCCACACCAAACTCGCTCATCCATGTCTTTATGGACCTTGCTTTGTGCACTGGTGCGCAGTCATGTTGGAACAGGAAGGGGCCATCCCCAAACTGTTCCCACAAAGTTGGGAGCATGAAATTGTCCAAAATGTCTTGGTATGCTGAAGCATTAAGAGTTCCTTTCACTGGAACTAAGGGGCCAAGCCCAACCCCTGAAAAACAACCCAACACCATAATCCCCCTCCACCAAACTGTACACATTAGGCACAATGCATTTAGGCAAGTACCGTTCTCCTGGCAACCGCCAAACCCAGACTCGTCCATCGGATTGCCAGACAGAGAAGCGTGATTTGTCACTCCAGAGAACACGTCTCCACTGCTCTAGAGTCCAGTGGCTCTAGAGTCCACTGCATCCGACGCTTTGCATTGCACTTGGTGATGTAAGGCTTGGGTGCAGCTGCTCGGCCATGGAAACCCATTCCATGAAGCTCTCAACACACTGTTCTTGAGCTAATCTGAAGGCCACATGAAGTTTGGAGGTCTGTAGCTATTGACTCTGCAGAAAGTTGGCGACTTCTGCACACTGTGCGCCTCAGCATGCGCTGACCCCGCTCTGTGATTTTACATGCTGTTGTTCCCAATTGCTTCCACTTTGTTTTGATACCACTAACAGTTGACTGTGGAATATTTAGTAGTGAGGAAATTTCACGAATGGACTTATTGCACAGGTGGCAACCTATCACGGTACCACGCTTAAATTCACTGAGCTCCTGAGAGCGACCCATTCTTTCACAAATGTTTGTAGAAGCAGTCTGCATGCCTAGGTGCTTGATTTTATACACCTGTGGCCATGGAAGTGATTGGAACACCTGAATTCAATGATTTGGAGGGGTGTCCCAATACTTTTGGCAATATAGCGTATGTCAGAATGCCGAACCAGTACTATTTGTTTTAGATTCTACATGTGGGATTTTTTTTTTTTTTTTTTTTTTGGAAGCTGTATTGCTTGAGAAAACCTCTACATTCCCTCATACATGCAAATTTTAAATATTAACAAGATCACACAAACTTTGATTGTTCTTCCACATCCAAATGTTTTCATAGGAGTTCATTTTTTCCTACAATTCAACTCCTACAATTTCAAAGTTTGTGATAGAGGTCTTTCTTCATGCACATTTCGTGCTGGCCGCTCTCTCCAATCTCTTATTCTTCTCTCCCTGGAAATAGATTCTGTCCCGAGGAACGGCGAGAGGAGGAGACCCATAAAGAATGAAATATTAATTCTCTCTGCCCATGACCTTGTTCGGTCGCCATCGCCGCATTTTATTGTGGGAAATGGGGAGATAGTAAAAGCAATAGATGTTGAAGAGTTTTCCCCTTGTCCTGCGATAAATGAAATGTGTGACTTTTTGACACCTCAGTTCTGAAGCTTCGAGACGCAATATTGAAGAAAGAGAAGGCTGTGGGTATTTTAGAAGAAATCAACATGAAGGCACTTCCTCCTTTTATTTAACTCGATAGCTTTGGATGGAATCCCATGTGGCGCATCTGTAAGTGTTTGTGTATGCGAGAGCATGTGTGTCACATTCACCCTGTGAAGGACAGATGTGATCAATAGAGATTATTAATGTTTCATGAGTGTTGCCACATGTATGCGTGCTTGTGTAGTACTTTGGTTCTTGGGGCGTTGCGAAGCCACAGGTTCACGGAGTCATTGCCATTTGTTGAACCCTTCGTCCATCATTTCTCTCTTCCTCTCATTGTCTTTCTCTCTCCCTTCCCCCTCTATCTCCCTTTCTCATATTCCCCTGTCAGAATTGCATCTCTTTCCCCCCTTCTCCTCCTTTTCTCCTCTATTTTACCTCTGGTTGTGTACTGAAAGATGAACTCCAGCCGTTTGGAGACATCATAAGGTCACCCGCAATTTAAGACACAAAATCCATACGAGCAAGTGATGTAAGCCGCGAGCCCCTCTATCTCTCCAAAGTACATCAGCTGTTTATTCTCATTCTGTTTACACAATGCTGCTACAAGGTAAACATTCAACTGCAGTACATTGTCCTTCTACAGCGATGTGCAAAACTGCATTTAATTATAGTCTGAGTTGTGTTTTTCTGATTTTATAGAGTTCTTTTGTGGATTTCAGTCTATTTATGCTATCTTTGAAGTCATTCTAGTGTACTCTTTTACAAGTAGACTGGGGCTATATGTAACACTTTTTTACTTCAAGTAAAAGATTTGAGTAAAAAGTATTGTATATTATTTTATTTTATTGTATAGAAGTATATTATTGACTACTAAAACACTTCATTGCACGCACTCTGACCTTTTTCTATTGGGGCATGTTTTCACACTATATGGGACAAGTTGTCACAATAAAACTTGACATGAAAGAGTCTGTTTTAGGCTTTTCAGTTAAATTTAAATGTTTAAATATTTAAGACATGCAAAACTATTAATGAAACCGCAAAATATAATAAATATAGAATATCAGACCTTTTTTGGCCAACAAAATATTGCAGTTAATAAATTGGTTTGGTTTAGTTTTATTTTTTTTATTTAGTTTCCACATGTGACAACTTGCCCTGGCCTGGTATTTATGGAAAATACCCTTGTCCAGAGAACACAGTTGAACTTTTCAGTTAAAATCAGTATGTGACTCTAGCCACATGGTGTGCAAGTGTGGTTTTCATTGTGTTTACTTGTTGCCCAACAGCTGTTAAAAATATTATTATATTGGATTTTTTGAGGACTGAATTTACAAAACCTAATCTAGTTTATTTAATTTAATTTAGTTTAAAATGGTCATACAAAACCATTGCTAGAGAAAACCCATTTTTCTAAATTATTGACCTTATAGCCCTTATGATGACTTCCTTGTGTTATTTTAGTTTTATTTATATACTGTAATAATATCTATTCATATTTTGAATTAGCTCTCATTTTAATTTAAGTTTTAGTAGTTTTATGTTTGCCATTTTTATTATATATATATATATATATATATATATATATATACACACACACACAATTTTATTACTTCAACTTAAACTTATTTTTAAGTTAGGCCAAAGCAGTATTTCTAATTTTCAATTAAATTCAAGTTTTTCATCTAATAAGTCTCAGTCATCTTTCTCAGTCATCTCAGTCATATTTTCATCTAATATTTTTATTTTAATTTATTTCAGCCTTATTTTAATTACCAAAAATAACAACACTGATGACAGCTAGCCTCCCCATATGCATTTGAAATTTTCATTCTTCATCTAGTGGGAAACGGACCAAAAGTATTGATAATTCATCTTGTACTTAGAGGTGTATACCTTTTTTTGTCCAATCAAATGCTTTTTAATGAGAGTGTCCCTCCCACTATTACCACCTACAACAGACAATGGCCCCGTTTACACTAGCGTGTTTTCATTTTAAAACGGCGTCTTAAAATGAAAACGATTCTCATCTACACTGGCGTTTCCACAGTGTTTCAGGAACAATCTCCGTCTACACCACTCGACCGAAAACGCATGTCACATGACCGTTCATGCAAATTGGGCATGCGCGTACAAGTGTAAACAGTTGCCTCTTGTGCATGTAGGCAGCTGCAGTATTAAAAAAAAAGCAGAGTTTAAGTGCACAATGGCTGCTAAAAATGTCAACAAAGCCAACAAAGATTACAGTTCAGTCTCCATGTTATTGTTTACACGGTCTTCAAGGATACGCAAAACGAACGTGGGAGCCACGCCATCATTTTCACAAGTCTCTGTTTTGGTCCATTTACACTGAAACGCAACCCCAGCATTTTCAAACTAAAATGAGCTCTGCAGCATTTTCGAAATTCTTAGTTTTCGAGGTTCGAAATCGCCAGAGTAGTGTAAACGACAGGCGTCACGTAGCAAAAGGTTTTTTTTTTTTTTTAATTAAACGAAAACGCACTAGTGTAAACGGGGCCTAACAATAGCAAGTAGCTAATCATCTCTAATAGAAACTTAAAGCCTATTTGCTATTAAAAAAGGGGACCAGCCCTTCAATATGTCATAGCTAAACTTCCTGTTTCAGTAGTAAATGTCAAAAACGCTTGTCAAGCCATTTCATATGGTAAAAGTCTTGCTTGATCTAAACAGCTTAGCGTCTTCTTGTAGACAGAACAGAAAAATTCCGTTTCATTCCACACAGCCTTTTCTTTGTTTACTTCTAGCTGTTAGCAACACTTCCCTCGTTAGCATAGCAGTTAGCCTTGTGATAGTTCAGCACCACTGAGCAAACTGTCTGTTGCATTTTAATCTATTTTTTTTGTTTACAAGGCAGTGTTTTTCAGATATTGTGCCTGTTGCGAGTGACAGCTAACTTTAGCCTTCATCTTTTCTTTCTCTTCTCAACAGTAATTAGCAGGTTTCAGGCCAGTTTCAGACGGGTAGTTGTGATGGCAGGCGGTGTGCCCGGGCGGGGTGGCATTGTGCCTGGAGAGGGCTGCTCGGGGGAGGAAGCCGCTCTCTGATGTTTACTTTTGCTTTTTGCGGCTTGCATTAGGTTTGTTTAGCATAGCAGGATGGTTAAAAGTGGGGCAGTGGGGTTTGATGAGCCGCAGCACATCAAATTAGCATCAGGAGCAATCAGCGATCAGGAGAGATGCGTTGGTGTGTCTTGGGGTGAAACACAAACACACACATACATACTCGCGCTTACATTAATGTGTTTGACAGGTCTTATCCTACACACACCAGACTTTCACACTGTACATAACCCAATCTGATGTTTTGAAACCATTGTGACAGTGAGAATATCACAGGCAGTTTTCATATTCTTCATTTTGCAATACAACTACTTTATCAACTACTTTATGTATTATTTTATATACTTTAATACATTTTGTTGACTATTTAATGTGTTGTGACATCTAGAGCCATCTTCAATGGACGTTTTTCATAGTAGATGCCATATTTAATTTGATGTGAATGAAAACAAGGGCTGTGTGGAATAGACTTACAGTCTCAAGGTCTATGGTCACATCTAATATTCACAACTTGGTGTTTCTGTAGCTTCAGGCACATTTATGTCAGTATTTTTTTTTATAATATATATATATATATATATATATACACAAACCCGATTCCAAAAAAGTTGGGACACTGTACAAATTGTGAATAAAAAAGTAATGCAATAATTTACAAATCTCATAAACTTATATTTTATTCACAATAGAATATAGATAACATATCAAATGTTGAAAGTGAGACATTTTGAAATGTCATGCCAAATATTGGCTCATTTTGGATTTCATGAGAGTGACACATTCCAAAAAAATTGGGACAGGTAGCAATAAGAGGCCGGAAAAGTTAAATGTACATATAAGGAACAGCTGGAGGACCAACTTATTAGGTCAATTGGCAACATGATTGGGTATTAAAAGAGCCTCTCAGACTGGCAGTGTCTCTCAGAAGTCAAGATGGGCAGAGGATCACCAATTTCCCCAATGCTGCGGCGAAAAATAGTGGAGCAATATCAGAAAGGAGTTTCTCAAAGAAAAATTGCAAAGAGTTTGAAGTTATCATCATCTACAGTGCATAATATCATCCAAAGATTCAGAGAATCTGGAACAATCTCTGTGCGTAAGGGTCAAGGCCGGAAAACCATACTGGATGCCCTGTGATCTTTGGGCCCTTAGACGGCACTGCATCACATACAGGAATGCTACTGTAATGGAAATCACAACATGGGCTCAGGAATACTTCCAGAAAAGAACACAATCCACCGTGCCATTCGCCGTTGCCGGCTAAAACTGTATAGGTCAAAAAAGAAGCCATATCTAAACATGATCCAGCGCAGGCGTTTTCTCTGGGCCAAGACTCATTTAAAATGGACTGTGGCAAAGTGGAAAACTGTTCTGTGGTCAGACGAATCAAAATTTGAAGTTCTTTTTGGAAAACTGGGACGCCATGTCATCCGGACTAAAGAGGACAAGGACAACCCAAGTTGTTATCAGCGCTCAGTTCAGAAGCCTGCATCTCTGATGGTATGGGGTTGCATGAGTGCGTGTGGCATGGGCAGCTTACACATCTGGAAAGGCACCATCAACGCTGAAAGGTATATCCAAGTTCTAGAACAACATATGCTCCCATCCAGACGTCGTCTCTTTCAGGGAAGACCTTGCATTTTCCAACATGACAATGCCAGACCATATACTGCATCAATTACAACATCATGGCTGCATAGAAGAAGGATCCGGGTACTGAAATGGCCAGCCTGCAGTCCAGATCTTTCACCCATAGAAAACATTTGGCGCATCATAAAGAGGAAGATGCGACAAAGAAGACCTAAGACAGTTGAGCAACTAGAAGCCTGTATTAGACAAGAATGGGACAACATTCCTATTCCTAAACTTGAGCAACTTGTCTCCTCAGTCCCCAGACGTTTGCAGACTGTTATAAAAAGAAGAGGGGATGCCACACAGTGGTAAACATGGCCTTGTCCTAACTTTTTTGAGATGTGTTGATGCCATGAAATTTAAAATCAACTTATTTTTTCCCTTAAAATGATAAATTTTCTCAGTTTAAACATTTGATATGTCATCTATGTTGAAATATTGAAATTTGAAACTTCCACATCATTGCATTCCTTTTTTATTTACAATTTGTACAGTGTCTCAACTTTTTTGGAATCGAGTTTGTATATATATATATATATATACATATATATATATATATATATATATATATATACATATATATACAGTATCTCACAGAAGTGAGTACACCCCTCACATTTTTGTAAATATTTTATTATATCTTTTCGTGTGACAACACTGAAGAAATGACACTTTGCTACAATGTAAAGTAGTGAGTGTACAGCTTGTATAACAGTGTAAATTTTCTGTCCCCTCAAAATAACTCAACACCCAGCCATTAATGTCTAAACCGCTGGCCACAAAAGTGAGTACACCCCTAAGTGAAAATGTCCAAATTGGGCCCAATTAGACATTTTCTCTCCCCGGTGTCATGTGACTCATTAGTGTTACAAGGTCTCAGGTGTGAATGGGGAGCAGGTGTGTTAAATTTGGTGTTATCGCTCTCACTCTCTCATACTGGTCATTGGAAGTTCAACATGGCACCTCATGGCAAAGAACTCTCTGAGGATCTGAAAAAAAGAAATGTTGCTCTGCATAAAGATGGCGTAGGCTATAAGAAGTTTGCCAAGACCCTGAAACTGAGCTGCAGCACGGTGGCCGAGACCATACAGTGGTTTAACAGGACAGGTTCCACTCAGAACAGGCCTCGCCATGGTCGACCAAAGAAGTTGAGTGCACGTGAATGCCAACATGTACTGTGACATTGTGAAGCAGAGCATGATCCCCTCCCTTCGGAGACTGGGCCGCAGGGCAGTATTCCAACATGATAACGACCCCAAACACACCTCCAAGGCGACCACTGCCTTGCTAAAGAAGCTGAGGGTAAAGGTGATGGACTAGCATCTGTGGGGCTTCCTCAAACGAAAGGTGGAGGAGCACAAGGTCTCTAACATCCACCAGCTCCGTGATGTCGTCATGGAGGAGTGGAAGAGGACTCTAGTGGCAACCTGTGAAGCTCTGGTGAACTCCATGCTCAAGAGGGTTAAGGCAGTGCTGGAAAATGATGGTGGCCACACAAAATATTGACACTTTGGGCCCAATTTGGACATTTTCACTTAGGGGTGTACTCACTTTTGTGGCCAGCGGTTTAGACATTAATGGCTGTGTGTTGAGTTATTTTGAAGGGACAGCAAATTTACAAGCTGTACACTCACTACTTTACATTGTAGCAAAGTGTCATTTCTTCAGTGTTGTCACATGAAAAGATATAATAAAATATTTACAAAAATGTGAGGGGTGTACTCACTTCTGTGAGATACTGTATATATTAAAACTCTTTTATTTTAGTTATAGAAAGGCTAAAACTGTATTGGAAACTTTTTTTTTTTTTGCCTGTTTATTTTTACTACAGCTCAAATGACACTTTTGTATAGATTTTATTGTTATCCTTGTCCTGTACAATAAGAATCTGCCATTACATTATGATTTGTTATTTGAATCATAATGTAATGATTCATATTTCATTACATTATGAATCATTATTTTCACATTATGAATCATTATTTGATTGATTATTAAATTTTGACTACACTGATTAAAAAACAAGAAATAATCATATAACACAATATGTTGTCATTTGTTTATTCAAAAATTAAGATTGTCCCATCATTTCCACCACACTGTGCCCCTTTTATTTTGTAATTATTATTTTTAAAATCTTAAAATAAGTGTACTGTTTACTAAAGATAATGCAGTCAGTGAGGAGCTTGACATGAAATATGAGACGTGATGTGTGAATAAACAAAGAAAAATAAAGGTAAATATCAATTGTGAGCAGTATATGTGCATCATTTCCGGTCAAGCTGTAATTTCATCACTGTATTATGCAGATAGTGTAAAAATATTATTTAATTGTGTAACTGTGTATGCAGGAAACATGAAATGTTAGTTATGATATAAGCACTTAGGAGCTGGTCATTTATTCTAAAAAATGTTAGTCATTTTCACCACAGAATGTTATTAAACACAATGCGGAATGGGAGATTAGGTGAAAATGGTAGGAATTTTTAGTAATTTCAGGGTGGTGGTTGCTAGGGGGTTGCTAAGGAGTTGTTTACTAGCTCAAGTCCCACCCTCAAGTCTATTTGATGTTCAGTTTGGAGCTTTCTAAAGTAAAAACGTAATAGCAATGTTTACCTCATTATTAGCTTTAGCAATTAGCATTAAATGTGCTATACTTCTACCACGCACAGCCTTTTTTTCTTACTAAGGCTCATTATTGTGTGATATTGTGGTGCTGGAAGAATTATATTTCCTTGTTTTTCTTCTTACTAGTCTGATATAAGAAGAATTGACTCGACTTGACTTTGATACAGCGGTGTAACTAAGCACAGTTCGATTGTCTCTTCAGCACAGTTGCTTTTGCATTATAAACTGTTATTTGGGATGCATTATAGCAACCGCTTTCCCTTTGGGTGAGAGCGAGAGCAGTTTATCTAAGAAGCAGGAAGATTACGAAGAGGAAAATCTCTCTTTCTCTCTCTCTTTCTCTCTATCTTTTCCTGAATCACCGCATTCTGTGCCTGGAGGGAGCAGAGGAGCCGAGAAACAGTGAATGAGATAATTGTCCCTCTTAATTGAATCCCAGGAGCATTTAAAACTCAGAAGACAATCGGAATCAAATAGTAAAGTTTCCAGTAGGTTTTGTCGATGCTCCCTCGATGTTGCGCGTCATGTTTTTTGCTGAGCGACTGCTGTTTTCAACACTTCCCTCTCGTTTCTTTCTGTCAGAATGATACTCTCCTCTCTCCACCTCCATTCTTCTCTGAACAACAAGTGTGCCTGGTCTCAGCGCATACGGCTTTTTTTCTTCCTCCAATATTTTTCTTCACACTCTTTGTCTCCCTTCCCCCTTGTTCCTGGTTTTCTCTCCTCTGGTCTCAGGCTTAATTAGGGAGATGCCTGCCTGATCAATAGGACTCCATCTCGGGAGAATGAGCGGGTACGGCCGGGGTGTATGTGTAAGGGGGATGAAGATTGGAAAGAGGGCAGGGACAATGCACCATAGGGACAGACAACAAGCTAGTGTGCACTGGTCTCTTTTTGTAATCTGCCCACTCAGAAGCAACACACACATGCACAAACACACTCGCTGTGCTATTTTCTCAGAGCATCCCGCCTGCAAATGATCCCCTTAATCGGGAGCTCTCCGCTGAGGCCAGGTGCGGAATGCAAAGCAAACGGGAGATGCTTCTTGTGACAGCACCGAGCAATTTACTGGGTTCCTTTTACAGCACTCTGCAGGTATCTCACACTACAGCTGCCTCCACAAAGACCTGCTGGACAGGAGCTACAGAGTGTGTTTGAGAGAAAATAAACTCGCATACACTTTCATTGAAGCCTTACAGATGCTTTGATCACAACCATTGAGAAAATTACTGTGCTGCAAAAAAGCCAATATCTTTTTTTTTTTGTCTTTGACAGTAAGAATATCTGAACACCCTGAGAATACAGAGCTGTCAACATCAGGGTGAAACTTTTTTGGGATGGGCTTGGCGATTTTCACCTGGCAGAAGATGAAATGGGTGAAAAATATCCATAGATTTATATTGAAGATGGAACATGAGGCATAGATGGACCAGAATATAATAGTAGTGATGCTCAGTTTTTTCACGTTTCTTTTTGGAACTACAAAAATGTTTGCTGTAACTTCAAAATGAGGAAAAACACAATTTAACAAAGCATTTTTTTTCCTTCTGTGCAATAAACCACTAAACCAGCATATTAGAATGATTTCTGGAGGAACATGTGATACTGAAGACTGGAATAATGATTGGAATAATAATGGAATAATGAAAATTTAGATTTGCCATCATTACATTTTTACATTTTAAAATAAATAGAAAACAGTTATTTGAAACTGTAATAATATACCACAGTATTACTATTTTTGCTGTTTTGCATTGCTGTAAATGCAATGTTGGTGATCATAGAGACTTCTTTGAATGGATTGTTCACTCAAAAATGAAAATTCTGTCATTTATTACTCACCCTCATGTTCCAAACTTTTGTTCATCTTCGGAACACAAATGAAGATCCTTTTAATGAAATCTGAGAGCTTTCTGTCGCTCCATTGATAGCCTACACAACTGACACTTTGACGCTTCAAAACATTCATAAAAAGATCGTAAAATCTCTCATGCCCCTCTTACTCTTTTGGTGGGCAATTTTTACTTTGGCCATTAAAGTCCCCCTGTAGTCAATAATTGTATCTCTTAAAACTCATCTTTGATCACCAAAATGAAATATTTAAATGTTTTTTTCCTGTGAAAAAGAATTATTCATGCCTTAAAAAAGCTTGAATGTAACTCTACACCCTTTGCTGATTTAGTATGCGTGGAAGCATGAATATGTAAATTAGCCCCGCCTCCACTCACTCGCACCAGCTCAGAGATCCACTCGGTCAACTTTACGGTACTAAATGCGGCACAATGGCAAGTGGAAATACTGGTTCAATTCAGCCATATATGTTTGAACCAGAAATTGATTTAGAAGAAGAAGTGGAAAAGTGAATTATACAGAGTCGTCTACAAAGTCGATGTATCAGAATGGTAATACGTTTTATGTATCGCTCTCTACAATGTCGGACACATAACGGTAATTAATATGATTAGCCTTTTGCTTGACTATGTTATCAAACAGCTAATAGTGTGTTGCTAATGTTACACAAACCATGTTCCTGTTCACGATCTCAGAGTCAGACAGCTGCCTTCTAAAAATCAGCAACCTTTGAACAACTTAGAACATCAGTGGAGAACGGTAGTTCATCATAACATCATAATATACATCATATACATAATTCACCCGCTATATTGCTAAATGTATCCGGTTTTTAATATCAACAGGAAAATATTCCGGGATAACCTGGCTTCTCTTGAGATTCCCCTGCTTTGCAGCATAGTTAATGATATGCTAAAGCCCTGCCGCATGTTGACGGGATTGGTTACAAGGTAGTTTGTGACATAAGAAACACTGGCGATTTCAAACTGCGTTGGTCAGCAATGGTGTTGACTTATGAAATTGCACATGGTTTGTCTTAAAGCATATTAAAAACACCACATAAACATATGAACAACAATAAAAACTTTTTTAATGTTCTTAAGTAGCCACCTAGCAGCCGCATAGCAACACCTTGGCAACCATCCAAAATAATCTAGCTTTTTAAGAGTTTTGTTTTTTTTCACAGGCAAACATCCATTACATTTTCTTTAAGAAAATTTAGTTTACCTTCATAAAATGTACCTGAATAGTCCTCAGTAAGATTAATGCTTAATAACAACAAGGCCAGCTTTTCTTCATATTCTTCACTTTAATAGTCCCAGGTAAAGAGAAAACAGCTTGTAAATTAAAATCACACTGAGAGTCAAAAGGCCATAGAGGAGAAGTGAACAAATGAAGCTAATTTGTTCCATAGGCAAGAGAGTCAAATCTGTTTGCTAACAATGCAGGGGTCTGCAGTCCGATTTGGCAGGAATGCAAAGCTCGTTTTGGTCCGACGCCGTTTCCCGCGGCAACGCTCACTTCCTCCCAATCACCCCAGACTTTCCAGCCCAACCATCCCTCCTCTCCATCCCCTAAAATCTGGCTTTGACAACACACACACACACACACCAGATCTGCTGTTTGCACTGGACTTTAATGAAAAACAATGGACACTGATGCAAAAATGTGCCACAATTATTGAGAGAGCAAGCGAGAGAGCCATACTTTATCATTTGCAGCCTGTCCGATTAGTGCCAAGTATGCAAATAAATATTAACTGGCCATTTTAAGACTGTTTGTTGGAAGCCCAACGGACATGAGCTTCTGCTCCCTTCAAAGGCTCCAGAGATCCAATCAGTCCCATCTGTCTTATTAAGCTCCTAAATATAACTGCCGCAGCTCAGTTTGTTAGGTGTGCTGCACCAGAGGAAGGAGGGTATTTTTGCAGTTATCTCTCTCTCTCTCTCTCTCTCTCTCTCTCTCTCTTGCCCCCTCCCTCCACCTCCTTTTTCTCTGGCTGATAATTAAGACTCATGGAGGAAAACAGGTTTTACTGGGTTATGGGTTGACTCAGGTGTTTTTCTTTTATTTTTAACAGTCGTCTCCTGCGCGTGTCTCTCTGTGTATGTTTGACGCTGATATCTCTGTGTACGTGTGGGTGCATAGTGAGTTCCTTTGTCTCCGTGCGCGGTAAACCCTCTGAGGACTGATTACCAAATTGCCCCGCAGCAGTACGACAGGAGGTTGTGTGTGCGTGTTTGTGTGGTGGGATATTGTTTGTGGTATTAATGAGTTACATATAACTGTGCCAAGAGTATTGGGCATTGCCAGAATTCCTCGCTCTTAGCGACTGTTGCTGTAAACCTCTGGGGTTCGGAGGGGAGGCGAGAATAACACATTAATTAAAGGTTTTTATCTTAATTTGTTTCTTAACCTTTTCATTTAAATGCAGCCGGAATGATTCCAACTGCCCCTTATGAAGCCTTTAAGTTGAACTTCATTTTTTGTTAGCGAAATCTGTATTCATCCCTCATTCCGTCTGTTAGATTAGATCTCAGCTAGCATGATTATATTTGTTGATTTTTGAGCAAAGTCTTCTGGGAAGCAGACATGCTATCCAATAATTGCTACCTTGCAGCGCTCTGAGAACCATTAGCGTTTGTCGCTATGTTAGCTGTTTGAAAGCAGTTTTCATTTTAAGCCAGGTGACCAGGCCTGTCAAATGAAGTGTGCCCTTGTTGTATGAGTGACATTGAGGAATTAAGGTAATGTCAGCTTTAATCCGCTCTTCAATATTTAACTTTGAAGATGATTACACTTGTGGCACTGTTATTATATTTAAATGTCACATCTGTATTCACGTTTCGTAGCAGTGCGGTAGTCACAAAGCAACAGTTAGCACACCTATTTTCAGGTCTTGTTTGTCCTGATGTATATGCATATGTAAGTAGACTGGTGAGTGTTTACATCTCTTGTGTCTAATACAAAAAACATCCCTCTCATATTGGCAGTTGCATTTGAATCTGATCTGACTAATGATGCTTGCAGCTATGCTAACCCAGAGGAACACCGCTGTGCATACTAACTCTGTGAACGCTAAAATTCACACTAAACAAATCTGTTTCTATAATAAACCAAAACACCAGCTCATTTCAAGGACTGTGAGATGTTTTCTCAGCTCTTAAAGCCAACATGCAATAAAATTGACTTTTTTAAAATAAACATTCATGGTCTTAAGGCCTGTTCACACCAAGAATGATAACTATGTTAGCGTCCACACCAGCGAACAAAATCGTTCTGTTTATTCTAAGCAGGCTGCAGTTTTGTTGTCTGCCACTTTAAATGCTTAAACTCATTCAAGCAAGATGGATTCTGATTGGCTGCCATTGTTTTATCATTCATCAGAAAATCATTCTAAAAGTGATTCCAAAGATTTGTTATAGCAAAGACTATAGATATAGAAAGATTGTTCACTCCTATTAGTTATGAATGAGAGAAACTGCAAGGCGCAATATGGCGGAATACGTCCCGCCTTCTAAGTAAAATAGCCAATCGCTCATTGATAAAGTCATTGCGTCACTGCAGCTGCCGTTAGAGGCTCCGGTTCCCATAGAAACCTGAGACTCGCGATTAGGACTGCACCTGCGCATTGACTCGTCTAGCCTGAAAAATACGTTTTTTTTAATGCTAGCTGCGTCTCATTTTGGAGGCTGCGTCCTCCGGAGGTCGCATTTGAAGGTTGCGTACGTCATCGTGGCGGTCTCATTTAAGAAAAGTAACCGTTAGATTGCAAAGTAAAAAAGAAATTACAGTATTTTACACCTCATGAGGAATAACAGTCCATTTTATTACAGTTATTCTTCTTAAGTTAGACGCCCTTAATGACGTATGCAGCCTCCGAAATGAGATGCAGCAGCTATTTGAGCATAAGAAACGGCATTTATAGGACAGTTCATGTAAGATTTTGTTGCTGATTTGAATTTAATTGTGAGTTAGGCAAGCAGTTTTTGAGATTTCAGGATTCCTCCATTTAAATAGATAGGACTTGGTCTTGAATGCCCGAAATAGCTGCCCTGAGGCGTTGCAAATATGGCCGCCGAGTGAACAGACTTTCTTTGAAAGGGACTTTGGTTATAGTTATGGTGTGGACTTCTATTTTGTTACATTTATAACGATTTTTAGAACTATATCTTGATTGTTAATTTGTTATAGTTATCGTTCTTGGTGTGAATGGGATTTTATTGTGTACGATTCTTCGGTGCATGTTATTATAATTTTTTTTTTGTAAATAATTTCACAAAATGAACAAGTCATTTATATATTTTTAAATATATTATTAAGTGTGTGTGTGTGTATATATATATATATATATATTCAAAACATTGGTATATATTGTGTATATTTGTATACATTTCTTTTGCTGAAAATCAGTAAGAAGTACAATTTCATGTTGACTTTGTCTTTTCACATTAAATGTCAAGTTTTTGTCATTTTCTGAAATTTCTATACTTGAATTGTAGAACAATAATAAAAAAAATCTACTTAATCTTGTATTTTTGGGGTTAAAGAGTTTATTGACATGAATTGATTCATCTTAAAATCATGTTGTGCAACTCTTTTATTAGAGTATTTAGACTCGATGTGAATAGCAAAATGTTTGCTACCACAGTAAATGCAAGGTTAAATGTGATTTGAGATACTGGCGGTGTTTAGGGATTTTTGGCTCTTTTTTGCTGTGAAAGAAAATCAATCTTTTTCTATTGGAAAGCAACACTTGCCAGTTATTGCCCCAGTTGCACAGTTTAATGTGCTCTCTAATATAGAAGTATTTCTCTTTATGCCCGTGTATGGTATTCAGACATAATAACAGCTGAAGCAGTACAAAGTGACATGACTTATTATTTAAAGAGAAGTGGCTCTAGACATTTTGAGCTGTAAAGGCAAACCATAGCTGCATTATTTAAATGACTGTATATAGGGAATAACATTTATTCAGAAAGGCTGCAGGAGTGATACAAATTGATCTCAGACTTGAATTGCCAACATAAAAGGGCATGAGGACATTGATTCAATCAAGAAAATCCATTTAAGTTCTCAACATCTATACCTTCGAGAAATTGAGTGTATGAATGCAATCAAAGCAAAGCTTTTTATTCTCAGAATACACTTTAATTCTGGTTTTTACTGTTCAAAAAATGTCTCGAGTGGAGGAAGTTCTTATTTGTGGTTTTATGAGACTATTCGGTTCACCTTTTTTGATGATTGTTATATAAAGAGGTGTCTGTGCAAGGCTGCTGTTCACAGAGCAGGGGTCAAAGGTCAGGACCGGCTAGCTGAGGAAAAAGTAGGGGGTTAAACCGAGACAGCTGCCGGTCTGATATCCGTGTTTCGAGCGGAAGCTCAAGTGATTGACAGGAGCAGGGACAAAAGCAGCCTGTGTGAGGCACGTGTCATGTGACAGAAGGCGTCTGTGTGTGTGTGTGTGTGTGTGTGTGTGCGTTCCTGGTCCAAAGTCGACTCTGTAGTGCATAAGGATTCATGAGGATTCAGCAGCAATGGAAAAAATAATATGCAGTCTGCTCGATTTGGCTGGGATTTAGGGAACATGCAAATGAGCTCGTTAGGCGAGGGCTTTGTTTGTTGTTTATTCATGTGGGTGGGATGGACACTTGTAATGTGTAACCCGCCATCACTCGCTGCCCAGATGGACTAATAGGTTTGGTGACCGTTACACAGCAGAAGAGCATGTTAGTGTTTGTGTGTGTGTTTGAATATGTGTGTGTTGATATGAGAGACAGTGACGGGCAGTGTACAGCTGGCCTCGGGCCTTTATCTAAGAAGAAGTCACAAGGGTGAAGAAATGGACAGACAGCTGGGCATCTCAGCTATCCCGTAACGGTGCAAACATGGCACTTCCCATGTGTGGATAGGTCAATCTAAATGCTGATCCATGCAACCTGACATTACACCACACAGCTTTCTCTTGCCCTCCCTGTGTGTCTGATTTTCCTCCATGCATCTTTCACAGCAAATGTGTTCTAAAATGTTTTCTAAATGTTACAGTTGTCCATGTCCAGTAAATGTCCAGTTCTCATAGTGGGAGTTAATAATGATGAAACGTTCTTATTCTGAGTGCATATTATCACTTGTTCTGGGTGTGAAAAATAGTATACTAATATATATATATATATATTAGATTTTGGTCTCTAGTTAGGGTCTCTGCTTAGGGTTTGGGATTTGTTCGCATGGTTCTTTTCTGGTGTAACTTTTTCACAATACATTCCATTCTTTATGGATAAAAAAGTCTCAACTGACATTTTAAAGGGTTAGTTTACCCAAAAATGAAATTTCTGTCATTAATTTTCACCCTCATGTTGTTCCAAACCCATAAGACCTTCGTTCATCTTCGGAACACAAATTAAGATATTTTTGATGAAATCCAAGATTATCTCCCATACAAAGTAGGGCTGGATGATTATGGCCTAAAATCAAAATCTCGATTAACTGAACATTTTACCTCGATTACGATTAATTAATGATTATTTTGTTTGTTTCCCTGCCCTCATAATTCACTTTGTACTGTAAATACGCTTGACTATTAAAGGTGGGGTATTTTTTCCTAATGAAAGAGTGCTCTGACATAACAGCTCACTTTCAGCAGTTATTTTATCTATGGTTCCTAACATTTCCTAAGATTTCTGCCCGTTGTAAATCAGATACAAATAAATTAGCACAGTAGCAGTACGTAATAAGAGCGACTGCGTGTGTGAATTAGTCATACCATCTCTCTATTAATTGTGAAGCTGTGAGTTGTAAGTAGTTACTTCAAAAGTAGAAAAATATATGCTATAACTTTTGAGTTTCTAAGCTACTTTGTTGATATCACAGGACAGTGTTGACAATGAGTTTTTGCTCCTGTCAGTGTGCGCGATCTTCACGTGATGTGATGAGTGATCGTGCCACAGTGCAGCTGCATGAGCACGGTAGCGCGAAATAATACACAGCCAATCGTCTAAAATCGCTTGAATGTCCAAACTGGCAAGCCTTAAAACACCTACAATTGACAAAGTTTAGTGAAGAGTGAAAGTGATCTTACTTTAGGGATCACGGCTGCTCGTGCGCTGTCTGTTTGTGTTAACGTGGCGTTCGCCTTTGTGTTGCTTCTATGCCGCGGGGCAGAGTCACGTGACTACACACGCGATAGTATGTTTTTAAGGGGAAGTATTAACAGAATTAAAAAATCTAAATAACCAACATCGGAAAATTACGTCGGTTAGAGGTTCTGAATTTCAGTTTCGATTACTTTTCGATTAATCATCCAGCCCTAATAGAAAGCGACGTAATTACCACATTCGAGATCCAGAAAAGACATTGTTAAAATAGTCAATGTGACTGCAGTGGTTCAACCTTAACCTTAAACAAAAATAACAACTTTATTCAACAATTGACAGGGTAGAGACGAAATTGTTGAATAAAGTCATTATTTTTGTTTTGTTTTTGCGCACAAAAAGTATTCTCGCCTCTGCATAACATTAAGAATCTTACTGAACCCAAACTTTTGTTACTGTATATCCTTCAAGGCAATGCTCATTTTATGATAATTCACTGCTTTATGCTCAGCTTTACGATGGTCAGAAATCCCATAACTGTTTTGTGTGTGTTTAAAGTTTCCATCTGTTTGAGGACCAATCCCATGCATCCTCTGTTTTTTTGAGAACATTTTTTTTCTCAAGCACACTGTTTATTCTGCACTATAAAAGTCATTGAGTTATAGGACCATCCTGCTCTCGTCCTCCATTCGTCCTCTCCTCCAGCCAGACAGGCCGTAGCTTCAGATCACGACAGATTCTTCCAGGTCAGACACATAATGACTCCAGCACTCTCATTTTCAGTCTGTGACTTTGCACCTGGTCTGAAGCTAGTTGTTGATGTGTGTGAGAGAATCCATTTTGCATTTGGTTTTTGATGAAGATGTATTCGGGGTGACTCGAACTAGGTCGTTCTGCCTGATTAGGGGAACGAAACTTTGTGTGGGTCTTATAATAAACTCCGCACTAGTGCTCAGGCTGTGACAGCAGAACGTACTCCCAGATACAGTTTATTATCTTTTTATTAGTCTCCCCTTAAGCTCTCTCTGACATTTGGTTACGTTCTTACTCTAATATGACTCATTAACACACTTGAAACCGTCTGCTGTCTGCTGGCCTGGGGAGAGAACGTGGAGAAAAGACAGATACATCGACAGCATTGACAGCAGAAGTTGTGCATATTGCTAAACAATTCAGCTAGATTTGCATTTCTTAAAAGATAGGGTGCTTACAAGGTAGCAAAAAACATTGTTAAAGTTTTACAGTCTTGGTTAAAAATATTGGTACCCATGCATTTTATTTTTATTTTATTTTAATGCATTATGCTATTATTCTGTGCAAGATATTATGTCATCTCATAAAATATATATATATATATATATATATATTAGAAAATAATAATAATAATTTTATAATATTACATATTAAGTTAATCCAACTCAAAGATTTTAAATTATTAGGGCTACATTTAAAAAATAAATAAATAATGTAGTAAATAAGTACTTTATGAGTAGAGAACACAATGCCTTAATATTATATGGTTTATATGGGTTATTGACGAATAAGTTTTTTTAAAAGTGTAAAAAAACATAATGGAGATATAATTCATTTTGAAGTTTTAACAATGAGATTATGTGGGTTTTACAATCAATCAACACTGCTTTTGTCATTTTTTACAAGATGGACTAAATTTGTCACCAAAAAAGTTTAACCAAAATTTCGGTTTTACCGAATGACACTTTTGGTTATACCGAATAATGATATTTTCCAAACAATGCTAACAGACTGATATCAAAAGGACGATCAAACATATTATATTTAGTACAAGTTTTTAAAATATTACAACATTTTCTATGTTATATAGTGGTTGTACCGAATGACCTGATGTTTGAGTAAGTGAAAACATGAATTTTTCAAATAGTTAAAAGAGAGTTAGTTACTTTGCTTCACGACCATGTGATCCTTTGCAGGTGTCTGAATGATGTCACATCCTGTCACATGATATTGACCGCATGACTTGATCCAAAACGGTCCCTTTATATTACTTTATGTTACTCCAAATGACATCAATGAAATTCATTTTTCCGGACATTATTTCTCATAACAAAGCAACAACTTCTACACATATGTTGCACTATGTTAATATATGATGTTATAAAATCATGCCAGAATAAAAAATATATACATTTATTACATTTTAAGATGTTTTAATCACAATGAAATGGTTGTATTGGCCTTTGGACGGTTAAACCGAATGACCTTTTGACAGTTTAAAATCTTTAAAATACCTTTATATGTAGGAAAATATAATTAAAACCTTTTGGATTCAATAAAAGAGATCTAGTTGCACTACCTTACATACTTTGGATGTCATATCTTTGTTTTTTATTAGTATTAAGGCCTTTGGACAAAAAAATGACCCATCACGTCATTGACCCATATATAGTCTTAATATTTTGAGAAATAGTGTGTGCTTTTCAATACAGCTGCACAGAAAATATTTCCTTTTCCTGTTTTCTGTCATGCTGTCACTTTAAATAAACTGTGCTATATTAAGATCAGTGTATCTTGGACAGACATTCTTTCTAGTAGTAACATTTTAGTTCACTAGCTGGTAAGTGTGTGTAGGTGTAAGCTCATTTGAGTTATTATGCATTTCTGAAGGCATAAAAAAATCTGTCCTTCTATATTAACAGGAACATATTTGTCATACTAATTGAAGTGTAGACTATTTTAGTACACAATTATTGTAAGTACAGACAGAAGATTGCATTTTTATAACATAAGGTAAATGTCGGCTACTCTGACTGCATATGCGTTGACCTCATGCTGAACGATCTGTTAGTGAAACATCTTCCAGGATTGTTTACATTCCTTCCCATCATCCGTTATGTTTCAACTTTAAGCCTTTACAACATGTTTAGTTTGATAAGGCGATACACAAGCTCTAAAGGTTCAGCTGGTGATGAGAGCCTCTGCTAAATGTGTCCCAACTGACAAACCAGACAGCTGTATGATACATACACCCTGTCAGCAGTGTTTTAGCCCTGCTGAGCTCTGGTTGCTCACTAGCTTTGCATTTTTTTTGGCCCTGTCTGCGGTCTTTGCGCTTTCGCTCTCTGCGCTGTGACCTCAGGCACATTGAACTTTGAACCCTGAAATGTTAGGTACACCTGCTCCCACAGCAGCCAAAACAGGTGTGGACCAATCAGATGCAGAGTAGTCTAATCTTGTTGGCCTTTTATGACTTTAAAAGCCTGTGCTTGTGATTTAAAGGCTAATTATCCGTAACAGCATTCCTTGTTCCTTTTGTGTTGACCCATATGTTAAAAGAGCCAGAAAATAGAAATTAATATGGCAGTAATGGTAAGAAATAACAATTAAATTACATTTTCTTTTTTTGTTTTCTTTTATATCCCCTGTGAAATGAAATGTTCAGTCCTCTTTGTGTCATTTCACTAATATTGTTCTTACTTGAAAGCGTAAGACATGCCTTAAACTTGTTATAACTCCCAGAGGGAGGGTTATGGGCAGTGCCGTTGTCTGTAACTGAGGCTTACGTGTCCAGCCATTACCATATATTTCAGAGTAAGAACTATTCACAATGGCAGTGAGCTCTAGGTTGGACCTGAGGCCCAATCTGCCGTGTTTAGCACATCTGATTCCCTGTCCGGGATAGCTATTGATGGGCTATTGTCTTCCAAACAACAGCAGCCTTGAAGTTGGCCTCTGGCGGCCCAGGGGACAGTCCCTGCCACTCTCTCCCAGGCTTGGGACGCTCCCCAAGGCATCACACATTCTCGGCAGGGCTCAATGTTCCATAAATAAGAGAGACATCTTTGCAGCACACACACACACAGATAGTCTAGCCTACTGAGGTGCTGTAAATCAAGAGAAAATAGGTGACATTACGGCTGGAACAGGCCACCTCCGATGTCACTATTTGGAGAAAGTGTGGTGTACAATGACAAAAAGGGCACAAACAAGAGAATGTGACGCATAAGGTCTAAAAATAGAAATGATATCCAAACATTACTTGAAACACACAATTATAAAAGAAAGTAAACTTTAAATTTTTTTTTTTTTTTTTTTTTGGGGTGTGTTTGATCCATGGAAAACCCATAATGGCTGTTAGCCAAGGTGTTGCTATGCAGTTGCTAAGGTGTTCTGAATGACAAAAGGATACAAACAAGAGAGTGTGACACATAAGTTCTAAAAATAGAAATAATATCCAAAAATATTGAATATTATTATAATAATATTAAAAAATTACTTGAAACACACAATTATAAAATAAAGTAAACTTACAATTTTTTTTACAATGTGTTTGGCATGTGGAAAACTCGTTATGGCTGGTTGCCAAGGTGTTGTTATGCAGTTGCTAATGTGTTCTGAGTGACAAACAAGGATACAAAGAAAAGATGACACATATGATCTTAAAAGGGAAATAATAGCCAAAATTTACTTGCAATACACAATTATGAAAGAAAATAAGCTTTTACAGTTTTTTACAATGTGTTTGGCGCTTGGAAAACTTGTTATAGCTGGTTGCCAAGGTGTTGCTATGCAGCTGCTAAGGTGTTCTGAAATACAAAAAAAGGATACAAAAAGAGAATGTGACATACAATCTAAAAAGGAAAATAATAACTAAAGATTTCTTGAAACACAATTATGAATGAAAAAATAAACTTAGATTTTTTTACAATGTGTTTGGCAACTGGAAAACCTTGTTATGGCTGGTTGCCAAGGTGTTGCTATGCAGTTGCTAAGGCGTTCTAAGTGGCTTTTATAATGTTGCTATGCAGCCGTTAAGGTGATCAGAGTGGTTATAACGTCACTTTGAAGTTGGTAAGGTGAATTGAGTTGTTTTAAGCATGTTGCTATGTGGTTACCAATGTATTTAAAGTGTTTTAACAATGCTATGCATTTGTTAAGGTGTTTAGAGTGCTTATAACATGTAACTTTGTGGTTGCTAAGATGTTCTGACTGAGTAGTTTTAAAGGGTTAGTTCATGAAAATTCTGTCATTTATTACTCACGCTCATGCCGTTCCACACCCGTAAGACCTTCGTTAATCTTCGGAACGCAAATTGAGATATTTTTGTTGAAATCCGATGGCTCTGTGAGGCCTACATAGGGGAGCAATGACATTTCCTCTCTCAAGATCCGTAAAGGTACTAAAAACATATTTAAATCAGTTCATGTGAGTACAGTGGTTCAATATTAATATGAGAATATTCTTGGTGCGCCAAAAATAAAACAAAATAATGAATTATTTAGTGATGGCTGATTTCAAAACACTGCTTCAGGAAGCTTCGGAGAGTTATGAATCAGCGTGTCGAATCCGCAGTTCGGAGCGCCAAAGTCACATGATTTTAGCAGTTTGGCGGTTTGACACGCGATCTGAATCATGATTCGATACGCTGATTCATAATGCTCCGAAGCTTCCTGAAGCAAATCGGCCATCACTAAATAAGTCGTTATTTTGTTTTTTTGGCGCACCAAAAATATTCTCGTCGCTTTATAATATTAATATTGAACCACTGTACTCACATGAACTGATTTAAATATGTTTTTAGTACATTAATGGATCTTGAGAGAGGAAATGTCATTGCTGGCTATGGAGGCCTCACTGAGTCATCGGATTTCAACAAAAATATCTTAATTTGTGTTGCGAAGATTAACAAAGGTCTTACGGGTGTGGAACGGCATGAGGGTGAGAAATTAATGACATTATTTTCATTTTTGGGTGAACTAACCCTTTAACATCCAGTTTCTAATATTTTTTAGCATGTTGCCATAAGCTTCTGAGTATAGAGTTCAACAGATCCCACCCCTTTTTCAGCTGCGCTGGTTTCGGAAATATTTTTTCCATTAATTTTCCCATAGGGATTTTTAAAAAAGTATTTGTTAAAGAATTATAAGCAATGAACCAAGCCAATCAGCTATGAGGTGAATCATAACATAACATAACATAAACTTTGATTTGAAGCAAAAAAGTTTTTGAAAATCGGACAAAATGACAAAAATACAAAGACTGTGTACTACTACTTAACGGCTTTAGTGAAGGAAAGAACTACAATACCGTGAAGCATTGTGAACAGCATAATCAAATTAAAAACGATGGAGAAATATAAATATATATATAGTGCTTCATGGGAGTAGGCGGAGCTAAGGAGCTATTTTGGTGCGTGTTGCTTTTTTTGACTCATTGATTGGTGTAATTTTCTGTACAGTATCATGGGTAATGTAGTTTTTCACCAGGAATTTTGCTGTTAAATACGATTATTTTAAAAAATAAGCTGAAATAACTCAGGCTGGTGGCTTCATCAGAAGCAAATATTATGAATTAACCTTGCAGCTCACAGTAGGCCTGTCTTTAAAGGTTTAAAAGTTATTGTTAAAAATCAATTTCCCTATGGAGAAATTGAATGGAGTTTTTACTTCCAGAACCTGACTGTTGCGCTCAATTCGTGAGATTGCTGAGAACGTTTTTCTAATTGAAACTAAAAACTAATAGTACACCTCTTCTCAACATCCTGCATCTTTTGAATCTTTTCTTCTATGGTTAGGGGTTAGTGAGTAAAACTAATAGTGACGCTTACTATTTTTATTACAAGAAACTGCTTCTCTCTGGTTTCCCTTTAGATTTATTCACAGATGGTGTGTCATAATCATACCTCGCTTTTGAAGGAGCCTCTTGGCCGATTCACACGTGGAATCCCTGTCCGCTCTGGAACAGGAGGAAACGGATTCTACACATGGGAGGAAGTGTGTACTGGGACAATAGAAAGCATGCTGCGGGTTATTCTCATCAGAGTCTCTCTGCACAGTGAACCGTGAGGGTTTGTCTCTCTCAGTGGGATGGGGCTGGTCTCCATGCGCCGTTGCTTTTTACATAAGGCTCGATCAGCGGTACACAACATGTGGGCCTAATGGTGAAGGCTGGCACAGGCTTAATTGGCACAACTGTGATACAAAGTCCCTCTGTGCTTCTGTCGGTGCTCAGCAAGCTCGTGTTGCTTATATTTGCACCCTTCACTCTCATTTCTTTTTCTGTTTCTCTCAATCCCTGCCTCTCTTTTCATTCCTCCTTTCTCTTTGCCCAGTAGTGTTTATCCATTATGTCAGAGTGGGTTTATTCTTTGGGTCCTGGCTTGGTGCAGCGATGTTCTAAGTCCCTCTGGCCAATCTCTCCATGCTGTAAACAGGCTTTAGGAATGTTCCAGTCCTGGATTACTCTCTGCCCACCCTGCCTTCATCTTGCGTTTTACCCCTGAGCGGTTTTCGTCCAGTGCGGACAACCTGAGAGAGCTAAGAGATAAAACAGTAGTGTCACTCTTATACCAACCAGAGCGTTCCAGCGCTGACACACCAGTGGACCAGATCACTGGAGAAAGAGTTGCTGAGAGTTCACACTGAAATGCTGTAATAGAGCAAAATGAAGAAAGTTATATTTTACAGTTATTATATATATATATATATATAAAAAAAATTGACACATTGACACACACACACACACACACACACACATATATATATATATATATATAATTGATGCATTTTTTTTACATTAAATAAAAAGATAATGCAGATTCTATTACAATATTCTTTAATTACTTTAAGTTGAATATTATTTAATTGATTAGGCTATATACACACACACACACACACACACACACACACATACATACTATACAATATAGTTGCCATGTAGGTATATCAATCAGTATTATGATATATTTTTTAATTGATTAGGCTATATGTCGGATAATTATTATGTTTAATTGCCAAATATGATAGCCAGTATCATAAATCTAAATACTGTTTTTTTAACTGCATTTACAAACAAAACTTGTACTGATCAGTAATTCTTGTTTTTCAGTAAAAATATCTTTATCAATTAATCAAATATTTAATATATTAATAATAACTAATAATTATTCAAATATCAATAGCATTTCCCCTTGTTTTAAGCTTAAATCTAAAAGTTTCATGTGGTTTATGATTAAAACAAGTATTATCTGCTTTATTATTGGATCTAAAGAATTGATAATAGAATCAACAATATATTATGCATTCATAATAGTAATTTAACTAATATTGGAATTTAAATATCATTGCAGGGTTTTCGTAGAAACAATCTAAAGCTGCATTAGCTATAATTTGTTGTGTTAACTATACATAACACATTAACTTTTACTGTAAAAAAAGTTTGAATCTCATTGACATTTAATCAGCATGGTGTTGAATATGAATTCCCATCTCCAGATCAGCAACTAATCCCCACCTGCATAAGTGCAATAAGCAGCGAGTTGATAACATTGATTCCTCACTGTCTCTGTGTCACCTCCCACACCGAAACAGCAGAAGCCATGTTGTGCTTCACTAATTTGCATTTTAGTCAATATGCAATGCAGTCAAATGAGTAACCCTTTGCATATTTAAAAGCGTTTCTGTAGCCCATCCGTGATGGTGACGCTCAATGCCATTTGTCTATTGTATGTCGTTATCCGGCGCAAGCAGCATGGAATTGCCTGTAATGAGAGATATAAACATGCATATTGTGAGTCCACTTAAACACATGCATGTAGGCATGAAAACAGGTCATTTCGATGCCAGAGAGAGAGAAATGGCCACTCTGATGAGATAGCTAATGTCAAACCAGGCTTCTCCGGACCCGGCTATAGCCAAAGACTTGTCACAGCATATTTCCCTTAGTGCTGCTGGCCGTTGAGGACCGTAATTGCTGTCACCTCCCTCCTGGATCCAGCTACAGACTGTGGGAATTGGAAGAGTCATTTCATCTCCAGGGAAACAAAATGATGGGAGCTCCAATTTTCCAGCACAAGTTGAAGGGAAAAGGAGGACGAGGAACATATCATTAGCTAGTCCATCTCTAGACTAAATGACTAGCTAACCTGCACAGGTCTTCCTCAAGAGTGAAAAAAGTAATAGTCAACCATTACTAAAGGTGCAGTCACATTTATCAATGTTCGATATATTTTCACAGGCAAAATCCAGTCAGTTCAATAGGAATCCATGCGATTGGCAATTTTGCGTGAGCGTGAGATTTTCGCAATTTAAAGTCCCCCTTGAATTTAAAATTGAAGTTTTGTAGCTTTTAGTATGAATATGTTAGCTTTAAGGTTATGAATAAGCAGGTGTGTTCCAAAACAATTACAAAATTCCCGCCCTCTACATTATAAATAGACGCTGAACCTGCGGCTGAAATCGGTCACTTGTTCACATATTTACTATTTTCTACATGGTGAATGGCACATAGTGCACTATATAGGGTATAGGGAATGATTAGACAGTGTAAATATGCTTCCATTGAGACGAATGAAGTCTGGTTTCACGTTAGTGTTGCGCAAACTGCAACGCACGCAGTCTGCTCCAGTCCAGAGACATGATAACACAGAACGGATCATATCCGCCAGTCGGCGCAGACCACAAAATGTATCGGACCCATTTGAATTCTGCACAGAATGCTATTTTAAAGCGATATGCAGGAGATTATGATGAGAAACGGTTAGAGATTAGAAGGAAACTGAGGTTTTACCGAGCTCAACGGCTCTAGCCAAGCTGTGATATAAACAAAACACTATTGGCGATTTTAAAAAAGGGGAGGAGCTGTTCGATATGTCCCACCCTGTCTTCCTGTTTCGGTTGAAATTATGTCAACACATTTAAAAATGCTGCGCGTTCCAAGGCACTTCAGTGGGCCTTTAAATGCCAAAGGGGTCGTCACATTTACCATTGCTCTGTGAAATTTTGTGGGCGAAATCCTGTCATTCCAATAGAAATCCGCTTGATCGGGAGTTTCGCATGAGGGCAAAAAATTTCCGCAATGGGTTGCTGCTTTTACCAAGCGGAAGCTGCTTGGTTTGAATGTGACTTCTGTGTGAGCGGTGCTTCATAAATCCTTACACTATTGACAATATAACTTTCTTGCCCATTAAATTTCTCCAAAATTTTAATAATGTTACCATACCTTAATAGGAATAAGCTCATTTAACTAAAAAAAATAGCTTTTTCTCAAAGCTATCCAATTAGCAGTCATCGTTAAGAGGCATGTGTGTGCAAGTCGACCTTACATAGTTCCTGTGCCAAGAGTGGCCATATTAGATAATTAGCTCTTGAAACCAGTTGTTTCCTTTGAAAACCAAACCTTCTAACATACAAGGGGTTAATGTCAGACTTCGCCCCGAGTCTGTGGCGTTGTGCCGCACATATGACGCTAACAGAAGGGGCTCGGTCGTCTGATACACACCAATTTCATCCCCTTTCAGGATGGTGGAATAGAACAGAGGGACCTTCTCGCTTCACAGAGCTACAATTAAGGGGGCCTCAAACAGAGGGGCTCAAAGACAAAGACAGAGAGAGAGTGAGGTAGACAGAAAGAGAAAGAGAGAGAGTGATAGACAGGCAGGCAGAGGTTGGGAAAGTGGAATATTAATGCATTGGGGAGCGACAGGAAATTGGGCATCTAAATGTGCGCCCGTGTCCCCTGGGATGATTAGTAGCAGCCAATCTCATTCAAAAGCAGATCAATGAGGAGATATATTGTCATTTTCCAGCCGCACCCTCTTAATCAATTAATCTATAATAAGATCTGTGCATCTTAAAGGGCCAGTGTTAGAATTAACAGGTTTTTGTCGGGGATCCCAATGCATATGAGAAAGCATCAATTTCATAAATTTCTTCCACTGAATTGTTTAGGCTGGCAAAACAGAATGTACTGTAGTTGATTGAAGTTGATTTGATTTTGGGCTCAGGTCACGGTTTAATCAAGCAAATTGGTCTCAATCAAAGGGCAGCAAATAAACACATTCTCGCCAGGTCTTTTGTTTCTTTTTAAGCCTTTATGCACTTTCTTTTCATTCCAGTCTGTCTTTTGGCATCCTTCCCTTACGTTCAACTGTCATATGCAACACTGCTTTGGGCATGTGGGGGAGTCAGATGCTTTTCCGTTACATAAGGACTCTGTGTATTGCTTTTCGCATTAAATGTCATTTGGTCTCAGCGTTCTGTCAGTCTCCATGGCGATCACAGTGTGATGGGCAGTCGATATCTTGCTATGGGGATTTTGGCCAGAACAGATATGCCGGACACATGTACAAAGCATGTCGATGTGTGGTTTAGGTCTTTGTGAATGTCACCAGGATGTGACGTATAGCTTATTTGGGTTGTTTTGCTTGTAAATTCATTTGGTTTCTTTAGACAAAGTTTAAGATAAAAAAAAAATATATATATATATATATATATATATAAACCCTAAAAGGACTGATCTATAGGTAGGTATGTAAGTATGCACTTACAGTGGAAGTAAATGGGAACATTTTTTGAGGATTTACAGAAATGTAAATTAGTAAATTAGTAAGCGATTTTTTTTTCTTCACACTAAAATCATGTTAGCACTCATATTTTTTATGTTTTGTGGCTTTTGAAACAGTATTATAAAATTTACAGAAAATATATATATATATATATATATATAATAACACCCTTTTAGGGTTCATATATATATATATATATATATAAACCCTAAAAGGACTGTAAAAAGTACAACAAGGGTATAAAATTGGATAAAACTTCTCACAGAACGGATTAGTAAGCGATTTTTTTTTCACACTAAAATCATGTTAGCACTCATATTTTTTATGTTTTGTGGCTTTTGAAACAGACAGTATTGTGAAATTTACAGAATGGCCCCAATCGTGTCCATTGAAACATGCCTCAGTGATTTTTTTATTTAAAAAAGAAAAAAATGGGCAAGTTGAAATTATTTTTTTTTTTCTTCACATATTCATGCTTTCTATTGAACTTAACTTGTACTGAACCTTAAATTTTCCTTTAAACATTTGAATATGTCACATTTGTGTGTTCATTTGTTCTTTGGGATGTGCTGAGCTTTAAATTCACAGTGTCAGATGGCTTGGCCCTTGATCAGTGTGAGTTGTCAGGTGTTCATGGTGCGGCTGATCAGTGTAATAAATCACGTTTTGCTGGCACAGACTGAAGTGGCTGTATGGTGGATGGGCTAATTACTTATAGTGCTATAGCATTTTCAGAACGTTTTCTGCTGTCAATGCTGATTGCTCAACACTGATATGATGTCTGATATGTTGCCACCAAGGTGCAGTTTTTTCATCTCTGCATAGCTTAATTGAGAAATTTTCAAACCGATTTTCCCATCACCTTCTTTGTAAGGTTAAGTTAATTTCTATTGATAAAGCCTCTGGATTGGCTGTACATAATGGTGTCTTTCAATTGGGTGTGTAAATTAGTCGAAGTCTCATGTGAAGGGATTGCTTGAGGCATGCTTTTCACTGTCATTTATCTTCTTTGAGAGGAAAAAAACAGATAATTTAACAAACGAAACAAAGAAATTGATTTAACAGCCTTGTGTTTTTCATTGCGTAAAATAAAGCAGATGTTTAATAACACAACGGGAGAGTGTCTGTGCCCTCAATGTGCGAAAGATTGAGCAACTCATTGTTAGCTTTTATAAATTCAATGATAATCTGTCATCTGCAGCGATGTTCTCCGAACTCCCGCTCTTGGCGTACTCCTGCGACTGTTGCTTAATGGCATCATTAAGACGTGATGATGTGATGTCGCCATAACTCTCACACTAATGTGATTATTCAGCTAAATTCACAGACTGCACTCTCGTCCTGACGCATCCAGCTGATGTTTTATGGTAGTCGGAGCATGCTGCATCAGTCATAAGAGAGTTGAAATGTATTTAGGGGAAAACGGAATCATGTTTTATTCAATTACACACTGAAGCTCAATTAATCAGTTTTTTGCAATTAAGTTAAACTTGCTCATGCATCATACATGAGGACAATATCAAGGGTACTAGCTCCAGAAGCTCCCCGTGTACTCCAGGCGCCGACTGTCCTCCACTGTGAACATAATGGAAGAGAATATATTACATTAGGAAAATTAAGATAAATACAATCCCTAACTTGCATGTTGAGCTTTCAGAATTGAAATTAACATGAAATGCAATTTGCTGGTTAATATTTTAACAAATACAGTCTCATTATAGTGGAGAAAATGGCAGGGATGGAAAGTGTGAAATGCGGTGAATACAAAACAGCCCTCTTTTCCCTGTTTAGTGATTCATTGCTGTTATTTGCCAGGGCTGAATCCACCAGTATCATCCGCCATCATTACCTGCCGCAGACAGAGGGTCTTCTGTGTCGTGTCTCATTGTCTGAACCTCATACCACACTGATATACCTCTGATATTGCTTTTCACTTCTGATCTAGTCATTCCCATGAAACAATGGCATTTCTGTGATTGATGATTTGCTTAGAGCCCGGAGTCTTCGGGGGCTGCTTTTTTGGAGACGGACCAGAATTTAAAGGTAATGCTAAAATGAATTGCAACATTTTGCTGCACCTCAACCTATAGGCTCTTGATTTTAATACAAATGATTAAGCTCAGGCCTTTATATATCAATATATATCACTATAGTTGCTCTTAAAGAAATAGTTCATCCAGAAATGAAAATTCTGCCATCACCCGCACATTATGACTTACTTTGTTCTGTGGAACACAAAAGCAGTAATTCTGTAAAATGTTCTGGCAACTCTTTTCCATACAATGAAAGTGAATTTGGTTTTAAGGGATGCCACTTTCCAAAATGCACCATAAGGGGAGTATACATATTTTGTACACTCATTTTAGGGTTTACAGTGTAACATTGTGATTTTCAGTGAATAACTTTTTATTTTGGTTATTTAAATATCTAATGTTTTAGGAGACTTGCAATATAATGCACATTTGAACTGTTTTTATAATAATTTTATGGTGCTTTTGTTTTGTCAGTTTTGGAGTTCAACAATTCCATCAAGTTCACAGAACTGATACATTTTAAAGTAAGTTTAACTCAAACTGGGCTGGGATTTCTATTTCCCAGCATGCTTTGCCCATGGCACTCGAAAGGGAGAGTAAATTCTAAAATGAAATGTTATATAATGTTTTTTTTTTTTTTTTTTTTTTTTTTTTGTGCAAGATTAATGTTAACTGGGAGATTTAGTAGTGATTAATGTTTTGTTATGTTCATTTAGAATAGTTTCTGTTAATGTGGGTTTTTGGAGAGTTACCATCATGGTGACAAGTGGTGCATGTGGCTTGGTTTGAGAGGAAGTATGTTAAATGCTTTATATTGCTGCACTCATTCAGCAAGTGCTATACCATGCTATTGTTAACATGTTAGCAAATTAGCAAGTTAGCATTTTTTGAATTAGCTTGTAATAGCTAGCTATGTTTACACTAATAAAAATGTTGGCATTGAGGTTACATGAAAATTTGAAGTAAATGTGTGAATTAGTGTACTCAAACATTTCAAGTTTAGAACAATTAAAATGTATGAGTACAAAATAAAAATCTGCCAGTTCTGCTTACTTAAACTTTGAATTTCTTAACTTAAATATTTTGAGGCAACTGATTGCCTCAAATTTAAGTTTTGCCAACTTATTTGGGTTTACAGTGCATTGTATGGAAGGGAGCAGAGTAAACATGCTTCAAAATATCTCCTTTTTGTTACACAGATGCAAAAAACATGGACTGACATAAGGGACATGACTGATTTCAGAACAGAATTATTCCTTTTAAAAACTGTTTATTGACAAATATGTTACTTAGAAAATGTCAACTAAAACTCTCACACAAGGTGATTTTAAAGGAATTGTTCAACCAAAAATTAAAATTGTTGTCATTTATTTACTCTCAACACAGAAGGTGATGTTAGGCTCAATGACAGCCTCAGTCTCAATTCACTTTCATTGTTTGGAATGACAATACAGTGAAAGTAAATGGTGACTGAGGCTGTCAGTTCTGACTAACATCTTATGTGTGCCGCGTGAGAAAGAAAATCATGCTGGTTTCAAACAACATGAGGGTGAGTAAATAATGGCAACTTTAATTACTGGGTGAACTATCTCACAGATCCTCAAGATTGAATTTACAGCGATCTCTGCAGGGTTGTGGGAAATCGAGCTACTGGCCCTTTAAGAGCGCAGTTACCCCAGTGTGGGTAACTGCTGAAGGTAGGCAGGGGGGGTGGGCTTGAGCCACGAGACAGTCGCCCGTAGACGCGAGAGTAGTAAATCCGTTCATTCACAGCGAAGGGAAGACTGCGGGGCAGCGGCTGAGATGGAAATCTGACTGAACGGGCTATTAAAGAACGGATACTTTTTCCACACACAGGGAAAGCGCTAAAAGAAATATGTTTTGCCCGTGAATTGAATCTTGGAGGAAGTAAGAGCGTCTGGGACGGACTGTGAGCATCACATCTTATCTGTCCGTTACATTGACTCTTTATCTGTACAGATCAGCGCTCGAGCGCAGCACACAGCGCGAGCACACAGGAAGCGCACGAGAAAATGGAATATTTGTGATGCTCAGATTAACCTACACAGTTTTGATGTGTTTTTGGGTCTAGTTTGTAAAGTTCTTCAATGTGACCGCCTGTTCAAACGCGTCTCCTCTCACTTCGACCGGATTGTAGCGCTTTTTGGATGATTTTAGGGACTGTTTGTCCGGATAAAGGCGACTGAAGTGGACTTTATATCTGAGGGTGATGGAGTTTCGCAGGACTTTAGATGCGCTACTCGTTTCGTTTGCCCTCATCTGCTTATCTCAAGGTAAGCTGGAGAAAATACAACACGACAGATGGCTATATGAGGATTATAATCGTAAAACATTGTGAATTAGCTGTCGACATCTTCTCTGGTGTTTCTGAACGTAAATATTGTCTTATTTGTGGTGGTAATTTGTTGAGGTATTGATGTTATTTAGGTTGTACGGTGATGATGCGCATCCTTTACATAGATAGAGACAGCCCTTATAGATAGCAGCAGAAGTTTTATAGCATGCAATTTTTTTCTAATATTCAAAGTATCGACATGTATTGGTTGAAGAGATATTCTTCAGCTTAAGTAATAGTAAAATCAAATATTTTTTTATTTAATTACAATAATTACTTCTTTTAAGAAGAATATAACTTAAATATACAATACTTTTAGTGTAAACAGATGATTTATAGGTTTATCCTTAATACATAGTGTTTATACTTGAACATATGGTCGAAACAGACTAGTTGACCCAGTTTACAGTAAATGCACTTACTTTAGGACAGAGCAGCACTTGAATTCAAGAGGATTCTCTTAGGGAGAGAGAGAGAGCATATTGAAAAACTACACTTCTGTTAATTAACACATTTTCACTAATGCACTGTATTGGGGTTTTTCAACTTTTACAATCTCAAGGACCCCTCATTCAGAGTTTCAACTCAGGGATGAAGGGTAGGCTATATATATATATATATATATATATATATATATATATATATGTGTGTGTGTGTGTGTTTTGGATCCCCCTAGGCAACCTTCAGGTTCCCTGGTTGCAAACCTTGGCTCTGTAGAGCCACAATCTTGCATAGCTTGAATTGAATCGTGCTTAGGTATTGCTGGCCAACAGAAGCTCTGTTTTATGGGGCAGTAAACATTGCCTCTGAGATCTGTCCTCCAATATAACCTCCGACCAAATCTGCCACTGAATCAAGGGCAGCACAGCCGCCAGACAAGGGATGAAATGACACGCAAAGCTTTTATTTGACTAGATCTATAGTCCAGTCTCAGTCGTGTTGTCAATACTGTGCTCTTCTTCTGTTTCATGAGCAAATCTGGTCAAGTTAAAAACCCTTTTCATTCTCTATAACAGGCTCATAACCATCCAAGAAGTGAGTCTGGATTAATTTGGTGTAGTTGAATTTAGTGTTACGCGCTGTCCCGTTCTTTTCCCACGCCTCTGACTTAATCCAGTGCAGGTATGTGGTAAGGGCCGCTGGCTGTCTCCTTTAGCCTTCTCACACCTGATAAGGGTTTTGAAAGAAAGGCATTGAGTTACTCTTCAACTTTGTCATTTATAGGTGCCTGATCTCTTCTGAGTGTGACTCTTGTGTATTTGTTGTTTGTCTATATTGCATTTGTAGCTCGAGGAGGACGTGTGTTTGCTCGGCTTCTTTTGAAGTCATTTTAAACAGCCACAAACAGCTGTCGGCTCTTCCCGGATTGTCCCCAAACATGCATTTAACGACTGCCGGCCTTTGACTCATTTGGTAATGACACCCTTTAAAACCGATGAACCTTAGTGGAAAATGACTTTTAAGCACATTTCTTTGTATTTGTGATTTAACACATTTGCATAATGCAAATACAAGTATCTGTAGCCGTTACATCCTATACTGTACAAGCATTTGATTGGCAGCATTTCAAAAGCTCTGCGACTTTTCGCATAAAGTGTGTCATTTAGGGTTTTCCTTCATATGCGACAGCTTATTTTGATGTCTTGTGTCTCCAGGACTGTCGTAGCTCCTCAGATCAGAAGAGAGGCATGTTTGCGCGTGTGTGTATGAGAGGTGTGACTCAGAGAAGTCTGCGTCTCCCTCTCGCACGCTCGCTCGCACAGTTACTCCCTGTCTCCTCTGTGTAAACAGTGTGCTGTCGAGAGGCTGTCAATAAGGAGGAAGATAAATGCCGCATCCCCTACTGAGCACGCTCTGATGTCTCAGTCTGATTTCTGTCCCGGCACATTCACGCTCTTTACTGGATTCTTGCCGGGAGACAAAACAGCTTGGCAGTATCTTTCCCGCACTCTTTTGTTGTTGCCGCTGAGATCTTACTTAAGAATTAATACTGGCTGCACCACAAATGTTCAATTAAAACATTTTAATATGCTTTAAAAAGTGACACCTTTGATAAGCGCATATTTTTTACAATCCAAGAGCGTAACTCATCTCCTGAAATAGCACGATTTTATCGCCTTCTCTTTGTGGAGCTAATGGCAGCTTTTTAATTGGTCAAGAAAGGAAGCCAGAAGCACATACGGCTCTGGTTTTATGAGTCTAGCGCTGACAGGAAGTTTGAATTGAACCCTAAAGACATTGGTTCTGGCTGGCGTGGCTGTGTGGGGGTGAATAGGGACACAAAACAATGCCTTGGCATCAATCTGTCCAACCTTGTGTCTCTGGCCGCAGACGAAGACAGTTTAATGGCCCTACGCATTAGTTCCAGTGGCTGTGGTGACCCTCAAAGCCGTGTTCAAAATGGGAAGCACCATACGAAGAATCAGAAGGGCCAAGCTAAACTCCCTGAGTGTTCCCTAAGTTTACTACTAGTTCCCTAAGTGACTTTTCAGCTTCCTTTAACACCCATCTGCGATTGTTTTCTTGAAGTGACCGCTTGCTTACTACGTTTTCAGTTGCTCAAACTGTTAAAAATGTTGTGGAAACCAGGATCGAAAAAGTGGCATACAAGGATTAATAGGTTTAACGAGAGATATTGTCAGGACATCTGCAAATACATCATTCATTCAGATTCGTTGTCGATGGGAATACCATCATTAATGAAAGATTGTTTTTCCAATTTGGCACACTGACCCTGACTGAGGTTTGATATTTAGCTTCCTTATCAAGAAATATAGCTGCCTCTCTTTTTAATCAGAAAATTTGCACTCACTACTTCGATATTGACATGCCCTACAGCAGTGGTTCGGTTCGGTGATTCTCTTTCTCATCCAATAACTCGATAGCAGGAAGTGTATATCAGCAATACTACAAGGAAGTTCATGGTTGTTCCAGGGATCTTTCCGGTATCAAGAGTTTTACTTGTCAGGTTTTACTGTAACAGTTGCATTTTTTTCTCCCCAGCATTTTTTGTTTTTTTCATCCATCATCTAACCTGCTTTCATCCTTCAATACCTGCTTAAATTTGAGGCCTCTGGCTACATGTCTAGATGGCCTGTTTATTAAACCATCCCTTACTGCATTATACTATATATATATATATATATATATATATACTTTATTTAGTAGGCTAAGCTTTTGAAACACACATACATTAGCTGCATTTGTTTGTTGCTTTCCTAATCCAACAGCAAGGTATCACAGTAATCCTCTTTTTTGGCTTTTTTCCCCTCAAACCCCTCATGTTTTAGCTTTATTTTTCTGGCTCTCAAAGGTAGATTGTTGTGGCATAATTTTTACAACATTTTCATTTCACAGTAATATGCTCATGAAATTTCGGTTAAATGCATACCTGCCGCGTCCAACATTAACTTGTTAATTTCGAGATGGATGGATGGATGGATGGATAGATGGATAGATAGATGTTAGAAAATGCACAAGTCTAACTTTTATATTAACTTTTATTTACTTGCCAAAGCCAATATTTACTTGCATTTGTTGCTTGCTTTTAACTTTCTACCGTGCATACTCATCGTTTCTCACTCTTTAAACATGTAAATATACCGATTAGGATAAGCTTGTTGAGGACTTTGGATGGTTTCAAGTGGGTTCTGTGGTTTATCTGTGTGCGAGTGTGTGTAAAGAAGGTGTGGGCAGCCGTGGGGCACTGCAGGGGCCACCTGCGTGCCAAGGCAACATACCACTTACATAGCTAGACGGAGGAATCTTAGTATCCAGGCCTGGCGCACAATTCCCACGGCATGAATTCTCACCCACTCATTTGATTATCGGATCACTTTTGTGCAAAAAATTAAGATATTCTTCTTGATCCACGCCTTCTGACAAACAACACAGTATGACTGCTCATTATCAGGGCCTGCTGAGCCTATTACCACACTTTCACACCGAGCAACAACTCACTCCAACTCCTAAACAGCTGGCTTGTGCTTTGAGTGTTTACATGGTGCAACTGTGTTGTCCTTGGAGAAACAGAGACCTCTGGTCTGTGTTATATTCGCTCTGTTTACTAGGCTAGTTAATGCAAACAGACCTGGCTAATAGTGTATATATGTGTGTGTTGGGCACACTGTAAACAAAAGGGCCTGGGGCCGTGTGTGCTCTCTCATCAGGAGCTCCAATTTAATGACTCAGTCTCTATCTGCATGGGCACTGCTATTAGATTACCTTCATTAACACACACTTCTTTCTTGTTCTTTCCCCTCTTGGTGCCTCTGTTTACACACTTTTCAAGCTGTTCAACTTCGCTCCTGTGCTCCTATTTGGCTTTGACTCCCCGTTATCCTCATTGGTCATGATCCTTGTGTTGTTTCAGTAAATAACAGTTGCCGGGTTCAGAGGGCTATTAGACATGGACATTACGTGCGCGGTTGTCGTTTAATGGCCGTGTAGATCAAAATCGCAGCTTGGCAGAGCTGGAATTGGTCCTTGAGTGCAATGCAAAGAATGTGGTGAATGTTTTTCCACGTTGTAAATATACTTTGTCTTTGTCTCTGTCGGAGCGATTGAAGTGTTAACAGGCTGTTGTCCTTGTCTCCATAGACGTGTGACAAGACTTTGATATTATCAGCTCTATTATATGCTAAATAGTTTCTATTACAACAGGAATCTGCTGCTTTTCCTGCTGAAAATACGGTGATTTATGCTTTTTGCTGGTTAGTTCTGATGGACCAACATGTATTTAAAGTGTTTAAATTCATTTTTTTGACTGTTTTTATGTCAGGCGGTACAACCAAATAGTTGTATGTATATACTGTAGTTGTACCACCTGACAAGGAAAGGGTACCATCCTACCGATACTTGCAATTAGCAGTTTTACCAGTATTTGAGATACAAACCTTTTCACTTTTCCACAAGGATCAGCTGGGGTCCTCCGGATGATGCATTATCATGTTTACTGTTATTACATTGTGAATTCATAATAACAGAGCCATGTTTGTAGTTGTGCCACCCTGACATTCCAACTGCTGGACAAAAGTTTTTCAATAATCTCAACAGTTTTACAATGACTGATATTTATAACATTTGTTTATATGAAAGGTTTCAAACCTAAAATGATGCCATAGTTTTTAGTTTTTAATTTTTTATTATTAAGACACTATTTTAAATAGTTTTCTTGTCTGTTCATTTGTTCGGACAATTGCACCTCCTGACATTTTGGCGGTTTAGGATAACAAAACATAAAATAATATGTATTATTTAAATATACTAAAAATGAATTCAATATAAATAGGTTTTTATAGAATAAAGTGATATGTCATGAATTTATCAAATTAATTTAAAAGGAATAGCTCTGACAGCTCTTTACAGTCTTTTTGCCCAGTGAAATTTGTTAGCAAGTTTTCTCATAATGATTTGTGCGATAGAGAGACTAAGAATTGCAAATCAACCATAAAATGTTGTATATTCAGTCTCTAACTCTCAGACCGCAGTGAGAAATGAACCAGTGCTCTGGGCAAAACTGCCAACAAAAGTGACAGAAATGCCCCAGTTACCCAAAATAGGGCAAAAATGCTCCCAGAGGGAATTCTCTTTTATCTCATATCAAACATTTGATATATTTTATATAAATATATGTAAATTTTACACTGTTTCAGACTTTCATGCTTTAACAGTCATTGCACTCCTTAGCAGTGTATTATAGCTTTAGTGGTACTTTGTTGTAATGCTATATTCTGTTTTCAGTCTAAAAAATGGAAATCAGTCTTATTAATTTTGCTGCTAAAGCTATGCATTCACTTTGTCAGCATTTGAATGCACAACATTATTATGCAGTCCATGCAGTCTTTTATCTCATATGCCTTTCTCAAGTAGAAAATTCTTCCCTCCCTACATGTCAGTCTTCAATCTAGCCATGCCAGGACCGCTCATGTTTATGACCAACCCAGTGAGTCATTCTTATGCAAAACACCCACCATCCCTGCAAGCACCACTTGACTTAAATGTTAAACCTGTTAAATGTGTGAATCACTAATTGAAAGCGATTCAGCTGTGTATTTCACCAGTGCAGTGCCATATGTTGCAGATCTTCAGAAACATTCACAGGTTAAGTCCGGTGCTAAGGGAAGCCTAGGGGTTTTCCTACCCCTCATTTTGGTCATTTCCTCCTGCAATCATCAGCCATCAGAGCAACAAGAACACATCCTGAATGTGATATGTTATCTCCTGGACCTCAGGGGGAGATATGCAGAGTTCCCGCTGTGCTGGGAATAGACAAATGTTGAATATAGGCATAATCATCGTCCCGTTCGATGCACGCTTTCCCTGAGCATGTATTTAACATAAAGCCTGTCCGTACAGTGCCGACTACGCCCTAGTCCTTTTCATCTCTGTCTGTTTGACTTTCAAAGATCCAGTTCATGAATAGTCAGGTCGGCTCTCGATTGAAGGCACCGGCCATTGAAGACTGAAAGAATTTTAAAGAGGCTGTATAATTTTTGATGAGAAGAAAGTGACTTCAAAGCCCGCTCACACTTTGTTTTACCTTTTCACTGGAATTTGACCTGAAGCTGAAAAATGGCAGTCTTAAGGGATCAGGAGACGAGGCGGTCTTCTGAGGGAACTTCACTTGTGCTTAAAAGTGACTGGTGTGAATAGCAGAAAAAAGATCAGGTTTGTCAAAACATCTAGATCTGCTTTACAGTCAGGTTCCTCACCCTGAAACTTCACTTCCTGCTAAATTTGTGGTTCTGTGTGGGCCTCACCTAGGGATGTTGGGGTCAAGCGGAAAGTGCGAGGTGGGATTAATCCAGCGGAACGTGGTGCACCACTAGGAGGACCAGGAAGCTGATGGTATCTCAACCAGTCTTGGTATGCTATTCGCTCCAACCGGGCCACTTCCATTAACGGGGCACTGAAGAGGTCCAGACAACACAGAGCAGCTGGGACGGAGCTCCACTGTCGCCACCATGCACAATTTATCTTTTATTCCCTACTTCTTCCTCTATGGCTGAAGTCGACGTCCCCCTTGAGATATGCGATATGCCATTGACATGTATTCCAGATGTGTTTTTCTTTGGCCAGGAGAGTTTAAATTACAGAAGGTCAGGGAAAACAGACCGTGGTATTATTGTACCGCCTTCATAGAGGGTTTGTAGAATCTGAATGAACCCAGGCGAAAGTGTCTCAGAGTACTGATACATATCTGAATATGTGACTGCATAAAAAGACAGTTATTCCCAAAGAAAAGCAAAGGGTACTACAATCTTTAGATTCCTCACAGCCTGTTCTGGAAATGCCCTCACACTAAAGGAATGAGCTACATGTAGTTTGGCAAGTCCAGGGTGACCAAGAGGTTGTATTTTACACTTCATGGCTTGATCACCTGAGGCTACTCAGAGCTCCGTGTTGTTTGAGATCGCAGGGTTTAGGGTCAGCACTTAAAGAGATTCTCACTAACAGGTCGAACTGCTGAAAGAATTGTATTTATTCCCCTCCTCTTTTCCGGCAAGTCTACTCATGGGAATCCACAGAGGGATCAATACCTTCTGCTGGATGTTGCTACTGCCCAGCAGAAGGTTCATTTGAAGTACTGTTTATTTTGTGAATTGAGAAGGTTCTTAAAGCAATGGAGTGGCCAGATGAGCCTTAGCTTTAAGATAAGATCTGATGTGTCAGGAAGTCCCATTTGCTCCACTCTAAAGATTAAGCATTTAGGATTCGTTTATATATCACAAAGTGTTTTGTCCAGTTCTCCTCAAAGTCGGAATGCATTTCATCTCACAAAAATAAAATAAGTTGACATGCTATACTTAATCTAAAACTATTTTAGACAATGGATTTTCTTAATCTTTACTATACATGCAATTTTATGATTTCATATTTATTGAACAACCACAAAATATATTATATATTAGAATAGATATTTATTCTATTAATTTTATTTTGGCGATTATTATTAATTATATTCTGTTTTAGTTTTTTTTTTTGACTGGTCACTACTTTTTTCTTTTTTTTTTTTCAGTTTTGCACAATTATTATTGAGTGTCTATTTACACTAAGTGCATATAGCCCGTCTTGTTGGCAGAGGCTATTTACACTAACTCCGCCCACTGACGTATGGTTTGATAGAAAAAATTATGGAAGATGCTGCAATTTCAACAATAGCAATAGTGTAGTGGTAAGATGCGTGGCAAAACATTTTGACGCAAATTGACCCATGTTCTAATCCGCCTTATGCCGTACTCTGTCTACTCCCTTTTCCTATCACATATCAGATCGAAAAGGCATATAAATGAATAAAATGAATATAAATATAATATAAACAAATAAAAATAGGAAAGTGTCTAACGTGTGTTTAATTAAAAAGTTTTTAGGTTTAGAGGTAGGTGTAGGGAGGGCTTTATTGTCCCAATAAGGTGGCATCCATTTAATAATTTTAATAAATATAATAATTTACACTGTTTGTCATTATTGCATACAGTGTAATGTACAACAACACTGAGGTGTAAATCTGCCACTATTTATAAGTATAAATAGGATCTAACTACTATTTACTCTTATTGCAAAGAAAATACTGCTATTTTTAGTGTAAATAGAATCTATCGCTATTTTCAATTAGTGTAAATAGATTCTATTGCTACTTGCGCTTAGTGTAAATAGCATCAATCACTAAGAAAATATACTATTTTCACTTAGTGTAATTGAATCTAGTTGCTAAATAGCCGCTGCCATATTATTAGTAGTATTTATTGTATTATTATTATTATTATTATTTGTTATTAATATACTAACCAGTCTCCTTTCGAATTATTATTTTTAGGCAAAAGTCATGCTAAATCTATTCTATACAAGTATGCAAGCTGCACAAAGGGAGTATTTCTTGTCTTTGAACAGCATCAAAGCTCATGTAATGGACACAGCCTCTGAACCCACAATGGTGCATAGATTTTATTATGCTAAGGCTCCAGTCTCTTCCTGTTGGAATATGAAACCCGCCTCATCCCCTGCAGTAAACACAACATCTTTTGCTGTTTCCTAAGCAGGAAACACATAAGCAGCTCTTGCCACAACCCCTAAAGGTGTCAAGTTGCTCTGTTGAAGCTGTCATGGAATTTCTGTGCTTGCCACTTCACTTAATCCATCCCGGTCCCCACCTCGCAGGGTTGATTCAGGCAGAAGCACACTCATCCCAGAGGAAAACAGCAACCCTCCTGTGTAATTTGATTTCCTTTTTGCATGTGACCAGCTTCACTTTGTCGTCTCACCGTCAGAAGCCATAGGAGTAAAGAGCACAGCTTTATGACCCCGGGTTTGTGCTCTTTCTCAAGAGCCCCTTTGTTGTTTGTAAATGCAAAAAAACAGATCAGTTAAGAAAGAGTGAAGGAAAGAACACCCCCCTTTCTTAATTTAACTTAGGGTAATGAATGCACATTTGCAAATCAATTCCCAGATTCCAGCGAAAAAAGGAGGGGTGAGGTTGTTAAATAATCAACTATTTAAAGGGGGCGGGAAGCCACTCAAAAGAATTGCAGATGAGGGTTGGGAGAAAGAAAAGTTGGTCATTTTTGTCTTTGGTGTTAAACTTTGTGGTTTGAGTATCAAAGCTTTGTGCTTTTATGCGATACCACAATTTGACATGTTGCAAAATTGTTTTAGATATCAAAGTGGATCTTGTCTTATTCATCTAAGGAACAAAATCAAACACTTTTTTTTTTTATAAGATTTTATACTAATTTCGTCCTGCACAGATCATTTTCTGCATTTTAATTTTCACTTCTTTAGAGCTACTTAATTCATGTTTCTTATTTGTGACCTCCAGGTTTTCACACATACTTCAAGGGAAGGAGACAATTATTAGATCGACATCTGACCTTTCCTTGCACGGTTGTCATGGAGATCCTTTGGCATTGACACCTTTTCTTGGAAGACTTTTGAATATTTGCATTTGTCACTGCACTTCCTGTTCTGAATCAGATATTGAAAATTTCCCTGAGCATGTCTTGTTACTGCAACATGGTTTGCATTATCTATCTTTGTTTAGCTGGGCAGTGTTTAGAGATCTTATTTCCTTCCCCCAACACTGGAGATAAATATTCTTAGCACTAAAAGCCCCTTGGGATTGATCAGAAGGATTGCCAGATGCATGTATTTCCTCCCAGAGCTGGCTCATCTCGCCCCCTCTTCCTTCACATAACAAGGTCAAACCCCTATTACAGTACAAGGGCTCGATACCTTTAAGAGCAGATGAGTTGTATTTGCAGCACCTCCCTTTATGCCCGAATCAATCTAACTGCTGGAACCATTACTAGTGTGTCACACAGTGAGATTGCCACTTGTATAGGTTCTTCCAGATAGGACATGCTTTAATTTCAGCTGCACTTACAGCATTTAATCCTTAACAGCTGGACTGAAGCAAAGAATTAGCGTAGAATTGTTAGGTTAGGTTGTTTTGGGTTGCTGCTAGGATGTTGCTAAGGTGCTCTGAGTAGGATTGTGCAAAATTCATAAATTAAGAATTGGCTCCCATTAATTCACTTTTAAAGGATTAGTTCACTTCAGAATTAAAATTTCCTAATTTACTCACCCCCATGTCATCCAAGATGTTCATGTCTTTCTTTCTTTAGTCTAAAAGAAATTAAGGTTTTTGAGGAAAACATTCCAGGATTTTTCTCCATATAGTGGACTATGGGTTGAAGGTCCAAATTGCAGTTTCAGTGCAGCTTCAAAGGGCTCTACACGATCCCAGCCGAGGAGTAAGGGTCTTATGTAGCGAAATGATCGGCCATTTTCTTAAAAAACAAACAAACAATGTAACCACAAATGCACGTATTTCACTAGCTCTGCGATGCGCCACGCATTATGTAATCATGTTGGAAAGGTGACATGTGACATAGGCGGAAGTATCGATCCAGTGTCTACAAAGCGAACGTGCAAAGACTAAGTCAAACGGCCTTTACAAAAAAAGGTAAAACACCGATGTGGAATGATTTTGAAGTCGGAGGAGAAAATGAGATGGAGTTTTTCGCCCTACTGCGGTACTTCTGCCTACGTCATGCGTGTCCTTTCCAACGTGATAACGTAATGCGTGGCGCATCACAGAGCTAATGCAAGATGAGCATTTGTGGTTAAAAAGTATATACAGTTTTTTTTTTTTTTTTTTTTTTTGAATGACCAATCGTTTTGCTAGATAAGACCCTTATTCCTCGGCTGGGATCATGTAGAGCCATTTGAAGCTGCGCTGAAACTGCAGTTTGGACCTTCAACCCGTTGTACCCCGGTGAAGTCCACTATATGGAGAAATATTATATTATAAATATAAATATTATATAATATTATATATCAAAATTTCTTTTCGACTGAAGAAAGGAAGACATAAATGTCTTGGATGACATGGGGGTGAGTAAATGATCAGAAAATGTTAAATGTGAAGTGAACTAATCTTTTAAGATAAAAGTTTACTACTACATTTCTGAGATTCTGGCCCCTACATATGACTCCGGTACCTCCTCCAATGTAACTTTATATTATTTTGGGGTGGCATATTCTCATATGCTATGTGAAAGTCTTAAGTGTACTCATCACTTAGAAATGGAATCTTTCACAAGCCGCATAGATTGAAGTATCATGTCTGTAGTACAGACGTACAGTATGTGACTTCAAAAGGAGTGACTTGCCTTGGCGAGCACCTTTAATAATTAATGCTGGCAAGATTGTCTCAGTTTTATTTCACTCTGCGACCAGAAATCAAGCACTTCCCACAATTCACAGTGGAACGAAGCAGCCATTTGTGGCGAGGTTATTAAAATTAAATCACCTTTGTTCTGCCTTATTCACTTCCTTATTTGAGCACTTCTTTCCTACCTTGTCTGTACCAGAGACATTTTAATGTACATTTCCAAGTGTTGTTACATAAAAGATGCTCTTGGAGATGTGTTATCTGCCTCAGAAGGCATTAAAGTGCACTGTTTCCCCAAGGGTTGATTTCTCTGACAGGGTGTGAGACCACAGATTTCCTTTTTAAATCCTTAGGGTTGTCAAAATCCCCAAAACGTCCATTGTAGGACTTGTTTTTTTACAAGTAGCAGTTCTAGCACCTCATAATGGGAACTCTGAAGACTCAGGGTGAGAGATTAATCAACTTTCCAGATGTTGTTTTCCACTTCTGTATGCATATTCGGTCACTCTGTTAACCTGTCCCATGTCCCCCTGGTCTTCCTGAGGTCACATTTAGGTGAGGTAGCTGCTATGTTAGTAGCCGTTTAGCTCAGTCTTTACTTTCCATCTCTTTCCCTGCCTTACATCTCCTCTGTGGCAGGTTGAGAGTGTTTGGCCTGTTTTATTTATAAGTCTGTTCTTGGATTCTTACCCCACTGTTTCTCCTCCACCCCCTGCCAACCGCAGTCTGTTCGGCAGTCCATAAGTGTCCGCTAAAAGCTATTAGCCAAACCCTGGCGGTCTCCGCTCCCTTAACCCAGCGGGGCCACAGGGCTTTTTGTTTTCAGAGAGTAGAAGGGCAACAGTCCTGGGGATTTGGAGGTGAACACAAAGCTTGCGGTTTGGCCTTTGCCGTCTCTCGTGGACGGGGCCCAATGTACTACTACTGTAAGGTCATTGTGTCATGTTATTCATGGCCAGGGTAAAGTGGTTGGGAAGTGGGTTTGTTTTAAGTTGCATTAGTCTCTGGCCCAGGGGTGTTTATTCAGTTGACTAAATATGAAGTAATAAAGCAAAGTAAAGCCTTGCAGATCTGAATGGTAAGAATTAATCCTTAAAAGCACTATTTGTAATGCCATGTTACTAGTATAAACAGAGGAATGTTAGATTAGAGTATCTCTATGTAGGCAAAATGCATTAGCGCATTTTTCCACATAATCCTGTGTAACTTTTATGTGGATTTTGGGGTGATGATGGACGTTTTCCCAGGGGGATGTCTGTAGCTTTTTGTTACAGCTATCACATTATTCATTTCCAACTGAAGGATGTTTTCACCATCCCTCTCTCTGACTGCTGGAAGTCACAGTCGCTCTCTTGTCACAAATTTTAAACCCCAGTATAATTGTTGCCGCCGGGATCGGTAATTATTTCCAAAATCACCATGCACAATGATTCACTTTCATCCCCAGATATCTCCCGATGGCTGAAATTCTCCGGTCTTGTTGAGAAATCAGTTTGTGTTGTTGTTATTCATCCATAATTGTCCCACCACCATACTGTCATTCAAATTGGGTGAGAGAAAAGCAATTTCAAAGCTTTCTGAAAGCCTACCTGAATTACCATACCACCGGTCCCCCCCTACCCCCACCCAACAACTGTGCGAAACAAAAAAACCCTTGGCAGTCAGCATGAATTCATATGCGCCTTAAAACAGAAGAGAAATTATATATACATATCCAGGCATTCCAGCTACTGCGGGATTGAAATGCATTTCTGTTTTCTTTGATAGCTGTTGAATTTAGAGCGTGTAATTTTCATACTGCTAGTTGATATAACGTGTATATGAGCAATACATATGTATAACGCCTTAATTTTACCTAGCTGAGTATTGGCGGAAATTGTATTTTACATCCTTGTCAACAGTGACATGAATAATCAACTTGTAAAGATGGCATTGGTATAGCAGGTGCTGGATCTGAGATTGTGTTATCTTGGCTAACCTCCAACTAGAATTAAGAGCTGTTTTTGGTGTGAAGTGAGAATTTTTACTCTTTGCTTAAATTTATGTTGTTGTTGTTGTTGTTTTTTTTTTTTGCAAAAAGTAGTCATCAAATTTATACTAAATTTATGCAGATTTTTACAATGTTCCCTAACCTTGTGTGAAGTTTTTGGTGACAAGTACACTCAAAGTGACAATTTTGCCTGACATCACAATCACACAACTTACGATACGTACGATATATCGGCCACTATATCGGTATTGGCCGATATATGTTCATTTTTAATGTTATCAGCCTGATAAGAAAATTTGGCCGATATATTAAAGCTGATAAATAATGGATTATTTCCTTCAGCTGAGACACTTCAGATGCACGCTGTTCGCCATAATAGTTTCGAATTATTTTTCTTGTCTAAGATACATTAGAGGAAGTATATAAAAAAAATCATATAAATAAATATCACATTTTAAAAAAAGTTGTTGTTCAAATTGAATCAAATTTTTTATTGAATTGTTTTGAATTAGCAAAAACTGTCAAATTTAAAAGCAGTGAATCAGGAATCAATCAATTGCTGTCAAAGATTCACAACTGTGCTTGTATTGCCTGTTGCATTGAGTCACATCTGGTTAAGACACTGTTAGTGTTGTTGCTGTTGTTTTTATACCAGATTCAATTGCATGTAATGCAAATAGTGACCACCGATTCTCTCTTATAGGATCTCGGCCCAGGCTGGAGGATGCTGCGCCACGGATTGTCGAACACCCCTCAGACCTCATTGTTTCCAAGGGTGAGCCCGCCACTTTAAACTGTAAGGCCGAAGGTCGGCCGACCCCCATGGTGGAGTGGTACAAAGATGGCGAGCGAGTCGAAACGGACCGGGAGGATCCGCGTTCCCACCGTATGCTCCTCCCCAGTGGCTCCCTCTTCTTCCTCCGAATCGTTCACGGAAGGCGCAGCAAGCCCGACGAAGGGGTGTACGTGTGCGTAGCGAGGAATTACTTGGGCGAAGCCGTCAGCCGCAATGCCTCTTTGGAGGTCGCAAGTAAGTCTTCTCATTTGTACTCTGATCCTTGCCTCGTGCCCTCTTCCTCAATCTCTCCTTCTGCAAATTTCCGCAGTGCTCATCTAATTTTTTTTCCCTTCTATAAAGCTTTCCCATTTTGTCCTGCTCTCCTCATCTTTTTCCCTTCTCCTCCATCTCCACTCGATCTTGTTTAGTCTTCCACTGGCTGCGGCGGCCCATAACCATCGTCCCTGGATGGAGTAAAGCACTGAGGTCATTGTTAGTTTTAGAGGAGGTAATCTGATTTGTGGTATTAATGTAGATGGATGGTAGCTGGTATTCGAGATAAATTCAACCCCAGAAATAGCCAAGAGAGGAGCGCAATGCTGGCTGCTTCCAGGTGACAGATGTTAGCTTAAAAAATCCACCAGCATCTCAGTGTTTCTCATGGAATGGCTCCAGGTTTTAACAGCAGGGCTCGCCATATCCAGTACACACTAATTAAATGCTGATGGCACTATTTGATTTCGGTCATTAGATTATCGCCAATTTCATTATGCTTCCGCAACGTTATGTTTTTGTCATGCGACCTTAGAGCGATTGCTCTGTGATTTGTTATACAGAATCATTTCTAGGTGGCCTGCAGAACTTAAATGGCGTCGTCAAAGGACAGATCCTTCACCTGCTCGAGTATTTCACCATCTGCTCTGAGATATCAGCGAGACATAATAGTCCCTATGTTCTGGCACTGCTTGGAAAGAATTGCACTATTCTCACACAATTCAAAGTCAGAACGCAGATTCGGTTTCCAGCTACTCATAAATCCTGTCTATGAAATTCCTCTTTCGTGCATTCTCATTGCAAATTGCTCTAAAACCCAAATCATTTGCAATTCAGTCACACTCAGCTGTCTAATTAGGATCTGAACCTCCATGTTGAGCTCCAACGTGATTTATCATGCCTGCTGCAATATCTTTATTTAAAAGGGAAAGCAAAGAAACCATATTACTTTTGATGTTTACAGGATTAATTGAAGCTGCAGCTCTCCAAAGCTTCAAATAACAGTTATTTACTGCATGATAATATTTATTCTGATTCAGATTGGATATCTTTTTAGTTAAATTTTTATTTCTTCTTTCTTTTCAGGGGAGGTTACAAGCAGTGGGAGTTATATTTCTCTCATATTTCCATATCAAAAAAAATATTTGATTTTTCAGATTGGATTTGAACAATAACTCCATTCAGTTATAGGACTGACTGCTTGATGATATTACCAAAGCCATTAACCTACATTTCAGATTCATTTATTAGTGATATCCGGCGCCTAACAGACACCTTGCGGTTTCAAAACTCTGAGTTCATTGTAAGTTCATGATCCATGAGGGTTGCAGAACAGATGGTCTGTTGAATAAAACATTTTTTTTATTGTTGCTGAGAAAATTAGTTTTCCAAAGTTGGCGGTTTACGTTCTGAATACGATAGAGAGTCAGACTATAAATTTTATGCTTGGAAATTTGAATGGCTTGGTAACTCTTTTTACAGCACTATCTAAAAAAATACGCTTTTACTTCAGTGAACCGAAAACAAGCTAAACGCATAATCAAACATCTGAAAATCCCAAGTTTACCCTTACAAATGAAAGGTTTTTGGATGAGTTCTTCTCACATTGAGCAGAAACGTTTGCAGTCTTTGTGCCTCAAACGAGACTGTCATTATCATTAACTGTAGACTGAATGTGCGCAGTGGAAAGAATTCTGGTACACAAATAGTTCTAGAACCCCACAGGAGTTGATTCTAGGTCTAGATTCCTAAACTGCACATTCTCGACAGCTATGTACCCTGTCCTTTATCCTTGCCCCCATCATCCTGGTGGCCTACATCATTAGTTATGATATGTTTGTCCCTCTGTGAGATGACAATGCAACATTTCCTCTAGGGATGTCTGCAAAAATGGCATGAAACAAGAAAGAATCACATAGATATATACTATTTTATACTGACAACATTCACTGACAACTCCTTAAAAACCCTATAAGCAAGTGCATAGAAATAAATAGAAACAAAAAATCTAACAAAAATAGGTGAGTCCTGCACACTGCAATAGCTTGCAAATCTTATTTTTATCCGTTTAGGTCATGAGACCTTCATCGGGCGTTGTTTTCCAGTTTGACCACATTCTATGCAATTACATTTAACATTTAATATAAAAAATGGTATGTATTTATATAAAATGTTAGTGATTTTGACCAGTGTTGGGGGTAATGCATTACAAGTAACTCGAGTTACGTAATCAGATTACTTTTTCAAGTAACTTTTAAAGTAATGCATTACTTTTAAATTTACAACAAAATATCTGAGTTACTTATTGAAATAAGCATGTGGTAATTGTAGTTAAATTGTAGTTAAATGTGAGCATACATTTACTCATCTCACAGATTCAGTATTCCTCAAAATGAATCAAAAATTGCAAATGCAAACTCATTACGCAAACCAGTAATAATTAAATATGTTAAATTACACAAATATACTTTATGTATTTAATCTTACTTTATTAAGCAATGTCTTTGCTGCTGATCTTCGATGATCCAATTCAACCACACTAATGAGCAAAAATTACTTTAGATAAACATCACATTTGTGTTTCCTTTTTTTGCTTTTATTGCTGAAGTAAGAATGTTTAACTTTCTTATGCTGTGTCCTATTCTTCTGTAATCCAGAATGGCAGCACAGCTGAAAGGTTTATTTGAGCTGCGCCCTCTACTGTACAGGTGTGAATTTGCATTTGCTTTAGCCTAAAGCTTATTCATTTCACTTTTGGTGCAAAAGGGCCTTTACATTTGCCAAAAATAGAACTGTTTTTATTAAAAACGAATAAGCAAACCCAGACCAGATGAGCAAAAGTAACTGAACACATTACTTTCCATAAAAAGGAACTAAGTAATGCAATTAGTTATTTTTTTTGTTTAGAGTTGCGCAATATTGTTATGCATTACTTTTAAAAGTAACTTTCCCCAACACTGATTGTGACATCATAATGGGTACATTAAAATATGACTGCCCACATTTACACCCTAACTCTTTCAGCATCTTTGTCCTTCTAATCCTCTATGAATTTTTTGTTCTGTGGAACAAAAAAGAATATATTTTGACAAATGTTTCAACTGTTTTGTCAATGTAATAAAAGTCCAAACCAACAATGAAAAAAAAAAAAAAAAACACCAGATATTTTTCAGAATATTTTCTTTTGTGTGTTTTCCACAGTAGAAAGAAAGTTATACAGGTTTGGAACAACAAGAGAGTGAGCAAATTATGACAATTTACATTTTTTTGAGTGAACTGTACCTTTAATGCAATAAAACATTAGAATAGCTGATTTTTGATGATGTTCTGTGGGAATTGATGAGATTTGGGCACATAGTGCCAGCTCTCTACATGGAGATCATCTTTCTCCATTGTGGCACAGCTCCATTAGCCAGGTGGTGGGCGGGAGACTGGGATGAGGGGTCTGCTGCCAGCCATAGAGCTTGTCTGGTTCACAGGTTTTGGGGGGTTGGCAAAGATGGGTATATATAGAGCGAAAGGGAGGTAGAAAGATAAATAGAAATGAGAAGGAGGGAACCCATATGCCAGGCATGTTGATCTGCCACCAGCAGGCAGCGTGTCGTACATTAGCAGGGCACAGATCTTCGGTCAAACGCGAGATGTTCTGGTGAGAATAAACAGGCTCTTGGCTTGGTGTGCGTAGGAGGGACCAAATTCCCAGAGAGTGTTTTAACAGCCTGTTTATATATGCTGCATTTGAAGGTGGTATTTATGGTCGAGGTGATGAGTTATGTAGGCACAGTTACATTACTCAGATGATGAAGCTGGAGCTGGGATGATTTACAGTGACAGAATCCTCACACTTTAAATGATAGATGAAAGGGAATGGATCTGTGGTGGTTCATCTGTGGTTTATTACTTTTTAAATGATGCTCAGCATTTGCTGTCGCCCCTCTTTATATTTTTGCATGGCTCACAAGGGCTTATGGGTAAACATCAGCCATTTGGAGCATCTAATGAAAGTTGTTTGGGGGGGGGGTCAGGGGGACTGGTTTCCAGGGGAACAGGTGAAGACATAAGAACAGCTGTCCTATGGAATGTTGGGAATGAACAGGTGAAAGGAAGATAAGATACTCTTGTTCTCTGTTTTGATTGGCTGTGAGAGGCGGGAAACTTTCACACTTTTCCACTTACAGGGAGAGTCCCAAAACCTGTACTGCAAAAACATGGGTTAGCAACAAATTCGGATTGAATTGTAACGAGGATTGTCCTGATTTCTGTTGCTATATGCTATTAAACACATTGCTTTTTTCAAGCTTATATTTAGCAAATATTATATTTGTTTAGGTAATAATATATAGTACATATTGATTTAAAAATATGATTTGTATTATTTTATATTTTAATATTAATATTTTATATAAAAATGTTTATCATTGTTTTAATGTAATGCATTAATATTTTGATATTTTTATTAAATAAAAAAAAATATGTTCATAATTATTAAATGATTTATAAATGTAATAATATAGAATTATAAATATATTATCTATCTATTCTTATTATGATCTTATTATCTAAGTTAAAAGAATGACAGAGATATATATTTTTTATATTTCATTTTTATATATATATATATATATATATATATATATATATATATATATATAATTTTTTGTAAATATGTGAGTTATTAATCTTTCAGAATTTTCCAAAGTACTGAAGGGAAGAGATGCCAAGTTTCAAATGCATTTTTTGCCTATCTTCGCAAATGCATATACTGTATAATATATATATATATATATATATATATATATATATAAGAGAAAGAAGTAAGAAAGAAAGTCTGAATTTGGCCATTCTGCTGAAGAAAGGGTTTTCTTGTGGGTCTCACTGTACCTCTAGGGTTTAAGCTGGAGACATCCTGACAGATAAGCCTATTTATGTGAAGCCCCTCAGTCCAGGACAAAACTAAAGTAATAGTGGCTTATGTTCAGCAGGGCATGCTGTTCCCCTCTGGGCCGCCTGCCCTCTGTGCTATTAACCTTATTGCCTTGGATCTAGACTCTGTGTGGGTGCTGAAAGGGAGGCCCAAAACCATCCAGACTTTGAAACTCCTCAATATAAACTGATTATGAAACCAGCAGAAAAGAGCATTGTAAAAGAGCATTGTAAAGCTTTTTAATTAAATTTGAGCAGTCTTTTACTGTAGCTCTAATGCACCGACACACCCTGATGCAGCTATAAAAACTGCATGAATCAGATTTCTGTGATCCGTCTTCCCGTTTCATCATGACTCAGAAGGCCATTTCAGTCCCACAAAGCTACTAAAACTTCATCCAGACTTTGATGAGATACATTGACAAAGTAGATTTATTATTCCAAAGCCTCTGTTGTAAATATGTGAGTTATTAATCTTTCAGAATTTTCCAAAGTACTGAAGAGAAGAGGTGCCAAGTTTCAAATGCATTTTTCCCTTGTCTTTGCTAATTCTAGCAAATGCATATTAACCAGTGAAGTCGACCTGGTCTGACCAGACGCGCATGTGGCTGCGTGTGTGTCCATGCAGCAATAATGAGATCACTTAGCCTGTCGAACTCCAGGGGTCAGGGAGACTGCTGACAGGGTGGGGTCATTCGGACACGGGGCGACACAGGCCTTCTGTCCCCTGGCTATTTAACTCTCACACTACCTAATGAATTAATTAAAGCCAGTCACGAGTAACACAGCTCAGACATATGAACACATGGTCACCTTGGATGAAGCAAGAGAGAGGAAGGGGGAAAGATGTGCGGTAAAGATAGTCATAATAAACTTCTGGGGGACAAAGAGAAATAAAGAGAGGGAAATGTAAAAGGAAACGAGAGAAAGAGAGAGAGTGTTTTGTTGAATGAGCAACAGGTGGTGCAGGGAGGAGTTTAGACTTCACCCCCACTCAACCTGATGAGCAGTGGTGCATCTGTGTGCTTTTGTATAGTCAGGGTTATGACCAGAGCAGGCAGACACAAGGAACAATACAGCCCAACTCTGACACCCTAGGGAACCACCATCCACTTTCAATAGTTGCTACCAAGTCTGAGACACCAACAACTCTCATTTGTGTCTCTCTGTAGCTCTGTAGCACTACAGTTCACTGATAGAAGAGACTGTTTTACTCTTTCTTTATTTTTCTTTTTCTTTTTTTTTTTTTTTTTACATTGGTTTGAATGTTAAGTCAGTAGTTACATTTAAAGGGTTAGTTCACCTAAAAATGAAAATTATGCCATTTATTACTCACCCTCATGTCGTTCTACACCCGTAAGACCTTTGTTCATCTTCGGAATACAAATTAAGATATTTTTGATTAAATCTGATGGCTCAGTGAGGCCTCTATTGCCAGCAAGATAATTAACACTTTCAGATGTCCAAAAAGGTACTAAAAACATATTTAAAACAGTTCATGTGATTACAGTGGTCCAACCTTAATATTATAAAGCTACGAGAATACTTTTTGTGCGCCAAAAAAACAAAATCTAGTGATGGGCGATTTCAAAACACTGCTTCGAAGCTTTACGAATCTTTTGTTTCAAATCAGTGGTTCAGAGCGCCAAAGTCACGTGATTTCAGTAAACGAGGCTTCGTTATGTCATAAGTGTTTCTTAATTTCAATAGTTCACTTGACTTTGGCAGTTTGATGAGTGCTCCGAACCACTGATTCGAAACAAAAGATTCAGAAATCTTCATGAAGCAGTGTTTTGAAATCGCCCATCACTAGATATTGTTAAAAAATCCTTGTTTTGTTTTTTTGGCACACAAAAAGTATTCTCGTCGCTTCATAATATTAAGGTTGAACCACTGTACTCACATGAACTAATTTAAATGTTTTTTGTACCTTTCTGGGAATCTGAAAGTGTTAATTATCTTGCTGTCAATGGAGGCCTCACTGAGCCATCAAATTTTATCAAAAATATCTTAATTTGTGTTCTGAAGATAAACAAAGGTCTTACGGGTGTGGAACGACATGATGGTGAGTAATTAATGACCAAATTTTTATTTTTGGGTGAACTAACCCTTCAATAATAATACATTTATTAAGAAGTAAGGTGTTTTTTGTGAGTCTTCCGATTTATTAGCCGCTAGGGAATAACAAGAAGAATATCAAAGTGCAGTAAACATTAAAACTGTTTGCGCTACAGACCAGTGTGTTTATAATTAAGACTATACATTAAAATAATACGGTAAGAAATAATGTTTTGTACAGCTAAAAATAACTGGAAACGAATGACACCGGAAGCCAGACACATTAAATTTACAAATGGCCGTTCCCGCTCTTACCTGAAAAATAAGGTGGATACGTTTACCTGTATGTGCTGTTCAAACAGAATGCGACTCGATCCAATCAGATTTTAGAGTCTGAACTTTCCTGTTTATAACATTTTATATGAACTTTTGTCTACTCATATACCTCATGAAACAATTGTTTCACTCTGTGGTTGTGGTTAAATGAATGTGTAATCATTTCTGTTGACTTTGGGAGAGCCTGACCACCATAGGGACTTTTTAATTGCATCTATTCATTTTCTTAACAGAGATCATAAAATTGTAATTGTCCATTTTACTGGCGTACTAAATTGCAAGGTGAGTTTAAGGGCTTCCTGTAGGACGGCGTATTTCTTAAAATGCCCATTATCCAGATCTGAACTTTAGCCTTATTTTTAAAACACCTCTGATGTTATTACTGTAGAGTGGGAAGACAACATTTGAGCTTAAAATGAAGTTAGTAAGCCTGTTAAGTGTCGTGATTGATGGGAACCGGTCGCTGCGAATGCTAAATTATTTTTCTTTCCACTGCATATGTGGCTGTGCAATCCGTATACCCTGAGAGTTTGTGCAGGCACCAGCCCTGGGATGATTGATTGCTTCTCTCTCGTTGGCATTGCCAGCTGGCATCAGAGCGATGGGAGAGAGCAATGGGCCAGGATATTGGTCTGTGTTTAGAAGGTAGGAGAGCATAGAGACTCACACCCACCACAAGCAAAAGCAACACTTTTGCTTAAACTGTTACATATTTGTTGGCCTTTAATTCACATGTTTTTTTACTTGTTTCTCCCTTCTTTTGCTGGTTTCGGCCCCTTATAGAAACACAAATCTGGCCTAGGTTTTTTCCTGTAAATTGAAAAATTCAAGGTCATTTGAACAAGAACTGATCACGCAAAGATTCTAGAACAAAAGATGACAGTTCAATTTCATCAAGCAATGTCAACCAATCAAATTTTCCAGCCAATCTAATCAAACTCGGAGACAGTGCACGTCTCAGCCTGCCCACATTTGTGACGTCTTTCAAAAGCGTATAATGCAGCTCCTTTTAGCAGACGGGCTCACCTTGAAGGATCAGAGGATTTGGGATGAACAAGAATCCCTCCCCAAACCCCTGCGAGGAAAGGCTTCAACGTCAAGCCTTATCCCGAGACCTGTCCCGCTGATATGCACTGACGCATCACGCAGAGCACTCTCAGAATCTGACTGCTCCGCTGAGTTTGAGCCCTGTCTCCTCTCATGATTTTAGTACCACTTGTGGTGTGGTAAAATAGCACTGTAGTTACCTCGTAGGCTTGTACACAATTCGATTTCTGCGGTCTATTGAGAATCCATTACATAAGTAACATCTTTGCTGGTGGCACATTGATTATTTCAGACATTGTTCTCTTGATTGTTGAACTCCATTTACAAGCTCTCTGCTGATTTTCTACAACAGCATAAAAGCTTTCGACAGTATATTTGACAAAACTCCTTCAAAAGCGGCATCAAGTCCGCATTTGTGTTTTTTCTGTGTATTACGTTAGTTAAAATATTTAGTTTTAGGCACATTTCTGTATGAAGTACTGTTCTAAAATCAATAATTTTATTTCGAAGCAGCTGTCTTACCTCTGGCGATCCCCAGGCAAAAATGGTCTGTTTACCAAATAAAATGATTTTTTTTGAGCTTCCAGAGCTTGCGTATATGTGTGTATACATATAAAATGTATTAGAGATGCACTAATGTATTGGCCAATAATCAGTATCAGCTGATAAAAGCAATTATTTTCACTCTTGGTCATTGATCATAAAAACAGCCGATGATCATGGCCGATTATATCCTGTCAATCAAAACGTGGTTGAAAAAACATGTTCAGACTGCACCTCATACTGTGTGTGAAGAAAATCTCTATTGTGTTGAATTTAGAACAAGTTAACGTGGCAATAACGCATTAAAGGTTTAGCCTTCCTAGGTGTATATGACTTTCTTCTTTCTGATGAACACAATCGGAGTTATATTAATAAATATACTGACGTGTCCAAGCTTTATAATGTCAGTGAACAGGACCAACGAGTATGAAGCTCAAGAAAGTGCATCCATCCATCATAAACGTACTTCACACGGCTCTGGGGGGTTAATAAAGGCCTTCTAAAGCGAAGTGATTTTGTAAGAAAAATATCTATATATAACAAATTCCGCCAGACCGCCTTCCATATTCAACTTAGTAGGATGTAGTGTAAGTGTTTTGAACTGCGTGAGGCGCTACACTTTCTTCATAAGTTCAATCCTTCATACTCGACAGTGCTGGTTCGTTTTGGACAGTTGGACATTTCAGTTTTCCTCAGATGTCTGTGGATTTCTATGGGGGGATGTTTCATTAACGGAAAGGGGGGCGATGATGGACAAAGACAGAGTTCAGTCCCATCCTCTCATTAAGCTCGAGAAGTGCAGACCATCACTAGATTAAAGTAATCCTCTTTCTTTCCAAAGACCATGTCTCTATTAGCCTCCACCGTGGTCGGCCACACGCGCCGGATTAGACCACATCACTAATGGACTTATTGTTGTCGGTATCTGCATACAAAAAGACCAGCTATGGGGGAGCCTGGGGCTCTCCTCCTAGATGTGCCATCAATACAGAGTTCCTCCCCTCCCTCATCCCCTTATCTCCTCTACTTTTGTTCTCCACTCAGGCGTTTTGTGGGCCAGCGTTGTGTCCAGCAGCGCAGGAGCTGGTAACGGTTCACACACGCAATGCACCCAAGCACTGAATAATGATGAGTTTACAGTAGGGCGAACGTGTTAGACAGTCAGCCACCCACCGAGCAGCTGTTTTCCCTCCAAAACACTTGATTGAAGTGGTTTAGTAGCTTCTGTTGTTACGAAACGCTTCTTAATACAATGAAATTGGGACATAAGGGAGGTTATGCAAATGGTTTGGAGCTGACCTCTTATTAGGCATCAAAGATGAGAAAATTCGAGGCTTGTCTGATTTAGTTTAGATAATTTATTCTGCTAAAAAAAAAAGATTTGATCTGCAAGTTAATGTATTGTAGAAGAGCTGAAACGGCCAAGACGAAGCGTTATTGTGTCTGGTGGAGAATTAGAACGCCTCATTGAAGTCTAGATTCCATCAAAAAAACCTAGTGATGTAAGCAACTGAAACTTACCCCTAATGCATTGTAAAAGTGACTGACAGGCTAAATGAATCCTTAAACTTTGTGGTGGAGAAGATAGCTCACCCAAATATGAAAATTGATTTATTCACCCTCATTTCCAAATGTTCCAAACCTGTATGAGTTTCTTCTGTGAAACACAAAGATATATTGGTCTTTCTTTGAGAATGATTTTAGTATTATTATTAGTAGTAGTATTTTCAATATTTTGAATTAAATTACAATTAAAGAAACTCAAAATATAAAAATAAAGGCTAAGTTTTGGAAATTTTTTGTTTAAAAATAATTTTAAATTTTATTTAGTTTTTAATATATATTTTTTATAATATATTTAGCTTTAATTTTTTCTTTTAGTTTTAGTAATTTTAGTATTTCAAATTATTTCAGTTAGGTCTCAAGTCAATATTTATCATTTTAGTTTTTCATCTAATACTTATATTTTGTTTCACATCAGCTTTATTTCAATTAGATTTAGTTAACGATAACAACAATGTTTGGACAAAAAACGTCTAAAACGTTCCAATGAAGTCAGTGAATTCCAGAACTAAATTGGATCCCATTGACTTTTATTGTATATACAAAATAAATAAACAAATAATAATAATAAAAAATCCAAATATCTTTTGCGTTCCACAAAGAAATAAAGAAAGGCGTATATGTTTGGAATGGTATCGAGGGTGAGTAAATGGCTGAATTTTTATCTTTAGGTGAACTATCCCTTTAAGGATTTGTTGGGAAAGAGGTGAACATGTTTGTGTGTTTTGTGTGTGTCTGTGGTTTATCTTGAGTGGCAGGCCGTCACATGCTAGGAAAGGTGTGAAGATTAACCTCCCATCTAGCTTTAGACCAGAAATCCTGCGATTGACTCCAGGATAGAGCTGAATCTTGTGTATGAACTTCCTAGGGTTTAGACACAAACACCACTCTAAAACAGTTTTCAGAAGAGAGATGAAGTGCGATACACATCAACCGTTCGAATATCCTTACAGAATATTTTACTGAATCTTTATGCAGTGCAAGTGCACATTTAAAATGACTAGATTGTTTCGCTCCCTGATGGCGTCTCTTCATTAGTCTCCACTGTATAAAACCAGCTCTCTGTCATTTAAATGAAGCTGGCGTACCCTGATGTAGCTAGCAAGGGCCGCTCCAGGCAGCTGCTGGTGGGACAGTGATTAACAGTGAATGGGGTGGAGGTTAGAGTCGATTCCTCTGGCTCTGTGCCTCTGGATCCTACTGTTGGTCAAACGCCCCCTTCCTCCTCCTCCTTTTCTGGATAATGACACCCACCTCCAGCACTGCACATGCGGCCTTGCTCATAAAGAATACTCATTTATAACTTCAATTTGTCGCCCTGACATGGCGAGGGGTAAAAGGTTTCGGGGAAGACCAGACGGGCCTGTTTATGGGCAGTTAAGAGCCTTGAAATGATGTACCTCGGCAGCACGTCTCATACATCTCTCCGTCTCTCATTCTCTCTGTCCCTCATATAGAATGCATATCATTTCAGCAGTCTGGATAGGGAAGCTGGGGAGCGCTTTTGGGTCATAAAAAGATGAAATATCACTGTTATTTCTTGAGTCTTCACATTGTCTGCCACCACAACTAAGGATTTACGAGCGTTGTAAAGCTGAGTTGTGTCCCAGAATGTGCAACCCAAGGATTGCAGTGGTACAAATATTTATTTTTTTACTTTTCTTATTTACTTACTTGTTTGTTTGTTTCTTTCTTATTACTTACAAGTTACTTGTTTACTTGTTTTAATAGCAGATATTATAAATGCTATTTATTTAGTTATTTATTTGCTATTTTTTTATAGATGTATTTTATTTATATATATATACAGTGGTGGAAAGAGTACTGAAAAAATATAGTCAAGTAAAAGTACCATAACATTCCAAGAAATGTAGTATGAGTAGAGTAAAAACTACTTGAGTAAGAGTAAAAAAGTAGCTTATTTAAAAGTACTCATGAGTAGTGAGTACTGAGCTGTGGATTCTTCCCCCTTATAATACATGCTGTACACTGCAATTTATACATTTAGAAAACATTGTACATACTGTAATTCACATTTTCTTTTGTTGTTTGTCAGAAAGAATGAAGAATATCTATCCATCTTTTTAAAACGCACGAAAACAACACGGAAAGACTAGTACAGAGATGAAAAGATGAAATAGTTCTCTGTACACTCATCCTCATTGAATCATAATGTTTGAAATAAAAATAAAAAAAATATGTAAAATCAGGTGTAAGGCCACTGAGCGTGAGCATGCTATTGTTGCACATAAAATATCAATGTTTGGAACAGTGCAGAGAATACAAAAGCCATGCAAAAGAATGCGTGGCGAATGCAAAAGAATACAAAAATTCATATGAGAGTTTAGCATCACACACCATGAGACGGGTTAAATACAGATTTAAAAATAGATTAAAAAGGCCATTTCTTTCCAAAACAGTGCCAGTTTTAGTGTTTTGTGATAAAGAAATGAGAATATTATCAAACAGTTTACCTCACCTAATGCACTGAAATTCTCATTTATAAGGAAAATTTTGCATCAAATAGGGAAATATTTCAGGGGTAACTTTTTCAAAAGAAACACACACACACGTATCTTTGCTGTCTCGGCGAATGTGCTGTTTCAGCAGCATCCACAACTGAATTGAACAAAAAATGCTGAACTGAAAAATATTTTTACGCTACTGCACTTGCTAAATGAAGGCGGATTATATGAAATTTATCCAACAAAAAACGTTGTTTATTAACGAGCTGTAGTCACACGGTGACATAAATGTTAACGCCATGGGTCATCATCATAAGGTGCATACTGAATTTGGTCCTCCATTTTCAGTACAGCAAGGTGTTTTTCCACATTAAACGTTTTAGAGTGTCCCCAACACCACAGTGCGCATCGCGCACTCATACTAAACTCCTCAAGAGTCAAAGAGTCTCCGACTTCTCAAGGTGACTGCTGCAGGACACGCCCAAGGGAGAGACGCGGCAACGCACAGATCGCGCGTTGCGACTCTATAGGAGTGGGATTTCCCCGCAATATGATCGTGGCACTTGCTGGAGTTATTAATATTGTACGCGATAGCCTACCTGCAATTTCAGGCCCTGTAGATAGGCTAGCCTATATATTGTATATATTATATAAGATGCTGATATCTCGATTGAACTGATGCTTGAAAAACACGCTTCCACAGCAGCCATGATTGACCGCATATGGCGGTTAAAGTATGCACAATCACGAGACCGATTACTCTCTCCCTATCCAATCACGTTGATGGATAAAAACAAAATTAAATCATGTATCGACCACAAACGGAGGAAAATAGTGGAGTAAAAGTACCGATATATCACTTAAAATGTACTCAAGTAAAAGTAAAAGTACACATTTTTTAAAACACTCAAAGTAAAATTTCTGATAAAAACTACTCACAGTAACGTGAGTATTTGTAATTCGTTACTTCACACCCCTGTATATATCTATATATATGTGTGTGTATATATATATATATATATATATATATATAGGGTGAATTCAGGTTGATTGGAACATTTTGCCATTGAGATGACTGGGAAAAAGTGTCCTAATCAAACTGAATTCACCCTAAATAAATAAATTAATTAATACACTCACACAAACACACACACACACACAGGTTTGTTTTGCTATCTTAGTGAGGACATTCCATAAGTGTAATGGTTTTTGTACTGTACAAACTGTATATTCTATCCTCCTACACTACCCCTACTCCTAAACCTACCCATCACAGAAAACATTCTGTATTTTTACATTTTTAATAAAACATTGTTTAGTATGTTTTTAAAGCTATTTTAAATATGAGGACTCATGAAATGTCGTCATATTTCATGTTTACGTCGTAATACCAGTGTAATACCCATGTCATTATACAAATTTGTGTCCTCAAATCACAAAAGCGCGCACACACATACACACACACACACAAACACACACACACACACACACACACACACACACACACATTATATATATGTGTGTATATATATAACGTAAACACAAACTTTTATGTTAGACGCGATTAATCGATTTGACAACACGTGTGTGTGTGTGTGTGTATATATATATATATATATATATAATTATTATATCTTTTTTTTTTTTTTTTTTTCAGATAATACAATTGCTATTTATTTACTTATTTATTTACTCGTAATACTCGTAATAAAAACATACAAAACAAATGTGCTTTATTTTTATTTTGTTTTATTTACGATTTTGGGTTGATCTTTGAAACCGCACAAAATTGGTCATTTAGCTTTAAGCCTTTTCACTTGGATTGTTTGTCCTGTGACGGTACCTGAATATTAACTTCAGCCTGGTGGGTCAGAGCGTTTCTCACACATGGAGGAAATTATTTTTCATGCATAGTCACCACATCAGTGCATCCAGATGCTTTTCATCAATCAGCTGTGAAAGAGAGAAACTGAGAGAGCGAGGGATCCCAGCTGTTGTGTTCTAACAGGACTCAGGTGATGGCTAAGCAGCAGAAACAGCATCTAAATGAACGTTGAGACGAAGACAAACACGCACATGCTAATGCCACCGCAAACAAAAGCCGAAAGAAACCAAAAAAGTGAGTATGGCGTACATGCAGCGTTGATTTCCCACTGTCCCCAAGGCAATGTCAGTCTGGGCTTCTGCCCTGAGCTCGCACCGGGCTCATTACGTCTGGAGAGGCCTCTTTGATCCTATCGGGGTTTGGGATGATGAAACGTTGAAGGCAGCAGATCGCTCTGTGTGTGTGTGTGTGTGTGTGTGTGTGTGTAGACTAGTGTTTTTGTGTGTGGTGGAGGGGATGTTAGCTGGTGGGGGTTGGAAAGAGGGACAGATGTCCAAGCTGCACGTGCCTCAAGCGTCATATCCAACCCCCCAACTCCCCTGTTACCTCTCCAACCCTCTTCGCTTCTGTCCCACCACCCCCCGACTTCTGTCAGGAGCTGGCCCAGCCCGTGGGTCCATCGACTGCAACAGATGTGTTCGGCACTGGGCCATACTGATGCTAACGTGACTGCAGAAGACCTCTGAAATCCAACCTTTCCAAGCTGCTGTGGCATCTCATAGCCAGAAGATATGAAACCTGATCTAGATCCTCTTATCCTCTGAAGTGTCATTGATGGCAGAGAAGATTAGAGTTTAAATTCCTCAAAATGTCACAAGTTCTTTGAGTTCTTTTGCTTGCAGTTGTGGGCCAGTCTGATATATTATTTCCAGCCATAACTGACTGCAGGGCAGAGGTTTAGCCGCATCTATCCAGAGATTTGGAGGAAGATATTGAGATGTCCTTTCATGTGGGCCAGAGACAGGTGTATTCAAGAGAAGTACTCTTTCTCAAAGCTGCTGTGATTGTGTTGACTCCACAAGGGAACTCTTAGTGGCGGCCGCAAATCACTACAGAGAAAAGAAGGAAATCACTCATACACCCAGACAGCTCAAGAGCAACCGCATAAGCATCTTGCTATAATATTTTTTGCCAATGTTTGGCTGTCCATTCTTGTGGGGACATATTTTTGTGAATACAATTGTGTGTTACTATAATTTTCTATTTAAAAAAGTTTGTAAACACTGTTAATGCTTTCAATATTATGCACCAAATATAGTGTTTCAACCTCAGTCTTTATCTCTATATAAACTCCCAATCAAATGTTTAGGGTCAGTAAGATTTTTTTTTTTTTTTTTTTTTAAGAAATTAATACTTTTATTCAGGATTAAATTGATCAAACATGACATTGAAAACATTTATAATGTTACAAGTGATTTCTTTTTAAAATAAATGCATATATTCATCAAGGATTCCTGAATAAATGTATCATGGTTTCCACAAAAAATGTAGCGCAACTGTTCTCAACAATTGTAATAATATTAATAATAATAATATTATAATAATAAATCTTTCTTGAGCATCAAATCAGCATAATAGAGTGATCATATGACTGAAGACTGGAGTAAAAGCTGCTGAAAAATTATCTTTTTTTAAAGTTTATTTATCTTATTTATTAAAGGTGCAGTTTGTGGTATTGACAGCTAGTGGTTGAAATGGGTACTGCAGTCCAAATTCAAAATATTGTTTCTACTGCCCCCTCCTCCTTAGACTCGACGCTCATGTGGGTTGCCAGATTGAGGACACGCAACAGGAACGAGTGCAATTGTCAATGGAAGGCGACAAGCTGATGAGTTGATTTATCCGCTTTTTAATATGCCTCTGGTCATAGAGCATTTTAAACGGATGCCGAGGCTTTTTAGGACGGGTAGAATCTGCGATCTCTGACCTAGTTTGTTTGCTGGCTTCCGTGGCTACAATACACTGTGTTTTCCCCCAAATGGTAACTCGGGGTGTCGAAATACTATTGGATAAATTGGCAGTGTGCGAGATCACACAGACCAAAATAGATATTTCCAACACGGAACGCACGTTTCAGAGTAAACGGCTGTAGCATTGTTTTTTTGGAGAAACAAGTATGTAAACTTAGCATGTTTCCTAAATATCTGCAAACATATGGAATTTTTGTGCTTAGTACAGTCAAATTACACACAGCACCTTTAATTTTCTTGTTCTGCTTTGCCATTACAGGAATAAATTTATTATAAAATAATAATTTAAAATATATTAAAATAGAACACAGTTATTTTGAATTGTAGAGATATATCACATTGTAACTGATTTTACTGTACTTTGATCCAGTAAGTGCAGCCGTGGTGAGCATAAGAGACTTCTTTCAAAAACAGAGAGTCCCTGAGGGCTGTTTTTAGTGGTGGTGGGTGTCTGTATAAGTGGAAGGTTTTTTCCCTTTTCCTGCCACAGGTCTGCCCTGGTCTGGGGTGGTCAGGGGTGATCTGTTGTGGATAATTGGACGTCCAGGGGGCTGGAGGACAAATGCGACCATTTAAAGAAGATGAGAGGGTTGAGAAACCAGCGGACAGGCCTAAAGCTCTCCATATGTCCACACACACAGATGATGATTAGCATTATACCTCATCAATCAGATAAATCAATAGCCTGTCGGTCAACTACCACCTGTTCACCTGATTGTGCATGCTAAACTCGCATATCTCGAATTTTAAGCGATGGCGGGATGTTAATAAAGTAGTTTGAAATCATAAACATGTAAGATGCGTCATTGGGCACCTGCACATCCCTAAATCAAATTCACATTGGAGGGAGCGTGCAGATTTTTAATATCAAGGCACACGGATTAGAGCTTGTAAAACTGATATTGACACGGTTCATGATTTCCTGACCCGAATTTAATAAGATTAATGCCTCACAAAGATTACAGCGCATATCTGCGTGATGAAGCCGTCTTCAGCGTGCGTTTGTCTATGTGTATGTCTGAGCGTTTGACAGATCGCTTCATGCAGAGAGGACAGATTGACAGATGACCAACTCAAATGCTGAAAGCGCCTCTGCGAACATAAACCTTTCATCACTGAGAGAGGGCCATTTGTCATTTGAATATTAGATTTTATTCATGAGTGATCGTAAAGCATGCAAGCTTTCACGGAACAAAGTAACATGCTTTTGAGTGCCTGATCACGCTTGACGATAAACCGTTTCATTAGGCGTGAATGACTGTGGAACCATTTCTGTGTTTAGTCTAAACTTCTATTTAGGAAGCTGACAAAAGTATCGAACGCCATAAAAAAAGTAAAGTAGCTGGAAAACTACTTTAAATGCACGTTTCAGCAATGCAAACTGGTTGTAATGCTGAAAAAGACCTCAAACAGACCACCGAAGCACCCGTCTCCACTTTTGAATTGATTTCATAAAGCCTTTCACCTGCCGCTCAGTGACTCAAACAAACAGACTCATTACTGTATAGACAGCTGCATTGGTTGCAAGTGAAAGGCCCCAGCAGAGTCATATGCTGGTGGTTTTAAGGGATACCTTACAATGTCAGAGATCCGACTTTAAAATTAATGAAGGACTGGGGATGAAGAATTGATTTTTGAGAGGGGAAAGGTTGCGAGTCAGGGGATTCATTAGCCATGCCCCACAGAATGCAGCTATAGTGGCTGCCGAGGGAGGTAATTGAAGTGGACTGCGGCGCTCACGGGTAGGATTACACCGACTTTGTTTTCAGAGGAGATAGAAAGATGGAAAGAAGGAGAAGGAGAGGGGGTTTCCCCCTGAGGCCGACGTAAAAGGTCAAAGGTCATAGTCTTAATCCTTCATCCCCAGGGTTTATGGGTAATTGGCAGTCTAATCAGGGTTTATAGAAGCTCTCTTGGTCAGATCTGGCCCAGGACTAGTTTAAAATTATACCCTTTCCCACCTGTTAGAGTCATTTGTACCTTATCTTAAGGTGTTGATTGTCAAGATAGGAACAACAGAAGAAGATGCTTAGTTTTTATTGGCTTAGAAAGCACCTCTAATAATTATAGTGACTTCTTGCAGATTTCTTGTTTGCTGGAAGAATGGGAAAGTCCACGAAAGTCCCTCAGATTGGAGGGTGCCTCTCTCAGGGGAACTGGAATTGTTGTTGGCTTGACAGGGCAACATTAGATTTCCATAAGCCCAAGGGACTGTGCAATTCTGTTTATATGCATGTGAGTGCGTGTGTGTGGAAATTAATTAGTTGAAAGCTCACATACAGTGTGTTTCAGGACCGGTTCACAAGGTTAATTAAAGCTGCAGGTAGGGCCAGGGATTCAAGCTTGCCCAAATAGATTTGACTAACACTCAGCACCCTGCTGGTTGAAATCTTGTCAAGCTATTTAAGACTTGCTTTGAAACATTACTGCTGTTGTTGTGACAACTAATAAAGCAATAAGCCATGAAGGGACATGCAGAACAGTGGTTAGTGGTAAATACTTACCACTAATAGGCAAATACTTAAGAGTCTATGATTGGACCTATTATTGCAGTGATTATTATGTTTGTAGCATGTTATATGTTTGGCAACAGTTCTTTTAACCCTAAAAGATGGAGTGTGTAGCTTTTCATTTCTTAAAAAAAAACATGTAGGAAGACACATCATGGCCATATTCCAGGATGACAATGTCAAGTGAAAATTCAGTGAAAGTCTTTGGGATGTGCTGGAGGAGACTTTATAGAGTGCTTGACTCTTGCTTTGTTAACACAAGATCTTGACCAAAAATGGATCCACTTCTTGATGGAAATAACACCACAACATTGATTTCCATCAAGTGGTGCATCAGTTTTTGGTCAAGATCTTGTATTGACAATGCAAGAGTCAAGCACTCTATAAAGTCTCCTCCAGCACATCCCAAAGACTTTCACTGAATTTAAGGTCGGGACTCAGATTCTGTATTTGTTTGTTTGATACTAAATATTAATTCAGTTTATGTTGAATTTAACTGATGTTTGATCACAAATATATCTCCTCTTAGTTAATTGTGAGCAAAGCTTTAAATAGCATAATAAAATGTGATTGACACAACTAGCTTTGGTTTTTCCCTGTTTTAAAATGCGACATCAGTAGACATCCAATTAAACTCATGTTTGTCAAGCAGGAAAGCCTCCATCATTCACCATGACATCCTCATGAAGTGTAATGTATATTCATGCTTGATGCCACTCTATCACATACATTTGAAGGGAAGGAAATTAAAACAGCAGCAGCTGACAGACATCCATTAGAGGTGCAAAGAGGGGCGCCCAAATAGCTAACGCTAATATCTGCCTGTTCTGTTGTCCTGCTTGGGATTCATCAACAATATATATTCATTCACACATGCGCAGAGAGCTTCATTCATCAAACCGAACTCTCCCGCCCTGCCATGATGACATTGTAGGGACATTAACGCGGTAATTTAGATGTAATGGCCTTACATTATCCATCCTAAAGTCAAAGCGTACACGCTGATTCACTTACGCCCACGTAAACACATCCTATGCACCAATTATATCTTACACATAATTAATAGTCATAAATTTAATTCCAGCTGGTGTCATGCTGTTTTTTGTCCATTCGTGGCTTTTCAGTCTGTTTCGGCTATAATAAATCTTGCATTATATTGATCCATAGCAACCTCTAAAGATTTGTGACTCTAATCTCGAGGACCCACCGCAGAAACACTCCGGATCCTCTGCTCATCGAGAGGTATTAGGGACCTTGAGATAGCATCAAACTCTCACTGACACGCTCGCGGTGCTGAAGGACAGCCGGTGTCCCCAAGCTGCAAACCTTGACTGTGGTGCCGTCGATCTATTATGTGCGTGACAATGATAGATTTTTGCAGATATGACTAATGTCTTGCATTTAAGAGCATATTCATAACACTCATACGCATTTATCTTGAAATGCTAGTGTATAATGGGGTAATTTGAAGGACAGTGGGACTGAAAAAGTGTTGTTTAATTTGTTATATATATGTATATATACACACACAAAATGTTAATTTAAAAACAACAACAAAAACATGTTATTTATGTTGACTTCAATGGCTTTAAGTGTTGGCTTTAAAAAATGATTTTTTGTGAATTTTGCTGAAGCTCTGCTAAACCCACTAGTGCTTTCTGGAATTGAGACCGACAGAGTTTTGAAAGGATTATCAATGCCACCACTTGGACTGTTTTAATATGCAAAATTTTACCCTATCATCTCTCTAATCTCTATAATTAATTAATCATCGTTAGGGCTTGATGTGCATATTACGAAGTAAAAGCTCAGCCTCCGCAGCTTTAGAATTCTGCCTTAATGTTAGAAAGTGTTCAAAAAGTTTGTGTAACACTTCTGATCTGTCAGTTTAAGCTGAAACAAAAAAGTTCTCTCGGCTCTTAAACTTTTTTGTGAAGTGGTCTGAGAAAGAGGGCGAGAGAGAGCGTGAACGAGATGGATGGGAAGAGAGAGAAATGACTGCTTTCGGACTGTTATCAGACCTCTGTCAGTTCGCTTGGATTTACAGAATTTGGAAAGGTTCAGGTCAGTCAAGAGAAAAGGACAGATTGAGAAAGGAGGCAGATAGGAGAGACACTGTCAGAGAGAAAGCGAATTAGGCAGTAGGGATAGAGATTCTTATTTGGGAAAGTACGTTTACAAAATCTAAGACCAGGTACCTCTATATCCTAGACTAGAGTTACTCTGAAATAAGAAATAATGAAATAAGGAAGTGTCTGTTAGAAACGGACTGTCTTGTCACATCATTTTTTGTTAGACGACAACAAAAAATGATGTGAATTATACATCTGGGGTAGATTCTGCATAAATATTTTCCATTAAAATGCCTTGTGTTTCTATTGGCCTTGAGCACCCTTGGATAAATGTGCAGAGTTGTCAGTTAATGTACTTGAGAGAGGTTTTTGTATGCCCTTATATGGAGATGGGCGTGTCTTATGATAATTACTATCTGCTGACACATGCTCCCCTCATTTGAATAATTCATCAACAAGGAATAAGGGTGAGAACAAATTTCTCCTGTTGTGAAGCTGACTGAAATTTTATATGAAACAGTTTTGTGTGTGAATAAGCAGCAAGCAATTATTATTGAATGAAAAAAGGAAAGGTGAAATTGCTGTTTTATCAAGATAAGGAAAAAATACAATAGGATTTTGCAAGAAGAATTTCTTCAGGCACTATTTAGTGTCTGCTGCCTGTTTCAGTGTTCGAGTTCAGCCTGTTCCCTCTGGCTATAAAGGGAACTTTTAAATTCCCTCTCTCACACCTTGCAGACTAAAACAGGTTCTTATTTCAGTGGATTTATTTGCTGTCTGAGCTTTGGATATTGTGTTCTGAGTGAGAGAGCTGTAGTTTGGTTCACTTTTGGATCTGATCCAGCACAATATCGAAAGCCTTCCACTTCATACACTCTATCTGACCAAACCTTTCGCTCTGGGCCACAAACACCAATTGGAAACGTGCAGTTGATAGAGCACTGGTCAGATTAAAGTATTGGCAGTGCCGGCACTATGGAATCTGATAAATGGCAATAAAATGGAAATCCAGATTGAGAGGGGAACTGATATCATCAGCCCTAAAGGTGCAGGAAGGTCGATTGAAGGATATTTGTGCTTGTGGTTATTGCTTGTGTTGCCAAATTTGTGTTTGCATGTGCTTTGTTTGTGTTTTGCACACAACTTCATTTTTGTGTCAGTTATATTTTTCTGTTTTTTGCCAGTATCAGTAACAAAAAAAAAAGGTGGTTTTGCCAGTGTCTAACTGATTTAATTATTCATAGTCATGTGTTAGAGGAAACAATGCATTATTTATTAGGCCGACATGGACAGTGAGCAAATTAAGACCAGAGGGAGAGGGGGAACAGGACAACATTGCAAATAAATTAAACCAGAATAACCAACTAACAAAGTGATTGCATAGCAATAAACTAATATCCCCAAATGTTTGCTGCATAGCACAATAAGTGCAGCTGTTTGTGGAGTTATTATATCTATTGTGGTCCCCATTCCCAGTTGCTGATCATTTTCGTCTTTTTTCCCTGTTTCTTCAGTTCTCCGGGATGATTTCCGACAGACTCCCAGTGACGTGGTGGTGGCAGCAGGGGAGCCGGCAGTGATGGAGTGCATCCCTCCACGAGGCCACCCAGAACCCACTATCTCCTGGAAGAGGAACAACGTGAAAGTGAACGACAAGGACGAGAGGATAACGGTGAATGTCCTTTCATGTGTTCTTTCTTTCTTTCTTTCTTTCTTTAAAAATACATTTCAAATAAATGCTGTTCTGAACTTTCTATTCATCAAAGAATCCTGAAAAAAGTATTACAAAGCAGCACAACTTTTTTCAACATTGGTAATAACAAATGTTTATTGAGCAACAAATCAATTGGGTGGTATGCTTAGTAGCTTGGTAGTTTTTACATAGTTTGGCGAAAAGCAAACACAGCACACCACCCAAAACACACCATACCTACTGTGAAGCATGATGGTGGCAGCATTATGTTGTGGGGATGTTTCTCTTTAGCTGGGACTGGGCGATTGGCCAGGATTGAAAGTGGATGCTGCCAGGTACATCCAAATTCTTGAGGAAAACCTGTGTCCCTCTGCTAGACAGCTGAAGATGGACAGGTCATTCACCTTCCAACAAGACAATGATCCTAAACATACCGCCAAAAGAACAATGGCTTAAGGCCCCAATATACTTCAAGCGAAGTTCTTTTTCGTTCTTCATTTAGGGGTAAAACGAAGTTCAAAATACGTGAGCAGCAATATACTGTAATTGAACATCTGACACCGCCCACACTGCTGAGAGCAACGGTTAGATGAATATGTAAAAATATTGCATGCTTTCCTCTCAGTAACAAAATAAACACAACAAAATTAAGGAACTAGTAAGGATTTTCTTAATAAAGCATAAGAAAAGCATCTGATCATGACAACGTGGATATGTTTGTTTGCACAAGCTCTGTAATTACCGTATTAAACATGAAAAACAGTGTCAGTCTCTCATTTCATCAGAAGTACAACTTTGTTTTCTACTATAAAGCAGCTCTCCAGTGTTCATGTTTTCACTCGCGGACGTCTGACTTCTATGGACTCGAGAGGAGAAATGAACTGGAAAAGATTTACCAGCCGAAGCGAACTTTTCCAGAATGATATTTTGAACTTCCAAAACAAACTCCAAACGAACTTCGTTTTGGCCTGATTTTGTTAGAAAACAAAAGTTTGTTCTTCGATTTCATTTGAAGTATATCGGGGCCTTTAACGATAAGAAGGTGAATGTCCTCGAGTGGCCAAATCAGAGCCCTGACTTAAATTCCTTGCAAAATCTGTGGATGGACTTGAAGAGAGCAGTCCTTTGCCATTCACCACAGAAATTTGACTGAAGTTGAGCAATTCTGCAAGGAAGAATGGGCAAATACTCCCCAATCTAGGTGTGCAAAGCTAGTACAGACATATCCAACAAGATTAATGGCTGTAATTAAAGCAAAAGGTGGCTCTACTTAGTATTCAATCAGGGGACTGATGACTTTTCCAACACTGTTATTCTAGTTTTCCATTTTTTAATAATCCTCCAGAATTTTTTTAAATTGTTATTTTCCCTTTGATGATGAGGGTTATAATGTGACAAAAGGTAAAGACTTTCACAGGGTATGATGACTTTTTGTAGGCACTGTATGACTCTGTATGACTTTATTTAAATTTCTTTCCATATAATATTGCCAAAGCATTCAAACAAATTGATTTTAAATAGAAATAAAAGAATATGCATTTGTGAACATTTTGTAAGTTCACAAAGGATATTATTCTTAATAACTCAGACAAACAGCTAACAAATAGGAATTTATCTTTTCTCTCTCTCTCTCTCTCTCTCTCTCTCTCTCTCTCTCTCTCTCTCTCTCTCTCTCTCTCTCTCTCTCTCTCTCTCTGTTCTCTCAGCATTACAACACTGACCTTTTATTTGTCTGTCTCTCTGTCATGGTCGTTCCTATGACTCTCTTATCAGCCACTCGACTAAATGGGGTATTACGGTGCTTTTACTAAACGTATCAGTTTGGCCGTCCTCTTTGTGTGAAGTGTTTCATAAACAACCAAACTCACTTTGCTTTAGTATTTATGGTTTTTCAGAGCCCAGACACCATTTTCATAAAACATCACAGCATGTTTGGCTTCCAATGGGGACCAACTCAGTTTTTAGTGTCTTTTTCCCTTAGATGTTTTATAAATGCATACCCCTGACAGATCTTGGTGTTCTTTTCTTTACAGATCCGTGGAGGGAAGCTGATGATCTCTAATACACGAAAGAGTGATGCAGGAATGTATGTGTGTGTCGGCACTAATATGGTTGGAGAGAAGGACAGCGACCCTGCTGAGCTTGTAGTGTTTGGTAGGTTTGTAGTTCTTTTTTTCTCTATCTTTCATTTTCTCACTCTCTCTTACACTGATTTCTTTGTGAATCTCTTTCTCCTGTAGAGCGACCCATGTTTGTACGCAGACCTGTAAATCAGGTGGTCCTCGCTGATGACACTGTGGACTTCCAGTGTGAGGTTCAGGGAGACCCCACTCCCACCATACGCTGGAAGAAAGAGGAAGGAGAACTGCCTCGGGGAAGGTGAGACTTAAATGCATGCAAAAAATGTTGGCATTAGCAATATGATAAAAGATGAAAATTAATTAATTGATTAATTATTTTTAAAAAATTATATTTTTTATATTATAAATTTTAATGAATAATAATAAACATACATTTTTAACAACAATAGTACATATTTAATAATAATAATCACTTTGATTTATAAAAAATAAATGTAATTTTAAAATATTAATACATACATATATATAATATATATATATATATATATATATATATATATATATATTACACACACACATTATGTATATACTGTTTACATAGTGTTTTAATGATTGCATTTTATAATTTATAATTTTATTAATAATTAAAATATTTTAATAATAATAATTTAAAAAATAAATAAATAATATATATATATATATATTTATTTATTTAATTACTAAAATTACATTTATATTAGTGCTGTCAAACGATTAATCGCGATTAATCACATCCAAAATAAATGTTTGTGTTTAAGTAATATATATGTGTGTACTGTGTATATTTATTATGTATATATAAATACACACATGCATGTATATATTTAACAAAAATATATTATGTTTATATATAAAATATTTATATTTATATATAATATAAATTATATATAAATAAATATACATGTATACGTGTAAATATTTATTAAATATGCATGTATGTGTGTGTATTTATATATACATAAATATACACAGTACACACATATATTACGTAAACACAAACTTTCATTTTGGATGCGATTAATCGTTTGACAGCACTAATTTATATATTTAATAACATTAGTAGTAGTAGTAGTAGTAGTAGTGGTGTTAGTAGTAAAATTGTACTATTATTATTAAAAAATTTATTAAATTATTACATAAATATATATTTTATATAGTTTCACAATTGATAATTATTCTGGCAAATTCTGCAATTAAAAAAAAAAAATATATATATATATTAGTTCAAAACTCCTTGAACGCTGTTAGCAGCAGATGTTAATCACACTGAAGCATTACAGCGTTAAAATCCACTGTAGCGAAACTTTGCTGATACAGCTGGCAGAGAACAGTGGTTCTCAGTTTATAGACAAATTACAGAGTAACTCTGTTGTGTGTGTGTGTTTCCTGGCAGGTTTGAGATTCGTGCCGACAACAGCCTGCGTCTTACTCAGGTGAAGGCTGAAGATGAAGGCTCGTACACCTGTTTATCTGAGAACAGCGTGGGCAAAGCCGAAGCATCCGGAACACTTCAGGTCCACGGTGAGTTACAACAACTGTGCAGATGCACAAATGCTGCTTAGCTCAGTAACTCTCTCAAACACACACGCATACACGTCCACACAGCAGCACATCTGACGGATTTGACAATAATTCTATTATATTCTTCCCTCTGACTTTAGCATCTTTCTCACACACACTCAACCGAGTCTGAAGTTTATTAACCGAAGCCCGCACACTCTCGCACACGTGCTGGCCTTGCATTTTGCTGATTACAGGAGTGAAGTATGGCAAAAGCCATTTATTTAAAGCTGCCAGATGCAATTAACATAATTCCATCTGGTTAGAGGCACATCTTGCTTCATAAAACATGACTGTGGGCTTGGGAACATGCACGCATTAAGAATATTCCACACACTTAATAGATGTTTATAGCAGCACACTTGCTGTGAATGATTTCACCTGACAGCTGATGGAAGATGATTCAACGTGTGAGTGAGACCGAAATATTATTAGTACTGCTTTGTATAAACATTGTAGGCTTCACTGTCAGACAGAAGGAATCTACAACACGTTTCAGAATGAGTTTATTCCTGTTCGCATCATGTTGGAATTAGCATAGTTATGAGTTTTCAGATTCGAAACTGAATTACTAGTTTGTTTTTTTGAAAGTTCTGACTTCTCCAATTTGATTATTCTAGTATCATGTAGAAACAACCAAAATGGCTGTCTGTGCTTATGTATAATTTAATCATAACTAGTGTTGCTTAGTGTGCACTTATAGAAATAAAAACAAAAGCTATATTAATGTAGTAAGTTTTAGTGAGTATTATATTCAATTTAAATATGAAGTGTTTTATAAACCACAAAAGTGCAAAAAACATTTTGGTGTTATAAGTGTTGTCATAGAAACAAATATTTTTGTGAGTTCAAGGATGTCAACAGCTCAGAGTCCTCTTGTAATTATGGTAATTTCAACATGGCATGAACAAAACATTAATTTAGAGTTTCTCTCATCACTTCCTCCTCATCTCCTCTTCTTCCTATTACTGCTGCCTATTGTTGTTTCATCCCACTTGTTTCATTAATCACTTATTTTATTCATTTCTTTCATGTTCTAAATACAAAACAAAATCCAACTTTCCAGTCCGCTCATCTCATTTTTATTCTTTTTTTTTTTTTGTCTCTCTCCATCCTCTCCTCCATTAAAGTGGGCCCATCTCGTAAGTACCATTCCATTTCATTTCTCTGCATGCGTGTGGGTGTACTTCACATGTTTTGGAGGCTGTGATTGGTCGTGACAGGGTTAAGACCCTGCGCTGGCCATTCACTTCTGCATACTTGTCTTTTTCTTATTGTAATTTCTTTTCAATTTCTGCTTAAAAGGATAGTTCACAAACATAAAAACATTCTGTCATTTATTCAACCTAATATAATTCAAAACCTGTATGGCGTTCATTCTTCTGCAGAACTGTATTTCAAAGAATGTTTCAACCGTTTTTGTCAATAAAAGTCAATGGGGTCCAAAATAACACTGAACCCAAATGGCTTTCATTGTTTGAACACAAAAACTCTGAGACGTTTTTTAAAATATCTTCTTCGGAGCAAAGAAAGTCAAACAGGTTTGAATGATTTTTGGATGAACTACCCCTCTACATACAGAAGTAATGAGTGACTATTCTAGTCCAGCTCATTAATTCAGATATGCAGAGCAGTAACACTGGGTTTCACTGTTAAAACCGACATAGAAAATGCAGGTATTTGAACTTCAGAGGCTTTTTGAAGTGTTGGATTCTCTGTATGTCCTTTACTGAGGAGAATAATTAAAGGTCATTGTCTAGCCCAGCACACAAGTGACCTCTGTGAGAATATCACATTACATACAGAGACATTGAAAGAGAGGACCTCTGCTTCAGAGCTTGATCATTGCTGCTGCAATGCCCATAATAATTCAGTGGATGTGAGTTCTAGAAGATCTGAGGGATTTGGAACCAATTTTTTTCCCACAATGGTTTTGTACAGTGTGGCCCAGTCAGTCAGTTAGAACAACTCTATATTGTCAGCAGAAACTCATTGGTTTTGGCTTTGAAGCCTTGCGGAGTCACCAAGCCTACAATCGTTTTACCCTTAAAAGTGTTCATAAATAGCATAAAATAAATACTAACACTTTTGCCTTTTTTAGAACTTGAATTTTATACCATTGCTTTGTTTTTCTTTCAAGAACTGTATTTAACTTAAGGCACAATGAGGAGTACATGTGACCGAGAAGTAATTTCCAGATATGTTATTTCTGTCAAGGAAAACAAGTGGAACGACTATATCTGATGCTGACGGAGCACTTCAGTGATATCCAGACAGACCGACAGACAGACAGGCAGAATAAAAGAATGTTTTCAGAGGGAAGCAAGGGCGTATTGCTCCATTTTAAGGGGGTAAAAAGAAACCGTTCCCTGCAGGGTGGTAGTTTTCATACAACCCAACATGGGTCTTTGGTGCTTTTTTCTTCTTTGTTATATGTGTCTTGGATGAGATACATTTAATTGAAAGTTTGGGAAATTGAAAGTTTGGGAGTACTTTCAGAGCAGCTCAAAATGTTTTTGTTGTATTTTTTTTTTTTTTTAGCCTAACAAAGGATATCTTAGCTCTGTTCCAAGATCTGTTGAGCTGCCCACCTAGGCAACATTTTTAGGCATAGAAGTCAATGTCAGAGTTGTTGCAAACAGTACCTAAATGAAAATTTTATCACTCAGAGGTTTGTCAACAAGGGAAATCTCAGTTATTTCTATCTCAAGGAAAATTTTGGGAAGAATTTGATAAATTAAAATGTTCTAATCTTTTAAAAATCTTTTTTAGAAGACTAAGGCCCGGTTTCACAGACAGGGCTTAGACTAAGCTAGGATTAGGCCTTAGTTCAATTAGGGCATTTAAGTGCTTTTATGAACTTGCTGAACTTATGTGCATCTTAAGACAAAACAATGGCTCAAAACAAAGATCTTTCAGTGCAAGCTGCTTTCAGTTAAAACAGCTCAAACATGCATTTTAGTCAAAGACTAGCTTAAGCCTTGTCTGTGAAACTGGGGGTTTTAGTATTTTTGTTAGAGAAAAATTCTGAGATGCTGAAGATTTATGCAAAAATCTCAATTTGTTGAGATACAATTGAGATATTGAAGTGATTTTTCTTCCATGCGGGTAAGAAGCAGCTTTGTAAGATCTTGTTTTGTTCACAATCTAAGCAGTATCTCACATATCCTTCATGACATGTACACTATACCATTCATGTTTTGGGTCGGTACAATTTTAATTGTTTTTGAAAGAAGTCTCTTATCAATTTAATGTGTCCTTGCTTAATAAAAGTATTGATTTTCTTTCAAAAAAAAAAAAAAATACTGACCCCAAACTTCTGGACGGTAGCATACATGGCAATCCCAGAATGCTATGCAATTAGTCTTTTCGTAAAGTGTATTTTATTCAGTACTGGAAAGTATCAGTCCAAAATAGTTTATCTAATTATAGTATCAAGTTTTTAGTTTAGCATCATACTACTGTCAGACTCTATTGCAATCAACTTGTTTTTCACAGTCTTAAAAAGTAGATGTAGACAGTGAAAAGCTAGATTTCGTTTTAGATTTCTAAAGTGTGTCAGGACTCTCTGTATTCAGTGGAAAAGCCAGACATTTAATACACACTGGGTTAGATTAGTCAGACTTGCAAGGGAGAAACAGGAAGAGATTCTGTCTTCTTTCCACTAAAGATGACGGATTGGTTTCATCATTCACAAAGCATCATGAAATAATCCACGACATGTTTCCTCAACTGCCCTCTTCATTAGCATGTCTAAGCTGAGACAATAAATATGATATAAACCCATGTAGCTGTAGCAGCGATTTACACCAGATTCCTGCTGCACTAGGGCGCCTCTCCAATTCATTTTAAGCTGTCCTAAAAAAAGTGTATCTTATTCCAAACTCTGACATGACTGATCCTAGCCCATGCATATTACTGTATCCTCAAGGGGGGTAGTATTTAAAACAGCACTAGCTCTCTGAAAAACTGCATTTATGCAGATTACGCTCTCGTTTTGATTATGCAGTAAATATACAGCTTATGAATTTGGCTGGTATTGCTGGACAGAAACGGCTGCTCAGCTAGGCATTGTAAACATATGCCCTGTACTGGTGTAGATAACCTGCAATGCTGTAAAGCGTTTAATCGGTTACACTCTAAAGACTGTATTAATTGCATGTAGGGGGTTTTAATTGCGGCGCTGAGCACTGAAGCATGGCCCTTCCACACTTTCTGTCTGCATCACTGTTCAACGCTGACAACTGCCTGTCATTGCGAGTCCCTCTGGGGATAGATGTGATGTTTGAAGACACGTTTTGTTGGCGGTGTATCTGCATACGAGTTTGTGGCTGTGTATTCACTAACCACTAACTCTCCCAGAGGGAGCATGAAGGTGTTGGATCCTTGCACATGTTGTGGACTAACTTGGGAGGAAATAAAGTTCCATGAATAATTTTTAGCTTTCAGCACTTTTGTTTAGTCTATTTGGGTGGGTGACACTTTTGACCTGTCACTAACCAGCCAGCCAGCCTGGCACCTTCACAGCTCTGTCTACTGCTATTCCATCAAATACACCATCTGTGATATTTTGTGGAAAAGATGTCCAGAAAGACTTATAGATATCTTAACAGATGGCATTCTATCTATAACTTGGAATAGTTGTAGTTGATTTTATGGCTGAGCAGTTATGTTTAACTTTAGAAGAGAAATTAATGTGTATCCCTAACAATAATTTAATAATAATAATAACTTTCAAATGATATTATTTATTATTATTAGTAGTAGTAGTAGTAGTAGTAGTATATTAATATTAAATATTATTTTTAATGTTATTATTTGTGCAATTTTTGATATTGATATTTGATATCTAAACAAATATCTTAATTTATTTGGCCCATATTTCAAAGACTTGGCATTCTCATCCATTTGATTTGTCTTTTAAAAGCATGGCATGTTTGTTGGTGGTAGAGGTATTATGTATATTTTAAATCCTTTCTTAAATCTTCTCCCTGTCATACCACATTAGCATGTATGTGACACCTCCATTCTCTCTTTTCGCAAAACTCCATGCTGTTTCTGTAATGTTGTTTTAACTGGTAATTATTTATCACAGCCTAGGGCACATTTTCTTAGTCACATTCACCGCTTGCTGCTACATTGTTAAGTCATATTTTTAGAGTGAAATCCCTTGAGACAGTATGTGTGTTTCAGTAATATCCTTCTCTCTCCTTTTTTTAGTTTGTCTGACAGCAATTCAGAGATTTTCTACTTATATTTAGAGAGAAGAATCATAAAATTCATGATATTGCATACCATTAAGTCAATATTTCAGTCCTTGCATCAGACCAGGTGAGAAATACAGTCAATACTGGCAGGCAAATTGGGAAATTGGTATCATTACCTCTCCAGTTTGCTTTGAAGTCTCTCTAGACTAGGGTCCCAAATTATAGTGGCAAGGGATGTTTCAGATTTGACCTCCAGGGTCAGTGATATGGCTTCTGCTTGACCTCTGGACAGCAACCTTATGACCCCTGTGGCCAGGCTCCCTATTGGGCCTTGTTCTGTTTCAGCATGCCTGTCGCCTCCAAGCTGTGATGCAGCCTACGCTCCACGACAGAGTCTACGAAAAAAGCCAGCAGGCAGGCAAGGATACAATTGGGAAATTGATCTGAGACAGCTGCATTGATTGCATCTTTTGGATTGTATTTGACTTTTGTAATGAAAGGGACAAAAAGAAATAGATAAAGGAGACTAAGCAAGTGGTGTGGTGAAATAAGAGAGTGATTGAGGTAAATTGTGAGACAAATAGAGTGCAGTTTGTTAGTCGCATTAGTAGGGAAGGTGCAAACGCTATCAGCCCTTCGGCTTGATGAATTAGTGGGAAATTTGAGGTGAGCTAAAGGAGAAAGCCCTTCCTGAGTATAAATGCTTGTTGTCAGAGCTGACGCGTCACTCTAATCGTGTGTGAAACACAAGAAAAAAATTGCACAGGAGTAGGAAGGAGGATGAGAAATCAATTAGCCGCTGAAGGTTAAAGGTGACAGCGTTGCACATTCACAGGCGCCTGATAAAGGGCAATAGCACGGAAATAATCAATACCCATCAGCCCCAGCCGAGCTCAGACACATGAAGGCTGATCATCAGTTTAGTTTATATTCCACCCTCATTGCTAAAATTCCAAACCCTGTCTATCACTCAGCATCCTCTACTAATATGGGAGTTTGTTCTAGTATTAATTTTATCAGCTTTTTAAAAAAAAAATTATTTAGTCTTATGTCAAATGTGTCTGTCTGTCACATTACTTAGAGGGCGTTCACATGAGCAACATTATTATATATGAAAACAGCTATACAGAGTGAAACTAAATACAAATTTCTCGAGCAAAGTTGTACCATGTTTAACTTGACAAGCATTTGTAGCCTGATCTACAGGACAAATCACTGAAAATATTGTGTTTGGTCTGGGTAGAAACTGTTCAAGGCCTTGTGATGTTGCTTGGAAGAAAGATGGCTGCAGGGCAGATAAGACGAGCAGATTAGCATCCATCACGAACAACCATTGATCAAACTCACACTAAGGGCAAGAACCAAGCAGCCGCAGCAGAAAGAAAGCCAACAAGGTCTCATCAAAGAGACTGAGAGAGAGAGAAAGTGAACGAGATGGAAGAATGGATCCACTGAGAGATAGATGAGACGAACCCATTGGCCACCCAATGATGCTCTTGGGAGTTTAAGAGGTCCTCGTTTATATCCAGACCCTCATTAGTGGACAGAAAATGTACATTAGTCGAAAGAGCCAGATTACTAATATATAAATGTATATTTGCTCTTGATACGCCTGCACATCCCCCACAAGATAAGGGCTCTTCAGCACTGCATCAGATGTGCTATCATGTGCTTTAAAGTACCTCTGCGGGCACAGAAGAGAAAAGACTTCCATAATAATTAAGCTCTTTATGTCCATCTCTTTCTGTTCAGAAAGACCAACCCTGAAACCTCTGCCTTCAGACATTATATGCATTTGGTTATAGCCCTACTTGAGTTTTCAAAAGCCCTGGTTTGTCAAAACAGTACTGAAATATGACCTAATTGATGTGGATTAGTTTTGGTCATGATTTTCAGAGCAAACCCAAATTGTTTATGGGAAAGGTGTCAGTGTTGGTTTTGTGTTGCATATTTTCAGCTAAATATAGTATGAACTTTGACTTTGTTTAAACAGACTTTATAGCTCAGAGTGCTGTTTACATGGTAAAGACACTCTACACTAACCTTATCTTCTTTTGCAGCACTGGTACCAGAATGTGGCACCATGTACAATATCAGCTATGACAGCTTAACTGTGTACCACCGACATGCAGTACTAACACACACTGTTCATCTCCTTGGGAAACTCAAGTATAGACTAAACAAAACTGCCAGACGGTGTAACTCTAGGATAGTCTCAACTTGGAGGAGTTATACAGACAGCCGAATGTTCTAGAAGCTCATATAGAGTCTATAGGGCCTCGATTTGTTCTGTGTGGCTATAAAGCTTCATAAGTTTCTTTTCTCTCTTTCAGTTCCTCCTCAGATCGTGGTGCGTCCGCGGGATCAGATCTCTGCCCAAGGCCGTACTGTCACCTTTCTTTGTGGAACGAAGGGAAATCCCCCTCCCGCTGTGTTCTGGCAGAAAGAAGGCAGTCAGGTAAGAGACAACAGTACACACATGCACACCAGGGAACCCTTACAGTCAGTGTCAAAACATATCAAGGTATCTGCCGAATACTTTCATGGTACTTCCTTAAACTCTTGGGTAGTGACCAAGATTTTTGAAGAAAAATGTAGCATTGTTTTGGAAGGATTTTAAAAGACACAAACAAGACTATGTGTCTAATGACTCATAGAAAACCAAGTGTGAGTGTGAAAATTCAAAGTCATTATAATAACATTAAAGCTATTAAAAGTACTGCTGCTGTTTATACAGTGGACCAAAAATTATTTGGACAGACAAGCCAATGTGATTAAATGATGATTAAAAAACAAACATATTTCAAAACATTTCGGTAAGGCGAACTTATTCCATAGAACATCATCTTGACACTAGTTGGTAATCACATTCAAACTTTGTGGCTAGAGTGTCCAAATATTTTTGAGGTCACTCGATATGTATTATCTTGCACATTGTAGCGTCTGTGAGTGACACTTCTAATATTTTGAGTAGGAAGGCAAGTCTACTGCCCATATTGGCTGGGAATCTGATGGATTTATTTTTCATTATCCATCTGATCTCACCTGGAGGACGAGTTACAGAGAAGCACTTTTGCTATGGAAACTGTCTTTGACTCGTATGTGCATTGTCACTTGTAATGCTATGTTTGACATGATCTGATATCTATATTTGATAGGAGCTTTCTGTGTTGTGTGTGTGTTTATGAAATCTGCATTTAGGTAAATATCATGAAATGAGGACTTAAAATTTAAGTTGAAATATGAGTTTTCACGTTTTTTTTTTGTTTGTTTTTTTTTAATGTGATTTAATGTGTATTAGTATAACATTATAAGAAGCAAGAAGCACTACAAGGGCTTTCAGAGTCAGAGAGACAAAGAGTAAGAAATAGACAGCCTTGCAGCCATTTTGAATACTAGTGACAGTATTCACCGGGTTAGAATGAACTCTGGGATTTCTGCAGGAGCTTGTTCACGTTTGTGTCTCCTCATTGGGTCAAAGGAGGATAGAACGTGTCCCTGGGCCCAGCTAGAAAACACGCTCATGTCTCTAATAATAAAGCACAGCAGAAGAAATGAAGATATAAGCCTCTGGTTGTTCTAAAGCACTTGGAGGAAGCCGGTTCCCACATCCCTCTCACCTTCCTTCATCCTTGTTTTCTTCATCGAGCAGAGTGTGTCATAGGCCAGAGGTGATCAAATATCCGCTGTACAGCAGGCCATGAACTCTTCTCCGGTTAATCTCTCATCTATTCTTTGTTTTGTTTTTTCTGTGTATGTGTGGCTGATCTTTGAGGTCAGTAGATATAGAACAAAACTGAGGATGAGGGTGAGTCCGGTCAGAGCCAGAGGGCTGGGGTGAGGGGGTCACCGGATTATCCCCAAAAATGAAACAGTGACACACACATTGCCGAGTTGGAACAATAGGGCAGCTGTCAGTGTTGCAGCCTCATACAAGAGGAAGACTCCTTAAGATCCTTCGGCCTTGTCTTTTGTGTATCTGGCATTCTTCCTGACCTCCCTCTCTAAAACACCAGCTGAGATAATGCAGCTATTGTTCGGCTCGTGTGGATGTGAATCTCAGCAGTCAACTAAATTTATGTCCGAGTATCGCATTGAATGCACAGTGATGTTCTATTAATGTAAATGCAAATCAGCCATTTCATCCGAGCTCTTAAATCTGAGTGATTGTGATGAGTCATAAATTATATCAGCAGACTGATTATCTCATATCCTTTTTTAATACATTTATAATTTGTACAAACAGTCACAAACTGTAATGCAACATAAATTAACTGATAAAGCAATATGCCACAAGAGGCTGCATGTTAAAGTGAGTTTACTATGGTTAAGGGTGATGAACATGGTAAAATAACGGTGGTCTGTTTTGTGAGTTTTCATTTTTAAGCTATAGAGCTAAAAAGCATAAACTCAAAATGTGATTTATCATGTTTAGTCTGTTTTTTGATGGCATTTGTCGTTCTGAACAGGTCCTGCTGTTTCCCAGTCAGCCACCTTCGCAGGCAGGCCGTTTTTCTGTGTCGTTAAGTGGAGAGCTGACCATTACAGATGTGCACAGTGAGGATTCTGGGTACTACATCTGTCAGGCCATCAGTGTGGCGGGCAGCATCTTGACCAAAGCACTGCTGGAGGTGGAAAGCAGTAAGTAAATACTTTAAACTAGCTTTGGACACACACGCATACAGTTGCCATTTTATACACCCCCACCAGCTCCATCAAACACTGGCAGTCGGCTTGCATTGATATTGTAATATCAATCTAACTACATTAAAGGTCCAGAACTGTACATGTAATTGAATTGCTTGTGTGAGGCCTTATCACAAAGATTTGAGTAATATTTTTTTTTGCGTTTGAACAAATTGCCGCTTTGCCCCGCCGTAGCCTTTTTGCTCTAAACCAAAATAAATTAAAAAGCCTTCAAAGCCGCCCCAAATTAAAATTTCTGCGTTCCGCAAATGAGAGAACAGCAGGAAGCACTGGAGACGTAATCAGAAAGGACAGGGCACAATTGCGCTATGCAAATAACCCCAGGAACATATGCCGCCTCCGTCATGCTCCCCAGTAACAGGATAAACTGTTTATGTGTACTCCACGTGTGTGCGCCTGTACCAAACTGTGTCTCAGCACATCACATGAAAAACCTTCGCCAAGAGTCCAATGTTTGCTGAAGGTGCTGGAGGTTTGCTAAAAAAAACAAAACAGGCTTATGAAATGTAATCGCATTTCCCAGAAACCCCTCTGACCCTGGCATGTTGGCATCATCTGACTGATGTTTGCTGTAAGTTTCTTACCTGATACATAATGAAATGATGTATGGAAGGACATATATATGTGCAACGCAGGGTCACTGCACCCAAGGACATAGTTTTTATATGAAACTCGTGGCTATGAATTTCACATCAACTAGGAACACAGCACGGTTTGTTTGAGCGATACAGCCCTTGTCTTCCTTTCTGACCTTATGGTCTTTTCCTTTCCTCACCGCAGCGGAGGGAAAATGTCAGAGATGCAGGCTGCCTTTCCCAGGTTCTTTTTTTTTTTTTTTTTTTTTTACAAATGAGAATACTAAAGTAACAGAATTGTCAATTATTTGTCTGTAGACTCTTCTCCTTGGTCAGTAGACTGGGTTTTTCAGCTCTAGTTAAACAAATAATAAATTATTCATGGAAACGCGGCCGTGTTAGACCATCACATTGTTCAACAGAAGGAGATGCAGCTGAATGTGAAGAAATATAAGAGCAAATTGTAGAAGAACAGAGGCCAGTGTAATTATTCTAGAGTGCCGTGATGAAACGGAAATTGCGATAATATTTTCTTCCCTATTTTGATGTATATCTGAGTGAAACGGCTTCTGGAATGAGAAAAAAATGTAAGGCGGGACTTGATTTCGTTCTCTGGAATTGACTGGATCGTAGGAAGTTGGGTGTTGCTAACTAAATGGATGCAGATCTGAATGCCAGTTTGCAGTCAGTTGTGGAGGATATTTAGTCCCACCCTTCACTGAGACATACAGTGTGTAATGAAGAGAACAGACTTTGTTTCGGGGGTGAGGGGAGGTTAACATATTTGATTAAAGATTACAAGGGCTTATGAATTTTAAAAAAATAATGATGTGCACTGATAAATCATTTATAATAAACACTGCAACATTCTGTAAAAAAAAAATAAGAATTGTCAATTCATATTGACTTTAAAAAAGTACACCACCATTCAAAAGTTTTTGAAAGAAGCCTCTTATGCTCACCAAGGCTGCATTTATTTGATCAGAAATACAGTAAAAATAGTAATATTGTGAAACATAACTACAATTTAAAAGAAATGTTTTCTAAAGTATTTTAAAATGTAATTTATTCCTAAGCTGAATTTTCAACAGTCATTACTTTAGTCTTTAGTGTCACATGATCCTTCAGAAATCATTTCATAACTATCAATGTTGTGCTGCTTTTTTCCAGGATTTTTTTATTAATAGAAAGTTCAAAAGCATTTATTTGAAATCTTTTGCAACATTATAAATATCTTTACTGTCACTTTTGATCAATTTAATGCATCCTTGATGAAAAAAAGTATTAATTTCTGTCAAAAAACCCCAAAAACTTACTCCTTCAAATTTTGAAATGGTAGTGTATATGCTATTTTCCTACCAGCTTTCCCACCAGCTTTGAATGGAGCGTAGCACCACTTCTGATGATTTTATAACAACAGCATAATCTTCTTGGGGAAATAAAAAATTAACTTTATTGTATTTAAAACCATGCAGATTTAGAATAGATCCATCTTTAACAGTTATTGACTCATAAATGTTGTACAGCAATCTTGAATGCACAGAATAATTTTATTATAATGCAATGCAGCCTGCTAAAGGTGCATTTGGCTTGTTTCCATTGGGCAATAACATTAAAGAGTTTATAGCTGCACTACGACTTGATCAAATGATACCAAGAGGCCTGTGCCATTGATCTAATTAAAATGAAATAAATTACTGATCTTTTCTGTTTGGTGGGCTATAGTTTGTTAAGAGTTTGAAACAAATGGCCAGTTAAACAAATTCAGTGAATTTTGTGTCTTTGCCTTTTGCTTAATGCAACAATGCACAGATGAATTTAGCCATGGGCGTTTGATACTGTTTTTATTAATTGTATTTACTTATTTTACTTATGTATCATGATATTCATGTTATAGCGCATGATGATTTTACCATCATGTCACTCTTAGAATCTCAATTAGCATAATTCATAGTTTGTCTATTTCAACGATCTCTTGAGTATCATTTGAACAAGGTTGGTGATATGGTGGTTACATGCAAATTTGGCTCTTGTGGCCCACGCCTCTCTCATTCTCTTCACCCTAGGCCCATCCGATCGGATCCCCCCAATCATCCGCCAAGGCCCGGCCAACCAGACACTCGCTCCAGGCACCACAGCCCAATTGCAGTGCCACGTGATGGGCAACCCTCTTCCGAGCATCCAATGGGAGCGCGACGGGCAGAGAATCCTGGGCAACGACGAGCGCATTAGCCTAATGGAAAACGGCACTTTACAAATCACAGCCCTGCAGGTACTTCAGTCAAGATAGTGTTTAAGTGTGCACACAAGTGTCTGTTTTTCAGCATATACAGCTTTTATTCTCCAAAATGCTAATACCCGGTGGGTACTATTAACATATGGTTATTTCAAATCGAGCTCTCTTCAGCGCATGTCCCGTCACAGGCAGCTCTTTTTTCTGACAGACACCATATGCTACCTCCGATATTCCGTACAAACGGATTTCAAGACACGCATCACACACATTGCCACGTTTTCAGACACGCCTGTGTGACGTTTAGACACAGATGATCGCTGTAAAATGTCATTACTGCTATCCGATCAATGGCGGGGGCATAAAACGCGCAATTGAGTTTACAGCAGACAGGCAGGCTTAATTAGCGGATCGATTTTAATACTTGCTCCGTGGACGGTTTCGGGGTGACCCAGCCGCTTATGCGAGAGTTGTGCATGGCGATAAAACCGGTAATTATGATCGTAATGAGAACGTGTGCTGTCGTTAGTGTTAGCTCATGCTAGCCTAATGAAATCCATTCCTCAAGGCCTCGAGGGTGTGTGCGATTGCAGGTTTCACCTGAGGTCGTGGCACTGCTGTGAACGGACCTGATGTGTTAATTGATTGTGCCAGGGAATGATTAACAATCACTCATGCCTTAATTAAAAGCTCATTCTGGGATATAGAAAGGTAGGGAGGCTAGCAATCTTAATGTGCTACTCTCAGCATCTCTGTACTCTCCGCAATGTTTGTAACACATTAAATGTGCCCTTGATATTCAGTACAGTGGACTGAATGCGGACAGCTAGTGCCAAAAAAATTGTGTTAATTTAAGTAGCAGCCTCATTTATCAGAGGATTTAGGCTTTTGTGTCGAGGTTTTGTTTATTTGGCTTGTTAAATGTTGCATGCTTTGTTCAGATGGACATCTTTGGCTCTGGTGTTTGCCCTGTCCTCTCTGGTCTGGTGCCTCTATTGGCCCCCTTTAGTCCACGATTACCCGGCATGATGGGAGAGCACAAGGGGCACGGAGACTGGGGTTTGCACAGATGGTAGCGTGCGAGTGTGTGAGAGAAAGAGAGAGCACTGTGAAAAGGTGCCATTATACCGGGAGATGCGCCAAAAACTGCCTGCTCTTGACTGTGCCAAGGGAGTGAGGAAAAGAGAAATGTGGAAAAGAATGAGTGAACATGTTAGTCAGACAAAAACAAATAGCTTTTTCTTCGTTGAACACTAAGTGGGAATTTTTGAAGAATATCATGGGCCACTATTTTTAGTATAATGAAAGTGACAAAAGAAGCACCATGAGAGCAGTCCGAATGACTTGTGCGCTATGTTTTAAGTCTTCTAAAGCCATATAATAGCTTTGTGTGAGGAACAGACCAGTGTTGTTTTAGTATTATACTAATAGTAATATTTTAAATTAGCTTTTTATATTATCAGTTTAATTTTATAATCAGTTTTAATATTAGTATTTAGTATTTTTGTTACTTTTAAATTTCTATTTAGCTTTAATTTATTTATTTGTTCAGTTTTTGTCATTTTAGTACTTCAGCTTGTTTTATTATTTTGATTAGTTGCCAAGTCAACATTTCAGAATTTAAATTTAAGTTAATCATCTAATATTTATTGGCACTTTATTTCAGTGATTAAAAGTGTTAACATTTTTTAATAGTTTTAATAAACAGTAACAATACTGGAACAGACTAAAATTAACTTGTTTATTAGAGAAGTAGTGATGTCTGATTCATGACAAATAATTATTTTGATTCAAATCTCTTCAATCAATTGAAACAGTTGATTCAGTTCACAGTTGACAAAATGTTGTAAATCCAGCATTAAACAGAAGATGTGCACTGATAAATCATTTTTAATGAACACTGCAATATTCCATAAAAAGAACTGTCAATTATTCATTCAAAATTAATCATTTTGTGAACTATGAACTGAATCAACTGATTCATTAAAAAGATCTGACTCAAAAGATTCAGTCATGAATCAGACTGATTTGATTCTCAAATTAAACTTACTTAATGAACTGATTGCAGTGGTTAAAAACCCAGTTGAGCCCACTTATCGGTGATTACTGATTAATGAATTATATTTCAGTTTGTTCATCATGTAATGCTATTTTATGACTTTTGAAGACTTGAAATAAAAAACATGAGTCATATTGACCACTTTAGAGATACCTTTATGGTGTTTTTGGTGTTCTTTTTTAAGTTTAAAACCTCGGTTTCCATTCATTGTAATTTCATGGAAAAGAGCAACCAGCACATTCTCCAAAACATTCTTTCCACAGAAGAAATACTTACAGGTTTCGAATGACATGGGGGTTAAATAAGTAGATGTGAATGCATTCTCAAAATATTTATCTCCCTATTTTCTTTTCCGCTCATACATTTTTAAGTGCGTGTTTAGCGCTGAGCCCAGAGCTGCCATCCGTGATTAATCAGTCGATGCCCGGCTGCTTACCTCTCTAAGTTCTGCCGGTTCTCCACCAATGACCAGACAGCACAGCAGAGGTCTAACCAATGAGGTTATCCACTCAAACAGGGAAGAGGTCACAGAGGAAAGTGTTTCTACACCTTCTGTTTGCTCTTCTCCTCCTCCTAGGAGAGTTTCATAAGTGACCAAAATAACACTCTCAACAACACACTCCTGTGCTGCCTGAGGATATAAAGCTACTCTTCAGTACATGGGTCAGTCTCAGACAAGGCATTATCTGCTAATATCAGTGTTTGCGTCAGCTACTGTTTAATTCATGCTAACGTGCATGAACGTGCTTATGCTAGTCTCTACATAAAAATGAGATTAAACATGAAACAGACACATCACAAGTGAGCAGACATTCGAGGTCATTGTGTGTGTGCGTGTGTGTGTACGTATATATGTGTGTATCACCGATGAGTCAAATCCTCAGACGTGTCATTGGTGCCCCTGAGCTGGTGCCCCTGAGCACTATTAGATCGCTGTCATGGAGAGAGAGAAAGAGTAAAGCTTTACTACATCTCTCACTGTCGTAAGCAATTTCTGCCTGACTTCTCCCCTCGGCCCTGTGGTAAAAATTTAATGCCCCTCGCTCTCCCCACCGCTCACCAATTTGTCTTTGTATTTCCTCTTTCTTTTTGCACATTCAGTACACCCATGCTAACTCGTGATGATAGACAGTAATATCTTAAATTGAACTGACAGATGAAAATTCAGCTGGGTTCCTACAAATGGGAAGATTTTAAGATTCACAGAGATGCTGTATGAAAACAATCTCAAACTCATCTGATCTGGATTCATCTGATTAAACTGTTCAGCATGGTTTGATTTTTTTTATTTTTTATTATTGTTTTATGGATTAGACTGTTGCGTATTGATTTCTATCTAGTGTTATTTGCATGTACTACCATTCAAAAGTTTTATGTCAGTTCTTTTTTTGAAAGAAATGAATACTTTTATACAGCGAGGATACATTAAATTGATCAAAAGCGACAGTAAAAACATCTCTAATTTTAAAAAGATTTCTACTTCAAATACTTGCTGTTTTGAACTATTTTCAACATTAATAATAATAACTATGAATGGTTTCTTGAGCATCACATCTTCATATTATATTACTAAAGAATCATGTGACACTAAATACTGCAGTAGTTATGAAAATTCAGCTTTGACATCACAAGAATAAATTACATTTTAAAATATATTCAAATAGAAATGTTATTTTAAATTGTAATAATATTTTACATTATTACTGTTAGTGTTTTTACTGTATTTTTGATTAAGTAAATGCAGCATTAGTTAAGATACTTCTTTCAAAAGCATTAAAACATCTTACCAACCCCAAACCTTTGAATGGTACTTGTATATATGTGTGTAAAGGGCTGAAACAAACTATTTGTTGCACCAAAAAATTATATTGTCACCTTAAATCTGGGTTATATTTGTATTTACAGTTACCATCTACTTGAAATTTAACTAGTGAGCTGCCTTGCTGTCTGCTGCCTACATAGACAGCACCTTAATTGAAATGGACTCTCATAAGTCACCATTTTAGGACGCTCCACATAGGCAGCATTTCCATTCGTCATAACAGTGCTGCTTGTGCTAAGTGCACTTGAATTTATTTCAATAGAATTTGTTGTTAGCTGGTTGCTAAACTAATCATGCTACTCTAACAAGCATAAAAATACACATTTGACACATATTGAATAAAAAAAGTCAATTCGAATTATATTAAACTATTTTTATTTATACATTTTGGCATTGAATGATGAATTACATGCATTTATAATTTATGTGTGCTTGTCCACCAACTTGGATGCATTATTTGTTTGCACTGAACTCATCATAGTGCATTGTGGGATTTCCTTCTTTGTGAAAGATACAGTTTATGGTTTTCCTATAATAGAAGTAATTATTTTGGTTTTGCATTGGACAACATACGCATTTCACTAGGTTTCACAACAGCACATTATTGTCTTCCTGTCACTGACTTCAATGGTAATAGGAAAAAATAACAGTTGATCCTGTATTATTGTGAAATAATAGGCAATTTTGAGGAATTTGTGCTCATTTGTCAAGATTTTCACGCTGCTCCAAGCGGAGTGAGTCAATGCATTGTGTTTGAGTTTATCCATACAAATGCTGACCCTGAGCCTGCTGTTGCTAGGAAACGGACTCCGGGGCCTACACCTGTGTTGCCTCCAGTTTAAGTGGAGAGACGAGCTGGAGTGGTGTACTCAGAGTGAAAGGTAAAAAAAACACACACACATACACAAGTGCTTCATCACCCCCTTTATGTGTTCTTATCTTTGACAAACTGCATCATATCATCTTCAAACTGCAATAATCGGCTGAGAAAGCCGCTTCCGTTGCAAATTTACAGAGCAAATATATGTGTCCATTTGCCAGATGTCAGCATATGGAGTAGTGCTGACCTGAGATCAGATTTTTCCTCACCAATATTGATTTCTGTTATAATGTCCTATAAATCTAGAAAAATATATAAAAAAAGCAAGTGTTTTCTTATAGATTCTGCAAACAGGACCATAGCTCGCATTGATAGTGGGATCATAACTTGGACCAGTATGATTATGAAGATGCTAATATCCTTATCTTATCTTTACAGAGAGTGGTGGTCTCTCTGCACCCCCGGTTTCAGAGCCATACCAGCTGCCTGGTCCACCCCAGAAGCCTGTCGTAACTGACGTGACCCGTAACAGCGTGACCCTGACTTGGCAACCGAACGCACATGAGGGCGGGGCGGCTGTCACCTCTTACATCATTGAGGCTTTCAGGTGAGTAAGCGCACACTGTAAGCATCCCCATTCTGGTCCCTTCCTGTTTGTTTTCCTCCCTACACTAGATAATATTGTCTCTTGCCAGAAGCTACTACTAGGGTCCATTCTTCATTTTTTATTAATTCAGTGTCACTGTCTTAGCGTAGCTGGTCGGCCGTGACAGACAGGGTAATACTGCCGCGTGGCTGCCCCGTCCCTGACCCCTTCCCCCTCGCTCTACTGCTCCTCACGGTCATGCGAGGGCAGCTACATCCTGCGCTTACATCTCACATCCTGCCTGCTACAAGAATCACTCCCCTCAGGCGGCAACCTACTGCCAGAGAGATCTAAATTAATAGCAACTGTATTGGTTTTCTACAATTGAATTTCAGACATAGACTGGAGAGCTCAGGCTTATTTAAAGGGGATATATTTTCATGAATTATTGAATTATTCTACACATTCTTGGGCCAATTTAGTCATTTAAATTTATGTAGCAATTTTCCACCCTCTCTTTGACAGATTTGAAACTGTGCCTTTATGTAAATGACCTCTGTTTGATTGGCTAACTTCTGCATACCAGCATAGCTCACACTGTTGTTCCTTAGGGCAGGTAATAAGTGGTTATGTCAACACCTATTTAGTGATTGGACGGTTATGAGCTCCTAGTTTAACATCATCACAATTTCCGAATTACTGGGTTTGGTGGACCAATTAGGCACAAGTGGTTGGAATATATAATCCAAGTAACTAATTTGCAAAATAATATATATATATATATATATATATATATATAAAAAAAAAAAAAAAAGGTAAATTCAAAAAATTAAATACAAATTTATATATACTGTATGTATACATATATATGTAAGCAATAAGGTACGAGAGGCTGCGCTTCGCGTTGTGCCTAACAATGCCCTTCAGCCGTGACTTATTCACGATGCAGCACTAGCCTCGACTTCCTTATTGCTTTTATAAAACGGTTACCACACAATACAAATATTAATGCTAAAAATATGTATCTATGCAAATTTCATGAAGTAAACTGTCACTAATAGCCTTCCTTCCGCCAGATAAAATAGTCCCTGACCATGAACAGCAACAGAACTTACATTATTACACCATTAGATGGCGGCAAAGACTGTCTTTATGAGTGCGTCAGTCAGTAGCGAAGACTTTTACACTGAAAAGACTGAATTGTTGTGAACACGGAACAAGACGCAACTGACAAATGCTTTGACTAGCGCTGTCAGTCATGGGAAAACCCCTTAACTGTTAAAAGGACACGATATCACAGCGGACATTTAAACAGATTTTTTTTTTTTATGAACATAGGACTGACCTGAAGGAAAATGCTAAATCTGAATGCAGGTAATAAACTCGATCAGTCTCTTTCTCACAATACTCTTCTACATAATACAGTAAGCTTCAGTGAACAATATTGATTGAGAACAGTTTACATTGCTAAGAGTGGTTACTAAGGGTGTTGTGTAGTGATACACAGAACCGTTGGGTGAAGCAGTCATAGCCATGTTTTATTGTGAATAAAACACAGCTATTGACCAATCAGAATCAAGGACATGAACTAACCGTTTTATATATATATATATATATATATATATATATATATATATATTAGGACTATCAAAATTAACGTTTTAACGCATGCGATCATAATTTGGCTAACGTTACATTATGTGGTCACACTCTTGTTCATGCTAATGCTTTTAAACCATTCATGTGCCACAAGACAAACGAGAATGCGCTGTTTGTGAATATCGTGTCTGTGTGACCTGATGCGTGCCAGTATCTAGTTCTTTCATGCTTTAACAAACAATAACACACAGAATTATGCCAAGATGGCAGTTTTGTCGAGTATCCTCATAAGAGCAGTCTTAAATGAGTTAAATAACGTCTTAAATGAACATAAAGAGTTGTGAGAAAATGAGATGGGTGTCAATTCCGCTTCATGTTCAGCAGCGCACAAGTCTTAAAGTCACAGCAGCCTAATAAACCAGTTGCTGTGATGTCTGTCATTAATGTTAATCAAAGGACAAAGGTAACAGAGAAAATATATAAATGTAGCTTTAATAAGGATTAATCTTTATTTAATTTATTAATTTATGCAGCGAAGACTGTAAAGTGTGTGATAACTTTATTCAATTTCTGTTTCCATGTTAGACAAGTAGGAATATGACATAGCATGACACAGGTAAATATGACATTTATTATAGTGGGTGTATGTGAAAATTGTTTTAGGTTCACTTAAATTAAAAGTTATTTTTTTTAAGCCTAATAAATGTTGAAATTGATAACTGCTAGTTAAAAAAAAAAAAAAAAAATTCATAGAGACATCAGTACCAGTATTAGTATCAGTGATACTGGCTTTCATTCATAAAAAGATGCCATTAAACAAAGATTTAAAATATACTGTCTTTAAGTTGTTTGTACATTAATTTAGATAGTAACTTTATTACAGTATAAAAATATTACAACATAAAAATATTAAGAACTCACTTTTTTTTATCGTGATTAATTACAGAAAAAAATGTGTGATTAATTCTGGGGTTTTTTTAATCGATTGACAGCATCAAAAAAGTTTGCTGCTCTAGCTGAAGTGTTTTGGGGTTTGTTCAGTCTATGAGAAGTTTGTTCATGGAAAGTAAGCTCGAGAAATCTAAGTATGACATGCTAATGAATTTAAATCTAGTCCACACAGACACTTTTTTAAGCTATTGTAAGCTGGCTGAAATGGGGCTACCTCTAATTACAGAACCAAGGTCCTGCAGTCCTTAGAGGGAGGGCAGACAGCAAACAGGCTATTCAGCAATGGAGATGTGGAGTTCCACACACACACACATTTTCATTTTTTCTGTATTTCATATACACACACTAGGTCTCTCTCCTCTCCCTTGCCCCCCTGGGTAACAGTTAGCATGGCCCCACATCCTTAAAATTGATTCTTTATAGAGTGCTGTGGGGCTGAAAGGTGTGTTTGCTATAAAATTTCCTTCCCTGAGGTGCTGTGGAACACGGAGTGTTGGGAAAGGGAAATGGGAGGGGTGGCAGAGAACAAGCGAGGGATGGAAAAGACCTGAGATTGTGGATGAGGAGGATTTAAGCTTTTGGGTTTAGGATTTTGACACCTTGATGCATAAAAAAAAAGGTTTACATTTGCAGCCCACTTTTTGATTTTATGCACATATGTGTGGGTGTTTGTGTGCCCAATCACGGTCCTGCTGGAGAAAAGGGATTTGTCCATGCCTCAGCCTTTCCCTGTTTCTTTCATCCCAGCTGATAGCAAAGTGACCTTGGATTTATCGCTCCTATCGGTGGCCCGCTGAAGGAATATTTACGAGGTTCCCAGCATTTATGGCTTGGTCTAATTGTGCAGGTCGGGCTTTTATTGGCTTTGTGTCTGCGGCAGGAGTTGCCATCGGGGAAAAATAAACCTTGAACGTGGCGCACGTGACCACCGCTCTAAACAAGGGTGATGGTTAACCACAGACAAGTGAAGAGACATATCCCAAAGCCTTCTGGCACAGACAGATGTCTGTGCTTAACATTCATTGTTTATTAGAGGGGAAGTATGTTGTTGTGAATCTTGCCCACCTGTACGCCACATCTAAGTAGCTCTCTGGGTTCTCATTAAGCCAAATTCATATTCCTGTACGTTTAGGCGTGATCTGAATGTTAATAACTGTCTGCGGGTCCTTAAATTGAAGCTAAAACTTAGCCCTGTGCAGAATCAACAATGTGTTCGCTTCATATTTAATCAAATCACTGTTCAGGATCCAAGATTGTATTTATTTATTGCATGCAGTGCATTGACTGCATTATGACAAGCCTAGTCTGTGCCATAAATAAATCTATCACCGCAGAGATCACACCACGCACTGTCAAGCCAAAGGCTGCAAGAATAGCATCACAGAAGAGCCGGGTCATTAAACAGACACATGTAATGACAATCAAAGGAGTGCCGATAAGCATCTATGACATTGACTTTGCTGTTAAATCTGCCTCTCTCTAATGCCGTGCAACTGCTTCGGGACAAATGTAGGACAAAACATTGGTGTATTGATGTTTATTTAGATTCAGCTGTATGAATTTGCTGGTTTTGATTATTGTAGAGCAGAAATAAGCACATATGGAAATAATTGTTGATAAAAATATGATTAATAATTTAATTTAGTAAGGTAATTTGTCTTTCTCTCTAATTTTTCAGCCAATCAGCGGGTAGCACGTGGCAGACGGTTGCAGATTTGGTGAAACTGGAGAAGCACACGGTCACTGGACTGTCTCCGAACACTGTTTACCTATTCATTGTGCGAGCAGTCAACGCTTATGGCCTGAGTGACCCCAGCCCCATCTCAGAACCCGTACGCACACAAGGTCTGTACACTGGAGACCAATCAATTTTATGACCTTTTTTCATAGAGATCTTAAATGGGTAATACAAATTATATGTTGTATAACTAACTATTATTTAAATAGTGAAACAAATTACAAGATTTGTGAAATAATTAAAAATAATTTGTGCCTGTTTTCACATATTATATAAAAATCAGTTTCATTTAATGTGGATGCACCTGGATATGCTTTCTCTGTAAAGCTGCTTTGAAACGATATGTATCGTGAAAAGCGCTATACAAATAAATGTAAAAAAAATAAATAAATAAAAAAATAATCGTGAAAACATAAAAAATATCACAAAAATCAGAAGAAAAATATTCTATCTATATTTTTATTTTATTTTATTAAAATCAATAAGTAAAGTAAGTACAAACAATATATGTAAATATTTTACATTTAAAAAAAATAAATAATAATATTAAAAAAATATTAAATATTTAATAATATTTAATATTAATAAATATTAAATAAATAGTTAATAAAAAATCCATATTGCTTAAATGAGAATTCTATTTTTTTCACATTAAATACATAAATCACAATACATAAATTGTTACAAAAAATAAACTGTTATTTTAATGCAAAATAAAATGCATTATACTTTTCTTATTTTGTGGTGAATTTATGACCCTTTGTATTTTTGACAGGCTTCTTGATATATCCTATGTTTATATATTTGTATCATTTAAAGTGTTAATATTAGATGTTTCTTGGTGTCTTTTGCAGATGTCAGTCCTACAGGTCAAGGTGTGGACCACCGACAGGTTCAGAGGGAGCTGGGAGAGATGGCTGTGCAGCTTCACGAACCAGTACTGCTGACGGCGTCCAGCGTGAAGATCAGCTGGAACGTAAGTGCTACTGATATCTGCCCTCCAAATCAGCTCCTCACGGCCTTATGATTCACCTGCTGGCTCACCTTATCTCATTTCTCTGTCTCGGTCTCCCTCTTTCCATCTGTCAGGTCGATCGTCAGTCTCAGTACATCCAGGGTTATCGTTTGCTTTATCGTCCTGTCGGTGGCTCCTGGTCCCAGCAGGAAGTGAAAGCTGCAACAGAGCGTAGCGCTGTCATCGCTAACCTGCTCAAAGGCACGGAATACGAGATTAAAATACGACCCTACTTTAACGAGTTCCAGGGCATGGACAGCCGCTCGCTGACGTTTCGCACACCAGAGGAGGGTGAGATATCTGCAGCTCTTTCAGTTTCCATTTGATGCACTTCAATTTAATTTCCTTCTAATCAATTCAATTCGAGTTCATTCAGCCCAGGCCAACTCAATTCTATTCTGTTGTACATAATATGAAGATGAATCGCTTCATTCTGGCAAATAAAATTATGGAGAGGGATAATGGTGATTTACTATTAAGGACACTCACTTTTCAAATTGTAATTTTAATTTAATTCTCTTCCAGTTCCAAGTGCCCCACCTCGTGCTGTAACCGTGGCAACAGTCAAGCTCAGCAACAGCTCCAGCATCAGTGTATCATGGCAGCCTCCTCCCACTGAGATGCAAAATGGAGTCATCCAAGAGTATAAGGTGAGATTTAGATTGCAATGTCCAATCCAGGTACTTTGCAAAAAATAATTTGTCTATTCATAGTGAAGGCATGTGTTAACATTAACGTTATTATATAATATTATAATAAAAAATAATATGAAAATAATATTATTTAAATTAAATAATCAACGTAAATTAAAGCCAACAAAATATCATGATATATAAATATTTTACATAATTAATATAAATATATGTGTGTGTATATATATTTGCAAAAAGTGATTTGAATGCAAAAATGCTGCATGATGTGTTAACATTAATGTTATTATATAATATAATAAAAAATAATATTAAAATAATATTATTTAAATTAAATAATCAACGTAAACAATGTGGCGATTAATTAATCCAATTTGGCTGAGAAATTACCCCCAAAAGATAATTTATAGTCATTAATTTGTGTTAAATTAGAAAAGCATCAAATAGACATTACAAAATGTAGCTTTAGAAAGAAATATAGGCCTATAGCCTATTTGATTCAACATAGAATTTATTGTACATAACCTTATAGGTTACAACGACCATGAAGGCGAGTAAATGATGACAGAATTTTTATTTTTGGGTGAACTATACCTTTAATATTTATTGTTGTTGTAATGAAATATGATCTGGTTTCATGATATATCATTTGAAGATGTTAATATTGGATGTTTCTTGGTGTCTTTTGCAGATGTGAGTCCTACAGGTCAAGAACTTGTGTTTAGACACTTGAGTATTTTTAAGTTTATATCTAAGTCTCATCTTGTTTCAGGTTTGGTGTTTGGGTAACGACTCTCAGACACGCTACCACATCAATCAGACGGTGGACGGGAACGTGCTGACCACTTTATTAAAAGGACTTCTACCCGGCGTGTTGTACCAGGTGGAGGTGGCGGCAGTGACCAGCGCAGGAGTGGGCGCTCACAGCCAGCCCGTATCTGTGATTATCAGTGAGTGTTTGATGCAAAAACAGCCTTGACTATTAAACTGAAAAAATTAAAAGTGTGAAATGATGGGCTTGTGGAGTAGAAGTACAAAAAATTGTGTAAATTCTCTTTGATTGCTTTTTAAAGCCCCGCTCTGAGACTAAATTGCTTAATTCTTTCCAATAAGCTGAGTCCTATTAAGACATTCTGTCTGAGTAACACTTTGATCTGTCTTTGCTCTCTCTTCCTCTATCTCTCTTCTTTTCAGAATTGCCCGCAGAGCAGCCCACAGTCACAGGTGGAGGCAGCGAATCTGACGAGAATGTAAGTCTGGCTGAGCAGATCACAGACGTAGTGAAGCAGCCTGCCTTCATCGCAGGCATTGGCGGGGCATGCTGGGTAATCCTTATGGGATTCAGCGTGTGGATCTACTGCAGACGGAAGAAGAGGAAAGAGCTCAGTCATTACACGGCTTCATTTGCATACACACCTGCAGGTATGCATGCACTTATCACAGTTATTTTAGTATGATTTATATGCTGTTATAGTATTTATTCATATTTTGAATTTTGCTTTTGTTTTTAGATTTAAGTAGTAATTTTGTTATGTGCTTTTGCCTTTTTTTATTAGTTTATGTGTTTAATTTCTTATTAGCTTCAATTAATTTTTTTTCAGTTTTAGTTTTAGTCATTTTACTACCAAAATGTAATTGATTACAGTAAGCTGCCAAGGCAACATTTTTCATTTTCGTTTAAGTTTTATCTAATATTTATATTTTATTTTATTTCATTTTAGCTCTATTTAAATTAACAAAAATGATTTTTAATAGCCTTAATCTTAGTTTCAGCTAACAATCACAACACAATGTCATTGAATCTTAATATTTCTGCCTGTGGTTGAATTGCATTATATTTTTTTACAGTTGGTTTTCCACATGGAGAAAGTTCTGGACTTAACGGAAGGTAAATGGCACTTTTAGCCTTTTAAGCATCAATTCAGAGTGTAAATATAGTGACAGTTTAGATTCTATTATTTTTGATTTGTCTGGTTATGCAGGCCTGGTATGCTGGGTACTAACATGGGAAATTACCCGTGGCTGGCTGATTCTTGGCCAACTACCAATCTCGTGCACAACGGGAAAGACTCTGTGAACTGCTGTACATCTAAACATGACACCCCGGAGAGATACTATAATGGTAAGACTCGCTGTTATAGAACAACACCACCGGCTGTACTGTTAAATTAATTTAACACTAAGTTTCCACAGCACAGAGTCTTATTAATTAAACGCTAATTAATTTACCATCACTTCCTCAGAGGCAGGAATCTCTAATTACCTCAACCAAAACGAGAAGTACAGTGCAGACTCCAATGAAGGCCCCATCTACAGCACCATTGACCCCACCAGTGAGGACCTGCGCAGTTTCTCCGCTCAGTACTCTCAACATACCACGCCCTACGCCAGCACTCCCATCATGCCTTTCACCAACCAGGCACCCTGCAGCCCTGAACAAGATGGCAGCCATTGGATGACTCAGCCTGGAACCTCCAATGCTCAATATGCCCAGCCAGACCGCTCCAAGACTGATAACGGTATAAGTCTTATCTGTTCTCTTTAGAGCTAATATGAATGCTTTGCTTGGCTGAATAAGAGTGTTATTTTATTAGTATTTATATATTATTATAGAATTTATTTTAGTTTTAGTCATTTTAATACCTCAGCTTCAACTTATTTATTTCAGTTAGTTTCCGAGGCAAGGAACATTTCTAAGTTTTCATGTAATATTTCTTTTTTTTTTTTTTTCAATTACTGAAAACTATTTTTATTGTTTTAGTTAACAGACAACACTGCTGAAGGAAGGTATGCTATTTTTTTGTTCTTCACAAATCACTTGTTTTTCTACAGTAAAACAACCAAAGCAGAAGTTGATGGGGAAGCCAGTTAAAACACCATCTCTCAACTGGATGGATGCATTGCCACCTCCACCCCTCTCTGGAGAGCTGGACGAGTGTGAAGAGGAAGACGATAATGAACTAATCCAGGACATGGGGTAAAGTTCACTGGAAGGCTTCAGATTCATTTCACTGCTATGCCAGCTGGTCCTGCCTGAAAATTTGTTTTTTTGCGTTATTTAAATGTAAATTAAAAAACAATCATCTTGATACTCTTGGTGATTTGACATTTTATTTAAACAATCTTGACAAAAACTTTCAGTCTTCATTCAATTAGATAGGAGCTGAACTAGTAGAAAATAGCTGCCTGGAGAGTGTTCCATTAGGACTTTGGCAGACAAAATAAATCTCAAGTCTCACCCCAAGTTCTTACACACGCTTTCAGCAATTCATTTTAGTTTTTAACTTCATTTCCATGTCTACGTGTTGACATCTTTTACCAATTTGCAGCATGTTGGCTAGGTTGGCCTCGTTTAGCCTTCTGGACAAAGTTTTGCTGATTGTTCCAGGAACAGTCTCAAAATTCGCAGGGCCAGACCAGTTTGATTGCTGTTGACAAGGCTGTATATGGAGGCTAACAAAGTTAGCGATATGCTATCCTTGAGTCTGGCCTGTTTCCTCATGATGGCCTGACTGAATTATGTTTCTTTTTCCTGGTCTGTATCACATTAGTTCCTTGTTAGTGAAGCTCGCGGTCAGCAGTAGCCGCAGAGTGCCCCGGCCGCAGGCACTGACGGGTAGAGATGCTCTTATTGCTTTCTGCCGCCACTTCAGCCCAATGGCTGCCCGTGAGGGGCACTAACGAGGGCAAGTCACATTAGCCGCAGCGGTTAACCAGCCCAGTGTAGATCTGTGAATCTGATAACGTTGACATAGCCTCCCGCAATAACCGCATTAGCCAATGACAGGTACAACCCTTCTCAAGTTTCTTCCTCCAAGCATTAGACGTTATTCAGGGCACAAGAACGCAATGCAACACTCACAGCAAGACTGGATTTTCATAACTAGCCCTCAAATGTGTGATGAACTCATGGATCACAAGGTTAACGTTTGTGCCAGCCCGAAGGCAAGAACATCGGCTCTGTTACTGCATTATATGACTGTAATCTTAATGACTCACCCTTGAGCTCAGCAAGACTCAAGAACTCAACAAAAATTTCAAGCAGCCACATACGTACTAAACCAAGAACGCTCCATGTGTAGGTGTCATTCAGCTCAGCGGTTTGCCCTCAAAGTGCCTAAGGCAAAACATTGAGTCAGTGTCACTCAAAATGCCACTGCATTAAACTTATTTTCCATTGCTCTTGCATGGATTGGTCCCACGAGAGCTGAAAGATCACGCATATTGTTATCTGGAGGCCAGGCTGTCTCATTTGACAGAACGGCAGCAGGAATCGATATGCCACCGGTTGCATTGACCCGGTGATTACTGCAGCAGGCAATCATAATGAGTGTGCCGTGATTGATTTAGCACAGAGGTACTGGAGTTACTTAACCTTCTGCTAAAAATGAGGGAATTTAGTTATAAAGCAGAAAAAAGTCACTTATTCTCCCACTCTTAAGTGAGAAGGGCATGTGAGTGATAAGAAAAGTTGATGTAATAGTTGGATAATGTGTGGGGTACAGCATGTGCTCTGACATCAACTCAAGTTTGAGGCCCTGTTTACACTAGTGCATTTTCGTTTTAAACTGCATTTTAAAATCAAAACGATCCCCGTCTATACTGGTGTTTAATTGACCATTCATGCACACTGGGTATGCGTGTACAAGTGTAAAAAATTGCCTCTTGCCAACAAACCACCAGCAGTCTCTATGATCAACTTAGGCTTACCAAGCTTTTGGGAAACACAGCCCTGGCCTACATTGGTGGCAATGGTTCTATGATCAACTTAGGCTTACGATGCTTTTGGGAAACGGTACCCTGGTCTGTAATTGTCGTGTTCCGGTAGTGTAATGTGGGCAGCCATACCATCATTTTCTAAAGTCTCTGTTTTGGTCCGTTTACACTGAAATGCAACCCTGCACTTTTCAAACTAAAACGGGGTCTACAATGTTTCCAAAAGTCTCAGTTTTCGAGGGTTGAAAACGCTGGAGTAGTGTAAACGACAGGCGTAGCCGTAGCAAAAGTTATGCATTTTAAAACGAAAACGCACTAGTGTAAACAGGGCCTGAGTCCTTTCCAAGTTCTGCCACCTTTCTTCTGTATCATTTGCTATCTGCTTATTTCCTCATAAAATGGCACAAAATAAGAAAAAAGAAAAGCGATATATTGATATGCAAAGTGATATATATACTACCGTTTAAAAGTTTGGCATAGGTAAGATTGTTTTTGAAAGAAGTCTCATGTTCATCAAGGCTGCAATTATTTGATGAAAATATTGTAAAAATCGCAATATTGTGAAATATTTTTACAATTTAAAATAACTGATTTCTCTTTTAATATATTTTAAAATGTAATTAATTACTGTGATGGCAAAGCTTAATTTTCAGCATCCATTTCTCCAGTCTTTTATGCTTATTTGGTGCTCAAGAAACATTCCTTATTATCAATGTTGAAAACAATACACAACAATGACAAAGTGCTGCTTTTGTGGAAACCACAATACTTTTTTTTCAGGATTCTTTGATGAAAAGTTCAAAAGAACAGCATTTATTTGTAATAGAATGTCGACAGTAAGTCTTTACTGTTGCTTTTGAGCAATTTAATGCATCCTTGCTGAATAAGAGTATTCATTTCTTTAACAAAAGCTGTCTTGACATATTTCCAATTAAATCCAGAAGTTTTAGCCTTTTAAAAATTGCCAGTAGCGTTTCATTTACATCACAGCCCAGCAAAACACGAGTTGCTGCAATTCGATGGCTAGTGGGAGTAAATTAGGATGAAGCAATGTTCTTATTTTAGAATATTTTAGTAGTAAAATGTTGTATACGCCCTTGCAAATATGATATATAAATTTGTGAAGTTGGCTTTTTAGTCATATATTAGCGCTGTACTTTATTTATGGACCTCGAAATAATATTGACACTTTTCTCCTTACACAGATCCGATGAGGAAGAGTGGTGTCCTCCTCTTCCAGAGAGGACCTACCTCATGGACGGCACGATGGAGGACGGTCCTGCTCCTCCCCTTAGAGGAGAGGCTCCTTCCCCGACCACGTCCTATAGCCACCAGTCCACCGCCACCTTAACCCCATCTCCCAGAGACGATGGCCACTGCCACGATATACCACGCTTACACCAGCTCGAACCGACACAGATAGCACGGTGAGACGCCCACATAAACCTTCAAATGATATTTCACTATTTTTTGGGTATGTCTTTTTTGACAAGTCAGCATTTCAGTTTATTCAACTTTTATTTTCTACATAAATAGCATAAAATGTTTATGGAGTCCTTCAGGAAACTGCTCTCCTGCATTTTAGTTCTCTGCATTAATAGAATAGTTTATTTGTTTTCACTCTCTTAGGTGAATTTTTACAGTGTTATTGTTTGTTCCTGCAGGAGAGAATATGTTTTATGAATAATTTATTCCTCTGCAGGTCCGTATTTGTAGATTATCACGGCACAGAGCAAATATTGAGACTCTCATTAAGCTTCCTGCTAGACTGCGGTTGTGCCAAGTTTAGAAAGATCATTTACTTTTACAAAGTGCTGATCTTGGCCTACTACATTTTTCATTTAATATGAGTACCTATAATAGTGTCCATGTGCCTTGTTGGCCCAGAAAATGTAGCTTTGAGTTAAAACAGAGATCCATTGAGTGGGGTGCATTTTAGTTAGATATAATGTAATTTTCTAATTTACTGATCGTATTTCATCCTGTCAAACTTTGTTCTAACTGACAGCCGGTTGCCGTGTGGACCAGTGCCTGTGCCGCGAGCGCCAAGCCCCCCGCTAACCCAGTCCAACCCAAACCTGTCCGCCAATCAGGAGTGTCCTGACAACACTGTGTCACACCGCTCAGCACATAAACGGGACCTGAGCCAAGGAGCTGCCCAAAGCGTAGAGAACATCAGCAACACCACGCCAGGTGTGTTTCAGTTCTCCATATAAACAAGTTTTGGCTATGTTAACTGAAGTAAAATACAACTTCCATGCTCCCAGCAATATAAAAATAGACACACATCACAGATCTCCTACAATTGTTATAGTTGCATCATTGTCTCATGTCATCCCCCCTTGCAGGTCGAGCGAGGCCCTCTGCAGACCACACACCTCCTGGGCAGAAGTCCAAGGTGAAGAAGAAAACCTCCAAGAGCGGTCAATACCGAAGAGATATACTGCAAGGCGGTGAGTTACTGACCAGGCCTTTCCCAGAATGAAGTTAGTTAATCATTTATCCTGCTCCTGCATCGTTAACATGCTGCTCACATCTCTACAGACCTGCCCCCTCCACCAGAGCCGCCTCCTGAGGATGAGATCGACTGTGCTCAAGTAGGGGCATTCGAATGTGGGCAGACGTCCCTCGAGAGAGTGGGCAGCTCCCATTCCTCCATGGAGAGGAGAGAACAGAGCACACCCAATCGGAAAAACTCTTCTCATAGACGGATAGATGGTTAGAGAAAACCTGACAGTCTTAAATGCTGTTATTCCTTTTTTTTTCTTCACACACACACACACACACGCACATACTTGCATATGTAGTTTACGGGGACTCTCCATAGGTGTAATGGTTTTTATACTGTACAAACTGTATATTTTATCCCTCTACACTACCCCTACCCCTAAACCTACCCATCACAGAAAACTGTCTGCATTTTTTTTGAATTTCAAAAAAACACCATTTAGTATGTTTTTTTAAGCCATTTGGTTTACGAGGACACAGGAAGTGTTTACATTGTAATACCCATGTCATTATACACATTTGTGTCCTCATAAACCATGTATACAAGAACAGACACACACACACACACACACACACACACACACTCTTTACATTACACTTTTATTGGCCCCTAACGTTATATTTTTGTTTATGTGGCTCTCGGCAGAGGACGATTTAATTCCTTACAACAAGCCCAACTTCCTGTCTCGGGGTCAGATGTCCAGCAATTGCTCCACAACAGGAAGTTCATCATCACGGGGGTCAACAGGATCACGAGGGCATGGAACGGGCAGGAAGAGAAATGATGTAAGACCAAGTAACACATGCAAAAAATCATTTTCTTGATCGGTATTTTTTGTCTTTTTATATAGTAAAAATATTGAATAATCCTTAAAACAAGATTTATATTTACTATTAAATATTTACTGTACTTCATTAATAAAAAATACTTATGGTTTATAAAAAAATGCATATTTTAAGACTATATATTAAGACTTGTAACACAGTCAAAATGTTCAGCATAAATGTTTATTTTTTATGCTTAAAACAAATGTTACACAGTTTTGCTGAAGTAAATCCATCTAAGGATGTTTAGATATTTTTACAGTATTTCAAGACAAAAAAATACTGATTGTTTTTTTTTTTTGTTTTTTTTTTTAAGTATATGCTCTCAAGATTTAATCCTCATCCTCCCAAATCCTAATCCTAAATCTTAAACATTAGCTGAGCTTAGTCAAACACAGGCTCACAAACATGTGCATTAGTTTATCTTTTCTTAACACTCATTCATTGGTGAGACAGAATTGACTAAGTGTGGATGAGAATCCATCTGGCTGTTGGGCACATAATGTGAGTGTTCTGTAGAGCAGAGGAGACATATAGTACTTTTAGCCAGCAATCAGACACTTCCTCTGAAGTACATTCCCCACTGCTCAGAGAACAGATGACAGAAGAGATGCTACAACCAACTGATCTATCTGTAAAGTGTTTTTTTCCTCATATCAAACACTTGCACGATCACTCTAAAAAACAATTTTTATAGTTCTCAAATACAAAAAGAGTTCCAGTTGTAAAATCTAACTGGATGAAACCCATTCAAAGCTGTAAAAAAGCAAATATACCTGTAAAAATAACCTGTGAAGAGTCTGCATTATTTGGTAGATATATTGCTTGTTATAAATAATAATAATTTTGCATTATTTGGTGGAAGTATTGATGTTTGTACATAATTATAATAAATATTATTAGTAGAGATGCACCGATACCGATAGCCGATTACTCAGAGTGATATCTGCCGATACCCATAGTTTGGGGTTTTGCCTTTTATACCTTTTTTTAAATGAATGATTTCATTATAATTAATAATTAATCATTATTAGTAGTAGTAGTAATAGTAGCAATTTATTAACCCTTTTTGTCAATTTTGCATTGTATTTGTAATTAAATATGTACGTAATCCTTTTACCATGGTAACTACGCTAACTTGGCTTCTTTTGGTTTATTTTACATCTTTGCAATACATAAATCCCTCTCCTTATGCAAAAATGTACAGTGGTGGTAGGCATGTTGCATAACTGAGTAATGTCCAAAACACATAGTAATACCATGATACTTTTCATGATCAGAAGATGGTTTCTCACCATTTATAACTAGTTTAGTCAAACAGAGAAATCAAATTAAGAAGAACTAGTTGCATGGGCCAAAGTGGCCATAACACTTTTTTCTTGTTACAGTGTTTCTCTATAGACATTAGTAGTTCTGTGATGGGCACAGGGTTACACATTTCTGAGGTCACTCCATATGGACAGAAGAGTCTACTCAAATGTGTGCCCTCTTCTCAGGTTACCCCCTCTGGAACATAAAAGACAGGCCACATAAAAGAGGGCTATACGTTCCCCGGGGAGGGAGTTTCGGGTTACCCCGTCCTGTCACGGTGGTTAGCGTTATCTTTCCAGTCGGACAGAGAGCGTGAATAGGTGCTTGACGGAGAGAGGGGAGAAGGGGTCTGCCTTTATTCTGTGTCCTCAGATCTTGTCACATCCCATGATGGACAATCCCTGCTGCATTAAGTCATCTATAGACATACCAAACCAAAAAGCCTTTCTTTTGTCCTGAGAGGCCACAATTATCTATTGAACAGACCAGCTAAGCTGGTTGACCAGTTTAAATGACCAGTTAAAACTATTGGTTACCAGTATAAGGTATATTTTGGCCAATTTCATGAAGGTTTTAGTGTCTTACAGTGGTCAAGTTGCTATAATAACCAGCTTATACCAGTAGCAAACCATCATTGTTCATCTAAAACTATCTTTGAAGCTGGTTCAAACTGGTCTCAAGACTTTCAAATGATTATTTGTGTCAAACATTATTCTGTTGATTTAAAATCCTGTTTAACTTTTGTAACTAATTTTTTTCTACTCTTTCAGGAGATGAGATAAGGGAAGGCTGTGAGACGCAGGAAGTTTGACTTAGGCATCCCTCCGTTTTCGTTCGGAAACTGAAGAGAAGAACCGAAGAAAAGTGGACGAGTGTACAGATTTCAGAACGTGAATCTGGGACTTTTGATTATGTTATTAATTATTGTTATTATTGTTATTTATGACCTTCACGGGGGCATTTTTCATCATGCTGTCACTGTAAATAATCATCCGTTGAAGCTTTTTACATGGGGTCCATATGCCTGGAAAGAAGAGTATATTGTATTTATACATGAAAGAAGAAATCATGTTAAAAGCTCCGATATTATAGATAAGTTAATGTCTGAATGTGCCAACCTCTTGTAGAAATGTATACAGCAGCATTTCAAAGCATAATAATATTGCACTCTCGTTGTGTTGGAGAACAACAAAAAAATAGAAAGCACAATGTGTGTTGTTTGACCAGCCAGCTAGACAGCAAGTCTAATGACCTAACCAGGCCGAGGACGCTTCTGTCTGTCCGTTTCGTCTCCGTCTGTGAATCCCCATCGTTGCAGTCACAAAAGGAATGTGGTCCCATTCCCCCTTTCTTTTCAAAGCCAAGAGAGTGTCATTTGACGACTGTTGTGAACGATTGTATTTGTCTTTTTTAAGGAGTGTTTTGGAGATCGTGAGGAAATGTATTTCATTAAAAAAACCAAAATTATGTTCCTTTGACTAACTTTTTGGTAGTCCTTGTTGTTTTGTATAAATAAAATAAAATACATTCTGAGCTATATATGTTTGTCTTGAAATCAATGTTTTTGAAAGTTCTGTTTAAAAGAATTTTAAGTTTTATCTATATATTTATTTCTACTATATATTTTTAATTTTTATTCAGAAATTAAGCCGAAAGTTTGCAGCAACAAAGACAAAGAGGGTCAGCAGCGACCGTTAACGGCTGTGACCGTTCATCTTTAGTTTCTAAGGTTACGGCAGGCACGTCACTACTTCCACCTGGCTGAACCACCACTGAGAGGCATGAAATTACCTTTTCCCGGGCAACACTGGATGCTGAGGAGAAAGGGGGTGAGGGCTGAGGGGGGAAGAGGAATGAAGAAAACACAAGTGTGGAGAAAGAGACAGTGAGTTGGATAAAACAAGTAGAGGGTAAAGAATGAGAAAAACAAAGAATGTGAGTAACTCCCACGTGAGACTAGCCTGAGGTCAGAAAATCAGAAGGAAAAACAGCAAACAAATAGTTATATGAAAAGAAAAGCAGTATGCACTTGTAGAAAATAAGTGAAAAGGAGAATATAACAATAAACAATGAGCCATTTGAACGGTCTTTACCAAAACATTTTATGCTTTTTGTTTGGTCATGACTAGGGAAGTGAATCAGGTTCCGATTCATTAACGGTTCCATTAATGATTATTTTACTTTATGGAATACACATTTGTAATATAATTATAGTCTATATTAAACAACAAACATGTAGTAATATATTACATGCAGTTACATATTATGCAATTTGTCAGCACATGTATTTAAAGCTGCAGTCCGTAACTTTTTTTGGTTAAAAATGATCCAAAATCAATTTATGAGTAAGTACATAACCAGCCAGTGTTCAAAACTATCTCTTTATCTTAGCCCGATTCACAACGGTAAGTTTGTAATGATGTTTTCTAATTCGAGTGGTACTGGTAGGTTTCCATGGGAAATTCAAGCATGCAGCCTTTCATCTTTGCGTACCTGTTTACATAATGAAGGAGTCCCAGCTAGTAGGCTATATGGCATGTGAGGATGCTGCCGGTGACGGATCATTTATTGCCTTTTCTCACAGCAGCTGGAATGATTAAATTGATCATTTTGATGGCGGATTGTATATGGTATGACAATTTAACATTAGAAATTGGACTGTACAGAAATTGAAATCTGCGATTAGTTAAAGAATTCACTCTCATTTGAGTTATTCGTTTGTTATTCGGACTATGCTTAATACGCTAAATAGCCTATACTCCCACTAAACCGGGAATCCAACTGCGCTGTTTTTTTTATTCATAACATAAGTAATATAACTAACTCATAAGAGTCATTAATTCTGTAATCGGACTACTCTGACTATCACGCTGTAGCCTATATTTAATAGCTGTTTTGCTTTGAAAAACGTGTGACGCAGGCAGTGGAATGGGGAAAAAACGCAAGGTCTCAAGACGCGTTTTTTAAAAAGTTGTACTGATTTTAACTTGAGCGCCACGTTTTTAGAACGCTGTGTCGTGCAAGACGTGAGCGCAACGGTCACAGGCCTACATGTCTGTCTAGCACTTTTACATTGAAAAACAATGGAAAAGTAGCGCATTGGGATGGAAAAACGCGTTCTGTGTGAACAGCCCCTAAGAAGTGCAAAACTCTGTCACAGTATGATTTTAGAACGGTATCACGATGATACGTATCTGCAGAAATAATGTCAATAGAACTGAACAGAACTGAATAAGTTCCTAACTGGAATGGTCATGTAAAAAAAAAATAATAATAATAATAAAAAAATAACCCAGGGATGTCCACTTTCCTCCAGCAATTAGCTCCAACCAAACCTGAACCAGCTAATCAAGGTCTGTAGGATCACTGGAAGATTCCAGGCAGGTGTTGGAGCAGGTTGGAACTAAACACCTCTCATCTAGATCAACAAGGCAAAAGTGCAACATTACCATGTAGGTACTCATCTGGGCTATAAAAGTTTTTAAACCTCATAAACAATAGGATTTACGTTTTGCGTAAAATCCAGTCAAAGTTTCTTCTCATGAAGTTCATTTTTAATATATGAATGGATCAATTTTAGAGGTGGATCACATGGAAGGTACAATATATTGAGAGATGTAGAGGGTACAGAGATCATCTGAGCTTTCACCTTTGAAGGTCTCCTTAGAATTCAAACCAAGTAGTCAAGACACGCACTCTTCCTTAAGTGGAAGCCCACTACCCATAAATCACTAGCTCATTCATTAGCTTTGTGTCAGTGGAGACACGCCCAGGAGGGCCAGAGGGGAGCGAAGCACAGTCAAAATACCATTCTCCCATTTCCATGTTAATTACAGAACCCAGAGATGGATGCCTTCAACCTCATTGTTCATTTAATGTATGCAAAGCACATGCAATTGCCACATTAAAACCAAGAGGACAATGTTCAAACAAGCTAGTAAAACAGCGGCTTTGGCATTTGGCTTTGAAATCAATGTCAAGATGTTTTACGACGAACACCAGGTTAAATCGGTTGAATGCTCTATAGAGACGAGAAAAGAATGATATTAGTGTTTAGAGTCACACAGCTGCCAGGCTGTTAGCTAGGTACGAGGACTCATTTATGTGGCAAGTGAGCAATGTTTGCGCCTCTGAGATAAAGCGAACCATCAGCCCGTGAGAGGTTCTTGAGTACGCAGTCAACTGTTCAGTGTAATCTCTGCAATTCTTGACCAATTGCACATAAACACTTTTTCTTTTCTCTCTGCAGCTCCAGTTGAGCTGGCTTGGATTTGTATACCCTGCCTGTGGAGCGTAGGCTTTAGGGAACAGAAGGACCCTTGAGTTTAATCTTTCTCAGGGCAGATCTGGGTCAGTGAAGGCCAACAGAAGGCTGGATCCCATGGGGTCTGTGCAAAACACTCTGCCATTTCTCATCTCCACACACACCCGTCTCTGAACCTCCGACTGGGCACAGGACCTCGGGTAAGCCCACTCAACTAGATGGCGCGCCACACAGGGGCTTTAATTTTAATTTAGTGTGTTGACGGATGCAGACGAGAGATGATGACTCAGGTGTTGGACATTAATGTCAATTTAGCTGATAATTTAGAGCCGCAATGTATTACCTCGGAAATCTGTCCCACGTGCTAACTATTGTACTAACGTGCAGCATTGTCGGACATAGCAACAGTAAGTAAAGGAGGCGGGTCTTTGCGAACGCCTTGCGAACGGTCTTTGTAAAACACAATTGCGCCCTTTATCATAACTGCATCTTTTAAATATGTAACAATCCATAGTTTTCAGTCACATGACTGGCACAGAGACCTGGAAGGCAAAACATCCATAGAACTGCATTACAGGTTTGTCAGTTTATCTCAAAAGAAGAAAAACAAAAATATATGAACAAAATGCAATCATAATTAGCACATCCTGCAGTATTTCAGTCACTAAAAACAGCAGGACATTCTAAAATGCTTACTTCATGTGCCTTCATGTACTAAAACAGTGATCAAATTCAGTATACACCTTATTGATGATGCATACTATATACAGGTGAGCAGTTGTGCCCAGAATGCAATGCTCTAAATGGTTAAGCGTTTCTTTATAATGGTTTTTGTATGGAAAAACGCTTAACGAGGAACGGTGTGTTGCTTTTATATTCTGAGTTCATCTGTTTGCCTGTGTATAGTATGCATCATCAATAAGGTGTATATTAAATTTGGTCTTTTAATATCACTGTCTTACTACATTACAAATCTGGTGAAAATGACTGGCTGTCAGTGAAGGAAAGCCTTGTTTTGCCCTCCAGGCGGGCGTTACTATAAGAGCGTGACCATGGGCGTAAATTTCATCTATCAGTTGGGGGGGACAATAAACATAAAATTTCTCAAGAGCAATTTTTAAAGGGGACACAAATAATACAGTCATCTGGGACAGAGGACATCTCTTACTTAGATATTCAACTGCAGCAAGCCCACTGATCTGCCACTTAACTTCATATTGGTCAAAACCCAACACAACGGTAGATCTACAATATTAGTCTAAAATCAACAAGCCAACAAGCTATGGTATTATTATTATTATTATTTTTTGTCTTTACTAATTTATTAGTGACTCAGCATCATCTGTATTAAAGAGAAAAGAATCACTTCATCCGTGAATAAAATAGCCTTGACAGCCTACTTTCTGGAGTTCCACAACTAATGAACAGCTTTGTTCTCTCCCATGGACTTATATTGCTGCAAAGTTATTTCCAACTTTTTACTTCTAAGCAAAGAACGAAAAAGAACTTTGCCTTGAGTATATGGGGGCCTTGATTCACATTTCGTCTCTTATACGTTATGTGTGCACAAGTGCGAGCACAAACAATAGTTGTTGGCTGCTGTTCACTTAAAGGCCACCGGTATCTCTAACAACAAGGGTTTCTGAATTCTATATATGGCCCCTTTAATTTCCCATAATTGCAACTTTATATCTCACAACTATGACTATTTTTTCACCTGGTGGACAATAAAACAGGAGAAAAAAAAATCCTGTATATTTGCAATAATGATGAAACCAGAATTGTTTCATGCAAAATAATCCTTGCAGACAAATGTGGGGTGCTCTACTGTAAAAAATGTAAGAAAGAAACAAGAGAGAAGCAAAAGTTGGTAATGTATTAGTGTGCTCTTGCATGGCAAAGTGGGTCAAAGGATTACCAGCAGGCTATAAAAAGATGCCTTTTTGGCCATAGTCGAATTCAAGGCTGTAGATTCAAATAGTGTGTTTGTGTGCACACGCATAAAAGTGTGTAATGGGGGAGGTGTGTTTTTGTGCCAAGCATATGGCCGTAGGGAGAGAGAGAGAAGGGGACAAGCGATAATCCCTCTGCAGTCATGCCATGGTCACTTGTGTTTTCTGTGTGTGTGTGTGTGTGTGTGTGTGTGTGTGTGTGTGTCCAGCGGGTGTCTAGGGTTGTCTGATTTGGTTCTGCTGGCTTGCGGTGAGGATTAGAGCTCTGGAGGGCCGTACATGTTCTCTTGACAGACCTCTTGTGCACCCTTAACTACGAGACAGTAGGACACAAATGCAACAAACACAAACATATGTCAGTGATCCGAGAGGCAGATACTTGCAATAAAATGTTCATTTATTAACTTTTAAAAGGCAATTAGTAAAAATAAAATTAGTTAAAATGTGACTTTTTAGTAGTGCAGCAAGTGTGAGGAATATTTATCACATATGCATTACAAAATGACAGCTAAAACAATATTTCTATTAAGAAAAACTACATTCATACAAAAAAAAACAAAAAAAACTTAAAGGGTTAGTTCACCCAAAAATGAAAATTTCTGTCACTAATTACTCACCCTCATGTCGTTTCAAACCCTTAAGACCTTTGTTCATCTTCGGAACACAAATTAAGATATATATATATATTTTTTTTTTATGAAATCCAAGAGGTTTTTTTTTTTATCCGCAATAGAAAGTAACATAATTACCACATTCAAGGTCCAGAAAAGTAGTAAAGACATCGTTAAAATAGTCAGCGTGACAACAGTGGTTCAACCTTAATGTTATGAAGCGACGAGAATACTTTTTTAAAGTCGTTATTTTTGTTTTTGCGCACAGAAAGTATTCTTGTTGCTTCATAACATTAGGGTTGAACCACTGTTGTCACGTTGACTATTTTTTAACAATGTCTTTACTACTTTTCTGGACCTTGAATGTGGTAATTATGTTGCTTTCTATGGTGGATAAAAAAAGCTCTCGGATTTCATCAAAAATATCTTAATTTGTGTTCTGAAGATGAACGAAGGTCTTACGGATATGGAACGACATGAGGGTGAGTAATTAATGACAGAAATTTCATTTTGGGGTGAACTAACCCTTTAACAATAAAAATAACTTTTTATTAAGTTGCTAACATTTAGTTCAATTATATAACAGGTTAAATGCAAACTAACATTTTTCAAAAAAATAAAAAGAAAAGAAAAAAAGATATGTATTTTAATTATAAAATAATAAAAAATGAATCCTAAAATACAAAAAGTCTTGTATAATATTTCCTGTGTATTTTAGATAACTCTGTCATATAAAAGTGTTTATGATTTATAAAAGCGTATGTGGAGGTTTATTAAATAAAATTGGTTTATTTACATTTCTTCGAATGCCAATATGAATGTCCTGTACAATAGTCTTTATTATGGTGTGGTACAACTGTACAAGTGGCGTACACTGCACATACTGTACCTTACAGCACTGTGTTCTTCGATTTAATTGACCTTGCTACAAACCCAAGACCATCAAAACTACAAGGAGAGGGGTTGCCCTGAGGAACGCAGGGAAATGTAGTCCATAAACAACCCTTAAGCGTGTGCGAGTCGATCATCGGTGCGAGGGGGTCTCCAAATGTCCTCTCCAGCGCTCAATGCCTGAGAGTCGGCTAGATGTGGCGGGTCTTCTGGTGTCTCTGGAGGCTTTGAACTGGGCCTCCAGCTCCTCCACCCACGCTGTGCTCCAGTCCCACACGGGCAGCGGCTCCACCTCTCCAAAACACTCTCGAGGGGGGAACAGAACACTCAGGGGAGATGCAGGCGGGGAGAAATCTGCAGAAAATGCACGATCACACACACATCACAAAGGAAATCAAGAGAGATGTATGCATACTCATGCACATAGGTACAAAATACACAACCAAAAGCAATCTGTTAATACGTATAAAGTCGCACAAGTCAATTTGACCATAATAACCCTGAATGATAACGCACAACGCTGCTGAACTCATCAGTTACAATGTACTAGTCATTTAACCTGATGCATTCAGGGAGATTGAAAGATAGACAGAGAGAGAGTGAAAGGGGGAAACAATCAGCAAATGGAGAGAGGAAAGTCCCTGTAGGTTTCTCTTTTGAAAGCCGTGATTGATTTGCTGAAACTTCAGAGAGGATGGTGGGGGAGTTCAGACAATTTGCAGACAGGCCCTCAAATCCCATTATTTCTCATTGTACCAAAGTAGCGCTGCTATTTTTCACTGTCTCATTGGGAGGCGTAATGCTGCAGTGCCTCGTGAATGTGATCTGACGATGAGGATTCTCATCCAAAATACAGTTCTCCACTTTAGTTATGCAACGATTCCAAAAGGTGATGCTTTAAATAGTCTGAATGTGATTGCATTAAATAACAAAACATCGAATTAAATAATGCTAATAATGCTTTTCTCAGAACTAACCTCACTTTATGAGCTGTTTTTTGCTATTAGTTTGAACCTACTGGTCTCAAGATGAAGGCTGGTGTAGTTTATCACAAGTATGAACATGTTCTATTAAAATCTGACAACCTGAAACTGTCCAAAATGATAAAATCTTCATTTATCATTTAAAACCTATTTTGCTTGTGCTGTTTTCCTATAGAATAAAAGAAACTTGCATTGATATTTTGTTATTTATTGCAATTACAGTCATACATTAAGTGTGACTAAAGTGCCTAAATATTTTAAGGCCAATTCATACATAATTATGACTCTTTCCAAAAGATCTGAATTGAAGCGAATATTTACATAATGCTTATTTGTTGACTATGCAAATGAGGCAGAAAAACGGTACAGCCTTGCAGAGCTGAGAAACTAGTATTAAATTGAAAAAAGGTGGTGAGCAGCAAAGAAAAGTGTAATGTGATCAGTTTTTAGCAGCTAATGCGGTCAGATTTATAACTTCAAAGTATGCAGAACAGGTTTAAACAGGGTAAAATTTGAGAAAATACCTTAAAACGCTTGATTAAAATTAGCCAAAATATTTGCATTTACAAACACTTTAACCCAAATGTGGAAATTAGCAGAGCTTTCATGGGTGCTGAATCACTGTGGACCTGCTGATAAAGCCACAAACTCGACTACATGAGCAGATTGTTCCACCTAGTGGCCATTTCTGTCAACTACATCAGTATTTGCTGTTAGCAAACTTGCTGCTTGAATAACCATGTGGAGACTATAAATGAAACAACCTAATTCTGCAGAGGATAAAGAGAGTTTATATCTTGCCTGATAAAGTACCGCTCATAGATTCGGCTGTCAAAGCCAGGACGCGGGCAAAGTTCGCATCGTTTATGAACGAGCAGTCAGAAGAGCTGATGATACTCGTTCGAGCGCTCGCCATGTTGCTCTCGGACACTGAACCCCAGCCGTTCCACAACGAACCCTCCCATTCACTGCAACAAGAGGAGGGCGTGCTTCTCAGGGTGGCTCTCCTGAGGCCGATCGGCTGAGACTCCTGCTCGTCATCCATCTCCTGGTCGGCAGGCCCGCAGATGTAACCGAACGTAGGCGTGGGAGAAAATGGACGGGGCATTGATGGAGAACTCTGATGAGACGTACTGATGGGAGACATCAAAATTAGCCCTTGTCTTGATACTTTATTCACATAAATGCCCTTTCAGGTGTTCTCTTACCTTTGTCTCTGTGGTTTAGGGCTGATCTCCATGTATTGAGTGTGGCCCTGAGTACTGAGCGTGGTGTCCTCGTAGTCGTCATTGGAGAGACAGAAGGAGGCAGTGGACAGGTGGCTATAAGATGGGCTTAGCTGGGCTGGGCTGTGGTGGGTTGGACAGCCAGGAGTGGCCGTAGCGAGACCCTGGAGCCCAGAGGCAGCACACACAGACTGCTGAGAGCCAATGTCGACTGTCAGCTTGGTGGATCTGGTAGACCTAAGGGATCAGATATATATGAGCATATTAATCATGTTTCCTTTCGGGCCACTGGCTAAATTCATACTAGCATACTACTCTTACTATTTCTGTCATTGCTACATTTCTTTTAAATTAGGTTACAGTACATATAATAGTACAGTTGCAAACAATAGTAAACATTTCTCTTTTATTTTAGTTGGTTTACTTTTGCAGGCTAACTGCTGAGCATATTAGCTTAGCATACTGATAGACATTTAACCCGCTAGCTTGGCCTTTACCCTGCAAAAATGTTCAATTATAAGATTTTATAGTGTAATTGATTATATGTATAGGATTTGCTAAGCTACCAGACTTGTTCATGTCTGCTGCATTTCAAATGCAGGAGGAACAAGATATCGTGGTCATGAATTAAGAACTCATTCCCAAAATTTAAGAAGTTGTTCCCTTGTTTTAGATTAATTGTGGCCACATTTTACTAATTCGTTCTTTTTTTTTTTGTGGCAATGATTTAACTAAATCAAAACATGGTAACAAATTAGTACAACATGGCCATGATTTACCTAAAACAAGGGAACAAATTAATTAAACATGGCCATGATTGAACTAAAACAAGGGATCAAATTAATAAAATGTGGCCACAAATTAATAAGTCATGGGAACATATTCTTAAGGGATAGTTCACCCAAAATTAAAATTATCCCATGATTTACTCACCCTCAAGCCATTATAGGTGTATATGACAATCTGACTCTTCCCAGCTTTATAATGTTAGTGAACTGCGCTCCTGATTTTGAAGTCCCAAAAAAGTGCATCCATCTATCACGAAATATATCCACATGGCTCCAGGGGGTTAATAAAGGCCTTCTGAAGCGAAGCGAAACTTTATAAACTAAAATAACTAGCTTCCGGCAGATAACTGTACGCATACTTGCGCAAGTCGCCTTGTGCCAAAAGTGTAACCCTTGATGTGTCGTATGACGAAGGATGTAGGAGTATTGTAAGGTTAGACAACTCTCGTGGTTCAAACAAATGGGGCTGTGTAACAAACTCAAGCTCCTCTTCTCTTATATCGAAATCCTCCAACATTTCTCTTTAAAAACTCTTCTAATTTTTTGACTGGTGTTTTGTTTTGCTCTCTCCTCTGAGCTTCTGCGTTCGCCATGCGTTGGGTCAGGGGTTACTCTTCCACTATTACTCGATTTGGGTAGGCCATCTGCCAGAAGCTAGTTATTTTAGCCATGAAGCCATGTGGATATCTTTTATGATAGATGGATGCACTTTTTTGGACTTCAAAATCAGGAGCGCCATTCACTACCATTATAAACCTTGGAAGAGACAGGATATTTTTTTATATAACTCTGATTGTGTTCATCTGAAAGAAGATAGACATATACACCTAGGATGCCTTGAGGGTGAGTAAATCATGGGAAAATCTTTTATTTTTGTGTGAACTATTACTTTAATTCATGGTCATGATATCATTTTTTCCCCTGCATGTCTCCATATTTTACCCATAGGAAAGTAAAATCACAAATAAGATCTCTTCATTGTCTTTGCTTAGACTGTTTTAGAAGTAACCAGATTGTCAGATTTTTTTCTTCTGATGAACTATCTCATTTGTGTGTAAGATATTTTAGGAGAACCATCTGAGACAAAGTACTTATATGAAACATAACCAATAGCCCCATTATGTCTCAAAGATTAAAGAGCAACCTTTAAGCAATTAGTTCAAACAAAATGTTCTTTTAGAAAGCTGTTTGTATCCATATATCTGTGTTTTTGCATGAGACTCTCTGAGTGGGCAGTTCTGTGTCCCTTCCAGCTAGCCACTCTGGCCTCTTTTTGTACCATGATGGCAGCAGCCTCAGTGCGCACCGCCAGAAGAAACTTCCTGTTTGTGTCCTATGGCATTTAAAACACACTTCCTCCCACATACAGACCTTCTAATAAATAGTGTGGGCCATTTCCTCCTCTACCTCCCTGTCCATTAAAGTTGAGATACAGGCTAAATTGGTTACCAGACTTTTAGCCTGAGAGCAAAGAGACAGTAGTAGACTTCTCTCTTCTCACGCTATAATGACATGGTATTGTCACAGACACTGTCATTACTGAAGTGCAGGGGCGCAACCCCTCAAAGGTCTGTGAGAAATGGACACAAATCTTGAGCTCTGTGGCAATAGTGATTTAGCACCACTCAAATTCCGCCATGTCAGAATGCTGAAACGCTGAAGTTTATCATAATTTTTGAAGCCACAGTGAGAAGAAAGACAATCTAAAGTTCTAGTATATTCATGTGCACTGAACTCTCTGACAAATGGGAAGCTAGAAGTTTACAGCTTCTCAGATATTGGCAAATGGTCCTGAGTGCGTTCAACGGTCCTCAACGGTCCAGTATGCGCAGGAGCTCAAACGTTTGGAATCTGTGAAAAGTCAATCTTCCCGATTGAGATCGCGCAAGCGAACGTAATCTTATTTTTTATAGAGGTTGCGGCATCCAGGATAAGAACAAGTAAGTACCACTTTGATGAACAATAAAACAGACGCGTGCTCCCTCTCTGTCTGTTGTAAACAAACACAGCATCGCTCCCGCACATACGCCATTATGCGTCAGGAATCTCGCGCTCCAGACTGCCATGAATGCACTCAGGACTGTTTGCCGAGGCTGTGGATTACAGGTAATAATGCTGTAAATAATGTTCAGTTTCTTGCACAGACCGATCGTTTCGACTCATAAGACCTCAATGTATAGTCAGGAGCCACGGGTTTTAATTTTGTTTTGCCTGTATATGTTTTTTTGAATCTCATAGTGATGCACCCATTGACTTCCATTACATGAATCACCAAGTACCACGGTTTCAGCTAAAAAATCTTCTTTACATTTCTACTGAAGAAAAAAGACACCTTGGATGGCCTGAGGGAGAGTAAATTAACAGCAAATTTTAATTTTTGGGTGAAAAATGAAAATTCTGTCATCATTTATGCCCCCTTAACTTGTTCCAAACCTGTATAAATTTCATTGTTCTACTGAACGCAAAGGAAGATATTTGGAAGAATGCTTATAACCAAGCAGATCTCACCCCCCATTGACTACCATAGTAGGAAAAAAAATACTATGGTAGTCAATGGGGGCGAGATCTACTGACATTCTTCCAAATATCTTCCTTTGTGTACAGCAGAACAAAGAAATTTATACAGGTTTGGAACAACTTGAGGGGGAGTAAATGATGACAGAATTTTCATTTTTGGGTGAACTATCCCTTTAACTTAGATTAATAAATGCTGTAAAAATATTTTTCATTGTTAGTTCATGATATCTAATGCATTACCAAAAATGTAACCAAATGAATCCTATTATAAAGTTTTACCAACATAACTAAATTGTCTGTCGAGCTATAAAAGATCAATAAAATCTCTGAACATTTCAATTTTGCTCTGGGTGTAGGTGTGATTCTCACTCGTCCTCTGAGCTGAGGCTGTGGTTGTCCTCCACAGGAAGAGGCGGAGGGCTGGGTAACATGTCCACCAGCTGCAGAGAGGCGGAGTAATGCAGGAAACGTGGAGAACTTGGTGACTTCACAGGATCTGATACACCACCTGATTGAATGTAGACCAGCTTAGAAGAGATAGTTTCACTACACTTCTTCTAAGATTCAAAGGATTAGGTTTGTTCATATATAATTGAGAATTACATTTTAAACATGAGAAATGCTAGTGCTCAAACCTGCAGGGTGCTGACTGAATCTTTGCTGATGGTTATTTGGTACATTGCACACTGCCAGAACTTGTTGATTCACAGGCATTAACGGGGCACTTTTCACCGCGTGCAGCTCTGGAAGCGGACAAACATGTCAGTTCTGGACGAAATTAATGTTAATGACTCAGTGAATGAATAAATGTCTCACCACGCTTGTAATTTTTCTCCCACGATTCCTTCAGAAGTCCCATGTTGGGCTGGGAAGGGAGGGCACGTTTCCATGGCAATGCCTGCACTTCCCTCACAACGGCGGTTTTGACGATGGGTTCGGTGATGCGAACAGTCTCTGAGTTATGCAGTTGAGAGTTGCTGTGGGGCATTCTGGGACAGCGACCCGGACTATTAAACGTCTTCAGTCCGTTGCCGGTTAGATCCACATAAAAGGTGCCATAGACGCCGCAATTGTCTGGTACGATGGGGACGGCTGACCGCAGGGGGTTGGGGTCCTTTTTAGCCGTAATGGGCAGAGCTGTCAGTAGAGAGGTAAAAATTAGACAGATTTACATAATGTGCCAAGATGTCAATGGTAATTAAAGTTGATGAGGACTCTGCGGAGTCGTGACTTTAGGGGTGACAGGCATCTTTTGAAGGTTCTCATGAGGACGTGTCTGTCATTTAGAGAGATAACGAGAGGCAAAAAATAGGAGTAGATGAGGGTGCATGGCTGGTGAGATAAAGATATGAGATAAACAGTTTAACAAAACTTTTTTAAAAAAAAAATTGTTATCTGAATTTTGCTGTATCGGAGGAGCGAGAACATTCTTTAAATCATTTTCTTTTGTGTTTCACAGAATAAATAAAGTCATACAGGCTCGGAACAACATGAGGATGAGTAAATTATGACAGAATTATAATTTTTTTTGCATGAACTGTCACTTTAAGAACATGCTAAAGTTGTTGTTGTGTTTCAAATGCCAGTTTTAGTGTTTTGAGTTTTGAGTTATAACTCGAGGGGAAGTTGTGACTTACTGGTCCTCCGGAAGCCAGAGTTCTCCTGCCTTGGGGTCCACAGGCCCTGCTTGGGCTCACTGCTGGAGTCTGGCCTCCAGTCTCCAGAGATCCACGGAGAGTCTGGGGCCGCCATTCTAGAATGGAAATAATAAAGATGGCAACTTAGTTACTTGTAGAAGTCCATTTCAGCCACATAAGAAAAAAGGTCATGCCTTGGTAAATTACACTGTGTCTACACCAGACACGAGCGGCACGATGCATCAAAAGACAACAGAACCCATTATAATCAGTGATACTGTCTACACTGGATGCGGCGTGGCGCGACAAATTCCCGACAGTAAACGGATTTCCCGTTGTATTTCTGACGTAGTCCAAGTGCTTTGCAACGGACGGTCAGTCGCGTTCAGTGTAGACAGCTTTTAGCTGTTGCAGTGCGGTGCAATGCGACGCGAAAAAAATCGCGTCTGGTGTAGACACGCCGTTAGAAATACAAGATTAAATTGAAATTATGACACAAATTTAAATTATGAGATAAAAAAATTCATAATTATGACATAAAATTGCAAAATTCTGAGATATTAAGTCATAATTATGCGATGAAATTATGACAGTAATAATTATGACAGTCAATGTCATATATGCTTTCAAATTGATTACTTGCAATTAATCGCATCTAACATAAAAGTTTTGTATACATATATATACTGTATATATATATATATATATATATATACACACACACAAACTTTTATGTTAGATGCGATTTGAAAGCACTAATTTTATCTTAATTATAATGACTATCTCATAATTTTGAGTTTTGCTCATAATTTTGACTTATCTCATAACTATGACTATGACTAAGTATGTCTTAATTTTGACTTCTTGTCATAATTTGTGATTTACCAAGCAGGATTTTTTTCAAATCTAGAATGTGGAAATGGGTTTCCTTAGTTACTAGCTGAGCCAGTGCATGTCAAATGCAACATTTAGTGTACAGATAGTGTTTTTTGGAAATCTATCATGCCGAAAGTATGTTTTTGGACATGTACTATTGTGGTACCGTGGTATTCTCTTAAGTATCCTGGTATATGAACATGGTTATCGTTTAGTACAGTGGTATATTTTAAAGTTCAGTAGCATTGTCGTCACTGTATTATGACCCTTTACCTTATTTGTTTTTTTGTTTTTTACCTATGTTTGATGATGAGATCTTCACTTTCCAGTCTATATAAACCTATAAATGAAAGAGAAAATTATGATTGTATGATTATGAGCATAAAGTAAAAAAAGGATTATTAGATGGGGACTTTATTATAGATTACCTGAGCTTTTGCCTCCCGGGTTTACGTGTCTGACATGTCTCCTGTATAAAAACAGGGCAGTAATCATCAAAATACACCACAGGAGGGTGCCAGCGCTTCCAATGAATACAGGCTCTTTAATCACAGCAAGGAAATGAGACATACTCAGTATGCCTGTCTGAAGTGGTGCTGACTCCTGCCTCGACTCTGAGGAAAAAAGATAACATACTGAGTAGGTTACAATTTAAAATTATACCTTAGTGGTAGTTTATTAGCTTACCTATAAGCAGTTTGTATGGGTCGCTCTGGACCCCCACTCCCGCCCCGTTAACGGCAGCCACTGTGACCCAGTAAAGCCTGCCAGGCTGCAGCGTGCTGATCTCAATACTGTGTGTTCCACTGTCCACCGTCCAGTTAAAAGACTTCAGTTCCTCAGACTCCACACACCACACCTGGCAGAAAGAACAGCATAGTAAAACATTAACAAGCATGCAGCCTTCTCTGCTAATGCTTGTATGAACAGCAACAAAGAAATTAGTGGAGTCAATTTTGTGGTCAGAAACTCTGAATGGAGCGGTTCTAAATACTGTAAAAAGACAGAATCTCTGAAGTTTTGTAGCAGCCTGTCTGATTTTGGCAGGGTCGTGCCATTTTTATGTGATAAGAGAGTCTAGAAATGTCTGAGGCTGAAAATAGGCGTTATCTAACTGCTTCCAGGCTTCTTTTGATTAAAAATTAATTTGAATTAAATTAATTTTTAGGAAATAGAAAGAAATTATATTTTTACTTACGAATATGTTCCTCCATATCTACTGGAGAGAAAGCCTCTTAGGGCATTATTAGCTTTAAAATTATTTCACAATGAGTGACTTTACGCAAGTAATACCTGATATCCCTGAATGATCCCATTGTGAGCGTCATGAGGTGGAGGATCCCAGCTGAGGTGCACGGTGTCATTGCGGTCAGTGGGCATTGTTATGGACACATCCTGAGGTGGTGCGCTGGGAACTGAGAAGAGGGCACATGGTTACATTTGGCACAAGATGACAGTTTGGTTTTAATAGTCCAACAGTTTGAGGTCTGTATGATTTTTTTTTTTAAAGAAGTCTCTTATGCTTATCAATGCTGCATGTATTTGATCAAAAATACAGTAAAAATAGTAATGTTGTGAAATATTATTGCAATTTAAAATAACCGTTTTGTATTTTAACTTATTTTAAAATGTAATTTATTTCTGTGATGCAAAGTTGAAATTTCAGCATCCATTAATCCAGTCTTCAGTGTCACATGATCCTTCAGAAATCATTCTAATATGCTGATTTGGCGCTTAAGAAACATTTTTTATCATTTTCATGGAAATTGGAAATCATTATTGAAAGTGTGATACATATTTTTCAGGAACAGAAAGTTTTAAAAGAACAGCATTCATTTGAAATCGAAATCTTTTGTAACATTATAAATGTCTTTACTGACATTTTATTAATGTGTCTTTGCTGAGTAAAACTATATAAAAAGGCTATATAAAGTAACCACAATAATATTGTATTTTTGAAAGTCCTATGATAATACTATGGCGTTGTTTGAAGTACTTCGGAGTACAATGCAAATACTATGGAATATAAATATAATAATCATTAATAAAGCAGCATGGTATTGCCGTCTTTGTACCATAGTTCCACCACGGTACTTTTTTTGCTCTTGATTCTCACCTATCTCTGGCACTCGTAAGTGTCTTGTGTTGCTCTCCCTGCCGTACAGGCTGCTGCCGTAGGGTCGGACTTTGAACTCGTACTTGTAGCCTCTCTTCAGAGGTCCCACATGGGTGTGAAGACCAGGCTGAGGAACACTTTGAGCTGTCCACTCTGAGCTGGCAGGCAGGAGAGAGCGATACAGCACCTCAAAGCCTTCAAGATAATGAGGCTGTGACATAGATGACTGCAACTACATACAGAAAGACAACAGAAGAGAGAACAGTTACTTAAGAAAATACAAGTATTTGAAGTGTGGTGCATGATGGTCAGGGATGAGCTGAACTGCATTACCCTCCACATGACTTGAGACATATTGGAGGCTGTACTCATAACTGTGACGTTCTCCAGGCTCACACGTAAGGCAGACAGCTCCTTGTGTAGGTCTCTCAGTCTAATGCTTCCTGTATCTGTAACATATATTAGCCAGCCATCACTAATCTCAACAGGGTGAGTGGAATACAAATGGCATGCTGGGAAGTGGTTGAAGTGTGCATGCTGTTTTAGGAAAAAAGTGATTGACTGCTGTGTATTGAATGATGACTTGTATTCTTACCCTCTACAAGAAGTTGTGCACTGGCCACAGACACCCCGAGCTTATTCTCTGCAGTGCAGGTGTACCTGCCCATGTCCTGAGCCGTCACGTAGTGGATTTGCAGACTGTGGTCTGGGTTGATTAAATATCTGGCAAATGTGATTGTAATAAGAGCTTAGGGACGTGAATTTTAACAAAAAGCATGATCTATTATGCATTATGTTCATACTGGTCAGTACAATATAAATATATACTTTTATTCATAGAATTTATACAAATAAACTATAAATAATATGTATAATTCTGAAATATTATATATATTTCAACATTTATTTAAAAAATGTTCATAAATAATACATAATTGTATAATTTTTGGTTATTCGGATTATTCTTTATTAAAGTCACCATGAAATCAAAGTTAACAATTATAAATAATTTATCCTTGCAAATTTTTTAAATTCATGTCCTCGTAATCTTTAATCAAAATAACTTCCCCTCCTGCAGCGACATCTCTTCCTATCTCTGATTACGTGTTTACTGGCGCGAAGGTGTGCCGCACACGTTCTGAAAAGTGAAGCCAAAACATTTTGATTGCCCCCTGGTGGCTGGCTGCAGTATAGGTCATAAACCTCACCCTCTCAATATATCGAACGGGATGCAAGCCAAACTAAAAAATCTAATTACACTTCAAATAATGTTTTTCCGAAGATGGTTTCCGTCATTTTAGGTAATTCTTATCACGCTGAGATATGTTCAAGTGTTAATTTTTCCAATAAGTTTGGTTTTAGTTAGTTATTTGATGCTAGAAAAGCCGAGTGTAACGTAATGATTGACAGTTGTGCTTGCGATTGAGTAGGGCAGGACCTTTATACCGCGACTCCACCTCAGGATCACTACTGCGCAGACTCAGGGGTTGTTTACACAACACCGTTTGTAACTAAAAATGGAAAACTTTTTATGCATTTTGGCCATTCATTTACACGACAACTGCGTTTTGGCGGCCTGAAAAAGCTTTTGAAATCAGATTTCAAAGTGCAAGTTTTTGAAAACGATACCGTTATCGTCTCCCTGTAAACTACAAAAATGTGAATTTGTGAAACGGTGACATCATGCGCATACGTATTACATGTTCAGTCAATAGGTGTGTAATGTTTCTTTACCAAGTGACATCGCCAACTACTGGCCTGGCATGCATAATGCAGCATTTTTAGTCATTTTTGTGGATCCTTGTGAACATTTTTGACAATGTTGTCATCTGTACATGAAAAAATCAAAGGAAAAACTTTTTCATTTTTAGCACATCTTATCATGTAAACATACTCTAAGGCTCCAAATGACCATCAGCAGTGACAGTTTCTGGCATATTTTGGCTTCATTTTTGTACAGGAAGTGAAGACACATCGTCCATCTTTTTTTACAGACTATGGATTACAGCAACAGCAAACCACAACAATCAATTCAATTCCTGATGGATAATATCAAGTCCAAGCCTAAATTTTTTCTTGTTCGAGAAACCATTTCACTCGGATATACATCACAATAGGGAAGAAAACACTAGTTCCATTTCATGCCAACTTATACATAATTCCAGGACATAAAGGTAGGTTAGTTAATTTAAAAATGAGGTCAACACTAATTTAGCATAATGTAATCATATTTGTTAATGATATTTGTTTTACAGAGAAAATCAAACATTTTTATATTGGGGTTGCTGGCTTGGCTGAGAGTTTGGTTTGGAAAAGGCCCTGCTATGATTCAGTTTATTTAAAAGAAATGACTAGGTTTATTTATTATTTTATGTATTATTTTTCATTTATTATACTCTTAATGCTTAGTAAAAGACTGTAGCCTCATAAAAACGTGCAGGTGCTACATTCAAATGATCAATAACCAGCATGTTTGTGATGGCCATTATGAGGGTTCTGCACATGCATCTGACCTGCCATTGGGTAGACGTCCTTGGTCTCGGCTCCACTCTACGGAAGGCATGGGGTCTCCATCAGCCTTACAGAAAAACTGTGCTGACTCCCCAAGCTGCACTGAGACATCCTCTGGTTTACGCAATAACATTGGCTTAGCTGAGGAAGAATAAAAAATGCACAGGTCTCTAAGCTTTACTAAGTTATTCATAATCTCTTAGAGAAAAGTAGAGATGTATCTGACTCAATTAGAGATTAGAGATCACACCATGTTGCATCAAAGCACATTAAGAGGTCTCACCTAATACAGACAGCCGAGCGGCCTGGCTTTCCCTCACTCCAACTATGTTTGAGGCTATACAGCTGTAAACTCCAGAGTCATTCTTCTGGGCTGGAGCAATTATCAGTTTACCATTCAGTTCCTATACATGAAGATAAGCAGAAATATATTGTGATCCAGGCACACAAAACACTGTTCAGGGTACTAAGGAATCACTTTCTGTGTTATACTGCCCTCTACAGACATATACCAAGAAGAGAAAACAATGTCAAAATAGAATACATTTTGCTCTTACACTATAATGCTCATTGCTGCTGTTGATGAGGATCCCGTCTTTCCTCCAGGTGATGTTGGGCTCAGGATGTCCGACGGGTGGGCTGCAGTTCATCACAGCCACCTCGCCAACCACCACCTCCACGTCACTGGGCTGCACACGGAAGTCCTCTCGCAGAGCTGAAAATCACACGTGATCACATTGGTCTAATTTTGATATTCTGTAGTGCTATATATAATGCTAAAAGTTATCATGCATTACTGTTTGTGGTCGGTAAGAAATTAATACTTTTATTCAGCAAGGATGCATTAAACTGGTCAAAAATGACAGTACAGACACTTATAATGTTACAAAACATTTCTATTTCAAGTAAATGCTGTTCTTTTAAACTTTCTATTTATAAAAGAATCCTGAAACGCATCAAGGTTTCTAAAAAATTAATCATGCTCAAGAATGTTGTTTTCAACATTCCTGAGTACCAAATCAGCATATTAGAATTATTTCTGAAGGATCATGTGACTCTAAAGACTGGAGAAATGGCTGCTGAAAATTCAGCTTTGCCATCACAGGAATCAATTACATTTTAATATATATTAAAATAGAAAACAGTTATTTTAAATTGCAAAAACAATATTACTACATTTTGTATCAAATAAACACCTTGGTGAGTCTTTCAAAAACATTTAAAAATCTTAAATTTTGACCGGTAGTCTAAATGCTGACAATCAGTTGCTACATTTAAGGGAAAAAATGTTTCGTAATTATTTTTCTTTATTAACATCCTTTTGCTTTAGTAATCAAGGCCCATTGTCAGCTCATCTGCCATAGCTTGTTTGTCTAGCAGGTGAATTGATGTAAATAAAACGCAAATTCATTGTGTGCAACAATTCATTTAATGTCTCAATCAGGTCCTTCTCCAATCCAGTGGAATGCAGAGTAAACGGGCCTGCTGAGGAATCTGTTTGGGCTACAAACACAGCATGCTGTCACAGCTCAATTAGTGCTCTGTTTGTTTCGGGCAGGAAAGCAAACTTTGACATCTGATCTCCAGTAATCTCATGGACCATCTTAATAAGCTTCCTCACCCTCTTGTTGCTTTAGAGCATTTAAGTAGGTCTTGATGGGTTATTCATTGTTATCGGGGTCAAACAGGTGAGTTTATGTGGGAACTGACCATCAAGATGGGTGTTTTGGACCCCACTGACTTATTTATGGACAAAAAAAAAAAAAATGTTAAGACATTTGTCAAAATGTCTTTGCTCATATTCCACAGAACAACGAAAGGCATATAGTTTTTAAACAACAAGACAGTGAGTAAATACTGACAGGATTTTCATTTTCAGGTAAACTGTCCTTTTAATATAAGGAAACATCACACTTCAAACCTGCTATATAAAGAGAGGCGTTTCTGCTGGTCGCAATCCCGGCGCTGTTCCGAGCAACGCAGGCATAAACTGCTTCATGGGACTGACTCTTTCGGCCGGGGACGACACTGAAGAAGAACAAGCTTCCTTCTGGTAAAACGATAGGCTGTGACTGCGCATCCATCTTGTCTGTATCAAGTGGTTGGCCATTTCTGAGCCATTGAATGGTGGGCTCAGGGTTGCCCTCTGCCCTGCAGGATAGCGTGGCCGGGCTGCCCACCCGGACCACCACATCAGAGGGATGGTGGACGATACGGGGTAAGCCACTATCTGAAACAAGCCTGGAACCTAGAGGACCAAAAATGGAGAATCAAACACCAGTGACATCCACTACATTAAACAAATTCCAGTCCTGAGACCTTGTTGAATTCTTTTGTTTAGGATGGCCAGATGACCCCGCGATGAGTAAGGGAAAGACATTTCCTGTGCTGGAGGCTGTTTTTCCCACTCTGAGAGGAACAAAGGCCCAGCACTTACAAACAAAGTCATAGACCAACAGGACATCCGTCACCTGTGCACCAAGTGCAGGAATGGCCCTCTGCTATTATTGGCCCACTTACAATGTCCTACAATGTCTCTTTGTACTCTCACGCCAAAACATGCCAATCACATGGGCATGAGAGGGTGTCCTTGAAACAAAAAAAGCATTTGGTTTGGTCTTACAACAAGTCCTTGTTGTCTATCGGGTTTGAAAAACATAAATGATGTTGGTAAACATAAACTGAAATAAGCCAAGTCTGTAAGCTAAGTTCTTGATGCATCAAAAGAGGAGGTAAACTAGGGTGAAATGCACAATAGGGAATCTATATCTCTACATTCTTGGCAAAAATGTGTTTGACTATTAAAAGTTTCTATTGTCTCTGTTGGGGCAGTTTCCTGAAAGAGAGGAAACCAAGAGTCTCACAGTCCTGCTATGTCATTTTCACTGTGAAGGAATTTGGGGAAACACTGGAAGTGTGTATAAAAAAAGAGTAATGCTGCATTTTTAACAGTATAATGTGACATTCTACATGGGGTTTTAAGAGACTGTTTTAAGAAAACAATGGACATCATTTTAAAAGTTTTGTGCATAAAGATGGGTTCTTATTAACAGGTCTATGTAAGTCTCTTAAGAGGGCTTCTAGACGCCTTGCATGGAAATAAAACTTGAAAATTGGTGTAACATTTAGACGTACCTAACATATGTAACAAAATTAATAGTTATATAGCTACTGAAATGTCAACTTTCATATAAGATAATGAGGTTTAAATGTGCTAGTAACTTTATATAGTATAGGCCTAATGTTTGCATAAAAAAACATACATTAATTCTTAAGGGAGTAACGCATAGCATTTTTAAAATATTGGACATCGTCAAAAAAATTTAAATAAATTTGTGCTCATATAGCTATATCACAAAATAACTTAAATATGCATCATTATTAGCCTAATATTACAAAAATAATATCGCAATAATTTAATCTTATTATTATCATCATACAAAACTAGGAAATCGTAGCCTATCGTTTCTAGATAGTAAGTAAACAAAAATATATAAATCCGCATCTGTCGTATGGATTAAGATTATTATTATTTTTTTTTAAATAAAATTAAATAAAAATCAATAAATATTCGGTCTGAATTCCATTATTTCTTCATCATTAACATGACGACAGTTACACACTGAAACAGTTAGTTTGTGCTTACCTTCAATATTATAAATAATCCCAAAAACCCAACAGAGCTCGATAAAGTGTACCGTCATATTACGTGTCACGTCGAATTCAGTTTATGAAAATAAACAAACGCATCGCTGTTACTAACTGCGTTACAAATCCGCAATAAAAACGCAATAGTTCTACAGGTTATGTAAGTTTCACAGTCATGTCTCTGCCGTTTCAGTCAGTATGAGTGTTGAACAGAGCGCCATCCGGATTGAGACCCGCCCCGGTGACTCGAGCAGCAGCAGCCGTTGATGACACGATGACTGGAGTGGATTTACACCTCCGATGACTGACGACCCAGCGCTAACTAATGACTAACAATTGGTGAGGTAAACTACACACGTGTGACTTACAGTTTCCTGAAGTCGTGCTTTTGCCCTCTGTTTTTGTTTTGGGTTTGAATTCAAGACGACATTGTTTAAACAATGGCACATACTTTGGGCCAGATTGTGTTCTATACTACGTCTCTATACTACTATACTACGTCTCTCGAACTTTTTTTTTGTTGGTTTGTTTGTTTGTTTTACATAGCGACTACTTCTAGACAACTTTTATTGCCAGGAAGGTAGTGGTTATGTATGATAGTGATTTCACTATTTATTTAGTCAGTCATTTAATGTGTGATAAAAGTTTCTAGCAAATGTATGTGATGACAGCATACTGAAACAGGAAAGCATATAGACCTCACAGCCAAGAAAAACTTCCTCTTTACTTCCTCTTTAAAAATATATGAATACAAATTTACACTAAACTTCATATGAGCATGAACTATTTCCAAACAAATCAAAAAAGTTGTTAAACTTAATAGAATAGTACCATGAACCAGTTCTGTTTGTTACACAAGAACCTTTTTATCCATTAAACTTGTCCCTTAGATTCATAAGTTTCTTAAAGAATACAACAAAAATACATGATGAAAATTAATTAAGAAAGTTTACAAAAGTGAAAGTTAAGCACAGCTGTTACTGTAGAGCTAAAACAAAACTGAGGGGCAACACTTGCTAATTCCAATTACTATTAAGTCTGTGTAAATACGGTCGCTGAGGGGGTGAGACGGAGAGAGGAGAAAACAGAAAGTGAAAAGAAAAAAGAAGAGAGAAAAGCAGAGGCGGCGGCAGTTCATTTTCTCGAAAGCCACATATAAATAAAGTGCTGTTTAGAGAACTGTCTATTGTGTGGCCTAAAAGAGCAGGCCACACTGATGGACACGTATATTGATCCAGAGAGCAGTGCCTTGATGGCCTGTGGATCACCAGCTTTCAGCGACTAACAAAAGATGCTGAGGGACTATGGGACTGCATACCACAACACAGAATTAAAGCTGCACTGCAAAAGAAGCCCAGGCTGATTTACCGCCTAGAGTAACTTTTCAGCACGTTTTACTCATAAATAAGTCTCTTTTAATTGAATTTCTTAACAGAGTCTGAGTATGAGCTTAACATTATATACCAAAACGGTCTCAAATAAGGAATAAAGCATGCTTTATAAACTTAATAAAATAGTACCATTAACTATTAATATAAACTTCTTCATAGTACCCTGGTCAAAAACAAAATGAAATATGTTTATATATATATATATATATATATATATATATATATACAAATAAATAAATAAATAAATAAATAAGTAGAATAGCAAAGGAAGAAGAAATGGGTTTAACAGCAGCACCATTTTTCCTGTTCATCATTTTCCTACACTTTCCAAAAGTCGAACAACTTCAACAATTCAATAAAGCATTCACAAAGTTTGCTTGGTTAACCATCCAATAAAAGGTCAAATATAACATAAACTACACCAACTAAAGTTTGTTAAACATTGAAACTTCAAAATAGTCATGTAAACGCAACACACTACAGTACCGTCACGCTTAATAAACTCTTCACGTGTAAATTAAATCAACAGTGACCACAAGTCAAAATCATGAAGTGAAAAAGACTTTATCAAGTTATCACTGTCTTTCTGATTTCATGCTTTGGACCCCATGCTGATATGCTGAGAAAGCTGCTGCCGAAACTATTAGGTTCTGAATAAAATTGCCATTAAGTTCTTAATATTCATTTTTTTTAATACATTTATATATTTAAGTGATTATTCTTCAACAAAAATAATCTGTTTATGAGGAATTAAAGAAAAGCATCACAATTTTACATCAATAAGTTTCATAACAATGCTATATTCCGCCCAAGAAATCCATTCGCTTTACCTTTCCTGCGATGGGCTTTCTCCCTGTGTGATGCCCGCTGGTGTGCCAGACGATGGCGAAGGTGCCCTCTTCCCTCTGACCTCTCTGACCTCTGTTCCACCTGCTCGTCAGGTAGGCACGCGCACTGGCATTGGCAGTGGCGCGCCGCCTCGGTCCAGGTACACAGCCATGCCGCCCACAGCAGCCATGCTGACACCTGCATCTTCAGCTTAAAGCTCCTCTCCTCTGGCTCTGCACCCTCCACTACACCATCCCAACTGTGGCTAAGACCGATCCACCCTTCTCCCCACAGTCCCCGCAGTGCTAAATTATTGGGAGATTGTTATAAAGAATGTTTTTCTTTATATTCCACAAATGCTTTGTATTTACTTTCCCTCCCTCTTTTATTTAGCGCTCCCCTCCGCTCTCTCCCTCCTCTTTCTCGCCTCGCTTTTCTCTTTTGGGAAAGAAGTTGGCGGAAACAATGATTGAAAAACAAGTTTCAGGCCCCATGCTGGGAGCGCGGGAGAGGAGGAGAGGGACGGGGACTGTCTCCTCCAACAACATCTGTGTCATTCGTTCTGCACGTCCCAAAGACGGAAAACAAGGCCCGGGAGCGAACGGGGAGGGGACGGAAGGGGATCTCCCATACCGAAAGGGATCAGTTCCATTAATCAAGTGTCTGCTAGTCGACTGATCAAATCCTTCAGAATGACAAACTCTCGCGCTCTTTAAACATCAAACGGGCGAAAACGCATTGCCTGACTGCTATTGGCCCGGACCACAAAAGGCGAAGTAGACACCCTTCATTTCTGCATCAAGCTACTCTCTCAAAGGCATGAGAGAGGGAGTGTTTTCAAACAAAACTGACCCTCTCCAAAGGCTTTGGCTGCTTGTCGGTCATGAAAGGGACGGCTTTTGTTTGGGGGGATTCGCACTTTCTCAACACAATTTCTATTTTACGCCTAGAGGAGAGGTGAACGGACCGAATCGCTAATGCAACTGGAACGTTCTCATTTGTCGAAGTGAAGACGTTTCGCTCGAAGTGGATATCATTTCGATTTTCACACTTAAACATTTCAATTATCAGACAACAAAAACCTAGTTGAATTTGATTACTGAGCAGCAAAGTGAATGAGGGAAGATGCAGGCCTTTTCTTTTCCTTTCTACTTTTTCGGTTCACATATGTTTAAAGATTTTTCACCGTTCATGAAGCAAAAAGCAAAAAGGGAGAAATTTGTTCCTCTTTGCGTGCACAGTATGTGTTCCACTCATCACAGAGGTGGAATCAAATGGGACAGCGAAAGCAATTTGTCTCATGCAGTTTGGTCTTGTGTTCCACTCACCAGTCCTGCTGCTTCAGCACAGAAGAACAGAAGAAACATGCTGAGTTAACAGACCTGACCTGATCGGGGTTTAATTCCAAAACCTCCCAATTCATTTAAGGCTGTAAGCTACAGGGAGAGAAGTGGGTGATAGATAGAATATTACAGGTTGTACACTAGTATTGTTCTTACACAAATTTCAGTGTCAGCCAGTTTCTGCGAATGAGGCGAAAGTTGTATTTTGACCTTAAAGGATTAGTTCACTTTAAAATGAAAATTACCCCAAGATTTACTCACCCTCAAGCCATCCTAGGTATATATGACTTTCTTCTTTCTGATGAACACAATCAGAGTTATTAATAAATATCCTGACACAACCAATGAGTATGAAGGTCAAGAAAGTGCATCCTTCCACCATAAACGTACTCAACACGGCTCCGGGGGGTTAATAAAGACCTTCTGAAGCAAAGCGACGCGTTTGTGTAAAAAATATCCATATTTAAAAAGTTATAAAGTAAAATATCTAGATTCCGCCAGACCGCCTTCCATATTCAACTTACGAAAAAAGCGTAACTTACATAAAAGCATAACTTGCGCGACGTCAGTTATGCTTTTTGCGTAAGTTGAGTACGGAAGATGTAGGAACACAGATTGTGTTCATCAGAAAGAAGAAAGTCATATACACCTAGGATGGCTTAAGGGTGAGTAAAGCTTGAAGTAATTTTCATTTTAAAGTCAACTAATCCTTTAAAATGCACTTTCAATGTTGTTGGTGCTGTTAAACTGATAGTTTACCCAAAAAAGAATATTTTGTCACCATTTAATCACCCTTATGTAATCCAAAACCTCTATGATTCTGGGGAACACCAGAATGGAAAATGGAGTCTTCAAGCTTAAAAAAGGAGCCTCAAAAAGTGCAGACAACTTGTGTGCTCTATTGCAGATATTTTGAGGTCATACGATTGATTTGTGTGTGGACTAAAATTTAACTCGTTATTCACTTATAATCTTCCCTGATAACAATGAGCAACTAGATGTTGCGGCAGTGAGTCAAGAACTGTTATCAGTCTAATTTCTTAATGAATTATTCAGACTGGTATTGTCAAAAACCGGTATTGTTTTTCTGTTGGGTAAACTAACAACTTTTAATCTGTTCATAAGACAAAGCTGTCATGACTTCAAAAGACTTGTATTAAAATGCACAAGTCTCTTTTATGATACAGCCCTATTCACTTTTATTATATTGTAAAGAATGGCCATAATATTAATAAAAACACACTATTTAAGTACAGAAAACAAAATAAAAAAAAGAAATAGACTAAAAATAGACTTCCATTGTAAGTGCATAACTCATTTAGCTGCTTCTCAGAAATGAGCAATGCATTTTATGTGGAACAAGGTCCTAAAACAAGTGTCCAAATTTACCACTTTCAGATTTCACTGACCACCCATATTGCAAACCATAACCTTGGAATAAAAGACTAGTCACTTGTTTATTCAATGATCACTTCTCACTGTACCCCCTGCCAGGTAGGGGGTCATGTCAAGTGACCCTGGTCAGAGCCCAAAAGAGGCCACGCTTCAGCCCTCCATGGGGTGTCAGGGTGTCCCTGCAAAGGGCTATTCCAGCTCACACTGACCCTTAAACTGTGCCTTAATCTTCAGCGCAGGAGGATGGAGACTGCACTAATCTTCCTAAAGAGAGAGATAGAGATGGAAAAAATAGGTAGAAAAAAAAGTATTATGAGGAGCCATCATAAAGAAAGAGATGAAATTTTTGATGGGTAAAAACTTTTGAATCTTTAGCTTTCAGAAATCATTCTAATATGCTGATTTGGTGCTCAAATAGCAATGTTTTTGCTGATTAATTGTTTTAAAAGTTCATTTATTAACTTATTTATTTACTTACTCCAAACATCTGAATGGTAGTATACCACAGTTTCCACAAAAATATTAACTACAAAAAAAAAAAAAGGAAAGTGTTTGCTGCCAATATTCACAACAAATATTTGCTCTGTTTGTGAATTTAAAAATACATAAAAAAAATAATTACACAATTATTTAAAATATAAATATAAAGACATTAATAATAATAATAGTAATAATAATAATAATAATAATAATAATGTCTATTTTTCAACCCTGTTTCAACTGAGCTTACACACCCATAAAACAGAATTTTAGTTTACTGTAAGTTTAATCAAAGTTAATTTAGTTTGACTTCCAGGTTAGCACCCACATTTGACCTCACCTGACCCCACACCTATAACTGACCTTTTGCATCCGACAACAACCAACAGGAATTCTGTTCATAGACTTGTACAATTTTCCTTCACAGATTCCAATGTTGAACAAATTATACGAGAAACATTTATCCAACACCGATTAGATAAAAAATTCTCAGGGATGGGGTGAAGGGTGGGCTTGTGGAGCACAGAGCTGGAGAATAGAAGGCCAGGGGTGTGAGGGCAAAAGTTCTGCTTGAATGGATCACAAAGCAGGATCTAGTGTTCACCCCGCTCCCCTCCTCGTCCCTCCCCCTCTCCCGCGAGCCTCGGCAGCACCCACACCCATATCCTGGGCCGCTCTTACACCTCTCCGGCTCTGCATCCCCCTTTTGCTTTCTTTCTCTCTCTCTCGTTCTTACTCTCTTTGTATGTCCAGCTGGCTGCCCTACAAAGCCTCCAGCTCAGACTCCCAATGAGCCCTGCTCCCTTCGATGCTTTGTTCTGCCGTTTTTCCCACTCCCTGGAGAGAGAGAGAGTCACTACCAGCACGGACAACAAGAAGGGATAAGGAAAATGACAGAGAGAAGGACAGAAAGAAATAGAAAGAAACAAAAATAAGTCAAGTGTCATTGCAGTCAGCGATTACAGAGCGGTACATTAGCGAATTGCTAATCTGTTTTGTAATGTCATTTCTTAGCCACCTGCAGCAGCTATGCCACTTCCTCTACACAGATGTCTCAGAGCTTGCTTATTTCTATTGTCTCTACTTTATTTGATAACTAAAACACTGATTATCATAAATAAGACAGTATTTACATGACTTCAAACTTATTTTCTTTTGGAAACCTTCTATAAACATATTGGTTTTAGAAGAGCTCCTAAAATGTCACTTTTCAAAATGATTCTTTTCTCAGTTTCTCAAGGTTAGCGTCTTTTGTATTTTATTATATCGCACTTATAGAAGGTGTTCAGTGTGTCTGTGATCCTTTGGTTTGATTACACAAACCATTTGATGCACCAGTCCATCCGTCCGGTACCCTGTTTCTCAAGCTCTGGTAGATCTTCACCGATCAGCAAGCAGAAAGGCCTCAGTGTTGCGATGTGGGCCGGAACTAATAGGATTGGATTTGATTCATTAGATTCTCTTTCATCGCACTGGTTGGAATTTCACTGCACGTCCTGCCGGACTCCCCACTTTTAAATAAGGATCGCACGAAGACCTTAGGGGTGAGAGCTAGCGCAACCGAGACACGGCCTCGCCTCGCTTCTTGCTCACATTCCCACAATCTCCCTGTATAAGAACCTCCGGATATATGAGTGTATGGGATGAGTTCCAGGATATTCCAAGTTTTTCAGCATGACCACCAACTCAACTGGCTTTGCTTTGCTTTGCTTTGCTTTGTAATGGACAAACGTGTAGGTTCTACTCTGGACTATTGTTGTCATGTTTGATTTGACACACATTTGATCAACTTTTCTTGACTTTGTGATGTATGAAACTGCACCTAGCATGTTTTACATCAGGTTTGGAGCTTGTTATTTATTGTCTTCATGCTGTAAAGATCACAGGAGACATGTATAACACGCCTGTGAAAATAATAAGCAATATTGATGGTCATCTGCCTTGTGAAGTTTGCCTCCCAGAGAGATTTATGAAAATAAAAGTAAACGTCTGAGGCAACAAAGGGCCCACACAGAGTATTCGCCTTGTTAAGAACAAAATAATCAACTTGCACAGCTTGAAGCTTTGTTGGACCGCCCAACTTTGCTCCCTGCGTCTTTGTGGGATTGTGTGGAGAGTGAGACAGTGTCTTGAAGAATGCTTCCATAAGGCCAAAATTAGCATGTCAATATAGGACCAAGAAAATGAAATTTGTCTGGTTTGAGCTGTGAATGAGTGAAATTTGAGTTTGCAGATTACCAATTAATGGACTGGGGTATTAGAATGTAATCTGGTGCAGCGAAGGTGCCAAAAATATGCACTGATTATGACTTAGAAATGGCTCAAGTACCTTCTGCAGAGTATAATGTATGCCGTTGTGAAGCTGTAAGAGAGACTAGGTCATTTTTAATCATCCAATCACCTCATTCCTGGTCATTTCTAAGATGCATTTGATTCGTATTACTAAATAATATTAAACTGATAATAAATTAAAGGTCCATTTTTGATTGTCAAAGAATTCCTGTTCACTCTCATCCAATAAGATTTCAGGTAGCATTTTCATCGGTGAGTTTTGCAAAAAACTTTTGCATTCCCCTGAAAACTTTGCATTTGCTCGCAAAGAACGCAAAAGTTTTGTGAGCAAATGCAAAGTTTCTTAGGAGAATGCAAACATTTTTGTGAGTGAACACAAAGTTTCTTGGGGAAATGCAGAACGTTTGTAAGAGAACGCAAAAGCATTGACATATTTTTTCCATCACCATGTCCCTTTAGGGGCTCCGTATTATAATACCGCCATAAAATGGAATGTTTTGTTTTATCTTCCGCTGGGCGAAAATGTAAGTCTGATCATTTTGAAAGTACAAGGCCACCTCTCCTGAACAAGCCACACAATTTGATATTTCTTTCTTGTCTTAGGTAATGTCTGATTAGAGAATGAATCTTTTTTTTTTTGCCATCAGATCACTTTAATGAATCGTTTGATCAAGTTCATTCATGATTCAGACTGAACTGGTGCTTTAGTTTGACTCACTGACTTAAAGGGTTAGTTCACCTAAAAATTTTTGTCACTAAGCACTCACCCTCATGTCATTCCCAACCCATAATACCTTTGTTCATCTTCAGAACAAATTATTTTTGATGAAATCCAAGGTTGGTTGTTTTTTTTTTATCCCCCATACTTAATTACCATCATTCATGGTCCAGAAAAGTAGTAAAGAATATTAAAAGCTATTAAAACAGTCAACGTGACTACAGTGGTTCAACCTTAATGTAATGAAGTGACGAGAATACTTTTGTGCACAAAAACAAAACAAAAATAACGACTTTATTCAACCATTTCTTCTCTACCCTGTCAGACTCGTACGCAGTTGACGCAGTGAATGCAGTTCAGCGATTCCGTGTTTATGTCTGAATGTCGGCTCAGTACAAAAAGTATTCTCATCACTTCATAACATTAAGGCTGAACCACTGTAGTAACATTGACTATTTTAACAATGACTTTACTACTTTTCTCTACCTTGAATGACGGTTATTACGTTGCTTTCTATAGGGGATAAAAAATCCCTTGGATTTCATCAAAAATATTTTAATTTGTGTTATGAAGGTGAATGAAGGTCTTATGTTTGGAACAACATGAGGGTGAGTAAATGACAGATATTTCATTTTTTGGGTGAACTAACCATTTAATGATCAGTTTCAGTTCACAAAACCAGTCTGAAGGAGTCATTCATGAATTGGACTGATCTGGTTCTTATTTGCTACCCATTGACTCAATGATCCAATCACAGCTTAATACTCAGTTTCATACTCAGGGTTATGAGTTTTTCGAAAACCTTAATCCTGACTATGAGCAATAATAATAGTGATACTTCCTTAGCAAACACCTCTAATTGAAGAAATGAACAAAGTGGAAGTTTGACATAAAAATAAATTTTATTCTTTTTAACTGTAAAAATTACGAAATTGTAACACAGGAAGAAAGCCTCAGAGAAAAAAACAAAACAGAAAATTAATAAATTCTTCAATTACACATCTAACTTTGAAACTCTACATGAAAAACTTGACCTCCTGAAAATGTTTGCAATGCACATGCTGCATGCAGGCCACTCTATGTTGTGCTCTCAGAGAGATGTGGACGTCTCTGATTTGGACAGGAAGACAAAAGCCCTGGAACCTTCTGCTGTCCTCTCATCTCAAGCGGGGCTCGTTGAATGACGGCGCTGCCAGGTTGGCTGCCCTGCTTTGGGATATCTGTAGGAGTTTGGCACATGAAGCCTCACAGTCTAGTGTGTTCTCAGGGGCTTGGCATACACGGGCTCCAGGAAATGTAAGGGCAGCAACATGAACAGGGCTGCCAAGAACACCACGCTCACCGAGGACAGGAGCACGTACCGGCCGATGAAGAACATATCCACTATCTGAAAAATATCACAGGCTTACACCGTGAATTATTTAACATATTATACAGTTACTGGAAAGTAATTAAAGCCATGAGGGCTTTGATGTTTCCATTAATATTTTTAATTAACATGAAATACATTTAGTATGTTCTGCTTTTCTCCACTAGAGGTCAGCAGGGTTCTTTTAAGAAATTCTGACTGCAACCCAAGGCACCTCACTAAAACATTTAACACAGCACAAGACACATTAAAGTGCCATACAGACAGTATTTTTACCTAAATGATATTGAGAACAGTGTGAAACTAAAAATACAACTGTTTTAAACATTGATTATAAGAAATATTAAAATTTCTGAATGATCATATGACACTAAAAACGAGTATTGGCTGCTTAAAATTCAGCTTTGACATCACAAGCATAAATTACATTTTAAAATATATTAAAATAGAAAACAATTATATAATATAAACTAGTGTATAAACTACTATTTAAAACTAGAAATATAGAACATTTAATACATGTAAACTAGATAAAAAAAAGATCTACACAATGCTGGGTTAAAAACAACCCAAGTTGGGTTGAAAATGGACAAACTGGGTTGTTTTAACCCAGTGGTTGGGTTAAATGTTTGACCTGCTGGGTAGTTTTATTTAACTCAACTATTGTTTAAAAATTACTGTATTGCTTGCTTAAAATGAACCCAAAGTATGTTGGAAATTAACATTAATTAACATGTTTAATAAATTAACATTTATTAATATGTTTAATGAATAATAATGAAACAATAATCATTTATTAAATTACTAATTAATAAATGTTCACCTTTTGTTTATTATTGTTGCCTCTAGTAATTATGTGTTTAATTTTTAATTTTATTTCTAACCTATTTTGGGTTCGTTTTAAGCTGGCCATATAGTAATTTTTAAACAGATGGGTTATATAAACTACCCAGCACGTTGGGCAAACATTTAACCCAACCACTGGGTTAAAACAACCCATTTTTGTCCAGTTTGTCCTTTTTCAACCCAGCTTGGGTTGTTTTTAACCCAGCATTTTTTAAAAGTGTATGGTAATAGACATAAAATGTTGATACATAGATCTGTATCAGTATCCTTAATTTAATGTTTTTTGTTTAAATAATCATGTAGCAGGATTTACACTTATTCAAGCATTCTCTCTGAAAACTATAACTTCTTTCTTGCCATTATTTCTTACTCTGCTGTCTGTTTTCTTCCATGTTAGAATTAAAGCTGAACAGGGTGATAGCGTTGAATACTAATGACACTCTACGTCCCTACGGACCTGAACTAGAGTATGAGGCCTAAATCATGGGAGAGGCCACAACCTACATTAAACTACAGACAGAGAGATGTCTTTGTGTGTGTATATGCATGTGTATGTGGGAGGGGGATCTGTCTCCAGCGAATGCAGTGTTCTCTCGTTTAACGCATCTCACTTTCTAATTTGCCAATTAGCTGGCTAGCGAAGCACAGAGCAGAGGCCATGTTTTATTAATGTGGCATCGAATGTGCGGCAGTGAGCTCCTGTTTGGGGCCGGCCTAATTGGCACTGTGATATTATTCCTTTGTACAACAGCGAGGGGTTACCCGTTTCTCATACAACACACTGTTACCTATCAAGAAAAAAACTGTTATCTGGTCATACCCGCTGCAAGCAAATCAGCAATGGGTGTAACATGGATTTGCCGTTATGCACAAATCAGAGACTAGCACAAGGAATGGTACTACATGCATGCTTATAGTAATGAGAGACTTGGTTACAACAGAAAGCCACTGTGGAAAAATTATGGAGATTGTTTTTCAATTTAGGCAACTATCAGACCATATATTCATTATTAAAAACTAACGTACCTGCACAAACATACCTTGTTTTCTAAAAGTCCAAAAAAGTGCTTGTTGACATCAGAAAATGTAACACCTAACATCTCAAACCTGATTTGTAAATCTGAGAACATCTTTTGCAAGATATTACAGGAATGAACTACACTATGTAACCTGTGAGATCTCAAGTCTATGTATCAAAACAAATGTAATCTTTTTCAAGCTGAGAGCAGGGGGTAATATATTAATTTTAGGTTGAAGACAAGAGAATGTTTGATTCAGTCAACATGTTTCTGTTTTGCTATTGAAGACTGAAAGGTAAATGGTTCGCTTTTTGTTTGTGCAGACAAGAGGGTGACTTGGCAGCTCAGAGCGCTGGTTTTGGCAAAGACAGACTTTGGGAAAAAGCTGTTGTGTTTGTGCTTGTCTGCTGTTGAGGAGAGATAAACTAGCACATGTCTTTGTCAAATATAACTCAGACACAGAGCTGTACAGTGCACCTAACACTCTATTCAAGCATGAAGATCAGAATTCAATAAGCTTACAAAACAATAATCAAATCACTTGTACATTAACTTTTCATTTTAAAAAGTTGGCAAGTAGGTCCAACTGCTCGTTAACGCCAATATCTAATCAGCCAATCACATGGCAGCAACTCAGTGCATTTAAGCATGTATACATGGTCAAGATGATCTGCTGAAAAGTTCAAACTGAACAGAATGAGGAAGAAAGGTGATTTAAGTGACTTTGAATGTGGCGAGGTTGTTGGTGCCAGACGGACTTGTCTGAATATTTCAGAAACTGCTGAACTACTGGGATTTTCATGCATAACCACCTCTAGGGTTTACAGAGAATGGTCTGAAAATATCTAGTGAGTGGCAGTTCTGTGGGTGAAAATGCCTTGTCGATGACTGAGGTCACAGGAGAATGGCCAGATTGGTTCAAGATGATAGAAAGGCGACAGTAACTCAACCACTCGTTACAGCCGAGGTCTGCAGAAGAGCATCTCTGAACACACAACACGTCGAACCTTGAAGCAGATGGGCTACAGCAGCAGAAGAGCACACCGGGTGCCACTTCTGTTAGCTAATAACAGGACACTGAGGCTACAATTTGCATGGGCTCACCAAAATGGAAAATAGAAGATTGGAAAAATGTTGCCTGGTCTGACAAGTCTTCAATTCTGCTGTGACATTCAGATGGTAGAGGGCTGAATTTGGCACAAACATCTTGATAGCGTGGATCCATCTTGCCTTGTATCAACGGTTCAGGCTGCTGGTGGTGTAATGGTGTGGGGAATATTTTCTTGGCGCACTTTGGGTCCCCTTAGTACCAATTAAGCACTGTTCAAACATCACAGCCTATCTGAGTATTGTTACTGATCATCCCAAACATGACAATGAGTTCAATGCTCAAAGGCCTCCACAGTCACCAGATCTCAATCCAATAGAGCACCTTTGGAATGTGGTGGAAGGGGATATTCGCATCTTGAATGTGCAGCTGACAAATCTGAAGCAACGGCATGATGCAATCATGTCAATATGGACCAAAATCTTAGGAATGTATCCAAGACCTTATTGAATCTATGCCACGAAGAATTATGGCCATTCTGAAGGCAAATGGGAGTCCAACCCGTTACAAGTCAGGTGTACCCAACAGAGTGGCCGGTGTGTGTGTCACGATGCACTCACCTGAACTGCTCTCTCAGGGGATGGAACTTCAGGTGCGCGAGGGAAAAAGACTAAAACCAGTGTGATGGTGAGCGCCAGAAGAAATATAGGGATGATCCCTAACCTGGTGAGGCAATAACATCAAGATTATTCATGATTCAACACTACAGAGCAATGCAGATGCAAATTCTGTGTCGAAAACACAAACGTATAAAGTTACTCTTACTTTGTTGGACCGGTTGCGCGCGACAGAACGATGGCGAGCACGAGAGTCACTATCCAGATTAAAGCAATGATAAACACACCTGTCCCAACGCCTAAAACCACATCGGCCATCCTCACCTCTCACGCTGCGTGTACCTGAAATAGAGAAGTATTTCTTGTGTTTAGACAGCGTGTTATGATGGACGCGCGCGCTAAATCCGCAGAGCTTGTAATTATATCAAGCCGATGTTATGAAAACAAACCATGTGGCGCTCCCATCGTCTTCAAACTGCTATTACTAGAAATTTACTGTCAAGCTGTTTTTTTTTTAATTCAGTTCTACAAGCATTTTACGAAGTAAACTGTGGAAAGCATGCAGTTCATCAAAATTACGTGCTTAAACTAGCAAACTATCCCTTGTTAGCCTTTTACGGCTAAGCCGTTTGCTTACCTTATAAAATAACCAAATGATGAAACCAGCTACGAAATTCTGAATAATAATACTGATTTACGCCTAGATGCAAGCTGCAGAAAGTATAAAATATTTCCATGGAAACCCAGTCGCTTCTGTTTATCTCCACACTTCCTGTGTCGCAAATAGACCAATCAGGTTGTAGTGTCTGGCGAACTGAATGCTGGGAGTTGTAGTTTTTGTGAATACTGGGCATATGTAGTAGGCTACGTACAGTATAAACAATTTCTTTGCCCTGCAAGCTCACTGATTGTGTGTGTGTGTAGGCCTATTATATGTTGGTTTGTATTTTCGCCATTTTTATGGACTTTCTCTTTCCATTATTACCTTTATTTGAATATATTTTTCATATTGATGATTTGCTTTGGCTACAGTACAGTGACAATTTAAAAGACAATTATTTAATGTTATTGACACATTATCTTAGTATTAGGCTATCACACTGTGCGTCTCTATAGGCTACAGGAAATTATATATAGCCTAGTTCCCTTTATTGGGATTTATATGGCATTTTTCCAGATTAGCCTTTCTCTGGCGCAACTTTTCTCATAACCTATGGGTTAAATTTCTTTAAGAATAACTAAATATACATTTGGGATTTGACCAAGTGTTTTTTTTTTTTTTTTTTTCTTGTGGCACAAATAAATAGTTTTCCTCTGCTTTCCAACTAGGCTAACAGCCAAGGCGACCTGCAGCCGAATGTAGGTCTCATTTGATGCCGATAGGGGGCCAGCGGGCTCCACCGTTAATGAACCGGAGATGCGCGTGCAGGGCCCGGGGTGTTTGGTACGGCACGGAATAATGCCAGAGGAAGAGGAACCGCGGAGGTGTACACTCGGCAGAGAGGGGTACGGGGAGAGAGAGGGAGAGAGGAGGGGGGAGATGGTGGGAGGGGTCTGATATGGCAGACGTCACGGCTTGTGTAGGGGAGTATAGGCTGTGTTGTCAGCCTGGTGTCAGTCTGATGAAGATTGGCATTCAGGTAAGCTGTCATTCATTTTCAATGTCAGAGCGCGGAGCGGGCGAACACTTCAGCCTGTTTTTTTTCCCTCTCGCTCTCATTACAAAAGGCAGGACATTATTCATACAGACTGGCCGAGGGCTGAGGGGAGAGAATGATAGACAGAGAGAGAGGGAGAGAGAAAGTGAGGGGAAAGAGAGAGAGCGCGTGAGTGAGCGGGAGGGAGGAGGAGGAAGAGAACGAGTGCGATAGAAGGAGGGAGGAAGAGAGGAAAGACGGTAGAAGATGCCCGTGCAGTTTGGGGAGCGCGTCTTTGTGGATGAATTTATGGTGGATGATGCGTTTGGACTTGTGAAATGTGGTGGTAATTTTTGTGTCGACATTTTTGTTGGGTTTTAAAGGGCGTTTTGCAATCTATTTTGCAGCGATAATGTTACATGACTAATAATTCTTCATAATCATAACGCGCAACATATACGCATGTAAATTCATGTTTAGAATTTTAATTGGGATATATTTTGTTATCTCTATTGTTTTGTTGCTTATGTCTTTTAATGAGTATTACATATAAATCTAATGGCTTTTAATGAGTACTACAAGATAATATTTGTATTTTACTTTATGACTGGTCAGTTTTGAAACTGCGCAGTAAATGTTTATCTGGCATTTATAACTTTTTCCAGTTTGACATGTGATTATCGCACATTATCAAGGCAGAGTTTAGGAAAATAAAAACACGGAGTCAACTTTTTATTTTACGAATATAGGTAGGCTACATTTTTCTTCGCGAATACTTTTTTTTTTTTTGTCTCCGATGACAATATTGTAAATATATATATATTTTTAAACAAAACACAAACGTTTTTGTGATATGTGAATCTGTAATAAAGATTTTATTAATACTGACATGTTTTACGTTTTGTTTATAATTCGTACGATACTGACAAATAACTGCAAGTGCTCGAGCAGCATACTGTTGTTATGGTTACCACCTTAGACTAATGCGATGTCTGTTTGCTAGCGACTAGCGTCGATTGAAAATATGCTCTCTTGAGTAACTTGGTAATCCAACTTTTATGGGTGCATGTTGCGTAAAAAATCCCATATATGTTTTTTTTAAAAAAAAGTGTTTGCTAAGGTCCCACGTCTTGTTTGTACTTTGGCTACTTGGGGTGGTGCTTATTTGTGGACAGACTCCCCCAAACCTTCCATAATTCGCCACCTGACTGGTTTTAGGTAAATGGCGGATTACAGTAAAAAAAAAATATTAGAAATACTATATTGGAAACATGCTCATTGTGGTTTTTAGTATAGTTATCATAGTTAAACTATATGGTTATATTTTTAAGCCGTCAATTTAATGACTCTTTTCTGTTGGCTCCATGCATACTGTTTACATACATGTGGTACAGTATTATTCTCTTGTGTATTCTTAGATTTGTCCTCTGATTTGTAAAACACGAAGCTGATTGTTCCGTTCTGACTTGCAGAGAGACAACGTTACATTGTACTGTAAATAATGAAGTTCCTCATCAGATATAGACTTGTTCCTTTGTAAAGTTACTGACTTGAACATCCTTCATTGCACCTTTAGGGCTGTGTATTTTTCTGCAAATTTGGATTCTCTACCTAAACTAGCAAGCTGACATTTGAAAAACAGTGAACGTCTTAAAGGTAAAGTAAGAAACGTGACAAAACAGCCTTTTTTCCAAAATTTTAAGTCGTCAGGTTAAATAATAAAGGACTAAATGGCAGTTGACAGGAAATTTGGATATTTAAGGGTTGTTTTAAACTGTTTGCGAGCTTATGAAGCACATTTGTACAAGCTTGTCATTTTTAATACTCTTTCTGGAAATCTAAAATGCTCATTTTGTTCTTCATGCTAGGTTTATATCAGAATAACTGCAAGTGAGCACTGTTTCATAAATGAAACTATAATTAGATCATTTGAAATGTAGTTTCAAACTGCAGGAATGTGGTGAGAAAATCTCAAATCCTCTTTCCGACTGACTTAATTTAATATGTAGCTAAAGTATACACAGACATAACACTTTTCACAATATGCCAAAACTATTCAGAAAAAAAAAAAAAATTCTAAATGTATTTAAGTAAATAGCACTTTTTCCCTTTACAAATATTAGGATGTGATCAGCTTAGTTTTTCCAGTACAGGCCTCAACAAAGTTCTCACAGAGTTGTAGATTTGAATTTCTTTAGTGTCAAATATAGAATTATTTTAGCCAAGAGCAAATATCATACAAATGTAGAATCTACTCATACATAATACAACATAAGAGTGACATTGCATGTCCATTTTCCGCCCAAAGTTGAATCTCATTTAATCAGCTGTTTTATTTCTGTGGTGCAGGCGATCATGGGAGGCTGTAATGTTTTGTCTGGAAGATAAAAGTTGTTGGATGGGGCTAATTTAAATGCCGAGATCCCTGCTGGGATCTTAATTGATGATTTGTGTCGCGGGACAAGCTGCCCACGGGCAAAACTGCAAACACAAAATACTCAGACTTTATTTGCATATTCCCCTTCTCCACATTATGAGCAAATTACAATCTGAGGTTCAATACTGCAGGACCCGGAGCTTTTTTGGTCTAATCGCTAATAAAATGACTCAGTCACCCTAAATGAAGGAAGTAAACTGAGCAAAAAGAAGATTGTAAACCAATTGTGATTTTTCTAGACTTCCATAAAGCTATTTAGAAAATTGTCTTCCTTTCTAATGTGTCGGTTTTGATGCCAACCATAGTGCTAATAATTTAAATGTCTATTTTTCTACAGGACTCATTTGGATTTTCAGATCTTACACATGTTGTTTCTTTTGACAGTTAATGAGATACCATTTTATCTTTGCAAAATAAAAAATGCAGCCTCAAATGAGAATTATTCATCAGCCTGTAGTCTGCTGGGGCCTTGTGTGTTCAAGGTGAAGCAATATGAGGCTACATTGTTCTCTGCTCCTCTTAGATGCACAGAGACAGAGCTCTGTTGTTACAGGCTTCCACCGCTAAGCCTTTGCTGATCCTGATGGCTCTCTGAGGAGCGCGGGCCTGTTATTGCGTTGGACGGCTGTGTGTCCAAACGACCTCGCTATGCTGCTCTCCTATACTGCTAGGCATGGCGGTCAAAGTCCTCTCCTGGGACCTGGAGGTAGAGGAAGATTTACTTGATTTACACATGTGCAGGCACTTAACAGTCACCCGTAGTATAGCACTCCCATCACAGGCCGTGCTGTTTTCATGTCACCCTGGCCTTGGAGAGACGTGGCATGATATGTTGGAGCTGACGTTGATTTGATTTACGAGAAAACACAGGCTTGAAATCGACAGTCTCCAAAAAGAAGCGATGATCTGATGTTAACAAATGTGATGAAGTCTTCCTTTGGTGTGCATGTCAGCACTTGTCATGCACTTTAATAGATGTAGCCGAATGACAAATGACTTGATGAAAATCTGTCCTTGACTATCTTTATACTTGTGTCTATATCTGCAACATTTAAAACATCAGGGTTATTATTGTTAACAAAAAATGAAAATTAAAAGAAAAAACACGCATAATATTTTATTTTAGCGATAGCTGTCAGAGTAACATTTTTCATTTTCTCATTTTAAGTTGAAGTTCTAAAACAACTAAACTGAGACTAAGAACTACACTCTAAAAAATAATGTGTTGGCTCAACAACAACAAAAATTAACAACCGTTTGCATAATTTTTTTTGAGTCATGACAACTTTGAGTGAATTTATGTTCAACCAACTACATTGAGTTAGAGGAACTTAATTTGTAGCATAAACACAAATTTTTTAAGTTGATTGCTCAAAATTAAGTCCCTCCAACTGCCAGATTTGTAGCCTTGGAACCAATTAATCTTATCTATTTCAATTCAAATCAACAGCTATCATAGCACATGCTAAATGTAGCATGTCTATTTAAAGAACAAGTAAGATATCACTTGTCACTGGCATTAGTGCAGTCACTGCTTATTGAGTCAATGTTGTGTTTACCTTCATCTCTTCAGCACAATGGTAACCACAAAAACTTCATTACAGAAACTCGTTTAATGTCAAACATAACAGCATTAAACATTGTCTTTCCCTTCACTAAAAACAAATAAATTAATTTCAACATTTATTCTCCTTATCCAGTCCTATGCAAAGCATGCTGGGAACTAGAAATCCACTGCCTAATTTCCAAAGTTATCAAGACAATTTCATTAAGTTACTACAACCTAATTTAAAAAAAAGACCAATTAACGCAGAAATTTGAGTTTAAATTACAGATGATATTAAGCTGATGTAATGATCAACATTATTATATCATCAGAACTCTACAAAATAATGTTTGCAACTTAAAAGGTTTAGTTAAAATAATAAATTTAATAAATTTTTAACTTGCAACCATGCATTTATTTCAGTTGTGGTAACAGGTCCCCTGAAGTACTTTTTTGAGTGTAAAACACATAAGGTTCATTGACAAATGAAGCTTCAAAAAAGGTGTTTTTAAAAAATATTTTCAAAACTGATGTAATACATAATTTTTGAGTAATGAACAATGTGTTTAAACAAGTTTCAGTTGTTAAATAACATTTCAAAGTGTTTAAATTCACTTTTTGACTTTTATTTCAGGCGGTACAACCAAATAGTTGTTTGTATATACTGTAGTTGTACCACCTGACATGGAAAGTGTACCAACCTACCCATACTGTACTTGAAATTAGCAGAGAGATCTACAAACCTTTTCACTCTTCCACAATTATCAGTTGAGGTCCTCTGGATGATGCAGTATCATGTTTACTGTTATTACCTTGTCAATTCATAATAAAAGTGCCATGTTTGCAGTTGTGCCACCCTGACATTCAAATTGCTGGACAAAACTTTTTCAATAATCTCAACAGCTTTAAAATTACTGATATTTATAAAATTTGTTAGTTTTAAACCTAAAATGATAAAAATAGTCCTAAAATAGTCTTTAGTTTTTACATTTTTATTATTAAAACACCATTTTATATAGTCTGTTCATTTGTTCAGACAGTTGCACCACATGATATTTTGGGGGTTTAAGATAACAAAACAAAATAATATGTATTATTTAAATGTACTAAAAATGAATTTAAACTACATAGGTTTTATAGAATAAAGTGTCATGAATTTTGTCATGAATTTATCAAATTATTTTAAAAGGAAATAATGCACTTGGACACAAAAATATGCATGTCATGTCACTGACCCATAAACACAAAAAAGTAATAAAAATGTCAAAACACAACAAATTACTATGAAAACAGAAAAATTAAAATGAAAACAAAATATTTATATATATATAAATATGTAAAAAATAAGTAAAATAAGTAAAAAATAAATAAAAAAAAAAGCACTAAAACTCTGTAAAACACAGTTTGTGCTACACACATGAGTGGTACCTTAAATTGTATGGCTTATTGAGAAGTGTGCTAATTCATTTCTAAGTGATTTTGGGTGGATCTGGTGGATCATCAAACATCTAAAAAAAATAATAATAAAAAAAAAAAAACCCATAGACTTACATTACAGGAGGGACCCAAGCCATTTCTAGAAATCAGAATCGCATATTGTGATTTGGGGGTGGGATCTTTTGAATTTGACCAGTGAGCAATCACCTAGCATCACCCTAGCAACTGCATACCAATGCCCTGGTAACAACTCAGTGACCTTTGCTCTGGTTATTGTTATTATTATTTTTTTAATAATGATAATAATAAAGTATTATTATATCATGCAAATGACAGTTAAAGTTGTTCATAAGAATAGAAATAATTACTTCACCGGGATCAAAAGCAGAGTCAAATTAGCAGCAGCTTATTATTAATTCTGAATTTAAAAACCTTGAACAAGACTGTAAACCTCTGAGTGCCTTTGTTCTTATCTCTAGTGGAATGCTGATAATCCAAATAAATGTACTCAGCGTCACTGAGGGAAATACAAACACTTCTACCAAATTCTGAATTTATTATATTTCTGAGTAGTTTCTCAGAACAGATGAACGTTGAAGATATTTTATTTGAATTCTTTTTGAGATCAAAGTAGGGAAAAAAACCTAGCCAAGACCAATTCATACATTTCCCCCCTCTAAATATATAAATATATGCATGAGTATAATAACTAGTCAAATTAAAATAATGTGCTAGAGGCAGGAGAGTGCTTGACTAAGGTTGAGAGAGAATGATGTTTAATATTTTCTCTATTAGAGCGAGCATGTGAATTGTAGTTCTCACATGTTTTACACATTTCAAATGTTGGTGTCATTTGGCGTGACTGGAGAGAGATAGATGTTCTCCAGCGGTGCATTGTGTGCATTTCACTCTCCTGTCTTTTGGAGTGCGGCGTTTTTATTAGAGCTGAAATAGTGCATTGAACGCTCATCTATTACTGTAAAAGCCATCTTCTCTGAAAGTGGCATCTCGCTTCGTCCCATTTCAATGACATCATTCATAAAGGCATGTTTTTCTCCCATTCACACTTCCTGCTCTGTCCTCTAGAGCATTCAAACACAGACCACCATTGATTCCAACCACCTGATTTCATTTGGACCTTTGACACTGGGCTATATCGGAGCTTCCTCTCCCGCTGATCTATTTGTGCATCTTTTGTTGTGTTTCGAACAGAACCCCCCACGTTTCCATCATCCTCTTTCAAGCTCAGAGCCATTGAAAGGCATTGATCGGTAGCTGTATGTGTGCAAAATGCCTGTAATGGCATCAGTACATGACAGAATCACTTAACAGCAAGGACTGAGTTATTTTTCCCTTTATTAATGCATTTGAATGGCTTGCCTTATATAGATAGTGAGTGACTCCTGAATGGCGGCTAATTCACTCGTTTTAAAAAGATTATAAATGATTCAAAAATATCAATCCAGATAAATGGATCTGAGTTTTATTTGCAAAGTGGTGTATCTCAGCTTGTTTTTTTGGCCTGTTGCTTTGCAAATACCGTTATGAGCTGTGTTTTTTTTTTTTTTTTTTTTTTGCTTTCTAATAAAATGCATTTGGACAGAGCAGCCTCTGGGATGTCATAAAGCACCTAACTTCCCAGTGGCTTTAGCTGTAATGTTTGATTTACAGCTTGCAGAAGTTTCTCTGCTTGAAAACTATGTCTCTGTCTTGTTTTTTTTCCAACCAACACCACTAAGTCCAGTTTAGTTTCAGGGGCTATATATATATATATATATATTATATATATATGTAAGTAACAACTTTAATTTTAAGTGAACTTAAATTAATCTTAACATAAACCCATTATAACAAATGTCATATTTATCTGTGGCCTTCCTACCTGTCAAATGCGTTAATTTTGACAGCCCTAATATATATATATATACAGTTGTGATTCATCATCAAAAGTACTCAACTTTATAACTAAACACCAGCACTGTGAAATTTTCCTTGATAAGGAAGAAAACAATCATGATGTTGTAGCTAAAATCAAATCAATGAAATGTTATAAATAAAAAGAATCGCGGAAATTATCGTGCATATTTTAAAACAAAAGACTTATTTTCAGTATTATTCAAAGTGATAAAATTATTACACAAAACATGTAACAGCTACTGAAAAACTAATAATTTCATCACTTTGTCTATTTTTGGTAAAAGGCCCCATAACTCTAGGCCCTTCTTCCCCTTCGAACAGACCTTCTGTGGTCAGAAAGGCTATTAGGAAAATCCAGAATGCAGACAAACTGCAATAAATTGTTTTCCATAAGTGAGGGGGAATGGTTTTGGGAGTATGTAGAAAGCAGGATCACAGTGACTATACTCCGATCACAATGAAGATTAATTTCTGTACTAATTTTGTAGCTTAATAGCTTTATGAGAAAAATAATACAGGAGTCCTTAATGAAAACATACTTTTCTCAAGGGAGGATCTTAGTGCTATTGTACCATACTGGTTGCAGTAGAGTCAGATTGTCTTGTAAAGTGTTGTAATATCCCTAAATGATTCATTCTAGTAAGTTAAAAGTGATTTTCCACAATCACTTTGCAATTTAGTGTTGAAAAAGTTGCTAATTTGTCTATTATTTATCTATTTATATATGTACTTGTTTTTATCAGTCCAACAGTGCAAGCGTTCATCATTATATCTAAATTCCTTAGAGCTCTGTTTAGCGTTGCTGGTGGGTTATATTTGATACATCAGTATAAGCAGCATGATTTTAGGCTGCGGGGTGCTTTGCCTTCCTCGAGCACATGAGAGATTTCACACACGGGCTCGCACACACCAGCTGCTTTATTGCGTTCGTACAGTATGTGCCGACAGTTTTGGGAAAACCTCATGTCATTTCAGATTTAAGAAGTGGTTGCAATCGCCAACAAAAGGCCTCAACAACATATTTTTGGCTTTCTAATGGATGTTCCAACCACGCTGAACCGCATTCCACTCCCTCTCGCTCTGGTTTGTTTTTAGGGGCCCCATAAGATATAAAGTTGTTTCCTTTCAAGTGGAGTGTAAACATATAAAAGGTTGCAGATTGACTGTGTTCTCGCTCTAGTGTTTGGACATATCTCAGAACATTAAACAATCTTTTATTCCCAAAGCAGTTACTTCACAATAAATTAGCACATTGCTGCAGTGTTTCCTAACCGTTCTGGTCTAATATACCACAACAGCCTCATCAGCAAGGCCCAAGTGCTCCTGCAAAGTTTTCCTTTTGATTTGTATTACACTGGATATAATTTTGCATTATCATTAATATTATTATAAGGCAAGTTATTCACTTTTTAAGTTTGTCTTACATGTAAGTGTCACTCCAAAAGAATATTTATATATGAAGACTTCAGATGCAAAAGCCGCTAAGTGCCATCTGAAATGTTCTTCTAAAATGAGCATTTTATCAAGCTTGTATGTTTATGTTCAGTTATTTCAGTTTAATGGCAATGAAAAAGACCTATTAAAGTGAAATTACTGAACCTAAACATACAAGCTTGCTAAATATATATATACACACACACATACACTGACCGGCCCAAAAAAAAAAGGCAAATGCTTAAGAATCTATGATTGAATCATTATTGCAGTGATTGTTATTTAGCATGTTTTATGTTTGGCAACAGTTCTTCTAAACCTAACAGATGGAATGTGTAGCTTTTCATTTCTTAAAGGGGGGGTGTCACACACAGTTTCTGCCAATCTCATATTAATCTTGAGTACCTATAGAATAGTATAGCATCCTTCATATCGCTGAAAAAGTCTCTGTCACTGAAAAGTGATGTCATACCTGCGTTACCCTCAATTTCCGGTTTTATTTTGTAGAAACCATGGAAACACCAAAGACGCTTTAATATATTAGGTGTTTTATTAGACAAGTGAACAACTGTTTGGTTACATTTATAGACAGAAAACTAATTATATATACCTCAACACGTTTAGTCTTATTGTTTAAATCTAGTTTTCTTGATTTTCCACGAGTACCATGCTTTACCATGCCTGAGAGAAAAACACTTTTGTCAAGTAGCTAACATAGCATAATCAGATGCAGCTTTATTTTTGGTAACAGTAATACAGCATTTTCTCTATCAGACAATACATTTAATTACGTAAAATTAATTGCATTTATCAGCACAAGCCATCCAGCATTTATTAATATGATATTCTAAAATCGATCTAGCTTACTGCAGTGTGCAACAAGTGTCTCACAGCAGCTGCCGAGCGAACGCTCAGAGTAACATTAGAACATCATTTTCAACACACTCAAATGTATCTAATATGATAAACAGCGCTGTGTTACCTCATACACTTGACCGGAAGAAGTGGAAGCGGCGACTGTGGCATAATAAAAGTCCCGCCTCTCTCAAGACGTGTGTCGAGCTCGTCTCTCATTAGCAATTGCTCCAGCGGCCTCGTTTAGCTCCCACATCTCTCCGTTCTGCTCTGCTTCATACTACAGTAACGTTAATAATCTCATCCATGAACATGATTTCTGCCCGAGTTCCATCCCGATTCTTTTCCACCGGCTGTGAGGTGAAGACGACATCTCCCAAGATTCCGCGCTCAAACTCGGCATCATCAAGCTACGCCTTTGTTTTGAATAGGCGACCTCCAGCAGCGAAAATCTACATACTGTGCCTTTAAGAATTTGCTATTTAAATCCAAACAGCTTTTTTTTTTCTTTTTTTTTTGCCGGGCAGTGTGTGTGTGTGTGTGTGTGTATGTATGTGTACACACATGTAATTTATAATATAATTATATATTATATTATAAATTTTATATATATATATATATAATATGGATTATATTATATTAAAGCCATCATGTTTTTCCTCTCTGACTTTGCAATGCACCTTCCCGATTGAAATTCAGCATTCTCTGATGCAGTGTAAACTCTACTGTGTAGGTGACCTTACTAAATTGACTAGTTGATGATCTTAAGGACAGACGCCTGTACTTCGGTTTTCTCCAGCTGCTAGCCATGAGACTTCTGGTGACTGTTCAATTGAAAACTTAGAGGGAGATAAATATAGCAGACGAAATTGTGTCCCGCTTTGTGTGAAACTCTAGAAACGGATGGTCTTCGGAGAAATCATCACTTGCCATACGGGGGATGATATTAATGCGAGCCCGCAAACACTGGGTGCGATAACAGCCAGGAGACTGATCAGCGATGCATCAGCCATTTATCGACCACAACTGCGTGGAAAACAATCTCGTGCACCCTGACTGTTAGAACTTTATAACGTTGCCCTTCAGAAAGGACTGATGACAGCTCTGAGCTAAAAGTGAAACATAAACAGCTGCTGCCCCAGAGTGTGGGGGAAATGTAGATGCATGCATGTGGCGCTCTGCCATAGCTGGGGTAGGATGACACAAGTTTTTGGGGAGAGCGAGGACAACAAATGCCCTCGCCGTTAGGGAGAGAAGCCGGGCTCGTGCACCCAGGTGGCTAATACATCCTTGGCGGATTTGGAACAGAAGTACGAAGCAATGTGCAGAAGGTGGCAGTAACGCAAAATATGGTGTACACCTGCCTTTTTTATCTCAGTCGTGTCGCGGATCACCGTTCTGGTGGTCGTATGCGCTCCAGAGGTATTTTTAAACCACCATAGACATTTAATACAGCTCATCACACCTTTTAGCTCAGCTGACTTTAGCAATCAACACAACTGGCCCGAGCAAGAACGAAGGGGTTAACCTTTTCCTTCCCGTTAGAAAAGGAGGGTGGAAAAACAGAGTGAGAGGTCATGGTGAATACATATAGTGTAGGGGAATTCCTCACTGTCCTTCCTAAACCTGCCAATGTTATCAGAGTGCAAGAGTGGAAAACCTGGTAAATGATACATTAGACTAAAGTGAAAGCTAGATTAAAGACACTCAAGCCAAACTATGTTAAAAAAAAAAAAAAAAGGTTACTGAGGATATCATTGTCTTTGTGGTGGAAGGATTTTGTTTTTTAAATGTTTCAGAACACAATGTACAAAGTAGCCGTTGCATTAATCTCAATGTCGCCACATGGGACGCTGTAGCTGGAATTAGCATAAACTGTCATCTATGCTCATGTTTTCTCTTTTTTTTTAATTCAACTAATGCCAGGGTGAACGATAGTTTGAAGATAATTTTACTGAGCAAGTTAGTAAAAGTTTTTATTTATGATTTATTTTATTAGATTTTATTTGAAATATATAATGGAACAATCTTATCAAACAGGGTTGGAGTGGTTATTTTAGTATTAAATATACTATTAATTTTTTTATTAACATTTTGAATTTGCTTTTATGTTTTCAGTTTTTATTTTAATTTGATTATTTTTTAGTAAATTTTATTGTAAAAACTTGTAAATATTTATAGTTTTATTTCATTTTCTAATTTTAGTACTTCGGCTTATTTCGGTTAAGGCAACTTTTCAAAATTTCTGCTAATATTTATTTTATAGTCAGTGAAGTCAATGAAGTCAACATCAACTGTTTGGTTACCCACATTCTTCAAAATTCCTTTACGTTCAGCAGAAGACAGGACTTTTTGAGGGTAAGTAAATATTGACAGAATTTCTGAACTATCCCTTTAAGCATATAGGTGCTATATAGGAGCTGTACTGTATGCCTATTACCCACATAAAAAATAGCTGCCTGGGGATGTTACCAAGATGGCTACTGAGTGAGCTTACTTGCCTTAAATTGACTAACACATCTGGTATAATAGCTTTGACAGATTACTGAAGTGTGTTACCATCACAGTAATGCAAATGCACGTTAAATATGTACAATAGTAGTGCACATTTATAATGTATTCGCTAAGCACTGCAGTTTGCTTACTGGACTTTCTGGCCTTGGAGTGCACATATGCGTTTCCATGAGCCTGAACGTGTGTCTCATCTTGTGTGTATGTGATAGACTCATGAAAACCATCTTAAGCCAGGGAATCTGATGAAAGCTCAGTGTCTGACTTTCCCGTGTCCCAGCTCTCATTCCTGAAGTCCCAGGACAGGAAGCAGAGCGAGCTGCAGGTCTCAGTGAGTGTCTGGGTTTGGGCAGATGGGAGATGAAGTTTGGCTGAGGGCCAGAGAGCTCCGGTGAGCAGAGAGAAATGAATGAGCATATGAGCTCTCAGGGATGGATATTCCACACAGCAAGGTGACCATCGGCTTTTGTCATGTTAGTTTTAGATCTAATGATGTTAATTTGTAAAATATTTTCCAATATTTTTGGTAAAACTTGAGAAATAAAATCTCATCAACTTATATTTGAAGGAGGGATTTGAGTCAAAACAGAATTGAATTTTTTGAGTTGGACTACTTAGCACTCCCTACTGTAGGAAACATAGCAACTGTCTAAAAAAAAAACCTCACATTAGCAACCACTGACAACATCGTAGCATCATAGCGACGGGGTTTTCACAGGTAAATGTTACTTATACTACCGTTCAAAAGTTTGGGGTCAGTAAAAAAACAATACTTTTATTTGGCAAGGAAGCATTAAATTGAGCAAAAGTGACTGACTTTTACATTGTTACAAAATATTTCTTTCAATAAATGCTATTTTTTGAAATTTCTATTCACTAAATATTAAGCAGCACAGTTTTTAACTGTGATAATAGTAAGGAATGTTACTTGAGCACCAAATCAGCATATTAGAATGATTTCTGAAAGATCATGTGACCCTGAAGACTGGAGTAATGATGCTTTAATGTCACTTGAATCAATTATATTTTAAAATATATTAAAATTGTAATAATATTTCCTAATATTAAGTTTTTACAGTATTTTTGATCAAATAAATGCAGACTTTTTGAGCATGAGACTTCTTTCGAAAAAAAAAAACCCCTAATATTTCAAACCTCAAACATTTGAACAGTAGTGTGCATGTACTTTGTAAAAAATTCTGTTATTAATTCAGTCTTTTACATTTATTTATTAAAATATGACCATTACGATGCAAACTGGGCTTATAATAATGTGTCATCATTACAGATTCTGCCATTCAAAGTTGGAGGTATTACAGATTTAAAAGTTCCCATAAACTCTTCTCCAAAAGTCTGAGGAAAATCAAAATTTCATGGTGAGGTGGTGTGCCATTTAAAAGATTTAGACGGATTTGTTTCGGATAAGAGCCCTGATCTACCTGTCTCATTGCTATGCCTAGAGATATTTTTAGCATTTAAGTTCTTTTCCTGTTTGGATTTCCATAGAAAGCTAATGTGGAGAAGACTGCAGCAAATAGCGAGTTGATTCAGATCAAGAGAAACGTATTATGCACTGTGGGAAAGTGTTGTTTCAACACAGAGAGCACAGCGTATACTTCATTAAGCGCTAATATTGCTTTGTGAATTTGTGTCAGTCTGAATGGTAACAAAATAAACTTTTGCTTCATGCAGCATGTGCGTTTATTTTGTTCTCAGTGTGTATATATAAGCTTAATGCGTCTGCGTGTTGCTCCGTATTCCCCTTGTTGTGTCTAGTGCGGCCTTTTGTGTCAGCTGCACACTGGTTTAATGTGAAGTTTAAGCCTCTCATGACGCCAACTAGGGTCTAGTTACACTAGTGGGAATACCTGCTATTGTCTGCTAAATCCCTTCTAATTCCCAGGAATTCTGCTATCATTCCACTCATCATACCTCCTTGGTCCTGCCACACTTCTATTAAGTTACTATAAGTGATCTTAAAGACTCAGAGCCTCCGCCATGATGCCTTTAAAAGCTATTGATAGTTTATATGCATTGCATGCCTATCGAGTTGCACTGTTTTCGGCACTGTGGTTGGTTTTGCTTGCTATATTTAAAGGTTACATTTTTGATCCAGGTTTAGTGATATTGTAAAGCCAAACCTCTTGAAACAATCTTCCGATACAGACAAAGAGTCTGCCATTCTTCCAGACGTTTTTGACGACTGCTATCAGGCATTCCTGAATGCAAAGGGCTGTTTTCATATATTGCATAGAAATACAATTACGCTCTAATGTTACACACTTTATTAGAGGAGAGACACACAGAATATGAATTGTTCCGTGGTTGTCATAGTAACAGGAAGTTCTAAATGCCCAGCAGCAAATGTTGTTCTCGCAGTCTTTGAACAGCTGGGGGGCTGTTACTGGCAAGGCATTGTGGGTAATTACCACCTTGCATTTCTTGAGTCAAAATTTCTTGTATTTCTAGGATCAAAATCAGAAGGATTTTGAGTTTGAGTTGCATCATATATACACTCTGGGTTAAAAACAACCTGAGTTGGGTTGAAAATGGACAAACCCAGCGATTGGGTTAAATGTTTGCCCAACATGCTGGGAAGTTTTATTTAACTCAGCTATTGTTTAAAAATTACTATATGGCTGGCTTAAAATGAACCCAAAATAGGTTGGAAATTAAAAATCGGACACATAATTACAAGAGGCAACAATAATAATCAAAAGGTGAACATTTATTAATAAGCAATTCAATAAATGTTTATTGTTGAATTATTATTCATTAAACTTAATAAATGTTAATTTTCAACATATATTGGGTTCATTTTTAGCAAGCAATACAGTAATTTTTAAACAATAATTGAGTTAAATAAAACTACCCAGCAGGTTGGGCAAACATTTAACCCATTCGCTGGGTTAAAACAACTCAGTCGCTGGGTTTGTCCATTTTCAACCCAACTTGGGTTGTTTTTTACCCAGCATTTTTTAGAGTGTGCAGTGTTTAAAATGTGTTGATCTAATAACACAAATATGACTGCGTTGTCATATTTATTTTTATAGGACAGTCAAGATTGAACAGACAAAAAGACCAAAAGAGGCATTGACATTCATCTTAAATTCTGTTCTTGCTTTTTAAGAGATGTCCAAAAAGAAATCAGGTAAAACATCTAATTATAATAAAATGAAATATACTAAGATTATTTTGTTAGAATAATCAGCTAAAGGCCTGTTCACACAAAGTCGAATGTTCGGTGCGATAAACAATTTAATTTAAATGAACGTCTGTTAATACAGGAGGAACATTCACATGGCATCAGTGTGACAGACTTTTTTCTTTTATGCATAGGTTTTCTAATCTCTTTTCCATCACACTGAAAAGAAAACTCACCGTTTTAAAAGCTCAATTTTGTTAAAGTCGGATGGAATCTGATTGGCTGTCAATGGTTTTTTTTTTTGTCCACTCATCAGCTGGGAAAAATTCTGCAAGTGATTCCAATAATATCCTTTGTATTGTTATCAGCTGTTTTCTATCCTCAGAATTAGATTATTAAAACTTTATAGACGTAGTAATTGTCAGTGTAAACAGCCCTTAAAGCCGGGGACACACTTAACGACTAGCTAAAACATTCTAAGACTGAGCACAACACACAAAGACTGTTTCCTTCGACTGAAGCAGATTTAAATATTTAAACACGGATTTTAAACACCGACTGTAAACACAGGCTGAACGCAACTGGCTCTGACTCGGTGTGTTTGGGCATGATCAGTCATATGTATCAAATTACATTCATAATCGGCCTTACAATAGTTAAGTGTGTCCCTGGCTTAAGTTGAAGTACTTAAATTACTTAAATTAAATTATTTAAAGATTTATAGACTTATTTTGTGTTTGCAAACAACAATGACATTTTCGGGGGCGGACCCTATCTGGTGGCAGAAAATGACAGTTCTGCAGTAGCAATCTATGAAGCCATGGAATAAAAGAATAAAAAATGTTAATTTTGAGTTTATATCTTACAATTCTCACTTTTTTTCTCGCAAATCCAAGTTTATACCTTACAATTCTTAGAAGGAAAAACAGAATTGTGAGATATACTTTTTTCCTAAGAACTGACTGTTCGCAAAGACCCGCCCCCTGTAGTTACTGTTGCTACGTCCGACAAGCGATGCTGCTCTCACGCCACACATTATGTTCTCATGCAGTGAAAAACATCGCGGAGCAAAGAGGACACTGACAACTGACGTTGACAGACAAGACAGAGCAGGTTACTTTTCATATGAAACAAAGTCTCAAATTTTGTAATTTTTAAAGAAATTTAAACAAGAATTACCATTTTGTGGCTCTTTAATGTGTCGTGACAGATCGCTGTAGCACCTCAGTTCAAGCAGCTCGTAAACCGATCATCTCTTCCTACTAGATAATTTATAGCATAAAATAAACCTGAATGAACATCAGAAGGAATGTTGTTTCAACCGCGGAAAGACGTCAGTACACACCATTTTTCAGGTTCAAGTCCACCAACGTTAATCCACTAACTCTGACTGCTTTGTTGGACAAAACGGCATTATGATTGGTTAGATTGCCTGTCAATCAAACTCCCGGCGAAGGGTTAATTGCGAGTTTATATCTAGCAATTCTGACTTTTCTCCCCCTCAGAATTGTGATATAAACTCACAATTGTGAGTTATAAAGTCCAAACTGGGAGATCTAAGCACGGAAATGCAAGAAAAAAGTCAGAACTGTGAAATAAAAATGTTATAGGCCGTGTTTAAAAGTTATCTATGTAAAATGTTATAGGTTTAAATATTATTTCATGCTGTAACTGCTATGTATGTATGTACCCTATGAACTGCAAATGTGAATATTATATAGATTTAATGTTTACATCAAATTCATGCTTTAATAGTAGACTAATCATTGCAGGTTTCTTCAGTCCAGTCTGTGACTTGCAACATAAATGTCTGCATTTAGCTTCAAGGGGCGTCTTCAAAGAAGGTATTCTATAAAAATGAAGACTATATTTTTTGCATTCCGATTCTGAAATCCAAAGGCACAACAAAACATTTTTCTCTTATTCTGTTGATTTTGCCCAATTTCCTCTGCGTTACCGCTATTTTTCTGCCACATATGCACGCGCAGCTGCAAGTGACGTAACTGTGACGTCTGCTCCAAATTGGTCTATAGAAATATAAAAATAAACTAAAATGACAAAAGCACATGAAATTACTAATGCTTTTTAGCTAAAATACTAAAATTAAAATGAAAACTGAAAATGTTAATAAATACTAAAATAGTGTATAAATAATACTAAAAACACTGAATCACATTTTAAAGAGTAGCCTAGCCACATTCATCTCAGTAGGAATCAGGTCAGTCACACGGTCTGAGTGTAAAGTCTCCTCAACCGTCTCCTTCGCTATATGTGGAATCATTATTCAGAGCGGCTGGAGGGAGTGCAGGAGGTCGGCGTGGCGGCGGAGGGAGGCTGGGATTAGGTATTTCACAGAGGTGCTCTGTGTGTTAGAGAATGAGGTTTACCCTAAAGTTCAACTTTCTCTGGGTTTTTGAATGAGGGGCAAGGTGGGAAGGGCAAACCCACAAATCTTCTGCTCATCTGGTTTGGAGGGTACTGTGGTGTGTATGAGTGTTTATTTCTGTAAATAAGCTGTTGGTGTGTGTGTTTGGTGTCCTGGTTGTTTGTGAAGGGGCCCTGCGTTGTAGATGTGGTGGTCTGCTCTAACAGGAACGCTAATGCTTCCTCTGAGGGCAGTGAGGAACAGCATGATTAGCCCTCCAGCCCCCCGGGGGGAGCCACTGCGCTCTCCTTGCTCTAATTCACTTTGACGTCAACAGGAAGGCAGATCAGGTCTCATGGGGGGGAGAGGGAGGTGGGCTACGGACTGTATGGCTGTGTGTGGAGGACTCTGGGGCTTTGAGAGGCTACGGGAAGGATTACAGAACTCTAAAATGTTTTCTTTGTAGTTTGAAAGAAACCCTGGAAAGGTTTCACACAAACCTATACTGACAGACTGAAGCGTGGGGGGCTGGCCGCCATTCCTGCCATTCCCGCCCCTGTCTTTATCTTTGTTTGCCCACCTACCCGAGCTCACGCACACACATATACACTCTTAAGCCAGAACAGCAGGGCACACACATACATATACCTTCCCACGCAATATCAAATTACTTTTCAAATTGTGGGGTCAGCAGGCCCACGGGTATCAAGCAGCGTCAATAAAAAGATCCCCATTCTAAAAACCATGAAGTGCTGCTTAAACCTAAATCAACATTTCTGGACGTTTTACAAGTTGCTTTGTAATGTCGTTGGAGTAATGATCTCAGGTTAGCTGTTAGTGAGCAGACTAATTAGATGTATCTGTACTCAGAAGGTTTCTCTTGTGTTGCAGACTGTCTGGAGGGCAGTGCGCCGTCGGACCGACTCCAACATCAGATGCTCCAATGCTGAGAACAAGCAAACTGTAAGCTCCTAAATAAACACTTCAAAAACACATTCGCTCTGTTCCAAAAGCTAATGAGCTGCCTGTGTAGGCAGTATTTTAAGGCATCATAGATGTGGTCCTGATGCAAAGGCTGTTCTGAAATGTATGCAGCCATCTAAGATCAAGGTTGTGAAAAATTGTAGATCAATCTATCTATTATTAAGCCTTTGAAGTACGATCGCGGCAAACATTCAGATCTGTGCTGGCACTGCTGCTGACCCAGAGAAAGCAGTTGTCATGTATGAAACCACTTCAGAAACAGTTTTTTTAACCACACAGTATCGTTATTTCTGTGTTACAAACATTCAGATTATCACAGAAGTACTGGGATAAAAGTTTATTGTTCAGCTATAAACACTATGGTAGTGATCAAAATAGAGTAAGTCACCTTTTGAAAGTAACTTGATGCTTCAAATAAAGATTGTATCGGTTACATTGTTACACCAGTAGGTGACGATAAGTGACTGTTAAAAAATTTATTTGTCATTGAATCATTCATTCAAGAGATTCGTTCAAAAACGCTGATTCATCCAGTAATGAAAAAAGTTCAGAATCCTTATCTCTATTTGAAACAAAAAATTGTGATTGTCAATTTACCCAGAATTGTGCAGATCTATCTGTCTGTCTGTGTGTCCGTCCGTCCATCCATCATTCTGTTGTTCATTCTATCATTTATTTTACAATTCTCTTCTATCATTCTATCAATGTCTATCTACTGTATCTCCCTGCCTGTCTGTCTGTCTGTCCATCCATCTTTCATTGTGTTGTTCAATCTATCGTTTATTTTACAATTTGTTCATTCATTTGTACCTTTTTATCATCAGTCTGTCTACAAACCCGATTCCAAAAAAGTTGGGACACTGTACAAATTGTGAATAAAAAAGGAATGCAATAATTTACAAATCTCATAAACTTATATTTTATTAACAATCGAATATAGATAACATATCAAATGTTGAAAGTGAGACATTTTGAAATGTCATGCCAAATATTGGCTCATTTTGGATTTCATGAGAGCTACACATTCCAAAAAAGTTGGGACAGGTAGCAATAAGAGGCCGGAAAAGTTAAATGTACATATAAGGAACAACTGGAGGACCAATTTGCAACTTATTAGGTCAATTGGCAACATGATTGGGTATAAAAAGTGTCTCTCAGAAGTCAAGATGGGCAGAGGATCACCAATTCCCCCAATGCTGCGGCGAAAAATAGTGGAGCAATATCAGAAAGGAGTTTCTCAGAGAAAAATTGCAAAGAGATTGAAGTTATCATCATCTACAGTGCATAATATCATCCATGGCACTGCATCACATAGGAATGCTACTGTAATGGAAATCACAACATGGGCTCAGTCCACTGTGCCATTCGCCGTTGCCGGATAAAACTCTATAGGTCAAAAAAGAAGCCATGTCTAAACATGATTCAGAAGCGCAGGCGTTTTCTCTGGGCCAAGGCTCATTTAAAATGGACTGTGGCAAAGTGGAAAACTGTTCTGTGGTCAGACGAATCAAAATTTGAAGTTCTTTTTGGAAAACTGGGACGCCATGTCATCCGGACTAAAGAGGACAAGGACAACCCAAGTTGTTATCAGCGCTCAGTTCAGAAGCCTGCATCTCTGATGATATGGGGTTGCATGAGTGCGTGTGGCATGGGCAGCTTACACATCTGGAAAGGCACCATCAATGCTGAAAGGTATATCCAAGTTCTAGAACAACATATGCTCCCATCCAGACGTCGTCTCTTTCAGGGAAGACCTTGCATTTTCCAACATGACAATGCCAGACCACATACTGCATCAATTACAACATCATGGCTGCGTAGAAGAAGGATCCGGGTACTGAAATGGCCAGCCTGCAGTCCAGATCTTTCACCCATAGAAAACATTTGGCACATCATAAAGAGGAAGATGCGACAAAGAAGACCTAAGACAGTTGAGCAACTAGAAGCCTGTATTAGTCAAGAATGGGACAACATTCCTATTCCTAAACTTGAGCAACTTGTCTCCTCAGTCCCCAGACGTTTGCAGACTGTTATAAAAAGAAGAGGGGATGCCACACAGTGGTAAACATGGCCTTGTCCCAACTTTTTTGAGATGTGTTGATGCCATGAAATTTAAAATCAACTTATTTTTCCCTTAAAATGATACATTTTCTCAGTTTAAACATTTGATATGTCATCTATGTTGTATTCTGAATAAAATGTTGAAATTTGAAACTTCCACATCATTGCATTCCTTTTTTATTCACAATTTGTACAGTGTCCCAACTTTTTTGGAATCGGGTTTGTATCAATCTGCCTCCCTGCCTGTCTGACTCACTATCTAACTGTCTGCCTGCCTGACTGTCCGTTCATGTTTCCTCCTTTTGTTAATTTTGTTGTTTATTTTACAGTTTGTGCTATCGTTTGTCTCTTCTATCTCTCTGTCTATCTGTCTGCCTGTCTGTCTTTTAGTTAAAAATTACATAAATGAATTTCAATTTATTAATTAAAATTAATTAATTGTTCTTCCTTACATTCAAACTGCAATACTGCACCTCAATTTAAAATTAAATTTAAATTCATCTTTTTAAAGTGGCACGCATCCTTGTCTAAAATACCATGTTTTTGCTAAATAGTAAGTTTATATTACATACACAAACAGTTAATTTAATACTGAAAAGTACAAAGTAATAAATCTAAATAAAAAAAAGTGCTATTTTACCCAAGTTTTGTCTGTGCTGTTTTTATGCTTTTTAGAGTATCACACTGTTGGCTTAACAACATGCTAATGGCAAACTCCATCGACATCAGTTGTGAACCATGCACTTAACATGAAGAATGCTATTTTGTGCGATGGCACATGGTTTGCAAAGAGTTGCTGCCGAAGTTGCCCATTCTCAATCTTTCCTTTATGAGGCTCAGTTTTGCTAGCAGCTGCCTATGTAGGCAGTAGACCGTGAGGCAGCTCACTAGGTGTTGGAACAGAGCCATGTTGGTCGCCAAACACTTTTCTTGTAGTTTGATGTAAACTGAGGTTTCCACAAATACACCTAACAGCTTTTGTAGTCATGCATTAAGTGGTCTTTCATAATTATGCTTTTGCCATGGATTTTAATAGCATTGATAGCACAAAAAGACCTCTCACTTTTTTTTGAGGAGGGCTGATAAATATGCAGTGTCACCTTTCGAGCTGCCTAAAATACGCAAACCTGTGATTTCTCTGCAGTGATATCGCTCTCCTGGAGTTGTAGAGTTATTCCTTGCTGGTTTATTCAGAATTGGACCTTTACAGATAAAGTTTGAAATGAATTTTCCAATGCTTGCTGTTCGTCTGCAATCACCCCAGCTGTGTTGTTTAAGAGTTTGTTTCCTCACTTTAATAGCACTTTTTGTTATGTCCTTATAGAGTGCGAATTTGTTCGAAAACACAATTTGTGTCTTTAATGGTTCATAGGCTCAGGGTGGAATTACGTTGTGGATGAGTGAGAGAGTGCGAGTCTGAGGGAGACATTTGTGTGTGCGGCAATATGCAGAATGGTTAACTCTTTGCTTTTCAGAGGGGGTAAAAGCCAGGCAAGTCTCTTTAATTGAGTGTGAAAACAGCTGGGTATCTAGTGCCATTTTCCCCCACAGCAGCATGGAAGTGACTATCTCGATATCCTCCCGACTCTAATCGCTCATAACCCCAAATTCCCCCTTTCTTTCTCTCCCTCTCGCTCTCGGAACCCTGCCGAGGATTGTTTTACGCTTAATTTTGTTAAACCTAATGAGATTTCCCTAATTAAATCTCCTCCTGACTGGAAAGCTCTCTCTCTCCTGTCGAGTGAAGTGATTGTTTGTAGATCTTTTTAGACAAATAAACATTTTCGGAGTGAAAGCACAGCACAAGAGAAATGAAAGAAGCCTGCATCTCTTCGTTTTTGCGGCAGTGGCCCGGTGCTACATGTAATGTGTTTTCACCTTCTCAAATGATCAATACTAGCTCCTCTGGTCTCATCTTACAGCTAAGATGAAGTGAATTAACTTATTGTACATTATGTCAAATCTTAACCGGGAGCAGTGTTGGGGAGCAACCAAATAAATTTGATGCTATTAACTTTTTAGTAGCATAACAGTAGCTTAGCTACCTTCAAAACTAAGCTAATAATCAAATACACTTGCCTAAAATGAATCAGTCTGATTCTTTTTAGTGAATCAGTTAAATCGAATAGTAATTTTGAATAAATCAGCCTATGTGATAAATTATTTAAAGGGACAGATTAAATTTAGGCTATTATTCACATATAAATCTTCATCAACTGGTAGTAAACGGAAGCTCAAGCATGTTCGCTTGACGTGCAAGAACCAGTTCATTCTCGTGTGTTACACAGCATGTTTGAGCTTCCGCAAGAGGTTTGCTCTCGTGCGTCAAACATGTTCGGTTGAGCTTCTGTTTGTGTTCGCTGATAAGTGTTTATATATGAATAAAAACCTAGATTCAGTCTGTTCATCATATAAAGCAATTGAGTCTCTTCAGAAAATTTGGACTAAACCACTCAATTCATATGGATTCGTTTTACGATCTCTTTATGAACTTTGTGAAGCGTCAATGTATCAGTTGTGTAGCTGTCTATGGAGGGACAGAAAGCTCTCAGATCTTCCTTTGTATTCTAAAGATTAACGAAAGTCTTATGGGTGTGGAACAACATGAGGGTGAGTAAATGATGACAGAATTTACATTTTTGGGTGAGCTATCCCTTTAAATAAACTGATTCACTTAGATGATTCACTTAAACGAATCAGTTTAAAAAATAATCCAGAGTCATGAAAAGTAGATGAATCTGTACTGTATTGTTGTTTAATATTGGTTATATTGTGTATAATTTAACAAAATAATATAATATTATTTAAATACTTTTTATGTACTACTTAAAAAATAAATAAATAAATAAATATATATATATATATATATACGAATGAACTGCTCTAAATTTACTTTCTTGAAATTTTAATCCACTTTTAAGGGCTAACTTCTAAGTTTTAAAGTAATGTCCTCAGCGCTGTGAAATGGCAACAACCACAGCAGTGATTCTAGGCAGATCCATGACTGAAAACCTCTTTTATAGTAGCAATATTGTCATTTATATAAAGCTATGAATATGTATGTGTGTGTGCCAGGGTCTTGTTTTGTGTAGGAAAGTGCCGCTGGGTGTGTCTGGTCCATTGAACTCTCTGAATAAAAGGCCTTGAGAGTATTGTTGACTGCGGTCATTGAGCTGGTATTGTGGATGCCCCCTGGGAGACTATTGTGGGACTCGACCTTCTGTTTCCCGTGCCGGCTCCGGAAAGCTAGTGCCAAGACGCCTTCACACACATCACAGACACACACCATTCCAACCAGACCCTATTCTTTGCCCCCTCCTGTGGACCGATGGGCAGTCTGCCCAGTTCTTGTGAAAGGTGCCCTCTGATTTTACCCCCTCTGATCAGGTTTCTGCCACCAGTTGCCCAGTTTGATGTGAGTAAGTAGGGTGAGGAGTCAGGGGAGATGCCCTGGCATCTAGCACCAGCAGGCCACACACAACACCTAGATCACTGTGCGGTTATCCATTATTCAAGGACTGACTTGACAAAGCATCCTTTGCGAGGAATGTTACCGTTGTTTATTTGATGTAGACTGAATTGTGTTATTTACAGAAAGCTCTGTTAATTAATTTTCCTTTAAAATGTAATACTTTTCTCTTTTTACATGTCTGGAATCATGTACATTGAATATTAAATTCAACCTGTCGGTAGACCTTAAATCATATAAAAAGCCTTTTATGTCAAAAGATTCAAATACTAAAAACCTGGAAATATAATGGAATTTTAGAATTGTAATTTCTAAAGCCATTGAAATTCATAAAATATAAAATTCATGAAAAGCCATGGACATTATTATAATGAATATACTTCATCCCTGCGGGGAAAAGTATGAAAGTCATTAGTGAAAAGTTGTGGTAATACTGTATTATTTATATATTGATAAGACAGCATTTTATCTATTGGGATTCAATTATATATTATTGAATAATATTATTTTTTTCTGATGAATCATGCACAATAGGACACTTTTTAAAGGGATAGTTCACTGAAAAATGAAAATTCTGTCATCATTTACTCACCCTCATGTTGTTCCAAACCAATCCAAACCAAATTTGTGTTCCAAAGAATTTCATCTTTGGAACACAAATTAAGATACATTTATGAAATCTAAAAGATCTCTGTCCCTCCATTGAAAGTCTAATCAAGTAAAACTCTGACTGTTCATAATGAGATTGTAAAATAAATCCATATGAATCGAGGCCATATGAAGTTCATTTTATATGATGAACAGATTTAATTTAGGCTTTTATTGACATATAAACATTGATCAGCAAACATAAACTGAAGTTCAACCATATTGCGTAACGCGTGAGAACTAACCAAACGTAACATGCAAGAATGAACCTCATTGGTTCTCACGCATCGAGCAAGCATGCTTGAGCTTTTGTTTACCAAAATTGAATGCAGTCAACATTGTTCACTGATCAATGTTGATATGTGGATAAAAGCCTAAATTAAATTAATTTAAATTAAGTTTTGGGTGAATAAATGTTCAATGGAGGGACGGAAAGCTCTCAGATATCATTAAAATATCTTCATTTGTGTTCTGAAGATAAATGGAAGTCTTAAGGCCTGTTCACACCAAGAACGATAACAATAATGATAACTATATCTGCGTCCACACCAACGAACGGTCTGTTTATTCTAATCTCACACGCTGAGGTTTCAAAGTGTTTACAACATGTTTTTGCAGTTCTTGTTGCATTTACACAGCTTTAACCAGCAGATTTCCTCAGCATGCTATGTTTTGAGTAAATAGCTAGTGTAATCGATCTAATCTAACAGTGAATTTAGCTGACGAAGTCAATATAGTGGAATAAAACAACGCCTAGTCTTTTTCACTGCAACTTCAAAGGAAGCAAGACAATGCTGTCAAAACTAGTGCTGGATACCTGAGGTAATTTTATGTTACACTGTTTGCTAGCCTGGCATAATGATCTCGTCGTTAATACTTCTCACCGTTTATTCCGAGGGAATGACCTATGGTGTGGACAGTGCTATTCTTTTATATTTATAACTAATTTTAGAACTATATCTTTATCGTTATCTTTATAGTTATCGTTCTTGGTGTGATCGGGCCTTTATGGATTTGGAACGACATGATCCAATTCAATTGATGACAAATTTTTCATTTTTTGGTGAACTAACCCTTTAAGAAAGTAAAGATGATTCATTTTGATTTCATGTTGCCTCTTAATAGTGGATATTAATTTTTTTATTTTTTTTATTTTTTTATATAGCATCAGTTTACATGGGCATTAACAGTACAGTACCTTGTGTCATCGAGGAGTTGATTAGTGCAATTCCTTTTGCTCTTTCTATAACAATCTCAACCTCATCATCATCATCATCTCCACCACCCCTGGCCTTCACCCCGAGTCTGTTCCTCATCAGCCTCGATTAGCATTATGTTGATTTAGCCTAGCAGCCCCCACCAACCCAATGGAGGCTTATTAGTTTGAATATTTTTTTTTTTATTTATTCCCGTTTTCTTGGGGTCCCTGTCGGCATTTCCAATTACTCTCGCCGTTCGGCTGTAATTGCCTCCGTGCTAATGGCTGCCAGACAATTGTGCTAAATGAGGTGAAGGCGCGAGGCAGCGAGCTCGACTTCATTAAGAGCTAATGGGATTTTATTGGGGGGACTGAAGACCCAGCTCATCAAAAAGGAGAGATGGAAGGAAAACAAAACAGATGGAGGAGAAGAGGCTGAGAGAGTTTTATAGGCGTTTTCTTCAGTGTCTGCTTGTCTTAAGTTATGTCGGACAGGAATGTGCAACCCTACTGTTTTACTGTTAGAAACACACGCACACACACACATGCATGTTTCTGTCTTTCTCTCTAACACACAGATACACGCAGACGTACGCGCTTCGCTAAGCAAACATCCACTCACGCATGTAACCAACAGTTAAACACGTTAAAATTCAACATAACATTCATGCTTGAAAAGATGAAAGAGAAGGAATTACAGTGAAGATTTGATGATAATCTGTGCATGTCAGTCTGATTACACAGATTTCTTAGATAACATAAATCGAGTGCCAAACTTTGTGCTTTAAAGTGTGCATCACTTCTAGTTGAAAAAGAGCATTTGCTTGACAGTAATCTGAAAAAAATAATCACATTTCCCAGATTTCTGTTCTTAGTTTTTCATAGCAGCAGTTTTATGTCATGAGTAAATTGTTTGATGTAGTTTAGATATGATGAAAGATGCCAAATGTCATCATGTCTGAATGAATGTCATATAGATGTAAAACAGCTCTTGAAATCTCCATCTATAAATCAGAAGAAAGATTTAATGTTCATTTAAAACTAACCCATGAAACACTTAAGTGTTTGTTTATCTCTTGTGTGTTTATCTATTTCATTCCAGCTGATTTATATCTGTCTGTGTAAGAGAGACAGAAAGTCTTTTTGAGTGCTAATACTAATAGAAACAACCTGACATAGACAGCAGTTCCTTAGTGGGTGATTTAACTGTCTTTTGTCATGCTGTTCTGCTTAAAACATACGCACTGCTCTGTTAGTGTTTTCAGGGTTTGGCTCTACAGCATGTTTACTGAGTACAGATGCTTTCTAACTTTTTGAAGACTTTAGCTGTGCAGACTTGCATTTACAATGTTTTATTATCTTAATGTTTTTCATAAGGTGGTCTGCCACTTTTACTTTAAAAATACCATTCCAGTTAATTAAAATATGAACATGAACTCCCATTTTTTGCAATTAATTATTTGATTTATTGCACATGATTTACTTAAATATATAATTTTTAAAAAATATTTTGTTCCCATAATACATTCAAGACACCATAAAAGTGCATAACGGATGAGGGGGAGGGTAACAGAGAGGGTAATATTCTATATAATCTACAGTATATAAGTTTAAGAGCACTTTAGCTCTACCTGTCACCGCTGCATACAGATTTGTGTGCCCAACCACAAGGCAGCTGCTAAACTGATTCAGAGACAGTGTTACCGTGTAATCAGTTTATCTCCGAGGTGGAAAAGAGAGGAAAATCTATGCCCTGATTAGATAAAAGGCATAGCTTCCAGCCATAACATCTAACCATAATATGACATTGGATAGGCTCTGGCAATGTGAAAAATAGGGCTCTGTTTTTGTCATCCTCTGTTTCTTTATTTATTTACTGTAATTTTAGATTTTACAGGGGAACATCTGTTTTGATTTGAATGTCGGATAACGACGGTTTAATGGATCATGCTATGGATAGAGTGAACAACCGTGGGACGCTCGTGATTGATGTGGATGGGAGGCTTGAGTCACTGCTCTGGTTTTTCGGAAATAGTTTGCCAGGGAATTTTTCAGGGAATGCGTAAGAGTGAATGTGAAATTTTGGTGAGGGATGTCAGTGAGTCATTGAGTGAATAAAAGCAGCTTCTATGATGTTGACATAAAATATTCTGTGAGAAAAACCTCCTTGGTTTCTAATAATCATGACTGACTTTAATTGGATCGTGGATGTTAAGCTATAATATGTGAGGTTCAATGTACAGTCAGCCAGTCATTATCACAAAATAAACCCCAAAATGCTGAATAAATAGATTTCTTTTTTTTTATGCAAAGAGACCACAGAATAATATGATAGCCATAGAACTAGCTAAGCTATGAAGGTAATTGGTTGCGAACAGTGAATTAAACAGTTTGTTAATTATTTAAATAAATTTGACTATAGAATACTGCGATTGACCAATCAGAATCAAGTATTCCAGGGAGAAGTGCAATAATACTGTGTAATATTACTTTTCCCCTTACCCCTTGGTTACATCAGCAGAAAAAGTTATTAAATTTTGATGAAACTTTATGAAAGCTAGCATTTTTTCTCTTTAGAGTAACATGCAATGAGGAATCGTGCACAATAAGACCAGCAACATTTTTATCAAGAAAGTAAATGGGGTCAGTTTTGCTTTTATGTTGTTTTTAACCAGAAACAGAGGGCCTTACTGCTCCTGGATATATTTTTTTAGTAGATAATGATAAAGAAATGAGAAAGGGAGTGACTGAATGAATGTGTGAGTCAGAGAGAGGAAGAAAGAAAGTAACCCTGTCCCAGTGCTAACAGCTGTGTTGCAGCTGCCAGTGGCTCCTGCTGAGGGTGAGCAGCTCAATTCTCCAGGGTCAGATCTGTGGTATGGCGGTATCCGTGGCAACAGGATTTGGGCCTGTGCGGCAAGAACAATCCTGCCTCTGAGAGCCGAGCACTGTGCTCTGAGCTCAACACACCGGAATGTTCTACACTAAGAGAGGGAAAAAGAAGCAGAGGAAGAGGGTGAGGGATGGAAACAGAGACGAGGTAAAGAGAGAGAGTCAAATGAGAAAGAAAGACTGGTTTAGAAAGATTAGTGACCCTTTAGGAAAGTTACAAGATATTGCCATTTAATATAATAGAAAAAAAAAATATTTTGGACAATACATTGACGGTAATATCATGGTATTTTTGAAGAACTTTACAGTATATATATTAAGTTACTGGTATTTTACATTTATTTCTGAATGAAGTGTTAATTTCGTTAACGAAATCTATGATGAAAAATGTTCGTTGATGACCTTTTTATCGTTGACAGAAAAGACGAGACTAAAATGTAGTTAAAAAAATACTTTACCAAAATATCTTTGACAGAATATTATAGACTGCTGTACAAACCTGAGCTTTCAATATGAGCTTTCATGTTTGCAGTTGCCAGATGTCAAGAGCTTAAATCCCTCAATCAGAGCTTTTCTCTTAAAAGTATGGAAGCTTGTTTCTGCCATGGAATAAAAAGAAAAGATAATTGAGACTTTATCTCACAATTCTGACTTTTTTCTCTACTCGCAATTGTGAGCTATAAAGTCAGAATTGTGAGATATAAAATATTCTATGATATAGAAACTCGCAATTCAGACTTTTTTCATCGCAATTGTGAGTTTATATGTCACAATTCTGACATTTTTCGCAATTGTGAGTTTATATCTTGCAATTCTGACTTTTTTTCTCTCTTTTGCGAATTTATATCTCACAATTCACACTTTTTCTCAGAATTGTGACATATAAACTCGCAATTGTGAGTATTAAAGTCCAATTCTGAGGGGAATAAAAAGTCAGTTCACAATTCTGGCATTTTCTTACTATTATGAGTTTTTTTATCTCACAATTCTGACTTTTATAACTTGCTGCAATTGCATCTGCAGTTCTGTGAAAAATAGTCAGAATTGCGAGATATGAACACAATTCTGAGAAAAAAGGCTGAATTTTTTGTTTAAATCTTGCAATTCTGACTTTATTTCTCAGAATTGCAAGTTTATATCTTGCAATTTTGACTTTATAACATGCAATTGCCAGTTTATATCACGCAATCATGACTTTATAACGTGAAATTGCGACTTTATTTCACACATTTCTGAGAAAAAAAATCTGAATTGTGAGATTAAAAAGTCACAATTACCTTTTTTTTTTTTTTTTTTTCAGTGACGGAAACAAGCTTCCATATAAAAGGATATATTTTCTGTGTTTTACTTAATCTTTGCAATCTGGCAACCACGTGCACAATCTAGCTTATAATAGCCTATAATAAATCAGTGCACAAGTAAAATAAACCATGCGTGTGAGTTGACATTCTCTTGATTTGTGCTTACAGGTGAAAGTGCAATAACTGATAAATTTAAAAATAAATTTCTCACATGACAACAGTCGTGATTATAATTTTGAGCAAAATAATTGTGATTATTAGTTTGCAGCATTACAAAATTGTGACTGTTTTCTTTCACTGAAACTAGACTAAAATGCTTAGACATTTCGACTAAATTTGACTAAATATGATAAAACTAAAAAGTACATTTGACTTAAATAGCTAATGATATTAACACTGTCTGAAGTGACTTATATACTAATGTGATTTATCTACGTTTTTCTCTCAACAATTTTGACCCGGTGCAACTTATTTTCCAGGAGAACAAGTCGCACAGCATATGAGGAAAACAAACTGCAAGCAAAAAGAGAAAAAAAAAAAGAATAGAACAAGATAGGAAGTAGAACTCAAAAGTAACTGAGACACAGAAGGGGTTAAACATCGGAAGTTAGACCGAAAAGAGTGGTCTGGTCTGAGAAAGAGAAAGGAGAAATAGACCAATATGATCTCAGCCAAACAGAATAGTGGTTGTCAAGTTAACAGGTCTTTCACTGTCCCCTAAAGCAAGGCGGCTGGAGTCTGTCTTATCTCCTGACTCCAGCTCCGGCCCACAGCAGTCTGGCCCATAGAGCTTCGCTCAACTCTCAGCCTGAAAACATCGTTTTAAATCTGAAGCTTCATTAAAAAATCATCCTGCAGCATCCACAGTGATATTAAATATATTTAACAGGTACCCAAACATGCACAAAACCTGCAATGCAACAATGCAACAAACACAATACGTGAATTCACCAATCACTAACAAAACAGTTGTGGCAAATTTGCACCCAACATTTCAGCAGAAAAAGTCCTTTATATAAATATATATAAAGATTACCTTTACCATCATCTAACACTAACTTAAATTTGATTTTTAAAAACACTCATCATTTACTGTAATAATACTGTTAAATATAATCTTTAGAAAATTTCAAAATGAATATCCATGTTTCATACTGTCCATTAAAATATTGTGATGCCTAATTAACTAAAAAAATAAACGATTTTAGGCGTATTTTTATTAAATTAGAAAAAATAGTATAGAATCGGCTGGTTTTTAGACATGAAAATAATTATTGCCTTATTATTATCCATCAGAAGTTGCAGTAAAATATATATTAACTGTTTTTTATGTTTTTATAAAAATTGTACAGTATGTAGTGTAGTGTAAAAAATCTTGTTAACATTAGTTAATGCACTGTGAACTAACATGAACAAACAATGAACAACTGTATTTTCATTAACGTTAACGAAGATTAGTAAATGTATTGCACATGGTTAGCTCATGTTAGTTAATACATTAACTAATGTTTAACTAATGAATCTTATAGTAAAGTGTTACCAATATGTATAGTTTTATTTGTATATCCAGTATTCTATACCATGTTCACGGCATTAAAAAGTTGCTTTGAAATCACAGCTTCTCACATCATCTTTGCAGTTATGAAACAGCCATTGTCCTCTGTTAAAGGCAGTTTATTTTTGAAGTCACACATTATAGCTGAATTTATAAATCTGCCACCCACAATCCTTCTGGACGGCCCTCAGCGACCAGCTGCCTCCTGTTTGGCATTGTCTATATATTTCATAATCAAGATTTCATTTACATGAGGACAAATTGTTGATGAACTAAGGAGAGATACGCTATATCACACAAACGGTCGACCAGGCGTGAAAAAGTTCAGCTACCATCAGATTGACAGCAGAAGTTTGTGTATTAATATTCATTTGAGTGTTAATAGAAGTTATTTAGATGTTGTAAACATCATATACGAGTTAGCGTGCATTGTTAATCATGTACGCAAAACGCGGTCGGTTAGCCTACATTAATACTAATATGATAAGACAAGAGTTTAGGGGCAAAACAAGCAACATTTGCACTTAAACAACCATTTCCTGTGAGTATTCTGTCAGAGCGATGACGGAAATATGTACAGAATGATGTGCGTTTGGGGGGGGAGTGCAGCAAGAGTTTCCATGGCAACAGGATTCCTGTGAAAAGGTCAACGTGGAAGGCAGACTTGGAAAAGCACAAGAGGATTATTGGGGATTTAGCGGCGAGTAAAATCATTTTTTTATTCTCTTTTTATGTATTTTTTGTCCTATCTGAATGACGATAAAAACACTGGATATGAATAGTGCAATTATATTGCTCAAAAAACGTCTCGCTCTCCTTTTTTATGATTTCTTGCCTTGGTCCTTTGAAGTGAAATTGAAAAGAGAAAGAGTGGTGGACGGCGGTGGTGCTCGGCTTTGTGCTTGGCGCTGATACGCACTCTTCTGCCCCCTCAATCACTTCTTCCCTCTCTCTCTCCTTCCTCCCCCCTTCCCTTTCCACTCACTTTAATTAAGTCAGCCTCCCTGGCATGGCTGCCAAAGATAATTGGAGTGGGTTTTGGATGCCATTTACTCGAAATGTCGCCTGTTTCTTTCTTTTTTTAAAATTCCTCGTCTCTGCCACGTTCACTAATTTTCTCCCTCTCTTCTTGTGGTTTATGAGATAGGGATTAACCTGAGGTGTGCAACGTGCAGGTATGCTTCACAGACGGAAGACAATTTATTAGCCAACTTTGTGGGCGAAGATTCGTTTTCTTTAAGTTGCTTTTAGAATTACTTCTTACAATATTTTTGGAGCACTTAGAGGAACTTTCACGATTGGCTATATTTATAATCTCAAGCAATTAGTCATGAAAACTTCATTTACATTTTCTTGTTATAACCATTTTTTCCCCTTCACTCTTAAAAAAATATTTTTTTTATTGGATCTGTGCAAAGTTTTAGGATTATTAAAGACTTCAAAAATAAATACGGGATATTTATTTATTTATTTTTCACTGTACAATGTGAGTGAGTTGGTCATATGGTTCTTTGTAGATTGTAGATTCTTCATCACAGGTTTTTGAAATTGCCGTATTGGTTCTAATAGTATCACTGTCTGCACTGTCCTTTTAATAGTCACCACATCTTGACTCTTCTCATTCTGCACAAAATTGAAGTTTTCTCAACTTTGTTGCATAGCAGCTTTTCAAAAGAACCACAGAACTTAGAACTGTTCACCAATATTGAAGCTAGATTTAATTTGATGGGAGTGAAAACAAGTGGGGTAGAAGTACAATCTGTTCAATAGGTTGTAAAGTCAACAAAAAATATTGAACATTTTAAATAATTCTACAACAGTGCTTTTGTGCTTTTAGTGCTAAAATAAAAATGAAAAAAGTCATGAAATAAGTGACAAGTGACAAATAAGGTTTTTTTTTTTTTTTTTTTTTTTTTTGGAAAATAAAATAATGTGGCCTGTTCCTTTTGTGATAGCCAATTTCTTTGCATACTGTTTTTTTCCCCCAAAATATTATACTTTATTCACAGAATTTTACTTTAACTTCAATTTAGTTTATTTTTTAATTTAACTTTATTCTCATAACATTACAGATTTTCTTTTCAATACATTCTGGCTTTATTCTTGTAACATTTACATATTTGTTCTCATAATGTTACAAGTTTATTAGCATTTTTTGTACATGGCACTAAAACATTGTAAAATTCAAACATCATTCCACTATCATTTATGTCAAGATACAAAATTTTAGATTTCTTTTTTTATTTTAATGTGGCACTAAAACACATTATCATTCAAATATCGTATATTTAAATACTTCAGTATGGGGAACACATATTCATTATTAACTATGACTTTTTCCTCAACAAACTCCTAATTTACTGCTTATTAATAGTTAATAAGGTAGTTGTTGTAGCGGTTAAGTTCAGGTATTGGGTAGGATTAAGGGATGTAGAATATGTTCATGCAGAATAAGGCATTAATATGTGCTTTATAAGTACTAATAAACAGCCAATATGCAGGCTAATAAGCAACTATTTAAAGGGTTAGTTGACCCAAAAATGAAATTTCTGTCATTAATTACTCACCCTCATGTTGTTCCAAACTCGTAAGACCTTCGTTCATCTTCGGAACACAAATTAAAATATTTTGATGGAATCTGAGAGGTTTTTTTAATCCTCAATTGCAATGAAATTACCACATTCAATGTCCAGAAAAGTAGTAAAAACATCGTTAAAATAGTCAACGTGACTACAGTGGTTCAACCTTAATGTTATGAAGCGACGATGTTTTTACTACTTTTCTGGACATTGAATGTGGTAATTTCGTTGCTTTCAATTGAAGATAAAAATACCTCTCGGATTTCATCAAAAATATCTTAATCTGCGTTCCGAAGATGAACAAAGTTCTTACGGGTGTGGAACGTCATGAGGGTGAGTAATTAATGACAGAAATTTCATTTTTGGGTGAACTAACCCTTTAAAAGTGATAATTGTTCCCCATACTGAAGTGTTACCCAAATATCTATCATGTCAAATGAAATAAGACATTAATGGAGGGATTAACAAATATATGACTTAATGATAATTAACCCATTTTGGAAAAAAAAAAAATTGTTGTTGTGTAGTTGATTGTCAGTGTTTTGGTTTATCATTCCTAAGGAATTATTGTTCTCTTTCAGAGAGATGATTTGCTTTTCTGAGTATAGTCAAGCTACAGAATATAAATGTAGTACAGCTTACTTTGCTGCCAATTTGTCAGGTTAATCCTTAGTTTTGTAGCCAGTTCTCTGATTTATTGCGTGTGATGAACTTTCATGTTTTATTGACGACATCTGTTGTGTTTCGCAGCCCAGGTCTGGTGTTATGAAGTGCTGTTATGTAATCAGGTGGTATAAAACTTTATACAGTACCACCCATTATAGTGTGTCTGCTCATGCCGATCTCCTGAGGCATCAGCGTGTCACAGTTAGGCATACACGTGTCATAGTTTTCGAGGTAGTGCTTGTAGTAGCGTGTGTGTTCTGGTCACAGTGTGTGGTGGCTGCAGCAGGAGTCAGCGAGTGAGGCCTCCTATCAATCATGCTGGGCTGCTGAAAAGGGCTGCGCTGGGCCGGGCCACCCATCCAGCCGGCCACGGCAGGGGGATCCAATATCCCCCCCAGCCCTAATGTACTCCAGATGGCCAGGGCAGAGCACTGGGGCCGGCCAGGGCCTCTCTGTACACCTCCAGAGAGACTGGGAGCGAGAGCGTAGAGCGAACTGTCTGCATTGCTGCGGTGTGTGTATGTTAGAGAGGAGACGTCCTGACTGTGGGGTTCCACTCGAGTGTGTTTGCTGGACTTGCGGTATAAGCACACACACATTCTCTCGCTGTGTGTCATAAAAAACACCTTCATGAGCCTCATGTAGAACTATAGAAGGGGTTTGAAAGGAGTCAACATATCCACAGGGGTTGCTCCAGAGGTACGCATTTTGTGGTAGACGGACACAGAGGTTGCTGTTAACTATAATATTCTGTCATTTAAAATGGATAATTCAAAATTAGGGATGCAACAATATGACAAGTCTGCTCAATAATTAATTTTAATTTTATATCCATTCATCCATCCATTCATGGAGGAAATGAACATGAACAGTTAAATATCCAGTATTGGCTGAAAACCAATATCGTACCAATATACAGTATAATGAATCCCTAACAAAAAAGATTTTTTGACAAATAAAACTTAAAGTGCGATCACATTAGTGAAATCCATTGTCAATGCAGCTTTCTGTTGGTCAGCGTGGAAAATTCTTGTAACCAACATGAGCAATTCTGCTAGAGGAACTTTTTCACCCTCACACGAAACTTCCAATCGCGTGGATTGAAATGACTATTTTGCTAGTGAAATTTCGCCAAGCAATGGTAAATGTGAACAGACCTTTAATGTATCTGATCTGTTGTGTACTTCTGCTTTAGGAAAATTTGCACAGGAAAGGATGCAATTATGAATTTGAATTAAATGGGAGAAAGTTAAGTTTTAAAGTGCCCTCATGTGCCCATTCTGCAGAGTTAATTTAAATATGGCTGAAATGTGGCTGAATTATTATACTCATGTGAAGTAATGAAGAATTATACTCGTAGTAACTGAAGGCATAATCAAATTTGGGGATTGGGAATTCAACAAACTTTATGAATGATGGTTCTAATTCTCAGGAAAACTGGAGTTTCTTGCAGAGATTCCATGTGGGTCTAGTCATGGCATACCAGCCCGTTGATTTAGATAATGGTCCCTTTAGGTGGAAGAATGCTACCATTTTAGTAAAATAAACAGTCAGAAATTGGACTGAGGGTTATTTGAAATGTTATAGATACACCAAGGAATGCGTCTGTCTCCCTGAGGCGCACATGGAAGCTTTCATGGTAACACTATATCTGATGGAAGCCATCGGCCCGCCACAGTTGTTGATGCACCTGCGGGTTCAAAACTTGGCTCAGACCTGGAGATGGCCAGAGAGAGACTTTCCATTCAAAATAGCCTGTCATTTTATCCCTGAATATTATCTGCCTCTCTCTCTTGTTCATTCTTTCATTTTCTCCGCACCCCCCTGACATCTCATCTTCTCACCCTCTATGAGAGTATTTTGTCTTGCTCTCTCTTTCTCTCACTCCTCTCATCTCCCCGCTGCCATCCTTCCCCCCCACGCATGATTCTCTCTCCCTGTGGCATTGCAGAGGAAATTTAATATTGGATTGTTTGGAGTTTCCAAGGATTCCATTCGGCGTAGCTCCGGGCACTACGCAAAGACAAACATCAGCTGTTGGGGCCAAGAGCAGCAAACATCGCCTCATTATCCCACCATGCTCATTTTTGCTCCACTGGTCTTGTCTCTTGCTCTTTTCTAAGCGAATCTTTCTCCCTGTTAAACTTGCTCTTCAGGACGTTTTGTTCCTGTCAAACTCAGAAAGTGTTGAACTTTGTAAACATTTAAAGAATCACATTATACAGTTTATGGAACATTCTAGAACATGGGAACCTTGCTCTCCCTGTGTTCCAGATCCTCTGGTGGCAGACTTTTTTTGAGGAAAAATTGTAGGACATGAAATACAGACAGACAGATAGATGGATAGGCATGTAGAGGGATAGACAGAAGGACACAGATGGATACATAGATGGAATATATAGATGGACGGATATATAGATGGAAAGATAGATTGATAGATAAACCGACAGATGGATAGAAGGATAAATAGTCTTAAAGACAGATAGATAGATAGATAGATAGATAGATAGATAGATAGATAGGAAGGGATGGATGGACAGGCAGATAGATAGAAAATTCAATAAACAGATGGATGATGGATGGATTGATGAATTGACGAATGGATGGACAGATAGACAAACAAACAAATAGACAGAAGATAGACAGACGGATGGACGGACAGACGGATGGATGGACGGACAGATAGATATAAATATCAATAAACAGATGGATGATATATAGATTGATGGACTGACGAATGGATGGACGGACAGACAGAAGATAGACAGACGGACAGATCAATAGATGGACATACAGATAGATAGATTGATAGAAAGAAGGACATAGACTTATAGGCACACATACAGGCAGATGGACGGATGGACGGATGGATGGATGAATAGATAGACATAGATAGATAGATAGACTCATAGACTCAAAGATAAATGAGATGAGAAACTTAGCAAAGACAAGTAATATTAAAGATTTAAATAAAAATATCTCTTTTTCACCCTCCATCATGACTTATAATGACCCGCTCTCTTCAACCTCCCCTTGCCAAGTAAAACATCTTGTTATTGGGTTACCTCATTACCTCAGTGGCTTGTCTTTACCTCACACTTACATATCCTGTGTAGATTTAAACAGCTGCATTTCACTCACTTACATCGTATACGATAAGACACTGTGAAATTTCACCGGAGCTGATAGATTATGACTCTAACCATTTAGCCACATGTCTCATCAGTGTCCAGCATGCACCGTTCATTTGACCCTCCCCGCCGGGCCCTCTTGGCTGGTCCGAACAAACGTGCCTGCTGCAGAGTCTCCTTGCAGCGCTCTTCTGAAACTTAAACTCTTCATTAGGAATCTGCTGACAATCAGAGCAGTCAGAGAGTGTGTGTGATAATCCCCCCTCTCGTTAACCCCCCGTGGCTCTCTCTGTGAGCGCACACACTTGCTCCTGAGGTTTTCTCTTTTTTTAGGGAAGGAATGGAAGAGGTTTGAATCCTCTGCATGCTGATCACCCTTGCCCTAATCCTGCTGCCACATTCCTGGCAAGGCCATTTCGTGCTCTGTGTCTCTCTCATAGCATAGCATATGCATAGCACCTTATTTATTATCCTCATCGTTGGAGTTGTAGTAGGGGAGACTGAAGTCACAGTGCACTCTTGTTTCAATTTTCAACATTTCAGCAGTTTTTTTTTTTTAGTTTAGGTTATTTTTATTTTACATTTTAATTTTCTTTCTGCTGCTGTCTACATTACTTTTGACTTTTTTATTATATAATATAATTTTTAAAATTATGTACTTTTCATTAATTAAAAGTAACCATGAATGGCAGATGCTTATAAAGTTTGCTGGTACTGTAGCTATTTCACAGTTTGATTTGTTTCCGATTCACAAGCTTTCGATTTGATTCCAATTCATTGTAAATTCGATTCAGATTTGTTTGTGACACTTACAGTGTTCATGTTAAAGAAATTTGCTATTGTATCTCTTGGCTATATATATATATATTTTTTTTTTCACTAAATCCTCACTAACTTTCATTCAGTGCTTCAGTAAAAAATGTCACAATTGCTCTCCAGATTTCAGAGTTTCCTCTTATGCTCGATGGTTAAAACAGGCCTGTTTCCAAGGCATATCACTCTATTCCATTAACAGCAACTGAGTGGAAATTGATGGATGACGTGCTAAATGGGTTAAAAATGGGCATAAGTGGCCACCGTTTCCATCGGTCAAAGAATCACTCAACAAGCATCCACTGAAATGACTTCTGTAGAATGATGTATTAACGCAGACTGCTTTCTGATCTCTCAACACATTTATCACAGATGGGTTCTCTGGTTTTTGCCGCATCTACCCAAAGTCTCACCGAGCGACAGAGCTGGTTGCCTCGTGGTAAGATTAGGAGGTATCTATTTAAACAGCCCTGCAGATTGGGAAAGCAAGATAACGCACACACTGTCCCCTTACCCGTATCTCTGCTCAACATGAGAGCGACCAAACCGATTTGATAGCAAGCTCTTGAAGATTACCTTCACTCTCTATGAGCTCAGGTGTTCCAATTTCGGCGGAATTCCAGCCTTCAATATTCCGATTTTTATCAGCGCAGTGAGGAAACGTAACCATGGCGTGTCATCGCCAGGAACTACTTGTGTGCGCTAATGACATCAAGATGCGATTGCGTTCTGTGGCGTTGCAACACGGTGACAGAATTATACACACGCCCACACAAGGCACTTAAAAGTTAGAATGATCTAAGGGCATTTTAAATGAAGCTTTTGGTCCATTTTGTAAAGATTGCCATGTTATCACATTTAATGGCTGGAGTCAAGCAGTATTGAATTCTTTTCAAAAGAGTGCTATTAGCTTTTTGCCCTCTCAGCTTGTCATACAGTAAAACTGGTCTACGTGTTGTACGTGCACACCTCTCCTTTATCTTAGCCGCTAGCCAGGAAGTGTATTGAAAATAAGCCAAAGGATATCCTTTGTGGTTCCATACAGTATCATCAGAATTAGACTGATTCAGGCCACAGTTAATGCAGGTTTCCATCATATTGTTCATCTAAACTCTCGATAAAGTTGCACAAAAGTAATGTCTATGTTTTATAAATCTGGAATGAAAATGCAATTGTGATTCTTTTAGGTTCCATTCTTTCTGTACTTGTGCAGTCTATTGAGAAAATGCTAATTATAATAAAAGCTTTTAGCTATGCTAATGAGGTCATTTGCATGCGAACCATCAGGCCTCTGGGAATAGCAAAATTTTACCACACAGTAAGTTTCCGCAACACCCATTTCAGCAAAGACTTTAATCTAATTTTAAAAAGCAGGACACTTTGGAATTATTTCTAGATCTACCATATCCAAACAATCATTAGCATAAATACAAAGGGAAGTGAAATTGCAGATAGATTGGATGAATGGTGAATGAAGATTCTGACACAAAGGGTGTGTTCCAAATCGCATACAGTCACATACATATAATCACAGAATGCAAATTTTCTCTGAGAATTTCTCTGCATAACCTTTTAAATTTTGCAAAATTTCCAGGTGTACAAGCAGTGCACACTGTGTGGAATACTGTATACTGTATGCAATGTGCTGGATTTGACCTTCCATTCCATTAAAAATAGCAGACAGTGAAAACTGAAGAGAGAAAAAAGAACTGTATTAGATTTTTTTTTTTTTTTCATATAATGTAAATCAATGGTGTCCAAAACAACATTGGAACTCTTTAAACCAAATGGAAAGCCATAATTTGAACATGTATGTGATCGAGAGACACACACAGAGAGAGATTTGAGCTCATGAATATCAGAGATTAATCCTCCACCTGTGGTTCCTACAGGTTAATGAGCAGTGCTGGGACGCTGAGTCTCCCAAGCTGTTTTACACTTTTGTGTGTGTGTGTGTGTGTGTGTGTATATGCAATAGCAGCATGTTGCCTGAAGGTGTATAGCCCTATTGGGTGTATGTTTGTACGTCTAAATTCGTGTGTGTGTGGCCTGAGAACCTGGTCCGGAGTTTTCCGTCCCTGCACTGGGGTTCTGCTCCGACACACTGCCCTTTTCCCTTCTTCATTAATCAAACCTCATATCTCCGTCCTTTTCCTCTCCCAGCGCGCACTTGCACACGCTCAGAATGCATTGCAAATCTGCCCACGGAAGGACCTCTAATGTAGCAAATGTATTCAGGTGGGCCGGTTTTATATATTTACTTTGGAGAAGCCCTGACTCAGGACATTAAGATTCATGATATTTGGGCATTAGTGACACACGCGCACTGTTTAAAATTATTCATTGCATTCCCTGCAGCATCTGTGACTGACAAACTTCCGCACAGGATACATAGAAAAGGAGCCAGGAAAATCACAATCAGATACACTTTTGGCACCAGCACACGCTTGCTTTGAAGATCAACAATTCCTCAGGTTAGGCGCAGAGGACAGTACTGGAGTTTACAATGAAGGCTTTCACTGTTGATTCATACTAATCATTCATTTTACAGCTGTAGTGCGCCATTTTTTAATGGTTAAATACTTTATATCCCAACTTAATATGCAGAGACAACTACAAGAAAGTCATTCACAGGTTGATTCCCCCAAGAAGTATAAACACTGCAGTGTTTTCAAAACATTGTTTGTTTGAGCCCGATCTGCCCAACAACAGCAACATTGATTCAACCAATGGTGTGGGTTGGGGCGGGGCTCTCGCTTTGATTGACAAAATTACTAATGAAAATGTTCGCTTTTGTCAATGATAATTGACAATAATTACAATTTTAATTCAGAAATACTGTTAGCAAAAATATTACAGGAAAAAATAGCACTGTTCTGTGTTAAAGGGGTTAACCCAAAAATGAAAATTATGTAATTTATTACTCACCCTCATGTCGTTCTACACCTGTAAGACCTTGGTAAAGCTTTGAAGCAGTGTTTTGAAATCGGCCATCATTAGATATTGTTGAAAAGTAGTTTTTTTTGTTTTTGTTTTTTTGGCACAAAAAGTATTTTTGTCGCTTTATAATATTAAAGTAGAACCACTGTACTCACATGAACTGTTTTAAATATGTTTTGAGTACCTTTATGGATATTGAGAGGTTCGGTGACATTGCTGGCAATAGAGGCCTCACTGAGCCATCAGATTTCATCAAAAATATCTTAATTTGTGTTTTGAAGATGAACGAAGGTCTTTACAGGTGTAGAACGACATGAGGGTGACATTATTTTCATTTTTGGGTGAACTAACCCTTTAACTTTCAACTTCGAATGTTAACATGAAAGAATATGATTGATTCACATAGTCCAATCATAGTCACAAAGTTACACTAGAGTTCAAAATTTGGGGTCAGTTCAACATGGGTGAATTAAATAGATCAAAAGTGACAGTAAAGACATTTATAATGTTACAAATGGTTTCTATTCAAATAAATGCAGTTCTTTTGAACTTTCTGTTCATCATATAATCCTAAAAACAGTATGATTGAACAAATGAACAAATTAGAAGGATCATGTGACACTAGAGACTAGAGTAATTTAGCTTTGCCATCAAATTGTAATAATATTTCACATTTCAGTTTTCACTGTTTTCTCTATTTTTGATCAAATAATTGCACTCTTGTTGAGCAACATTATAACATCTTACCAACCCAAAACTTCTGAGCTATATTATGTGCTGGTCAGAATAACACATTGTAAATGAATTAAATGTTGTTTTTGTGGACTAAAATTAGTTGCCAATTTAGTAAATCTGATTAAAATGGATGAATATGACACACCGAAATACACGGTTACATTTAAAGGTTAGTTTCGTCAAAAGACAACAACTATGACTAAAATAACTTTGTAAACTTTATCCTGGGGCAGTGTACTGAGGCCATGAATATTTGATTTGTAACACCAGTGGCACAAAAACACACTTCACCTATAAATGAAACGATTTATGTAGTTGTTTTCAGTTTTCGAAAACAACGTCCAGTGGCGTGCCACGTTGGAAGTATCTCAAGAGAAAGTGAAGGTCTGTTGGATCTTCAGTCTGCCAGCTTGCCTGGTAAACAGATATATAAAACACCCTCTTCCCAGATGTGAGGGCTAGCTGTGAGATGCAAGGGGAGACTATGTGGATGATGATGAATGAGGTCTATAAACCATGAACCACTTCCTCCCGTACTTCAGAGCTCACCTGTTTCTGTTTAACGGGGAAAAAACCTGCTGCTCTTTCTCTGCACCGGCTCACATGCTGAGTGCTCCACGGCCCGTCCACAAAGGATGTTTCTAACTAAGAGGAAGTCACACATCTTTGATCCTTCGGCATTGTGCACAAGGATGCATGTCCCGGACTGAGAGATTCAATACATGGCCATTCTCTGCCATTTGTTTGTAGCTGATAGCAAGAGTAGTTGCAGATGTTGGGCTAGATGCCACGACAAAATTCAGATAAAACTCTGTTAAGTAAAACGTTAAGGTTAAGTAATGAATTATTAATGTTAATATATACAGTACATACTATAAAGTTTAAGTTTTATACAACAAACAAAGAGTTTGTGACAGTGACATGATAGTGTCCCAATACTGCTGTGATGTCTTCATTTCAGTATATACTTTCAGTTCACAAATTAGCATGCAGGCTTTGTCATTACTAAACAACCTCGCCGACATTGTTCTATTAGCCTCGTCAGTTGCAGCTTTCCGTCAGGTGGCTGTGTTAATTATCGACTGATCAAACAGTCAAATGATTGTGGGTGAGGGGTCTGGTGAAGCAGTATCGATGGGAAGAGGGCTAACATTCGAACTCTCCATTTTTCCCAGACACACACCAGACATGTTCAATACATCCCCACTTTACTTTCCATTTCCCCAGCCTTTAAAACGCTCTCCCTGCCAGCTGTAATTATGAAGTTACAGGCTGCTGCATTGTATATGTGACTTACAATTGCACATTTCTCATGAAACACTGTAATTTAAAAACTTCCTAGAATTTATGGCAATTAACTTTGTTCTGTTTAATTTCTGTCTTATTAAGAATGTTGTTCTTTTAAAAGCTAATTTTATTTAGTCTTTTTTGATGCATCCTTTTTGATGCACTTTTGAAAATATATTTCATTAAAAAATTAAATTCTAATTTCAAATTATTTTCTACGGAATAGGTATAAATTGTATTCATATTATAATTTTATAGTTATATAAATAGTATAGTATAGTAATTTACACTACGTTCTCTTTAAATTAATGTCACTGCAATTCTGTCCAGGCTTTTACAACATTTAATGCATTATTTAATGGAAAAACACTCTTTATGAATGTGCTAATACACACACTTCATGGGCAAAAAAGGGCCAAGCCAAAAATGCCAAAATATTTAGTGGTCTTTTAATGGTCTTAACCATTTTAATCTCAAATCACTGGTCAGGAAATTAGCTCGAATACTGTAGATAAAGTAACTTAGCATGGAATAGCCTTCCCCAACTTGCAGACAGCTTTTTACAGGAAGAAGAGTCAGTGTTGTTCCACTCAATGTTAATGGCTTCAAACAGTTTATGAGTAGTTGAAAAATGTTTCCCAGTTGGTTTGAGTTTAATGTGAGACCAAATATTTACTATAGGGTTAAAATCAAGTGTGCCGCACAAGTCCTGAAAAGTGAAGCCAAAAGGTTTTGATCACCCCACAGGTGGCTGGATGCACTATAGCTCATAAACCCCGCCCTCTCCATGTAATCGAATGTGACGTGAGACAAACTAAATCATCAAATTAAACTTCAAATAATTTTTTTCCAAAGATGGTTTCTGTCATTTTAGGTAGTTTTTATCATGCTGATGTAAATTCAAGTGTTTGTATTTTAAATAAGTTTGGGTTTAGTTAGCTATTTGAAGCTATAAAAACAGTTTGTAGTTTTAACAGTTTTAAAAACAGGTTTGACAGGCTCCGAGTTCACTACTGCGCAGACTCGGTTCCAAGATGTCGGTGCCATATATGGACATTGGCGGCTTCACTTTTCTAGAATGGTAGAGAGTGAAGGTGCATCATCCTTTTTTTTTTTTTTTTTTTTTTTTAACAGTCTATGGTTCAAATCTAGACTCTGACCAGGCCAAAACATGAGCCTCAAGCCACTTCTTGGTTATCTTTGCAATTTGGGCAGGAGCGTTTTCTTGTTGAAAAAATAACATCTGATCATTCCTCTTTAGATAACAACTTTTCATTTGTGGGAAGCAAGCCATTCTGCAATATTCTCCTGTACACCCAAACATTAAATGACTTTTCACAGTAAAGTAGCTCACCAATACTAGTATCTTAAAAGGCTCCCCACACAATGACACCTCTTCCTCCATGCTTCACTGTGGTAGAGATGCATTTATTATTATATTTCTCAGAAGATTTTCAAAGACTTCGCTCTGAAGCATCACCATGCAACTCGTGTTTCGTTATGATTCATCACTCCACACACAACTTCCCATAGCCTGCCAAAAACTTCATTCTGTCTTTGATGTTTTTCTGAGACAGTAATGGCTTTTTAAGTAGAGCATTTGCTTAAATTTTGCTAATTTCCTAATTTTGCTAATTTTTGGTTAAGACAATTATAAGATTAGTATTTAACCATTGTAGGCTTGGTCCAATTTTTTTTTTTTTGCTTATGAGTGTATACAACCTAAACATACATGATTATTTAAAAGTTTGGTGTCAGTAAGATTTTTTGTTAAGAAATTAATATTTATATTCCACAAGGATGCATCAAATTGATCAAAAATGATGAGTTAAGACTTGAAGACTGGAATTATGTTATTGCTGCTGAAAATTCAGCTTTGCCTTCACAAAACTAAATTACATTTTAAAATATATTAAAATAGAAAACAATAAGTTATAATATTTCACAACATTACTGTTTTTGCTGTATTGATTAAATGCAGATTTCATAAGCATAAGAGACTTCTCTTTTTTAAAAAACATCAAAAAATTTTACAGACCAAATGCATAAACATAATTTGCAATTGCGTTCAAAGTTTTAACAATAGTTGCTTCAGTGGTCTTTTCATTTAGTCGTTTGATTTTCTCTAGAAAAGTATCTAAATGCAACCTATTTTGGTTAATATTTTACAGAATATTTTTTTTGTATTGAAATTAATTTGTTATTATTATTATTATTATTATTATTATTACTATAATTTATTTTATTTTTTTATGCTTCAGTTTACATTTTTTCCTATTTTCTCTTTTGGCCCGAGAAATAATAAAATTGCATTTTTGACACTACAAATTGTGTTTAGACAGAGTAACATCCTGATCTTTCTTATTGCTTTATGTGTACCGCCTTACTGCACACAGGCTAAAAGTGCATGTCCTGACGTATACGTAGTTGTTTAGACAATCGGGTGTATGAGAGGGGAAGAATTTCTGACTGTATATCAATGAACAGATCGATGTGTTTGTATTGACCGATGCATTGAAACCAATACCCAGTATGTTAAGTCAGAAGGTGTGATGATGTATTTTAAAAGAGCAAGCCGGAAGGCTTAATCACTACACGCCCTTTGCCCGCCGAGACTTCGGAGGTTTCTTTGCTCATTATAAAGTATGCGTATGTGTGTCCATGTCTGTAAACACAGGTTTGTGGATAGAGCTGTTACCTAGTGTACACGGCGTGTATGCATTATTATTATGATGCTGCGGTGGGTACCACGCCACTCCAGGGACCAAGACTTGAGAGGCCCCCTTAAAATACCGTGCAATAATTGGAATTGCTTTATCTTTAGTCTCATCAATTAATGTGCAATTTTCCATTTAATTACCAACTCGCTCACAAAATTTGCAATTAAAATGAGGCGAGATAACAGTGAAGATGCCTTTCGGCTGATAGCACTTGGAATGAGAACACAAGCGTGGTGTGTAATCAGTATACAAATCACACACACACAACGTTCTCAATTTGTATGATTTGGACGAGCTTCATAAAATATGCAACGGCAAGCTAGAATCTAATTTGTGCTTGGAAAATTCCTCACGTTTCCACGAAGTCCAACACGAAATGGTCCGAGTGCTGATGGTGTTTATGATCATGACAACCTAAAACCTATAGTGTGTGACTGTGTGTGTGTGATCTCCTTAAAATAGCTGCTTGTTTTGCCTTGGCCCCTTCTACCATTTTCCACATGCTCCTGCCAACCTGAAGATGAGCTGTGAGGAAAAAAACGATCTTTCCTGTTTTCCTGCACGAACTGTTGTCTGTCTGCTGTCTGAGGAAGGTTACATCCTGTCTGACAGACTTGGCTTCTGTACTGTATTCTGCTCTCTGTCTCCTTGATTTTCCCACAATCCGCTTGACAGTCCTCTTGTTTTGCTGTCCACAGAATTGTTATTGCTGCAAACTTTGATGCAGTCAATTGGAAATGATGCATATGTGCTCATTTAAACAGGATTCTGTGCCTTTAAGATTTCAAGCTGTTAAGATATAGATGGAGCTAAAAATGTTCTCAAGAGAGAAAATGACTATTACTAAAGCTCAGAAAGAACTTTATAGGTCACGTTTTAAATGAGTGATTTATGTCTCGTGTAATTACCGTACGGAGCAGAGGTCCCACCCACATTAACTCGGCAGATGTGATTGTACTGTTCTTTCAGAGTAATTATATATGATTGCTTATGTATTTTTAGTATTCTTCGCGATTGTTAGCTTTTGCTTCTTACATGTGGGCTGCTACTAAATGCCTGGAGCTCAATGGTGGACTGAAGACTGAATTGGTGGGGTCAAACTGTCTGAAATGATCATTTTAATGATTTGGGTGTGATTTCATAAGGTTCTGTAATTAAAATACAACAAAAGACTCAACACTGACTAGTTTAAAAAGTTTAACACTGAATATACTTTCATATGCTTATGGCATCTTCATGTGTTTGGGTGGAACTAAATCTTATTTTGAATGCATTTAGACATGTTAAAATCAATATCCAACATTCAAAGATGTTTATGGTAAAAGACTTGCTATATATAACTTGAAAAGAAATAAGAAAGCTAGGGTTGCAGTTATGCTTGCTTATGTATTTGTTTATTCAAAAAATTAAAAAAAAAAAATAGAAAACTTTTTGGGTGTTTTGTTTTGTTTAAACGCTAAAAGTTTAAAATATGACATTTCAAAATGTGAGCGAATGAAAACCTCCTGAATTATTGGTACAGGCAAGTTAACATGGAGCAGAAAGAGTAAAGAACATTTGTGTGATACTTGATAAAACTTGACTAAGAAACGGGGTTCGGGGGTCCATGTGTGGTAACATGGGGCCAATTATCTGTAGTCAAGGTTTCCCACAGTGCACCATCCCCGGGGTCTGGCCTTCCCTTGCCCAGTGTCAATTACTCTTCTGACAACAGAGCTAATGAGCCCCTGATTGGCCTGCTGGGGTTGTCATGTTTATCTTAGTAAAACACTAACTCATCATGTACCCGCACCTCAAGGTGCTTATTTTGTTTTCTGGACAGACATACTGCAAACTTAGATTGTGTTAGATTGTAAGTCTTGCTCAAACTTGTTACTAATGCCCAGTGTTGGGGGTAACGCATTACAAGTAGCTTGAGTTACGTAATCAGATTACTTTTTAAAGTAACTAGTAAAGTAATGCATTACTTTTTCAATTTACAACAACATATCTAAGTTACTTTTTCAAATAATCTCTCTTGTCCCCAAGTTTAAAGAAATATAGTGCAGAAGTGTTGTGTGCGCTGTGTGTAAACATGGTTATTGTAGTTCTAGACTAAATGTGAACATGCATTTACTCATCTCACTTGCACAAAAACATATTCCTCAAAATAAATAAAAACAGTGAAATGCAATCTCAAAATTTTACACAAACCTGTAATAATTAATGATATTACATTACACAAATACACTTTATGTATTTAATCTCACTTTATTATCCAGTGTCTTTGCTGCTGACCTTCAATGATCTAATTCAACCATACTAATAAGCAAAAAATACTTTAGATTAGATTTAGAAATAAGAGTGTTGAACTTCCTTCTCCTGTATCCTATTCTTCTTTAATCCAGAATGGTAGCACAGCTGATAGGTTTGTTTGAGCTGCGCCCTCTACTGTACAGGTGTAAATATGCATTTCCTTCAGCTTGAGGCTTTTTCATTTAACTTTTAGTGTGAAAGGGCCGAAAAACATTTGCCAAAAATATAACTTTTTTGTTGTTATTAAAAACAAACAAGCAAGCCAAGCACAGGTGAGAAAAAGTAATGCATTACTTTTCATAAAAAGTAACTAATGCAATTAGTTACTTTTTTAGGGAGTACTGCAATATTGTAATGCATTACTTTTAAAAGTAACTTCTCCCAACACTGCTAATGCCTTATTGGATTCAGTACCATTATTCATATATAGTATATTATGCATTTCTATAATCTTTTGTGTACAGAGTTGCATTAAATGGACACTCTAGGTATTTTATAATGTACATTTTCTGCCTATAGGTTTGTAGTCCATAAGACAAATAATGTTTGTATGCAGATCTCGATTTAATCCCTCAAAATGATTTTTAGTTGTTAGTTTAGTTCTGTTTAGTTTAGTTTAAAAACAACTCAACATATTAATTTCTTCCAACATTGTATCAACGTTTGTTTGTCAGGTTAAGTACAGCAGCACCTAGTGGTGAGTCCTGGAATTGTTTCAGTAAATAACTTGAGTAAAGCATTTATTTACTTATTTATAATTGTTGTCTCTTTGAGAATTATTTTAGTCATTTTTGCCACGATTTTATATATATATATTTTTATTGTTATTTTATAAGTTATTTTCCTTTTGATTAATATGCCAGTAGATACGAATTTGGTCATACAGCAACACTCTCAGTAATCCTTTATGTCACTGTTGTTTCCTTCAGGGTCTCCATGTGAAGCTATCCCATGATGCAACATGTGTCCCCAGCACCAGCATTGACCATGATGGCCACACAGAGCGTCCCACCACCATCGTACCAGGAGAGCCAACAGGTCAGTCAACAAACAAAAAGATTTTAATATATAATTAAGTACGTAGACCCACCTTAGATGTAGGTGCATAATCCAGTCCAGTTACGTAAATATGCACATACATCTCATCCTTGAATGAGCTCCCTACTGAAATAAAAATCTAAGATAGTTTACTGGTGTAAGCTGGTTTAAACTGGTCTCCCAGCCTGGCCCTGCTGTTGTTTAAATGACCAAAACCTGCATTAAAACTTGCCTAACTAGACTGGGAGATGATAAGACCAACAAATCAGATTGTTTGTTGTTTTAATTCTCAAATTGTGGACGTCAGAAAAGGTACATCTGTAGTCCTGTGCAACATTTAGCATGTCAAATCTTCATTGTGCTTGTCCTGAGGTAATCAGAGGGACACAGAGCAGCATTTTTGTCCCAGAGTCCCCCTCTCCCTGTCCAGCTGCTGTATCCCTCCACCCTGAGGATTAGAGGCTGGGGAAAAGAGAGCAGCACGCTGGTGGAGACATGCAAATGAGAGCTAGTTAAGTGTGAAGAAGCTAATTTATTTCCTATTTGAGGCTGGGATTAAGACTTCCAGCTTCCTCCCTAAAACCATTTTTGTTCTGGGGAGGGAAACAGGAGGGGGCTTGCTTTCAAAGCTGCATCACAAAAGAGAAAAACAGGACAGGGAGAGATGAGAAAACGTAGACAACAGGAGAGTTGTACTCTCTCTCCCACTAATGCATCCTAAACAGGGTATTTGTGCATCCTGACAATGCTTCGAATGCGAGGGCAAGACCTCTGCCCACCTCGACTGCCGGAGTTTTATTTGATGACTAGGTGGAACATTTTCCTGCAGAAGGTGACCTACGTAAAATTTTAGGGGTCAAGTGCCTCAAATTAGATTCCAGATTTTAATGAAACCATATGCTGCAGTCGCTAATGTTCTTACATTGTCAAGATAGGCAAACCGAGAGCCTGCAGACACATTGGCAGTGCCTTCCTGAATATGTATGCTGTTTTTTTTTTTTTTTTCCTTACTAGCTTTTGCCTCAAGTTTTTCTAGAACTTCATCTGGATGTGTGCCATTTTTTCCTCCAATGCGGAAAAGATAACAAACCAGATTACTACGTGCACGTTTTCGCTCTTATAGCTATAAAAGCGCTGGAACACATAAAAAAGCACAAAAGTGAAGCGTTAATAAACTAAATCTGATAAGACGACAGTGCTTGGCTGTGAGCCACCAATAACATGCACATGAGCAAGATGATGTTGAACAGCATCTTTGGCTCATCAGGGTAAAAGCAGAATGGGTTGCTGCTTTATTTATCTGTTGAGCTTTATTTATGTTTGTCAGGAATTATCAGCTGTTTTTAATTGCTGTAAACAATTCCAAGAATTCTGAAAAGAAAACTGAATTTATTTGATTAAAAAAAAAAAAAAGAATCTGATTGGTGTTCAACATTGTACAGTAAATCTAATCTTCAAGGAATAATTTGATATTTTTAAATGGAAGATTGTCATCATTTTCTCACTGTCATGACATACCAAACCTGCATGATTTTTTTCTTTTTCTTTTGTGGAACACAAAAGTTGAAATTGTTTTCAGTTGCCAAGCAATATCATAGTTGAAATAAGCTGTAGTTGAATTTTTACAGTTGAATTTAAAGTTGGAACTATATGTTTTATGTTAGTTATATGGCAGCTTTACTGTTTTGTTTTGTACTGTTTTTAACTGTTGTGTAATGTACTTATTTTGGTTTATGTCCATGTTCAAAATAATAAAAGAGAAAATAATCATAAATGAATATGATGACATACCTTTCATTTGTAAAATATTTGTATTGCTGGATTATCCATGAAAAGGCATTACTACATGGATATTTATTATATAAGCAATTCTATGCCAGCCTAGTAGATGAATTTTCAATCTTCAAATGGACAAAAAAAAGTCGTCAAGTTACCTTTATTTATATACCGCATTGTACAATACAGAATTAATTGCGACTTTTTATCTCACAATTCTGACTTCTTTTCTCGCTATTGTGAGTTCACAACTTGCAATTCTGTTTTTTCTCAGAATTGCATGATATAAACTCAAAATTGTGAGATATAAAGTCAAAATTGCGAGTTATAAAGTCAGAATTGTGAGATGAACTCAGTCTTTTTTCCCTTAGAATTGGACTTTATGACTCGCAATTGCGAGTTTATATCTCACAATTCTGAGAAAAGAAGTTAGAATCGCGAGGAAAAAATTGTCAGAATTGCGAGATTATATCCTGCAATTGTGAGTTTATAACTCGCAATTCTGACTGTATTTCTCACAATTGTGAGCATATCTGACAATTCTGACATTATAACTTGCAATTCTGACTTCATTTCTTGCAATTGTGAGTTTATATCTCACAGTTCTGACATTATAACTTGCAGTTGTGAGAAAAAAGTCAGAATTGTGAGAGAAAAAGTCACAATTACATTTTTTATTTTTTTATTTAGTGGCGGAAACAAGCTTCCATAGAAATACGTTCAATTCAGCTAAAAAGCAGGTCTGCTGAAAACATTGATGTCAGTGTGTAATATGGTGTGTAATATGGTCAGAATAATCTGCGGTTATTCTGATTTTCTGTATTGTTTATTTTTTCAGATGACAGGCACTACGCAGCAAAACTCAAAGGCCCAGCATGTCCACCTCTCTGCCGCCTCAGCGGCAGGGGCCGCCCCAGTCAGCGTGACGCTCGACCCCCAAGCCCAACTGGAGTCAGACAAGCGAGCCGTTTACAGGTGAGTGTTATGCAATAGTGCAACTTCTTTTCAAGGACATCATTTATAAGCAAATCAAGATTTTTACTTTCTCTGAAGAAAATGTGAAATAGTGCTTTCATGATGCAATGATGGGCGACATGATGCAATGATGTTCTGGATGGTTGCTAGGACATTGCTATGTGGTTTCCCAGGTGGTCACTATATGGCACTGCTAGGTGCTTACTGGACAAGTATAAATAAATAGATAAATATACATACACTGCCTTTTAAAAGTTTAAGGTCGGTAAGATTTTTTAAATGTTTTCAAAGACGTTTCTTGTGCTCATCAAGGCTGCATTTATTTGACCAAATATGCAGTAAAAACAATAATATTATGAAATATTATTACATTTTAAAATAACTCTTTTCTATTTCAATATATTTTAAAATGTAATTTATTCCTGTGATGGGAAAGCTGAATTTTCAGCATCATTACTCCAATCTTCAGTGTCACATGATCCTTCAGAAATCATCCTAATATGCTGATTTGGTTCTTATAATTATGAATGTTGAAAATAATTGTGCTGCTTAAAATTTTTGTGGAAGCCATTATATATTTTAGGATTAATCAGGATTCATTGATGAATGAAAAGTTCAAAAGAACATTATTTATTTAAAATAGAAATCATTTGTAGCATTACAAATGTCTTTACTTGCTGAATGTTGAATACATTTCTTTCTTTCTTTCCTTTTTTCTAAAACAAACAAATAAAATCTCTAAACTTTTCAGTGGTAGTATGTGTAATATATGTATGAAAGTTTTTGTGTTCCTTTATTTTCCAGTGTATATTATGTAGGTACCTGTACGCCATTGTTCCATCAGATATAAATAATGCAGTTTTATAGCTATTTGAAACCCTCATAACATATTGATCTAAATACAAGCATACAGACTAGACGCTTGATTTGGATAGCAACACGCCTGCATAAGTCATATTTTCCTTGTTTATTCATGAAGTAAATAATACATGGCACACTGACACTTTAAATACTTAAAGCCTCATTCCCAATCCTCCCCTTCCCAGTTGATTACAGTGCGGCTGTTTGCGAGCCGCATGCATATCGTAGCATCATAGGGTTCCTATCTGAAGGCAGCCGCGAGGGCTCGTTCGACCGGCTGCAGCGCTGGCTATGATTAGCGGTGTCTCGCGGCAGCGTGGCAGCGGCCCGTGGTTTCACGCTAACCCCTAAGGCAGGTCTGTGAAGGCCTGGGCAGGCCTGGGGCTCAGTCTCTCAGCTCCTCAGAGAGAGAAAACTGCCTTTGATGTGAGCAGCCAGCCGGAGGCGGCCTGCAGGCGGTGTGAAAAAAAAAAAGCCTAGACTCAGCCTACATTCACACTACGTACACACACACACACACACACACACACACACACACACACACAGAGTGTCTGCTCCTACTTCCCTATCGTTCTTAGTCACATATACTCAGCTTCTCACTCGCTGCATATATATCACCACCTCCTTCTTTCTCTCACACACATACACAGATTTCTGATTTCATCCTACATGACACATCTTAAGTGCTGTAAATATTAAAAGGCGTAACCGAGAGCCATCACTCATAACTTGTTCTGATCCTCATCCTTGCACAATAAAAGCGCACAGGTGAAATAGAAACCAAAGAGAATTTGTATTAGACTTGACATCTCGTACTGTCAGGTGTCTAATGCAATTTATGTACGAATATCTTTTTTAGGACAGACATTTTTATTGGACAAGAAACAGTGTACATGTTGAATCACATGTGATACAAGTGTACATGTTGAGGCACTAGAGAAAAGGATTGCTGCAAAACTGTTTACAGATTCATTTTTAGACAAATGAATGGTAAGAATGAAGCTTACTACTCAGTCTGGTAGAACGTGGCGCTTGCAACGTCATGGTCGTGGGTTTGATTCTTAGAAAAAACACTCATAAAGTGTATACATAAATATAAAGTAGCTTTGGATAACATGTTTGTCAGCTCAGAGTCATTAATTTGAATTAATTTACAAAAAATATTTATTTTATGTATTTAAAATTTACATATACTACTGTTCAAAAGTTTGGGGTGAAATTATTTTGTTTTGAAATTAAAAAATTAATACTTTTATTCAAGAAGAATGCAGTAAATTGATCAAACATGAAATTAAAGACATTTACAATGTAACAATTTTTTTTTTCAAATAAATGCTGTTCTTTTGAACTGTATATTCATCAAAGAATCTTGAAAAAGTGTAACAGTTTCCACAAACAGCACAACTGTTTTCAACATTTGTTAATAATAATAAACCAAATCAGCATATTAGAATGATTTCTGAAGGATCATGTGACAGTGAGGACTGGAGTAATGATGCTGAAAATTCAGCTTTGTCATCACAGGAATAAATTACATTTTTAAATATATTTAAATAAAAAAACGTTGTTTTAAATTGTAATAATATTTCACAATATTACTGTTTCCACTGATCTTTGATCATATAAATGCAGCATTGGTGAGCATTAAAAATCTTCCCAACCCTTAACTTTGTTATGCAGAGTATAAAGCAACATGTATCTCACCTCCAAAACTATTATGGGCATTTAACAGTGCAGAAAAAAATGGGAGCTGTTTGTTTATATTTTGTCCTCATGTATTGTTTTGATTCAATTTGGCAGGTTGGTGTTTATTTCTGCACCTTTCGTTTCTCTAATTGCCAGTATTGCGAGTTTGAGTTGTTGAGTATATGCTCTGGCGTGCGTTGCTTAATTATTAACAGTAGAATAAATGTGCGATACAGTAATTATCTTAACGAGTTACTGCACTCTCTTTTAAAGCATCTGAGACCTTCTCTTCTTATTAGAAACGAGGCAGGGGGTCTCTTTCCTGTGGGGTACTTGCGACATATCCAAAATTAGGTCCAATAAAATCCAGGAGATGAAATTGTAATATGTATCCAAAGAAGTTCCTGAGGGTGTAAAATTCAGCACTATTCCACAATGATAAAAGCGAGATGGAAAGAAAACTCAGGTTGGAATTTTCATAAGTGAACCGAACAAAGAAACCCAGCAAATGGAAATATAAATGCAAAATAGGCTAAATAATTTTTTGACATTTAACAAGAAGGGTATATAAAAATAAAGCATTATGCTGTATTAAAGGGTTAGTTCACCCAAAAATGAAAATTATCCCATGATTTACTCATCTTCAACCCATCTTAGGTGTATATGACTTTCTTCTTTCAGTCAAACACAATTGGAGTTATATCAAAAAATATCCAAGCTTTATAATGGTAGTGAATAGTAACCAAGATTTTTAAGCCCAAAAAAGCACATCCATCCATCATAAAAGCAATCCATACGGCTCCAGGGGGTTAGTAAAGGCCTTCTGAAGTGAAGTGATGCATTTTTGTAAGAAAAATATCCATATTTAGAACTTTATATACTAGAATCACTGGCTTCCGTATGCGACCAATTCCCGCTGACGTTACCGGAAGCTAGTGATTAGTCTATAAAGTTATAAACATTTTTCATACAAAAATGCATCGCTTTGCTTCAGAAGGCCTTTATTAACCCCCTGAAGGTGTATGGATTACTTTTATGATGTGCTTTTTGGGGCTTCAAAATCTCAGTTACTATTCACTCCCATTATAAAGCTTGGAAGAGCCAGAATATTTTTTAATAGAAGTCTGATTGTGTTTGACTGAAAGAAGAAAGTCATATACACCTATGATGGCTTGAGGGTGAGTAAAATTTTGTGTGAACTAACCCTTTAAGTTTTTATTACCAAATTAAATAAAAATATTATATAAATTAAATAAAATTGTAGTTAAACCTAAAACTCAAACTAATGAAGAAACTTTTTGGTAAAAATGCAAACTTTTTAACATTTTCTTTTCAGGAATTCAATCCTTCATTCCCTGCGATGCAGGAATTATAATATCAAATCACCCAAAGTCTAAATAAATTAGGCTTTTACAAGCAAATCAAATGTAATCAATATATTCATGATTTGTATCCATTGTAATCCATATTTATTCCTTCGAAATTACACAACATTTCTTTGAAAAGCTGTTTTGTGTGTACAGAATTGTATGCTGATGCTTCACACCTCTCAGCCTACATCTTTTGAAGTATTTATGTTTATGTATAGTGTTCAGACCCCCATAGGTGTGCTTATATTAGAGTATTGAAATATCTGAATGGGGTTTATGTGTTTCTTTCCCTTCTCGCCATGACTCAGATTGGCGGGTGCTGAGTGGATTTGCATTGATACTGGATTTCTGTCTCTTGGTGCACAGTCATGCTGTCTTCATTGAGCTCCAGTGGATCAGGAGTGTCATGGACTGATGGAAGAGAGATAGAAATAGAGAGAGAAAGAGGGAATAGGAAACAGAAAAGAAGAAAAGGAAAAGGAAATTAGAGAGTTATAGAACAGCTTTAGAAGACCCAGCAGTAGCAGCAGCGCATATCAGTCCCAACAGGAGTGCTTTTAATTTGACAGCCAGAGAGGAAATGGTGAGCCAGTTCTCCCCAGCCGCTGTAATGCACCATAAATTCTGTTTACATTCGCTGTTGGGGAGCTCTCGCAGTCATTTGGTGCCCAACATCTTAACGACCCTCTCGCTCTCTTACTAATGGTGCTGCGATTTCTATACCATCCAGAGTAAGTCATCTTATCCAAGCCATAGGGCGAGTCAGACCTGATCATGAGTGTCAGGCTAAAGGATGTATTTTTTAGATTGTTACTGGCAGATTATGATAAATAGTACTTAAAGTATCTCAGGAAATCCCTGAGGGCACATTTATATCCGAGTAAGATTTTGTTCCTCAATTTAAAACCGTAGACGTCGAGTTTTATTCTGTTTCATCCTGTCTTGTGTCTCCAGGGTGCACAGTGTTCTGAACTTCACAGACTGACTGTCTGAACGTGTGTGTTCGTGTTAGCAAGAGCTACTAAAGTCTGTGAATGAATCTAATACTTGTTAGCGGTGCTTGCTAAGGCAATATTATTGCACAGGGTTAGAGGACTCCACAAATCTCTATAGCTTTTGAACATTATTTCATAGAGACTTGGCAACCACTTAGAAAACCGCATAGCAGTGGTCAAAAAAATCCACCCTGACCATACTAGCAGCTACATATAGTAGCAGTGCCCTAGAAACCAAGCAAAACACACTAGCAACCACAAAAATACTTTAAGCCCCTTAGAAACCATATAGCAACACCCTGGCAACCACATACCAACGCCCTAACAATTACCAGGAACACAATAGCAACAGACTAGAAACCACCTTAATACAGTTACAACACCCTGGTAACCACCTAGATCACAGCAATAATAAAAACACACAAAACAACCTTGCAACTACATTGCAACACATTACAAATTCTAGCAACCTAGCTACCACATACAATAACAGTGCACTAGCAATTCCAAACACCTTAGCAACACTCTAAAATTACTCAGAACCATTAGTAACTGTATAGCAACTACACTGCAACACATTACAAATCACCCAGACCAGCCCAGCAATCACATACAATAGCAGTGCTCTAGCAACCATTCAAAATACCCTAGCAACTGCATAACAACACTCTAAAATTACCCAGAGCCGTTAGTAACTGTATAGCAACATCCTGGCAACCACAGCCTTTCAAACTACCCAGAACACCCTAGCAACTGTATAGCAAAACCCTACAAATCACCCTGACCAGCCATAGCAACACCCTAGAAACTACCCAGAACATCCTAGCAACCCCATAGGAACACCCTACAAACCACCCAGACCAGCCTTGCAAACACATACAGTAGCACTGTCTTGGCAAACGATGCGAAAAACTCTAGCAACCGCATAACATCACTCTAAAAACAACTCAGAACCCCTTAGTGATATTGCAACATTCTGGCAATGGAACACCAACTGCATAGCAACTCTCTTAAAAAACAATTTGAACACCTTAGCAACTGCTGTATAAAGCAACATCCTGGCAACCAAACGTTACAGCCTAGCATCATGATGGCAACTTTTGCATTGGTAAGTGCTGCTCATGTATTCTTCATAGCATGTTAAAAACCTTTGATTGCTTTTATGTGACATCTCTGTATTTAACCTCTATTGTCCAATGAAAAGACCTGGCTGTGTATGACAACAGGCCACAGCTACCCTTTACCCTGCAGGTGAAAGAGAGAGAGGTGAAAACAGTGTTGAAAAAGAGCAGCGCCACTCATTGAAATGCAGCAGTGGGAGTCCCATATAAACCCTGATGGCGAGTGGTATATTTGTGTGTGCGCGGCCCCCCATACAGGTTGAGCTCCAGACATGTAGCCTGGAGGAGGGAGTGTGTGTTCATGTGAACGTGTGTGTGTGCGAGGAGCGGTCTCAGCGTGGGGGCACCCCAGACTGGGTTTAATAAAGCCAGCAGCCACTGGCTCGCCCTGATTAGGATGGCAAACATACCGGGTGAGCACACAGAGAGCACACCCCCATCTCCCCGGCAGCCCGTGGGTGGCCCACCACGATACCAAAACAAATGCAGCTAGAGCTAGCATGAAAATGCGTCCAGCTTTAGTTTTGGACTCGAAATTGCTTTGATGTGCTTTTTTGTTTCTTAGAAAAGGTTTATTTATTTGCTATTTTTTTTTTTATCTTCGAGGGCTTTTATCTTTGAAACCTCTATGCTAAAATATTGAGCTTGATATCGAAAACAGGTAAGCCCAATAAGATTAAGCCTTAAGTATCTCATTAGCTGAGACCATCAAGCCTATTCGTTGAATGGAAATAAAAAATGCCATATCCGATTTTATTCGTCAGTTCGCGGGGTCAGTTCTGCTGACTCTTATCTCAGTAAATGGCACTTTTATGGGTTAATAGTTCCCCGGCTCCCTTCATTCTGAGACCTCTGCACTGCAGATAACGTCTTGCTGTTTTGGCACATTACCAGCTTTAGGTGCCTCATGATGTTTGAGGAGGTACAGACGCTGTGATATATACTGTAAGATGACTGTATCAACATAAGGTAGCAGGATTACAGTTGTAAATCTGATTATATAAACGTAGTGTTTTTTATTAAAAGTCTGAAGTTTTTTAGACTTCATTAATGATTCATTTGATTTAAAGCACCTGGTCATAGGAGTCAGCGGAAGAGATCAGTGACTCAATTAGGGTGCGTCTCAATCAGCTCCCTAGTTAGGTAGTCAGGGCACTGATCTGGGAGTCAGCCATTTTAAGGGCTGTCTCAATCGCAAAAACACACATCGCTAGGCAGGTAGTGAACACATCTAGTTAACATTTATACTTAATATTTGGCTTAAATGTTGTAAGGATATGTAACAGAACAGTGTGTTTACACAGCGTAACAAATAATATAAAAAAAATGCCTGCCTGTTGTTGATTAATACCAGCGGTGGCATTCTACAATGTTGTATAGTCATGTCGCCAGAGTAATCACTGTCCCAATATGTAGTGAGCCAGGGTCCTTACCAAGGCTGAATTTGTGTACACAAAATACTGATTCATGACCTAGGAAGCTAGGGAGCTGACTGATATGCACCTTAGACAACTCTGGAGTTTCTGAGTCTGTTTTGACCGATTCATTTCATTAGAAGAACCTACTCATACAAATCATTGTTTTTATGCTTAGTCAGTGAAAAGCAAAAGATGCAAAAGAAAGACACGTCATGATTGTTATTATCTGATGAGAGATTTTGCATTCAAAAGTGGCTAAAGTTTGTTTTTTCTTTAGTATCTTTTTTTGTTTTGTTTTTTTTTTTTCAAAATCTTAAGTACACAATTATTTGGAGTTTGTGAATCTTCATTAATGATTCATTTCATTAACCACCTATTCAAAAGAGTCATTTGTTTGTGAATCAGATACTAGATACTAGATACTAGTGTGTTTGGTTTTTGGAACTTTTTTCATTTATAATTTAAGACCAACATTAATTACACAGTTCTCTGTTTATTTTGAGGCCATACTGCAGTGACTGAGATGGTAATTCAGTTTCCACTCTGACAGATTCAGCGATTCAATTAGTCATCTTTGGAGTTTGTGAGTCTTTTTTACCAATTCATTTCATTTCATTATAAGAACCTGCTCATACAAATCATTTGTTTGTGAATTGAATTACACTAGTTTGTTTTTATGCTTAGCCATTGAAAACAAAATATGCAAAAGAAAGACATGTCATGATTTGGATTATCTGATCTAGTCTTAAATTCAGAGTGGCTAAAATTTGGCTTTTTCTTTTGTTTGTTGTTTTTGTTAGTTTGTGTGTTTATTTTTTCAAACCTTAAAGTGTCCAAAAATGTTGCTCCAGACTTGTTTGTCTCGTTTTTCTGCAAAACATACCGTAAAATAGGATATTTTGAAGAACAGCTTCTGTTCCCATTGACCTCCATTGTATTTTTTGTCCATATAATGGAAGTCAGTTGGAACCAAAACTGCATTCATTACAAGAACCCGCTCATTAGAATCATTTGTTTGTTATGTGAATAACACTAATACAATCGTTTGTTGTTATGCCTATAGCCAGAAGAGCAAAGGATGCAAAAGACAGACATGTCTTGATCTGGATTATCTGATGAGTGAATTCAAAGAGGCTTTGGTTACTGTATTTAATGACATCAGTACATCAGTAGTTTGCCCATCATAGAATGTAAAAGTCCTTCTAATGGCCCCTCTATTTTAAACTATATGAGCCTACACTTTTACGTTTGAAGGATGGCAGCTCGGACAGTCTTTCCCGCAAGAGTTGAGAGATGATAACTAAAGGTTAAAGACAAATAGCATTAAGTGTTTCATTTTAACCGGCACATTTTGAAAGATTAACCGATTAGCTCTGCACTTTGCGGCACACTGCCTCATCCAGACCGCATAGATGAAGAGATTTAAAAGTCTGGAGTTGCTCAGAGAGATCAGATTACACTTAAGAGTTTTTCTACCCTCATTTAGCCTTTGAAACAACCGAGGCAATTAGTTTATAGAGTAACTGCTCTAAGTGTTCTGTCCATCTTTAGTAACAAAGATTTTACTGCGATTGGCATGTCGTCTGAGATAATGCAATCAGAAATGTTCTGTTCAGAACAAGAGCTGCTACTTGTCCGTCATCGCATTTGTATTCCAGACTTGACTGAAGTTCAAAAAACTCACATAGTTTCTGCTGCAGATAAATGTTATGAAATGTAACCTCCTAATGAAGGTAATGCAGCTTTATTAGACTCACTCCAGGGAATCTGAGTGTTCGGATGAACCTGTACCTTGTGGCTTAACTTTCCAATTCGATTTTATGCTCTAATTTCTGGGTAGTTTGTTCCTCAGCCTACTTGCCAAATCCTCAGAGAGCTAAATTGATAGCATCCTTTGGCTTTGGGCCTTTCGGGCTGTGTCCGGGTTATGATCCAGGCCTGCGAAGAGAGAGAAGGGGAGAGATAACCCAGCCATGCCCTCCAGGATTTACTGTGACTGGGGAGGGCAGAGAGGAAGAGGGACTGGCACGGCGGAGGGGAGCGGGACGAGCCCGGAGGGAGCGCAGATCGCCTCGCTGCTCAGCACTGCGAGTCTGTTTAGTATTCCTGTCACGTCAGCTGGAGGGAGCGGCATTAAATTGGGATCAGGCAGATTAGAGTCTAATATAGCCGGCTATTAAAGGCTGCAAATGAGAGTGGTGGGTTACAGCCGGAGCCTGGGCCCCTCACCCAGTCTCACAGCCTCTTTCAGTCTCTCAAACAGGCTCCGCAAGGGAAAAAAATACATATACACGCACAGGGCATAGGATAGGATAGGATAGGATAGGATAGGACAAGACATGTTTCTTGCATGCAACCACGAACACAGCACAAGCTGTGATGTCCAATTCGTGTACAAATGACTCTTATGAATATACTGAATATGTGAAAAAAATATTATTTTAACCCTTATTCAAAGATCCATTTTTAGGGGGATGGCTCATTTTTGTCTTATCAGTAAACGACCACTGGTATGATTGGCTGACATCATTGCATAGCAAAAAGTATCAATGCCACCTCAGTATTGCACACGGGTAAGTGTTTTGAAAACATTATCCATATAAAACCATCATTTACTGCATTATTGAACTGTTTACTTATGGTTTGCAACATTGCTGCTATCAGATCCAATGCAGTTGCAATACGGCTGCTTCATTGCCGGTTCGTTTCTTTGCGAACTCTTCATTAAAATGTGCCTCATTTACAAAACAATCTGCAGTCAAATACTCTGAACAAACATGTAATATTCCAACGCTATTTGTGACACCACTAAAAATAAACTTTCCACATGTTTCCTGACACTGGGATCCTTACTGAAATCTGTACTTAGCCACAAACAAGGTGTTTAAACAGGATGTGTCGAAGCGCTTTTACTCTTCCATGTGTCTTGTTGTTGACAGACTAGAGCAAGTTGTACTTTATTGTTCAGCCTTGGCTGAAAATTGGTCTTTGGCCTCGCCATACAATCACAATACAATTAACAATACACAGCATCCACTTCAACATCATAAGCTAAAAATATTCACATTTCCTACCCCTTATTCAGAAGACCTATTGCATTTGCTACAAAAGTTTGCTTGTACTATATTTTGCTTTGATTGCTTTTGGTGTTCTATAACAATGATGAGATGGTAATAATTCAAAAGCATGATTCAAAGGGCGTGTTGTGTCTCTCATTATAGCCAAAATTTTTCTCTGAACAGCAATTTCGTATAAGTGATCGACTGACTTTTTCGTGGATCCTATGATTTTAACTGCCATTCTTGTAATTCTGTTTAATTTTACTTTATTCACAAATATAAGTCGTCCAAACCACACAGTTATGTTATACCCTAACATTCTCAATTAAACTAGTACACTAAAAACATATAAAAACAAGGTTTGGGATCAGTAAGATTTTTTTAAGCAAGGACACATTTGTCAACAGTGACTTTTACATTGTTATAAAAGATTTACAAAATATTTTTTCTTCTGAAATTTCATTTCATTGAAGAATCCTGGGGGGGGAAAGTATCACGGTTTCCACAGTGTGGAATATTTTAATAAATGTTTCTTGAGCAGCAAAAAGGCATATTAGAATGCTTTCTGAAGGATCCTGTGACACTGAAGACTGGAGAAATGATGCTGAAAGTTTTGCCATCACAGAAATAAATGACATTTAAAGTAACTTTTCTATTTTAATATATTTTAAAAATATAATTAATATTCCATAATATTACAATTTTTACTGTATTTTGCTCAAATAAATGCAGCCTTGGTGAGCATACTTTTTTTTTTTCAAAAGATTATTGTTGTATTAAAAGATACATTCTAAAAAAGAAAAGAAAAAGGAAATATTGTTCCAAAACAGTGACATATATTTATATGACAAATGCAATGCAGGATCACTACAATGACAGCATCAAATGCAACTAAACCACTTTCAAATGCCACTTCTGTAATTTGGCAACTAAAACATCTCCTAAATGCTTCATTTTGGGATCCTAGTGAACTAGTGGATCCCCAGTGTTTTTATATGCTGTCCTTATTGACTTGCAGCATGACCCTTAATCATTTGTTGTGGTGATGTTGTTTTCTTTTTAACTGAATCAGCGTTCTGCACGTCAGGCTAGGCTTAGCTTTCAAGAGGCTGAGCTGAGTGAATTTTAGCTTTCATTAGGTCTGCTCTTCAGCAGAAGCCTCTCTCTGGGCAGGCTTAAACCAGTGCAAACATATTCATCCTCTGATGATACAGGAAATGTTAATGCTGTTAACATGACAAATGTCAACTTGCTAGAAGAAACCTTTAGACAGAGCTTATGCCTACAATCAAATGAAGATGACAACGATTATATATTCAGCTGCTGTATCCTGACTGAACCAATTAAACTGGTTATTTTCTTGTTAACTGGTTATTTTATTAAATACTGGTGTATTGCTTACTGCATAATGTACATTATATACTATACCTACCGGACAAAAGTTTGGAGTTAATTAAATTTTTTTAAAATGTTTTTGAAAGACATCTCTTATATTCATAAGACTGCATGAATTTAAGTATGATACAGTAAATTATGAATACTATAAAAATACAGTAACATTATTAAATATGATCTCTTTCTGTGTCCTGCAGACATCCTCTTTTCCCTCTTCTGGCGTTGCTGTTTGAGAAGTGTGAGCAAGCAACACAGGGATCAGAATGCATCACCTCCGCCAGCTTTGACGTTGACATCGAGAACTTCGTCCACCAGCAAGAGCAGGATCACAAGCCTTTCTTCAGCGAGGACCCTGAACTAGACAACCTGGTAACCATTCATATCTCTTGTTACTTAATTTGTATCAAGTTCAGCCGTTTACCTGCTCTTAAAAACCTGTTTACTTCCTGTATATCTAAATGTCACATTTGCACTGCCCTCTGCTGGCATATTTGCACTGTATACTTCTTTCAATTCTGAGGTACTTTGATTCTTAAAATATCATTAAAACGACTAGGAATAAACAATGTTTTATTGAAAATAAAAAGTCAAATGTATTAGTCACAATGACACTCGCCCACCTCTTGTCAGTAGCTCTTTTTTTTCCCTCTATTGTTCTCATTTCCTCTAACTCTCCCCCTCATATTCATCATCTCTTCTCTTCTGTGCCCTGCAAGACAGTTAACAGTAATTAGAAATTAAGGGAAGGAGGAAGAAAAAGGTCACTGTTCATCATTACCGGGGCGCTCGTCCGACTAGCGCTGCTCAGTCAATTAACTCTGCATCTGTGTGCTTTACGACACACTGGTCACACACGGGTCTTCCGTTCACTAACTCTTCACCGCGACAGTTATAGCGCCCGCGCTGCGCTTCGTTCTGGCCTCAGAGAGATGGCACTGAGCCCTGATTAAACGAGCTGCAGTAATTGGCAGATTTATCTCCTCCTTGGCAAAGCATTTTTTAGCCCATTTGGTCGTCCTTGAGTTCTGACTTTGGGCGGTGACTATTTGAACGGGTAGTTGGAAATGAAACTGTATCAGCAGAACTCGAAAGTGTTTGTAGCATTAAGCAATGCAACCAGGCAAACAGTGGCAGGAAAACCTTAGATTATTATTTACTTGCTTGAGTATTTTTTTGTAAACTGCTTCCTGTATCAATTTTGTGTGTTGACATGGCCGTGTTGGGGAAAGTTACTTTTAAAAGTAATGCATTACAATATTGCGTTACTCTCTAAAAATGTAACTAATTGTGTTACTTGGTTACTTTTTATGGAATGTAATGCATTGTGTTACTTTTTTTTTACTTTTAAATAACAAAATAAAAGTTATATTTTTGGCAAATTTAAAGGCCATTTCACACCAGAAGTGAAATAAATAAGCCTCAGGCTGAAGGAAATGCAAATTCATGCCTGTACAGTAGAGGGCGCAGCTCAAACAAACCTTTCAAACAAATGTAGGAGAAGAAAGTTCAACACTCGTACTTCAGCAATAAAAAAAAAAAATAAATGAAACACAAATGTGTTGTTAAACTAAAGTCAATTTTGCTTATTCATATGGTTGAATTGGATCGAAGGTCAGCAGCAAGGACATTGGTTAATAAAGTGAGATTAAATACGTAAAGTATATTTGTATTACTTAACATATACAAAACAAAATTGCAGTTTTGCATAATATTCTGATTTTGAACTTGCACTACTATTTTGAAAAAGTAACTCAGATATTTTGTTGTAAATTTAAAATTAATATGTTACTTGACTAGTTACTTGAAAAAAGTAATCTGATTATGTAACTGGAGTTACTTGTAATGCATTACCCCATAGATGGTGAAGGCAATCCAGGTGTTGCGAATCCACCTGTTGGAGCTGGAGAAGGTGAACGAGCTCTGTAAAGACTTCTGCAACCGATATATCACCTGCCTCAAGACCAAGATGCACAGTGACAATCTGCTACGGAACGACCTGGGCGGCCCGTATTCACCATCACAGACCAGCCTCGGTCTGCAGCAGGTGACTGACAAATATATTTTCCCCAGACCTTTAGTCTAAAGGCTAGAGGTTGTTTCTAACACATAAACACAGTGTCATATGAATGCACACACTCTCACAGCAGTAACATTTACACTTGCTCGAACACAAGCTCTTCTCCCGGGGATGCAAAAGGTCACAACTGGCTTGCCCTTGCTGTTCCTGCTGAACTTTGCTGACCTCTGCGTGAGAAGACTTAAAGTACACACTTTTGGATGTTTTAGGACTGTCAATTGATTGTAACTGAATTAAAATGGCAATCAAATGATTAGATTAATTGGAATTAATCACATATACACTACTGTTCAAAAGTTTAGGGTCAGTATTTTTTTTTATTTAAAGAAATGAATGCAGAATATGAAATCTGCATCTAGAATCTAGAATAATGGTACGGAGCCCCACACATGACACGCGGATAAAAAAATAAAAAAATATTGTGGCCATGAATTGACCGTTCGCAAAGACCCAACCCCTTTAGTTACTGTTGCTATGTCCCACAAGCCATGCCGATCTCTCGCCACACATCATGATCTCATGCAGTGAAAAATACATTGCGGAGCAAAGAGGACACTGACAACGACAAGACAGAGCAGGTTACTTTTGATATGAAACAAAATCTCAAATTTAAAATTTTGTCATTTTTAAAGAAATTTAAACAATAAATACAGTTTTGTGGCTGTGTCCTGACAGATCACTGTAGTGCCTCAGATCAAGCGGCTCGTGAACCGATCATCTCTTCCTACTAGTTCATTTATAGCATCAAATGAACATGAATGAACATCATAAGGAATGTTGTTTCAATCACGGAAAGACGTCAATACACACCATTTTTCAAGTTCAAGTCCACCGACGTTAATCTACTAACTCCCCTGACTGCTTTGTCGGACAAAATGGCGGATTCAGTGTTATGATTGGTTAGATTGCCTGTCAATCAAACTCCTGGCGAAGGGTCAATTAAGAATTTTTTTCCCACGAATGAAGAACTTGTTCTTTTAGAAAATTGTGGCCACGATTTACTAATTCCTTCACTCTTTTAAGGTAATTCGTGGCCACGAATTAAGAATTCATTTTAACAATTTATTCATTCCCTCGTTTTAGTAAATCGTGGCCACATTGAAATAATTAGTTCCCTCATTTTAAGTAAATCGTGCACACAATATAATTCATTCCCTTGTTTTAGTAAATAATGGCTATGTTGAACTATTCTTTCCCTCGTTTTGATTAACTAAAACAAGGGTAGAAATTATTACAGTGTGGCCACGATTTAGTAAAATAAGGGAATTAATAATTATATTGTGCACAATTTACTTAAAACGAGGGAACAAATAAGTAAAACTTGCTGACGTATTAGTAATTTGTGGGAACAAATTGTTAATCCGTGGCTACGATATTCATATTTTTTGTCCTCATGTCATGTGCGGGGCTCTGTATAATAGAGATACTTCTTTCATAAACATTAAAACAATCTTTTAAACTGTATTGTATTTTCTGAGAAAAGTCCCCAAATGAAGATAATTTAGGCCATTATATTTTGTTTGTTTTATTTTCATATTATATAATTGACACCTTATTATTGAATTTACAGGCATAATTAATGTGTTCTTTTTTTAAAATTTTTTTTTTTTTTTTTTTTTTATAAATGTAATAGTTTTTAACAATGAATTATTTTTTAATCATACTAACTTGCCACCCCTAATGTTTACCAAATTTCTTACAAAGTCATTTTTCTCAAGAAACTCAAATATGGACAATAACCACTATTTCCTCCTCCTCTTATAGGACCTGCTTCAAAACTCATCCCCATCCCTCACCTCTGTCTCCAGCTCGGTAAACCCCTCTGGGATCGTAGTCCCTGCTGGTTCGCTGCAACAGAACAACGTTGCCATGACCACTATCAACTCTCAGGTGGTCTCAGGTGAGGAGGCCAATCATCAGTCCCTTTGCCCGTTCCAAATTCAGAGATCTCAGCTTTCAGAACAGCTTTCCTTTCCAAATTTGTGACATCTAACGGAAGCAAATGCAAGCTTCCATGTAATGCACATTATCTTCATTTATATAGCTCTTTCTTTTACTAATTTTCTCTCTTTACAGCCATCTCACACAGAACAGTACTTTCACATTGTGAATAAAGAATGTCTAATTACTGTGAAATCGAGCTAATTAGCAGCAAAACAAGAACTCCTTGTTCTCCTCTTGAGCCGTTCCGAATACCCTTTTGTTTTATTTTGGCGCAGTGAAAGGGAGGTGAATTGGTTTGTTTTTGTGCTGCAGGGTAATTACAGTATTTCAACAACAGGCAGGTATAGTCTGTGATAACCTCAGTCTTGTGTCTGTGACTGATTCCCACAGGTGGGACGCTGTATCAACCGGTGGCAATGGTTACCTCACAGGGGCAGGTGTTAACCCAGGGGTTACCACAGGGAACCATCCAAATCCAAAACAATCAGGTGAGGGCAATCGCTCGACAGACAATACTTGCTGCTCTGCTTTGATGCAGAGAAAGCCCAGGGCTGTATCTTCACAACTAATGATCTGTAGAATTCTGGTGAATTATTTCTAGACTTTTTACAAGCTTTTTACATTCTATTCCATCCACCTTTTTTCTGTGTATATGAAATATTTAAAAATTATTTACAAATATACACAGACAGTTGCATTGGCATGTTTTGATGATTTTGATGCCTGCTTATGATGTCTCTGGCCTACTAATTTAAATCAAGATCGGCCCTTATTTATGAAACACAAGCAGAACAAATTTCTGTGTAAATAATTAATAAATCCGTTCATACGTTAATTACCCCATTGAAGTGGATGCAACAATTTATGAATGGTTTTACATAATGGTTTTACATAAGATTATGCAGAATTTTTTTTTCTCCTTTCTCTTCACAAATAAGGCCCAGAATGGAGGGGGAAAAGATAATGTATTAATTTAAATCTATAATTTTTTATTTATTTGTCAAGTTCAAATTTAATTATTAATTAAATTAAAGTCCCCCTGAAATCAAAATTTAAGTTTTTTAGCTTTCAGTATGAATATGTTAGCCTTAATGTTATGAATAAGCTGGTGTGTTCCAAAACATTGACAAAATTTGCATTCAAAACTTACAGTCTCTCACTTCTGCTAAAATGGATCACGGATTTTCATGACATCACATCACACTTCAGCTTCTCATCAAATCTTCTGTCCAATCAAATGCTCTCTAGAATCTGAAGTCCCGCCCCCTCCTACACTATCAACAGACTCTGTTGAGCTGTGGCTGAAATCGGTCATTTGTTCACACATTTACTAGTTTCTACATGGTAAAGTGCACATAGTGCACTATATAGGGGATAGGAAACGATTCAGACAGTGTAAATATGCTTACCATTGACGCGAATGAAGTCCATTTTCGTGTTAGTATAATGTGAACCGACGCAGCACGAGCACAGTCTACTATGGCCCAGGGACACGAGAGCACAGAGCGGATCATATCTGCGAGTCGGCTCAGACCACGAAAGGAATCGGATCCATTTAAATTCTGCACAGAATGCTATATTTTAAAGGAATATAGAGGAGATTAGAAGGATAAACGGTTAGATATTAAAAGGAAACCGAGGTTTTGCTGAGTCTAACGGCTCTGGCCGAGCTGTGATATATAAACGAAACGCTATTGGCTATTTAAAAAAAGGGGCCGGGCTATTCGATATATCACCCTGTCTTCCTGTTTCAGTTGAAATTACGTCAACACATTGAATAATGCTGCACGTTCCAAGACATTTCAGCGGGCCTTTAAACATTGTATCTAAAATTAATATAGATCATTTTTATTATTACGCTCTTCGCGTTGCATATGTGGGGTAACGCAGCACTGTTTTACATGGTTAAAACAATCATACTAAATACATTTGAGTGTGTTGAAAGTTATAACGTTACTCTGTGCGTTCACTCGGTGGCTGGTATAAGAGACTTGTTGCACTTTGCAGTAATCTAGATTGATATTTGAATGTCATATTTATAAAAACTAGATGACTTGTGTTGCTAAATGACATTTCAAAATATATTGTATGATGGAAAACTCTCTCTCTGATTATGCTATTTTAGCCACTTGACAAAATAGTGTCGTCTCTGAGGCATGGTAAAAACATGGTACTTGCGGTAAATCAAGAAAACAAGCGATTCAAACAATGATTCAAACAGTGTTAAGCTATATAACAATTAGTTTTCTGTTGATAAATGTATCCAAACAGTTGCTTGCCTGTCTAATAAAACACATAACATATAAAAGCGTCTTGTGTTTCCATGTTTTCTACAAAAGTAAAAATGTAAATCGATGGTAGCGCGGATATTATGTCATTGACAGGCGACGAAATGACCGTATCCTGGTTAAAACGTTAAACGTTGGAAACATTTGGAATAATGTAAGTACACAAGTCTACAAAATATATGACATTGTTCTCGTGGTTTTTGGATATTTTAATCTAAAAATCTTACATATTGTGCCTTTAATAATGGACTTTACATGACTTTTTTTTACTCCAATTAATTTTGTTTTCATTTAACTGTTGCTGAAGTCAGAGCTAAACCTGATTAGTCCAAAACCCCTAAGGTGATGTGTCACATTAATGCTCATAGATAACCTCATGATGCATTGGTTTCTTCAAGGATAGACACGATGCAGTTTAGCAATTCTAGAGCTGTTAGTTTGTATTTTTTTTGCTGTCAAGTATGAGTCAGGTGAGTCAGGGTTTGACAGACAGCTGGAGCCTGTGCGGATACCCAACTTTGGGCCGAGGCGCTTCACTACATGCAAGCTGGGAATAGAGTTCTGCCCGTAGCTACATCTCCGACAAGCTTTCAGTAATAATACCCCTGCATGAAGCCTCCAATTAATTCACCCTGCTTCCTGAATCACACACTTACACACTCTCCCCCAGTGTGTGTGTGTGTATTTTGAGTAGAGGAATGGGGGAAGAACCACATGACACCCAGCTGCAAATGTAATGAGGAGGTTGTTTTTAGAGCTTGATTATTATTTATTTATTTAAAAATTTTAAAATCAGTGGGGAGCTGCTGCTTTTTATGGCTTTCAGTGGCAATGGTAGCATGAAATTAATTATCCCTATTTTCAAAGTGGAAATGTTAATTTTTCCTTTTCTTCTTTTATTAATTTATTTCTTTGCACGCGGAGCTCTCGTAGATTATGCATCTTAAACTTCTCTGAAATGTTAATATGCCAGTCTCAGAATGGCGTAAACCAAAGGAAAATAAATAGTTAATTTAGCATGCATCCTTTAAATATAGTCACTCTCAAACTCTTGCATTTTCGCTCGCCTTACATTAAACGTACTTCAGAGCGTATAATAAGTTTGATGAAAAGAAAAAAATTGACAACATTTTCTGCAGCTCTTTTAGTTGATGAAAGGATTCAGTAAATGTACCCTCCTTGGCTTTAATTTTTGGTATCATTACTCCCATTGCGTTGCTATGGTGACTGAAGGCATTCCTGCCCCTGCCAAAGAAATGGTGACTGGCGACTCTCTTTGTTTCCGTGGCAACTATCCCTCCCTCTCCCCCACTCACTTTCTCGTCTCTCTTCTCTCTTTCTTCCAAGGTGAACCTGGACTTGTCCTCGCTCTTGGACGGCGATGACAAGAAATCCAAAAACAAACGAGGCGTCCTTCCCAAACATGCCACAAACATTATGCGTTCCTGGCTCTTCCAGCATCTCATGGTGAGAAAAAGGATGCATGTTCTTCTCACATTATTGCCGTACAAGCCAAAGAGACACTTGCACTGCATTTCAGTCATGTCTGGTTCTTGATTTCATGATCTCACTCTAATGAGATAAAGACCTCAGAAGACTAACAAATAAAGGCATACAATTTTTTTTGTATCCCAATTTTGTTTTCCAGCATCCTTATCCTACAGAAGATGAGAAGAGACAGATCGCAGCACAAACAAATCTTACCTTATTACAGGTGAACAACTGGTAAGAATGACTAGTTTGTTGCACTAGTGAAATCCACAGACAAATGCCGCCATCTAATGGCCACAAACAAAATCACAAACCTTGTTTATAGTATCTAACAAAAATCCAGGAATATGTCTTATATCCGTGTCCTTGTTCTCTCTCTTTGAAAGGTTTATCAATGCCCGCAGGCGTATACTGCAGCCCATGTTGGATGCCAGTAATCCTGACCCTGCCCCCAAAGCCAAGAAGATGAAATCTCAGCACAGACCCACACAGCGCTTCTGGCCCGACTCCATTGTAGCTGGAGTCCTGCAGACACATGGATCCCACTCAGCAAACAATTCAGACAGTCAGTAATACCAACATATTCTCTGATGGCAGATATTATTAACATATATTATATACAGTCATGCTACAGTCAAGTTTACATACCCCTTGCAGAATCTGCAAAGTGTTAATTATTTTAACAAAATAAGAGGGATCATATAAAATGCATTATGTTTTATTTAGTATTGTCCTGAATAAGATACTTTTACACAAAAGATGTTTACATACTGTATAGTCCACAAGACAAAAAAAAAAAAAAAAAGCTAAATTTATAAAAATGTTTACTTACCCTTGATTCTTAATACTGTGTGTTGTTACATGGATGATCCACTGCTGTTTTTATTTTGTTTTTTTGTTTTTTTTGTGATGGTTGTTCTTGAGTCCCTTGTTTGTCCTGAGCTCTGTTCTTCAGAAAAAATCCTCCAGGTCCTTGGTTAAACAGCTTTTTTTTCATATTTGAACACTTTACAGTTGTGACTGTATGATTTAGATTTTCACACTGAGGACAACTGAGGGACTCATACGCAACTATTACGAAAAGGTTCAAACATTCACTGATGCTCCAGAAGGAAACACAATGCATTAAGAGCCGGGGGGTGAAAACTTTTGAACAGGATGAAGATGTGCACATTTTTCTTATTTTGTGTAAATATCATATTTTTTTCATTTAGTACTGCCCTTTGGAAGCTACTTACATGTTCCCCAGAAGACAAATTAAGTACACTTTACCTTGATCTTCAAATTCAAAAAGTTGTCACCCCCCCGGCTCTTAATGCATTGTGTTTCCTTCTGGAGCATCAGTGAATGTTTGAACCTTTTTTAATAGTTGCGTATGAGTCCCTTAAAATCAAATAATTAACATTTTGCAGATTTATTTGATCAAAATACAGCAAAAAACAATAGTATTGTGAAATATTTTTACAATTTAAAATAATGGTTTTCTACTTGAATATATTTTAAAATGTATTTTAGTATCACATGGTCCTTCAGAAATCATTCTAATATGCTGATTTGCTGCTCAAGAAACATTTCTTATTATTATCAATGTTGAAAATGATAAATGTCTTTACTGTCACTTTTGATCAAGTTAATGCATACGGAAGAGGATTAGAGCCAAGCAATAATAAAAAAATACAAGCAATAATAAAAAAATAAAACCACCTCAAGATTAAACTCGTTAAATTTTGAGAAAAAAGTTGAAATACAATGTTGAGAATAAAATCATTACATTTCGAGAATAAAGTTGTTGCGTTTTGAGAAGAAACGTGTTTATTCTCGACATTTTATTTTGACTTTTTTCTCAAAATTTAAAAAGTTTTTTCTCAAAACGCATCTACTTTATTCTCAAACTTTAATGAGTTTATTCTCAACAATTTATTTGAACTTTTTTCTCTAAATTTAATGTTTTTTTCTCAAAACGTAATGACTTTTTTTCTCAATTTAATGAGTTTATTCTCAACATTTTATTTAGACTTTTTTTCTCTAAATTTAATTAGTTTTCTTCTCAAAACAACAACTTTATTGTTGAAATTTAATGATTTTATTCTCAACATTGAATTTCGACTTCTTTTCTTAATTTAACGAGTTTAATCACAGAAGAGGATTAGGGCCAAGTAAAAATAAAAAATAAAACCATCTCGAGATTCAAGTCATTATAATGCAAAATTAAACTCATTAAATTTCGAGAAAAGTCGAAATACAATTTCGAGAATAAAATCATTACATTTTGAGAATAAAATCGTTGTGTTTCGGTAGTGTATAATGTTACAAAAGCTTTCTATTTCAGATAAAGGCTGTTCTTTTGAACTTTCTAATTATCAAAGATTCCTATATATGTATAGACGTGTGTGGTGCTGACAGTTTATGTTTTTGCATATGTTACTTTTTGCAATTACTATTTGTGTTTCTCCATGTGTTTGTTAGATTCTCTGGGCATGGACGGCCTGCAGCCTCTGTCCTCCGATTCCGCCACACTGGCGATGCAGCAAGCCATGCTGGGAGGAACTGATGATTCCATGGATGGCACAGAGGAGGACGATGAAGAAGAGGAGGAAGAAGAGGGAATCGATGAGGAGGAAGATGAAGAAGAGGATGAAGAAAGTGAGGGAGGCAGACAGATGGCTCGGAGAGATCTGGGCCTTAACCACAACGAAGGACTTGAATAAAGGATCAGATAGGCGAAAATGACATAATTGACTTAACTCTTACTCATCCCCATGGCAACACATCTCAACATTGCCTGAATGGTTTCCAGTGGACACTAAGTGCCATGGATCATCCAATCAGAACGAAGAGGAGGATCCTGTTATGGACTTGATGAATACATAAAATTCATATTAAAGTGAGAATTTGAGGGAGGACAGAACATTGTGCAAAGAACGTACTGTACATTATGCCATGAAGCAACCGGTCATGCTACTCTCATTCATATAATCCATTTAAGCCTTACATTGTTTATTATGTCTCTTTGGTTCTCAGGTGTCTTAGCATGACATAATGTCTACCCTCTTACAGTCATATTGATAACCATGCAATGAGTGGATGTTTTAGGCATGTTCTTTTTTCTTTTCTTTTTTTTGTAGAGTTAAAAAAATATTCAGTCTTCAAAGTTTTTTTAAAAAAAAGAAACAATCTAAATGCCTGACAGCACAATGTATGTACATTTGATAGTGATGCATTTTACCCAGACACTTCATATTTATTTTATAAACTGTCAAAAGGCAGTGGCACAATCAACAAGGATGCTGTCCGCTGGATTCACCGGCTGAGCAAAAAACATCAGCCTTGTTTAAAACAAACGCATGTTGGGAGACTGAACGCAGAGTGCCAAGCATCTCTTCCACGCAAGGAACAAAACTCTCGTGCCCTTCTTGAAACCGTAGGACCTACAAATGACGTTTACTGAAGAACACTGCAGGAAAAAAAGACATATTTACAGGTGCGTATCACACCCTGAAACGCCCCTCTTTATTTTATGTGAAGGACGAAACAAAAACTGTGAAGATATTTCTGAGCTTTTCAGCTAACTGTGTCTACAGATTTAATCACCTGTTTCTGATGTGATGTTTAGAAAAGACAGAGGATGTTTCTGAATGTTATTGCAGTTGGTCTTTGTGAAGTACATGTTTCTCATTATCCTTTTCTTGGTTGTTTTTTTAAATTGTTCTTCCAGAGCAAGTGATGATAGGGGAGCTTTTTAATTATTTGTTTGTATACATTGTTGTCATAATCTATTGTGTTTCAGTAGACCATTTTTGATAATTAAAAACTATGACTCTAGTGGACCTGGGTGTCATTTTGCAACCTAATGTATAACTAGTACAAATGAATACATGCTAATTACTGCTAAATTATAATATTCTCCATTTTGTTGGGTTGTTATTGTGAACTAAAGCTAAACCTGTTAAAACATTTTTGTTAACTGAAATAAAGTAAAATATAAATATTAAATGAAAAACTTAAACTTGACGAAAATTATAAATGTATCCTTGGCAAGTTGAATCACTTAATTTACTACCGGGAAATAAATGAAAAACTATAACTGAACCTAAACAGAAAAAAAATAAAAATAGTATAGTCTATTTTAAAATATTTATGTCAAAAGCACATAAAAAAATAATAATAAAACCTAAACAGAAAAACAACTCATTCAAAATATTAAAAAAAAAAATAAGATAAATAATAGTATATAAACAATGTGAAAATACTGCTTTGTTGTGGCAAAACTGGGAAAAAAAAAATCCACAAAACTGCTAAATAATCTTTTATTACTAGATCTCAGATTGCAGGAACATTGTCTGTGTATTTTATCAGGGAAAGTTCTTACATTTACAATCGAAAAACAGTCCCAAAGTAGGATTGTATTGCTTGGAACTCAAAATGCTTATTATGTTTAATTTATGTATATACTGTATGTATGTTCTGCATATGATTTAGATTAACAGAGCAGGCATCATAATGTTCATATAAATAATAATTAAGAGCATTTTGGTCTGTATTGGCTAGGAGTAACACAAGAATTACAGCTATATTGTCTAGATTTCCTGGAAAGTTACTCAAATCGCTATGTTACTCTCATCATAATTTTTGTAACCTAAATAACTATAACCCTTAAAGGCAGTTACAGTAGGCTTTATGAAAATCTCTAGCCGCCAAACAAGGAATAAAAATAAAACCTCATGATTTCCTGCAAGGGTATTTTAAACGCATTCATGGCCACTGGGAACTGCAGCTCTTTTTTTATTGGTGAATATTTTTAGCTGACTTCAGATGTTATCAAACACCTTTCATACAAGTTGACAACTTTCTGGATACCGTGTCATATGGAAGTGTTTGATTCATGCAGCCATTTCTGGATGTTTACTCAGATTGCAAACTCCTCAATCTCAATCTTTTTTCTATAAAGTTACACTTTAAAGCTGTACGGTGTGTTCAAATTAACGTATTTTGGACATGAATGGGTTAAACAGCCTTCTAAGGAGCACTAAACTTCATGAAGGTCTGTATATGCATCTGAAATAACAGTGTTTGTGGCAGTCCAGTACCAGCACTCTTGAGCATGGTTGCTGGTCAGGGCCAGAGAGTATAAATAACCTGGGAAATGACAGAGGCAAGAAAAGCCACGTAGCCGGGTGCATTTGAAGTGGATTGGTGCCACTGGGCTGATGAGCATGTTAGGGAATTTGGAAGATTTACAGGCCATCTCCACCCTCTCTCTCTCTCTCTCTCTCTCTCTCTCTCTGCCTTTGCCCCAGCAGGCTCAAAAGACCTCTCTAACTCTTTAATAACTCTGTAACCCAGCCCAGTACAGCCTCTCATTTTGCTCAGACCTCCTCCAGTATTTAAGATCCACGCCAGCATCCCTCTCCTCTCCAGCCTCAGGACCAGTTTACTGCTGGATTGATCCACAATACATTCCTCTACTGGACAAGGAACTCATAAGGTACTGTAAGAGCAACTTGTGCAAAAAAAAAGTGCTTTTCACGCTTAACAGTTTTAACCCCAGCCAGGTCATTCTAAACCATAAATAGTGGGTTAGGAATTAATCCTGGGTATTATAGGTTTCACACTGTACATTTGTAACCAACAGGTTAATGTTCTTAATCGCATATTAAGTTTTTGTTGCACATTTGTCGTGTCTGTATCGTTGATTGGACGAACATATGACCCGTTTAACGTTCGTATTTGTAGCCTGTATTAAGTTATTATTTGCATATTCGAGGCATCGGTGTCATTGCGCCAATACAGCACGTGACATGTTTAAATAACGCCGTGTATCGTTCTTGTTGTGCTCATATATTCCTGAAAAAAAACATCAAATTTGTACTGAATAGACTTTTCGGACCACAAAAGTAAGAATACTCTTCTTCACTCAAATAAACTCGTTTTCCGTTTGACATGTTGATTTTCCGCCTCAAACAACGATGAAACACGAAATAGAGCGCGTGACAGATTTTGTGAATAGCTATACAAATCTTGTCACCATTTAATGAGGTACACGCGATTTACGTTTATGATTGGTTGTTTATTGCTCCAGGGCAATATTTCATATCCCAGGACTAAAAACCTGTGGTTAAAACGCGTTTAAAAAGACAACAACCCTGGGTTATATGCTGTGTGCAAACATAACGATCTAATAATCATTAACACTTATGTGTTAAAGTGGCAGTGCATCAAAGGTTTTGGTTAATAAGAACTTGGATAGCTGCTAATGTATTTAATGGAAGACATAATTACTGTTTAATGGAATAATTTCATGGAAGGCTTAATCTGATACTTTATCATGTAAGTAAGACTAATCATTTATTATGTGTTCTTGTATCACTTGCTATTAAACCACATCATCAAAGTGCTTCCTGATAAGTTAAGCTGTCCCTTACGCATTCATATTGATGTTAATGGACTTGTTTTCTGTCAATATGAATGAAAGCACAGGTGATTAATCCAAGAAATTGTTTACCAGAAATAACCTTTTGCTTTTCTGTTTCCACCCACAGTTGGCAGGATGTCTATCGCCAACACGGCCGCCCAAGCGATGCTCTCTGATGCCCTGCTGAGGGATAGCAATGGGGACAATCGCATCCGACACCTGGAGCTGGATTTGCCATTGGATAAAGTCATCAAGTTCATTTCTGTGGGCCTGCCGCTCCTTCTGGTGTCCATGGCCTTTGCCAGAGAGATTTCTATCGGTTAGCAGCTCTTTTCCTCTCCCTACTGTCCATGCGCAAATCACAGGACATCAGAGCGACACTGGCGCTGCAGTAATTTCACAAACCCTTGAGTTAATTGACTGACCATTAGCTTGAGGTCTGGGCTGATGGTACGCTGGATGTAATTAGTGTTCATCTGAGGTGACAGCGCTATCTGCACTGCTTAAGAAGGGAAACTGTTGTGAAATATGAGAATTAAGCATATGCTAATGATTATTAGCAATTTATATGACATCCCAAACCAACTGGAATTGCTTTCAGGGGAGAAATATTTAGTGACTAGAATGATATGGGTACCAATTGCTGGCTGTAAATGCCACCAACTTGAGCTTTCCTGCCAAAAGTGCATTGGAGAGAACTGTCTGTTTTGTGTAGGCAGTTGACTTTGAGGTTGCAATCAGTTCCTCTAGAGCTGGTCTGCAATCAGCTCACACAGATGTTAATTGGCATGAGGATGATTAAGAGAGACGTGTAGAGATGACAAGGGTCTATAATTACAGTCAGTCTGCTCTTTCCCAGCTCTCTATTTCAGACTAACGAGAAGATATGCTAATTAAACTGAGACGTGCAAGGCAAGCAGACTGATTCTCCCTGGCTCCGAACGTGGTCTGACAACACTCAGGTTATTTGGTTAGGATACATCAACACAAACTTTACAGTGGAAGGAAAATTATATCACTTGCTAATGCCGGTTGCAAAAAAGAATGTGGGATACATATATTAGAATAAAAAAAATACATATATACACACACATATATATATATATATATATATATATGTATACAGTAGTCAACATTTGAAGTGGATCAAAAAAGTTCATCAAAGTTGTCCTCAGAAGAAGGTTTTAGGACAAATTTGATGAAAGGTTTTGATCCACTTCAAATGTTGACTGCTGTGTGTATATATATATATATATATATATATATATATATATATATATCATGAAACTCTAGATGCCGCAGGCTGACGGGTCCTTAATGCAACCTGATGACATTTACATCGTTAACACAAGCTAATTGACTTTCGCATATGCAGCTCAACATGTGAATGGCTGCTTAACCTTTGCTATAGCAGTTTGTAGTGCTTTCAGAGTTCCTCTGAAACCCTCCACCATCCCCAGCTCCACCTGTATAGATCTGCTACGGGCAGTATTAGGGGTAATGCGTGTTTAAGTAATCAGATTACTTTTTTAAAGTAACTAGTAAAGTAATGCATTACTTTTAAATTTACAATAAAAAATCAGAATTACTTGTTCAAATAAGTAACACAAGTTACTTTGTTTTCCCATTTATTGACTGACAGCTCTCCTGTCCCCATGTTGAGAGAAATCAGGAGTAAGTGCAGAGGCATTGTGTGCTGTGTGAACATGATGGTTATTCTAGACTAGTTCTAGACTAAATGTGAGCGTACATTTACTCATTTACTTCTTCTCCTGCATCCTATTCTTCTGTATTCCAGAATGGCAGCACAGCTGAAAGGCTTGTTTGTTTGAGCTGCGCCCTCTACTGTACAGGCGTGAATTTGCATTTCCTTCAGCATAAGGCTTATTAATTTCACTTATGGTGTGAAAGGGCCTTTACATCTGCCAAAAAATAGAACTGTTTTGTTGTTATAAAAACAAACTAACAGCCCAGCCCAGATGAGAAAAAGTAATGCAAAAGTAATGTAACATAAAAACTAACACAATTACTTACTTTTTTAGGGAGTAAAACAATATCGCAATGCATTACTTTTAAACGTAACTTTCCCCTATGGGGAGTTTATATGCTATTTGTGCAGCAGCAGTATGTCTTACATGCTCACAGCAACATATTGGTGTATTTATTGGCAGTAGCAATTTCCTGTACTTGCTCTGCAGCAGCAGGAGCAATAATCTACAACAACAGCAATAATCAACAGCAGCAGCAGCATAGCATATCTATTCAGCCAAGACCAAATACATTAACATTGTCATATCCATTACCATGCTAAAACTCTTCTTAGAGTTGTCATGATGTGTGTGTGTGTATGTGTGTGTAAACAAAAGATCCAAGATTTTCAGTGTGGTCTCAGAGTTTTAGAGCTTCCTGTATATTTATTTGCATAAATAGATTAAGATTGAAAGTTTTAGGAAACTCAGATGTCTATTAATATCCCTCCTGGTTTGAAGCAGTTTGGTATCATATAATTTGCAGAGATGTTCTGTGGAGCTCAGTTATCCATAATAGCTGTTGGTGTGGAGCATGTTGTGCTCAGTCAGTAAATTGGAGGTTGACTGTAGGTTTTGGAGGGTGACACAGATGTTTAAGTGGTCCATAAAAAGTAGGGCTTGGCCACCTCTCAGCAGCAGGGTCACACCCTCTCGCCCGGGCAGCAAAACTCCCCACAGAAGGGTGTTTCCTGGCTGCCTCAGTGGTTTCACCATCTGGATCCCTGGACAAGATCTAGCATTATTACAGACATGCCACCCAGCTCTTGCCCAGCTTCTCCACTTGTAACAAGTGATGCTAGAACACTGTCATTTATTTCTCAGCATGTTAACTTCTCTGTTTTTTCTTCCAGGCCCACAGATTAGCTGCTTTCCTCCCAACAACTTCACAATAAAGCAGGCAGCATATGTGGATACGTACTGCTGGGACTCTCTCATGCACCATGAGTTTGACACAGATGGGAACGTTGACGAACGTTCACTGTGGGTACATAAAGTGAGTAATAACATTCATAAAATACATCACAAATGAGACCTCTTTAATATCTTTAGTACATCACAAATGAGACTTTAATATCTTAGTTGTTGTCATATAAAGTGGATAGCAAATAGAAACTTTTTCTCAAGTATCTTGCTTTTTCTCCTGAACAAGAGACAAGTGATTTTATTTGGAATTTCAGAAGATATTTCATTGTCTCAAACTGAACACTGAATTTGCCTAGATCTAATTTGGATGGATGGATGGATGGATAGATAGATAGATAGATAGACACATACATACATACATACATACATACTAGTACTCATTTGCTCTCTTGTTTGTGCAGATGTTTCCATACTCCTTATTGGTCATGGCCATGATGATGTACCTGCCGGCTCTGATGTGGCGGCATCTAGCCGTGCCCAGTCTGACCTCTGACCTGTTTTTCATCATCGACGAGCTGGACAAGTCCTACAACCGCTCTGTCCGCCTGGCCCAGAGCATCCTGGACCTAAAAGAGCAATCAGAAAACCCACTGCAGTTTCAGGCTGAGCTTGAGAGGTATATCCAAATATTGAAGTGTGTTATTTCCACATTTTTTTGTTGCTGTTTTCAAACATTAAACATAAAATTATTCATTTTTATCTCTTTAGAGCCAAGCGCAAGCGGTACTTTGAGTACCCTCTGCTGGAGAGATACATGCAGTGCAAACATGGCTCCTACTTCCTGGTTAGCATGCTCTTCCTGCGAGGCTTCCTGCTCCTGACCTTCATGTCTGCCTCATGCCTCTACCTAATCTACTTCCACCTCTCCGCCTTTCTACAAGATGAATTCAGTTGCTATGTGCGCACCGGCCTCCTCCGTGACCAGCCCTGGGTGCCTGAGCTAGTTCAGTGTAAAATGACTGGCCTACTTGTGTTCCAGGTCATTAGCGTAGCTAACGGTGCCGTCTATGTGCTTCTAGCTCCTATTGTTCTCTTTAGCCTGCTGCGTTTGTTCTGCTGGGACACAACCTTCCTCTCCCTTTACGAGGTGCTTCCCGGATTGGGGCTCATCAGCGGTCAGAAACTGGGCTGCCCGCTTAACGATCTCAATGTGCTGCTCCTCTTCCTACGCGCCAACGTAGCGCAGCTGCGATCGTACGGCCGCCTGAGGGCTGTGTGCTCCCTCGCGCCTCCTCGATTAAAGGGTTTTAAGGCTGGGCTGACGGAGGAGCAGGCCGAGGAGGTGGCAGAAGCCGCCGAAGAGCTCGAGGAGGAGATGAGAGAGGCCAGAGAGGAGGGAAAGCTCAATCTAGTAGACATCATGACTGTGCTGGGAGCAGCCAGAGGAAATGCAGTGAACTGTTCAGAGCAGCGCCCTCTTGTGGAACAAGACATGACACTTGGTACAGTCACTCTCATCTATATACTTAAACGCATCCTGCTCGTTGGTATTTTCGTGGCTGTCATATGGGACGTTCAGAAATTCATCAAAGTGACATAAATGTGTGATATAGGATGTTGGAAACCAAACATTTGTGTTCCTAGTGTGTCTGTGAACATCATTTTATTTTGTGTGAAGATAATGTGGTAGAAAATGACTCATTTTTTGAAGATATATATATCATTTTAATACGAGCCTGCTTCTCATCACACATTGTGTGTTTGTTTGTTTATTAAATAATTTGGCTCATTTGAACCAATTTTACCATATTTCCATAACCAATTTTAATCCGTGAAAATAAGTCCATCTGGGCCTAATTCATACCACTTTCTTGTACATATGAAACAATTTTATCAGTTCTAAAGGAGGCAAGATTTGAAAAACAAATCTTTATAAGTTTTAGCATCCGCATTATGCACTTTATTTTACACAAAAGATTTTTCGCACTTAACATCCCAAAAAATTTATGCCCCTAACAGCACTCTCTGTCTCTTTACAGAGCCTAACCACCAGGGGTACCATGAGTTGAAGGAGACTACAACATGTTGTTTTGCCTAAAGCACCAGCAATGGACTGAACCAGCACTGTCAGACTCTAGAGGCCACTGTAGAACAGCTAAACCTCTGAGATGAAATAAACATGAAGATAGTGACTAGAACATCCAATAGCTACCTGTAGAACTCTTCTTTTATAGTCCAGAATCATAAAAAAAAAAAAATCTGGATTTAAAATAATCCCCAAGGATTTCTTACACAAATCACCTCAGGAATAAAAACCCAAAGTCTGTACTGACAATTTGAAAAAGCCTCCAATAGCTAGCCTTCTTAAACTTGATTTTTATATCTTTATTTATTCTTTTCATTCTTATTATCTGATGTGAGTGGATTCCATACTTCTTTGAAAACTGGATTCTTTACTTGACCTTTTGTTCTCTTTTGTAAGTAGGTGAAATAAAATTTGTTTATATTTATGTTTTCTTTGTTAATTTCCACATTATACACGTACATACATGACTAACATTCAAAAGTTTGAGGTCAGAAATTTTCTAAAGAAAGAAATTAAAGGGATAGTTCACCCAAAAATGAAAATTCTGTCATCATTTACTCACCCTCAAGTTGTTCCAAACCTGTATGAATTTTTTTTCTTCTGCTTAACACAAAAGAAGATATTTTGAAGAATATGGGTAACCAAACAGTTGACGGGCCCCACTGACTTCCAGTGTATGGGGGGAAAAATACTATGGAAGTCAATGTTTCGACAACTGTTTGGTTTCTGACATTCTTCAAAATATCTTCTTTTGTGTTCAGCAGAAGAAAGAAAATCACACATGTTTGGAACAACTTGAGGGTGAATAAATTACGACAAGATTTTAATTTTTGGTTGAACCCTTTATTACTTTTATTCAGCAGGGACAATTAAATTGTTAAATTGTTAGTGATTGTAAAAACATTTATATTGAATTTCCATTTCTAATAAATTCTGTTCTTTTGAACATTCTATTCATCAAACAATCCTGAAAAAAAATTTTTTATTATGGTTTCCACTAAAATATTACACAGCACAACTGTTTTTAACATTGATAATAATAAATGAGTGCTGTAAATTCAGCGTTCCCATCACAAAAATAAATCACTTTTTAAAAAAATGTTAAAATAGAAAACAGTTCTTTTAAATTGTAATATTTCACAATATTACTGTTTTAAATATAAACATAAAAACACTTACTGATCCCAAACTTTTAAACAGTAGTGTATATATTCTACAATAATTATCTTTCATAAAATTAAATATAAGACATCAAGAACTACATAAACCGAACGTATTTCAAGCGTTAACACCTGCAGAATAGTACAGCTCACGCACTCTTATCCTATACCTTAGAGAGAAATATCACCTCCTCCTATGAGAATTAACTTGTCCCATAATTGCCAGTCTTTCAGAAGTTTCTGTTCCCATGAGAGCTATCAGCAGACCTTATGTTTTAAAGATGTTACTTTCCCCCTTCTTCAGTGTGAAGTTTTACAGTATCTACTTAAAGTTTCATACATCTAAGCACTGGAAATGTGGGCCTGACATATTGGGAGCACTAAAATAAAAATACAGTATACATCCATCTAAATGACAATAAGTTTGCGAGACATTCCAGTCAAGATTTTGGAGATGTAGGACAACAGCATTTTTTTTTTTTTTTTTAGAACAACATATAGCAAATTACTATTATACAGTATTTTATAGTAAACAAGACCAGGGCTAGTTGTTACAAAGCTAAGTTGCCACAAAACTCCATTTTAGATGATTTAAGTGAACTCTTTCTTCCAAACTATATTTCATTCTCATATTTTTGCTACAGCCCCTGTGTAAACACATTAAAACCACACTGATACACATTCAGACAGGAGTAAAATATAAAACGAAGGCAGAATTTAACCAAAAGGCTGAACTTTGATCTCAGGACAAGGGTATCGTTCATAAATGTCAGGTTGGGGCAAGTTATCACACTTATTTACATAGACATTAACTTTACAAAAACAGCCCTACTTATTCAGTGAAGAAAAAGCCCAGTGTCCCTTATATCATTTACTATCAAGGCCTCTTCATGTTTTTGCTGTGGCTCATTGAAAGTCTGTTTGGAGAGATGCTACCTTGTTCCCATGCCCAGTCCATCTGCTGCCCTCTCTGCGTGAGATCCATTTGCTCAGCACAAATGTTTGATCTCAAAGACACTTTATTCTCACAGTATGGCCACAGACAGAACCCGAGGAGGGCAATAGGCAAAACAGTCTGGATCTTATTGAGCAAGTGAAAATTAGATGCTGGTCATTTGAATCTAATAAACAATTTCAACTCAACCATGAAAGGGAGTCACAGCTGCTCATATTTTCCTCACATTCAGTAGTGTAAACAAGAGCTACGCACTTCATGTGTACCAACGACCTACATAATATGCTTTTTTGCAGCATCATATACACGTACAACAGTTTGAGGACTTGTTATTTACTGTAGTACCGACGGAGAGGAGGGGTAACTTGAGTAACACCATCAATACCATATTTTGTGATGCAAGCCGGTTTGCCCTGTGATCAGGGTTGAGTTAATGAGCCTGCTAAAAGCCAGGAGAAACTCAATTAGTTTGATGGAGTACTGAGGCAGAGATCTGCCCAGAGGATTTCATAATGGTCTTCTCAGAGGTGAGAACGAAACTGCAAATAGTAAATCAGTTCTAGAGAAGAGAAGGGCAAAAATACAAAAACACTAACCGGAGAAAGACCTTTGGTCTTTATGCTACAGGTGTATGTAGCCCACTCATTAATATGAAACATAAGACTGGAAAGCATAAAAGACCTTGATTCATCAGACCTTGATAATTGATGTTGATATTATGCAGACCTAGGCTGCATTTCTCAAAAGCATCGTAGTAGGCCTAAGTAGATTGTAGAAGCATTGTCACCGTTCAACTTATGATGCTTTGAGAAACGCAGTACTATTGAGTCTACTCTAAAAGGGATTTTAGAAGAAAACTCTTACATACTGTAATTGTCACCCAGTAAAAGAAAGACTATTTTGACTATGTCCACATGAGGGCAGGATTTAGTTATATATCAAATGAAGATTATCAGGTCCAAGGCAGAATTTACAGAGAAGAAATAGCCTTATAGAGAAGCTTTCAAACATCATTGGGCATTAAGAAAATGTAATACTGATTACACACCTATTGCATATTGCTTTGGAATTTCTTGAATATGCATCATCATCATCATCTGAAAATTATACCTTTTATAACGTTGTTCAAAACACTTTTAAGGGGATAGTACACCCAAAAATGAAAATTCTGTCATCATTTACTCACCCTCAAGTTGTTCCAAACCTGTAAGAATTTCTTTGTTCTGCTGAACACAAAGAAAGATATTTGAAAGAATGTCAGTAACCAAACAGATCTCTCCCCCATTTACTACCATAGTAGGAAAAATAAATACTAGCTTAGTAAACGGGGGGCGAAATCTGTTTGGTTACCGACATTATTAGAACTTGAGGGTGAGTAAATTGTGACAATTTTCATTTTTGGGTGAACTATCTTAAGCCAGATGCAGGCCTAATAAATGTTGTATAGCCTATAACATAGCCTATGTTAGTAAATGCAAATTAAATTCTGAATGACTTCATATTTTACTCAGCTGAATCATGGGTGCAACACCCTAATTTGAGGGGAGAAAGCCCAAATATTCTGCATATAGGTATTCTGGAGCATTTCGTGCATGTTGATTTTTTTTTTATTTTATTATTATTATTATTATTATTATAACATATGAATCACAGAATGACAATAATATATTACATGCCAGGGAGCAAAGAAATAATATACCTTTAAAAAAGATTCAGTTTTTACAGCTTTCTTATGGGAAGAGTCAGAAATCAAATACATACAGTTTTAACTCTTCCAGAAAAAGGTTAAAGAAAGGCTTACACTTACAATATTTACATTTGTGTACAAAATATTTGGCGAGAAACAAAATAAGAATGAGTAAATTAAAAATATCTGACTGTTCTCTTTCAAAATGTGCATGACCCAGAATAACATTTTCATATTTTAATGAAATTTCAGGAATTATACCACAAAAAAATACTCCACAGATTCTTAGTATACTCACAATACCAAAATAAATGAGATAAATCTTCAGTTTGGAGAACACAGAAGGAGCAATTTACATCAAAGTCATCAGAAATAAACCTCTGTAAAAACATTTTGTGGGATAGCATCAATGTATCATTTTATAAGACAACTCTTTGATCTTATTGTACAAAAATAATTTTTAGGGCAAAACCCACATTCTAGCCCAGTTAATTTCATCTACATGTCTGTTCCAATAAAAGATGGCATTCGGACAAGAGACAACCTCATTCTGGAACAGAGCACAAATACTCCTATTATTTGATTTGGTAAGGGATAATTTAACGACATATATATCAAATACACTGAGATGTGGGACAGAGAGAGCTTATTAAATCCCTTCATAAACATAACAATCCCAGAAAGGATAGCTCCAAAAGCAATAGCATATTCTTTTGCTGCAATTGGGATTTTATAATGTGACAAAAACTCCTCATATTTTAAAGGAATTCCTTGGTCATTAAATAACTGACTCACCAAAATAATATTATTTTTTAAACCAATTATCAAAATAAATTGATTTATTTTTGTACAGCAAATCTCTGTTGTGCCATTTGTGCATGTTGATGTACTGTAATAAGGGCCGCGTGAATAATTATGTCACAACATAAAGAACGTTCATTGAAATTAACTGTTAGAGTGCCATTATATTCAAATTAAATAATAATTAATTTAAATAACTGTAATTTTGTTCTTTTACAAATGTTATTATTTTAGGAAAATTCCACACGCACAAGAAAAAAATTGTCAGGGTCCAAGCCAAATCCCACATAGGAGGCAAAGTTCTCGTGACCTTGTGCAAGTTCTCTAAAGGTGAGGAAAATTCTGAACCTTTACGGAACATTAAGGATGTTCCTAAAACATCTCTTTTGGTAGTGAATGTTATAAAGAGGACATCTGGGAAGTTAACAGAACGTCCTGTAGTAATAGTCCCCTAAACATTCCCAGAACGTCCTGAATGTTCCCTGAAGGTCCACCAAATAACATCCCCCAAACCTTATAAGAACATCGTGACCGTCTTTGAACATTCTGGGAATGTTATCAGGTGACGTCCTTGACCCCATACCCTTGTCAAACAATCCTAAAGGATTCCAGAAAGAAAACTGTACAGGGTTATAATTAGAATTTCTATCATATTTTGGAACCATTCCTATAAGATTCCTATAGGACTTGTCTTATAGACATAAATATCATAATTTATGGGAAGGATTTGGTTCTTATTCTGCTCATTTTCTTTGCAGCATCTTGTTTACTGAGACAATGTGCACTGTAAAAAAATTAATAAACTTTAAAAAAGGGGTGAAATGCATGGCATTAAAGATCATTAAAAAACATTAAAAAAATTATCAATGACTGGCAAAAGCGGCTACCAAACAAAAACTGTAAAATTAAAGTAAAATATCCTAATTTATATTCCTTTAATATCTAATTTATATCCATCACACCTGATTCAACTCATGAGCTCATTAGTAGAGACTGGATGTGTCAGATACAGGGAGACATATAAAATGTTCAGAACCACTGCTCTAAATTCTCAGCATCCGCACTTATTACAAGCAGTATGACTTTATTTCTTAGATACAAAACTTCTTAATGAGAATTAACAGAGGTTTAGATGTTGATGTTTTATTGAAAATAATAAAGTTTGAAGTCACCATTATGGAGGTGAGTGTTTGCTTTAGTGGGGCTCTTGATTATTGACATTTCAACTTTAGATTTTCTCTGGTTGTTTTAACTGTGTTTCTGAAGCGTGCTTGTTATAGCAAAAATAGTAAGAGAAATTCTGGTCAGATGAATTTGCTTATTTTATGATGGCGATTCAATCCTCATGGAGTGTTCTGATTTACTGACCCTCTCCAGAGTCTGGGCTCTGAGTGTGTTAACTGTTAGTTTTGTCTTTTTTTATGACAATCAAATGTTTTGATTTTGAAATTCATTATGACAGAGTTTTGAGCAATATCTTTTAGACTCACACAGACATCATAAATCAGTGTATGAACCTCAACAATGGTGACAATAAACAAAAATCTTTTTTGTGACTTTAGTAGCTTGTTTTGTGATGCTCAGAGTTAATCTGTTTATCTAAAAAATTTTTCACCATTGTTGAGGTTCACACACAGAATCTTGATGTCTGTGTGTGTCTACATCACGACTTAAAAAGTTTTAAAATATCAAAGCAGAAGAGAAATTTATGCAGTAGTATTTCAGTGCTACATTAGCTTGAAAGGAATAATATAATCAGAGATCAGTGAATAAGGCCACTATATGATTAAGTCATCGTTAAGAAGCAAACTCATCCGGCCAAATTTTTTTTTCTCATATTTTTTGCTATAACACCCATCCTTTACGAAAACACAGTTACAACATTTGGAAAGAAACAAAAGTTAAAACGTCAAGGGTCAGGAGCCCAACTAAAGCAAGTGCTTACCTCCATAACGGTGACTTCAACCTTTATTATTTTCAATAAAACATCAACACCTTATTAAGAAGTTTTGTATGAAAGAAATAAAGTCAGACTGGTTTGTAATAAGTGAAGATGCTGAGATCTAGAGAGATCAGGGCCCGTATTTATTAAGCCTCTGAGAATTATTCACAAGAACACTGTTAAGAATTGACTTAAAAGTAAAAAATTTCTTGGCTCAAGGCTGCGCTTAAAAGATAGTTATCAAGCATCTCAGTCGTAATTTAAGTGAAGTGTAGAACTAAATCTTAAGCGTCAGTCTTAGAGAAGATTCACGACACTTTGCTGTGCCACAAACAGGATTTTTGATGACGACATAGGTATGGACCAATCACTGAATAGATTTCCTTATTTAAGAATATTCTCAGATAAATTCACATTGAATGGTGAAATTCCTAAGCAAAGTTTACATTCAACACATATTTGACAATAAATAATTTTCAAGAGAATACATTATGATAAACATTGGAAATGACAGATAAACAAATTTTTCACCAAGTTTTAATTGCACATTTTAAACCGGTGTGCTGCTAACTGACCTGCCTATATGTAGCCTAGATTTTATGATATAATCAGTCACCATGGATTTTAAAAGAAAACCGAACCTGCGTGAGGAAGAAGCTCTACTGCTTGCTGAATTAGTAGAACAATTCAGCCAAACATTAACCAGCGCTGAAAAGATGATGCCTTTCTTTGTCCAAATGATACCGTTTGATTAACTGCTCGTCGTCAAACATTTCAAAAACATTCTTGCTCCCCTGAAAGATTTGCACACGTCTCTGTCTCCTCACTGCCATCACAAGCCCCAACTGGCAACTCCTGACCACTTGAGAGACCTCTCAAGCTGTCAAATAACTGGGAGAGTAAGAGTGATTCTTAGCTTTAAGAAATTCGATAACTTACTTTTATACTTAAGTTTGAAAGTATGAGTAAATTTCATGAATTCTCAGCACTTAAGACTAAAATGGCACTTTGAGAAACTTGATAAATACCAGCCCTGTCAGTGTTTAATGTTCTGTTTCTGTTATCTGAGACTTGTGAGGTTACCATTGTGCTGAAGAGTAGAGCCTGTGCTTCAGTCAATGATGAGCTGACAAACAGTGATGTTCTGTTGTTTTATGTAAAGGCAGTAACTGTTTAGTTGCTAATGCAGTAATACAGTAGTTACATTATCTCATGCATGTGCTCTTGCCAGCTAATGGTTTATTGCAAGAAGTTTGCATTTTAAAAAAGGGTTTCATAATAATACAGGAAATACATGTAAAGTGCTTTTTTTTTTATAGGACATTAAAGAAAAATTAGTTTTTTTTTTTATCTTTATTTTACAGTTTTTGTTTGAACAGCTGCTTTTGTCAATTTAGCTTTAATTTTCAATTCAATTTTTTGACAATTGTAGCCCAAATAAATTATGGTTACCTAAAC